>NC_064924.1:212040999-212688707 GCF_023897955.1 Schistocerca gregaria | reverse complement strand
CAATGACATGTTGAAAATGCTTGTAAAAGTGATCCACGGATGAATAAAACTACTACTACTACCACCGGTATTGCTATTAGAACACACTATACACTGTGCAAGAGGCCATTAATGACCTTTTATGAGGGAATATAATAATAGGACCAAATATAAATATAATAGGGCCAACGATAAATCAATTACAAGTAGTTGCAGGGGACATGGTGTCAAAGGTAAGAGCTGGAGGAAATAAAGTAGTAGTTTCTCACAAAATCAAAGTCCATTGAAAAACTGTCTTGACTGATCTCCAAACATACAAACAGTCCTATTATCAACTTGTGACAGGTATGCACCACCTACCGTTGTGTTTCAGTAATGGAGTGCCTGTGGGTCAATAATTCATATAAAATTTGTTTGTATATTTTGCTGTCAGGCAGCTAATGTTAGATACATGTTAATGTTATTTATGTTTGTGTTTTAATGTTTTTAGCATTAGGTCTAAAGTGTGGACAAAAAGCTTCGCAAATAAATGAAGGCACATTGTTAATGGAAGGTATTAGCTATTCAGATGCAACTTGCAAAGAGAATAATGGCAAAACAGTTCTGAAATCTCAAATGTCTGTGGCCACAATACCAATTAATTAATATCTTTTTTAAACTAACGTGAATTTGTAATTTGATTTCTTCAATAGAGGAGGTAGCTATACTATCATCTCCATAGTATACTTTCTTGACCATACACTACAAACAAAATACGAATTCCCTCAGAGATCCCACTAATCAAGAGCCATGTGGAGGTACAAGTACATCCATGAAGATAGACTTACTGGTACTGACCAGTACGCCTATGCTACTCTATTGTGTCATTCAGGGTCCATTTCGATTTTTTCTGGGGTATTTTGTTTGTGTTTGTGCACCATCACACAATTACAATATAAGAGTACTAAAACCTCAAGCATTTTCACCACAAGTGAATTTCCCCAACTGCAATGGTATACCTATTACACTTGATTGGAGAAGGAACTGTCACTGAAAAAGAATAAAGTAGTGCCAATTTACAGAGGTGGTGACAAAGGTGACCTTGGAAACTATAGACCTATAATAATTACACTCACCTTATCAAATATTGAAGAAATAGATATTAAAAACAGAGATATAAATTTCATAGAAAAAAAATATATTGCATGAAGCACAACATGGAATTAAGAAAGTGAAGTCTACAAAAACAGCTGTCAAAAGTTTCATGACACATATAATCACATCTTTGGACGAATAAAAAAGTTTGCAGCATAGTTCTTAATTTCTCAAAAGCCTATGATGGGTATGCCATGTTACCTTTGTAGATAAACCACATGGATATGTCATCGGAAGGAATGCGCCAGTCTAATAAAATCATATGCAGAAAACAGAGAACAAAGTGTAGAATTAAGATACAATATAAACAATAATTTGGAGATCTTTTACTCTGACTTGCTAACAGAAGTTGGGGAATTAGCAGTTGTTGGGATTGAGAATAGACAGACTTCTGACTTGGGAAAATCATATTGAAAGAACAGCCCACAAATAAGCAGCACGATTTTTAACAAAGAAAATGGCCCAGAAATAAAAAAAATAAGAGTCCTGTAAAACCAAATTCAAAGAATATAAAATTATGACCATGCCCTCCTGGTATATATTTGAATCTCAAATTACATTGTATGTCAATCTAAACAGACAGCAATTCGAAACTCCCTTGCAGATTAAAACTGTGTGCTGGGCCAAGACTCGAACTCAGGACCTTTGCCTTTCGTGGGCAAGCGCTCTACCAACTGAGCAACCCAAGAACGACTCATGATCCCTCCTCACAATTTTACTTCCACCAGTACCTCATCTCCTACCTTCCAAACTTCACAGAAGTTCTCCTGCGAAACGTTTTGCAGGAGAACTTCTGTGGAGTTTGGAAGGTAGGAGATGAGGTACTGGCGGAAGTAAAATTGTGAGTAGGGGTCATGAGTCATGCTTGGGTTACCCAGTAGGTAGAGCACTTGCCGACAAAAGGCAAAGGTCCCGAGTTCGAGTCTCAGTCCGACACAAAGTTTTAATCTGCCAGGAATTTTCAAAATCAGTGCACACTCCACTGCAGAGTGAAAATGTCATTCTAGAGAGCAACTTAATTACAGCACAAGAATAAAAGATGATTATTATATCAACAGTACTCAACTACAACTGTTCAATAAATATCTTACTAAAGAAGGGTGCTAATAATACAACAGATTACCAAACAGATTAAAAAATATAAAAGCACTGCTGTTTTTCAAAACAAATCCAAGAGATGGCTTAAAAATATTTTGAGACCAGTCCAAAATAATTAGAAAGATTTTGCAGTACTAAAGCAATAATTTGAGAACTGTGCTACATACACTGTGTAAATGAAAAGTAAACTTGAAGTATTTTCTTATGTATCACCCACTGCAGCAGAAACTGAAACTGGATGGCAACAGGCAGTAAATTACATACTTTCATTAATTACTTTTCATGTATGTGTAAGTCATATGTAAAATATAAAAATATGTATTCAAATTGTAATTTGCTCTGTAGCTGAAACTGTAAACAGTATACTGACATTTTGAATAAACCTCTAAACAGTGATCAAACGATGAATGTTATGTCTCCGTCATAGTGACTCTAAGAGCATAATGACACTATATAGATGCTTTCCTTCCATTATGTTCCTTTAGAAACTACTACAAACAACAGGAAATCTTAAAATAAGAGAATAAGATTTCCTGCATTAAGCCAAGATTTTGTCATAAAAGTAAATGTTAATACATTAATCTGGCCTCCAAGTACCAGAACCTACATTATGTCCATCAGTGTATTTCATCTTCAGCTATTATAACACACATTGATAGTCTCTGTATCCTCTGAACACACCATCTTCTACATAGTTCATATTTTATCATTTGAATCAGTTTCAGGTTTAATGATTATGTCCTTAAAATTTTTAATTGCATATAATTTCTAGTTCTTTCTATGTTGAGGTACATTGGAACTTCTGAGTGAAATACATTTTTTTTTTTCGGGATATTTTGCTTCCCTTAGATAGCCACTGTCTCTTGCAGTCACTCAAGTTAGTACTTTTTTTACATTCACATAGGAAATATAGTTTCAAACAGGGTAACAAATTCATTCAGGAACAGATTAAATTTATCACTGACATTCTTAGCTGGATATGGACCTGCTGTGTCCCATTTCAACTTCTGCAAATGCCTGCTGAATTTTACAGATTTACACTGTCCATAGAAAATCTGCAATCATTCAGTAGTACATTTTTAAATGATTTGATTTTTTTTAATTGCACTGTCTTCCACATCAGAATTAATTTTGACTTAAGGTTGTCCAGATAACAAAGATGTACTGTATTTTGTTTTGAGTATGATTTCACTTGTTCTGAAGAATATGTTTGATGAGGTCACCTAGAGTTCTTTATATTCAGTATCGAATTATTTTCCTCACCATAATTCCTACAAGGATTGAAGGACATGGTTCAGCAGCTATTAACATTCCATTTTTAGACCAAACAAGGTTGAATGTTCTACAGTACCTTAAAAACTAATAGTCAGTAGTTTATCTGACCATGATTGTGAAATGTCATCTTAAGTATACTGACCAGGTAAGTACACATCATAGACGAAAAGTGTTGTATTGCAGAATCATAAACAATTATTAGGTTACAGTGTTTAGAGACAAAATACAGGAAGAACACTAGCAAGAAATTTATAAATAGGACAATACTGATAAAGAATTTAACTATCTCTTGAACATATTGTTGTATAACACTTTTATCTTGCTTTGTCCTTAAATAAACAAGGGTTGGTAAAATGAAACAGAAGCAAGGATAAAGGATGGATAGCTCCTGAGATTAAACTATCTTGCACTAATAAGAGGAAGATCTACTTATTTCAGAGGACAAGCTGTAGTCAAAAGTTGAAACTCCATCACCACTAGTATTGATGCCATGATCCCGAATGATTCATGCCATCCGCAGGCTTATAAAGAAGCCACTTTCCGTAGTCTCGTGCATAGGGCAGTCAATATACCTATGAGCGAAAAGGATAGGGAGACTGAAATTAATACCATTAAGAGAATAGCGATGAATAACAGTTACAGAATAGATGTGGTTAAAAAAACTGTTACGGAAAAGTAATAAGCACAAAAAGAATAAACCTGATGGAGAGAAAGCGAAAATTATCACGATGCCATACTACGGAACAGTCTCACAAAAGATAGCAAATATTTTTAAGCCATACGATGTTAAAATAGCTTATCAGACTAATAACCTAGTGAGGTATAGCCTTAAGCATGATATTGGCGAGAAGAGAAATAAGTTTGAAAGATCGGAAGTTTATAAGATTCAGTGCAGAATTTGTGATGCAAAATGTATAGGGCAGACAGGAAGATCATTTGCGATCCAATATAAAGAACATAAAGATGCATTCAGGTTTGGAAATTATGACAAATCAGCTGTTGCGAACCATATATATGAAACAGGCCATCCCCTTAATAGCATAGAAGACAACGTAGAAATATTGCATGTAGAAAAGAAAGGGAGGAAATTGGATTTACTAGAGGAATTCAAGATAGCTATCCATGATAAGAAACAAAGCAATATTCTAAACGCACAAGAAAATTTTAAAGAAATGAGATTTTTTAGCGGGTTTTTAGAATTATTTTAGGGTAGGTATGCGACTTTAAACTTGTAGCATGTCACTGACGGAGTTGCTAGAGGCTAACAATGGCAGACCAATGCAATAAGGAAATCAGGCGCCCAATAGCATAGCGTTGCCGTCAAGCACACGGCTGTACCATGCCACAACACCTAGGCACGTCAGTCCACAACAGCTCCCGAGTCGGCACAGTGCGACAGCATATTTGGTAGCTATGGGACGGTCATTGACTTGTGTCAACAACTTCAATGTAAGACGAGGACCCACAGTCCAATATACTTTTAATTCTGTTTTACTCTATGGACTTGCCAACTATTTGTGATGGTATTCTGTCTTTTTAGTCCGTTTAATTTCATGACATAGACTTTACAACCTGATGATGAGAGCATTGTCTCTTGAAACGCGTTGTTAAAATATATGTATAAGAATCGCGGTTGAATGCTAACAGTGATAACCAGTATAATGACAACTGCTACCTCAACTCAATAATGGATTATATTAAATAGCATTAGTATTGTATCTCAGCTGTGCACAAGCTCATCTCAATGAGTTACAAGTCTGGGCAAAGACCTTTTTTCCTTGTACTGGGTGACAGATTTTGCTGCGTCCCACTGGGGAGCACACAAAGAGGCGGCTTACAAAAAATTTAGCACTGGACTCATCTGCATAGGTCTGTCTTGCTCTGTACACAGTCTTGTGTTGGTGGCTTGGAGACTGGAGGAGTTTGCTACTTAATGGATGGAACATAACTAGTGCTTATATTCCTTTTCGAATGGAGTGTGACAGATCATGAGAAACTGTAGCAATTCACCAGTAATTGTTCTTGTGTGAGGTGCATCACAGTGGATGGAAGTTTACCACCAGAAAGGGCCTAACTCTTGGCTGCTTATTATTGGACATATTTCACTGAGTATTTACTGGAATTTCATCACTGCAACTGAACTATGTTGAATCTGGTAAGCCTGCATTTGTTAAACCTGAGCTAGCAGATTTTTCGTTGCAGTCCCCTTTTATTGTAATGTCCCTGGCCATGCTTTGGCCAAGTAAAATTACAGTCACAGTGTTAGAGGCTATAAACAGTTTAATAAGATTTTTCTCATGTGAGGAAGACAACTTGTATTTGATTACATTTCTAGAAATTCACTACTTTTAAGGCCACATGCCAGGTCTTGTCTGTGGTGTCACATGAACTTTTCTTGTGTACTTATTAGTAATAGATGTATATCACAATTTCATATGCAGCAGTGTACTTAGTAGTCTTAGCCTGTAATTACTTTTGATATGGATTTCATGTTCCAGGGCCCATTGATTGGGTGTATTCCTTAATGTAATTACATGTTTGGTATGTATATAACTTTGTTTTCCTTATGTTGTAGTAAAGTGGCCAATTTTCTCAAGTGGGCTTCATGAACTGCAATTAACATATTCACCTTTAAGAAGCTGACATTGACCAGTGTGGAATCAGTGGTCTTACTACAGGCAAGCAAATTACAATAGTCTTATTACTTTCAGTCATTGAAACTTTATCCTATTTGTTAACAATGCTAATGGTAAAGTAACTCTGATTTTCAACTTAAAATTGCTTCCCTCTTAAACTGTGCTAAATTTCGTTTGTGGACACCTCTGGTAAATAAAACAAACTTTGGTCTGTAGAACTTTACTTTCTGGATCCCAGTACCTCACTGCTCTCTCCTCCATGCATTGCCACAATCTTTGAAATGTAACAATATTGTGGCTGCATGATAAGAAACAGAGAAGAAATTTGGTACAAAGAGGAAATTGTGTTAATGAAATTGTATTCCTCATGTTGTGTTACTCTGCTGGCAAGCATGGCTGGCCAAGATATGACTGTCACCTAACATTTGAAGAAGAAATTTCTTCAATACAAATAACATTTATGAGGCCAAGCCACTGAGGAAAGAGGGGTGCTTTGAACTGACTGTTACAGCTGAGTCAACAGGATATAAGCGAGGTAGGTGTTGCTGCTAAACTGTGCTCCAAATACCTTTGCATGGTGCAAGCGGATGCACAGTTTTTATAGAGCAACTGCTCTTCCCATAAGCAAATATTATATACTCGAGCTCAGTTAAGCCAGTTGGCCAATCGTGTAAACAGTGAGAGTTAAACAGTTAAAAATATTTTTGGAGGGATGCACCCTGAGGAATGCTCTTGGGTGTGTTACTCTGCTGGCAAGCATGGCTAGCTAAGATATGACTGTCACCTAACATTTGAAGAAGAAATTTCTACAATACAAATAACATTTATGAGGCCAAGCCACTGAGGAAAGAGGGGTGCTTTGAACTGACTGTTACAGCTGAGTCAACAGGATATAAGTGAGGTAGGTGTTGCTGCTAAACTGTGCTCCAAATACCTTTGCATGGTGCAAGCGGATGCACAGTTTTTATAGAGCAACTGCTCTTCCCATAAGCAAATATTATATACTCGAGCTCAGTTAAGCCAGTTGGCCAATCGTGTAAACAGTGAGAGTTAAACAGTTAAAAATATTTTTGGAGGGATGCACCCTGAGGAATGCTCTTGGGTGTGTTTTGCTGGAAACCCTATGGATTCTGTGGAACTTGGTCAGTTGGCAATGACCATGGAAGCTTTCACTTTAACAGTTGAAAGAGAAATACAACAGACTATGAATCTGTATCAGAAAGTCCAGTGAATCTGGAGGTGGAAAGAAACAGGTAAAATTCTTTCAGCATGGGTAGTTGTCTTCACTATAATCAAGTGTGGCACATGGCTAGTAGTTGTAAGTTTTGGCATCTTGATCTTAAGGTCAGCTAATGGTATAGATGAGGCAGTTGGGTGTGAAACACTGTAGTAAGATTGTGTGGTTGAACCAAGGCCTTCCTTTTATTTACACTGCTATTAATCAGAAGTGGGTTTGTAGCTTACTGAATTCAGAGAGTAGCTGTTCTTTAATGGACTATCATTGGTACCAAAATCATAGGCACATTTGTAAATTCCCAGTGATACAGCCGATTAATCACAAATGGTCTGCTGTGAACAGGAGATAGTTTGCCGTTGCATGGTGTGGTGGAGATCAATATGAAATTTCAATTTGCCTTGGCCACTGGTGTTCCTAATAGGTAGGGGTCTTTATTTTTGGCTGTGACTTTATAATAAAGAGACAATGTGTTTTTTATTATGCTGGATCAGGTGCCAAGACAGCAGTCCCCTTACCATTTGTCCACATCACAAATGAGATTATTATGAAACAGACTGTTAATAGTTACTAGATGATGGAAGAGTCATTAGGCTCTTCACATCAAATTATGGAGCTCCTGTGGTTTCAGTTTCTAAAGGGAACACAAGGGATGCTGACTGGTAGTGGATTATTAGGCCTTGAGCCAGAAGGTTGTATAAGAGACAGTTGCATTACCAGATCTCAATAACTGCTTTACGTGGTTTGCAGGTACCGCTTACTTCACAGAGCCCTTTATGGCCTTCTGTACTGATTGGAATTTGTTTGAATTCACCAGAGTGGCATTTCACTTAATAGTGGTTGCCGCTGTGCCATCCTACCTTTTTGATTCCCACTTGGGAGATACACAGAAGCATCAAAGAAACTCCTACGGGCTTGCCTATTCAAAGACAGAGGTACGTAAACAAGCAGAATACTGAACAATCAGCAACACCTATATAAAACAACAAGCACCTGGTGCAGTTTTTAGATTGGTTACTGTTGCTGCAATGGCAGATTATCAAGATTTAAATGGGTTTGTACATGCTGTTATAGTCAGTGCACAAGCGATGGGACACAGCATCTCCAAGGTAGTAATGAAGTGGTGATTATCCTACACGACCATTTCACGAGCATACTGTGACTATCAGGAATCCGGTAAAACATCAAATCACTGACATTGCTGCAGCTGGAAAAGGAACCTGCAACAACAGGACCAATGACAACTGAAGAGATTTGTTCAACATGATAGAATTGCAACACTTCCACAAATTGCTGCAGATTTCAATGCTGGGCCATCAACACGTGTCAGCATGCAAACCATTCAATGAAACATCATCAATCTGGGCTTTTGGAGCCGATGGTCCACTCCTGTACCCTTGGTGACTGCATGACACAAAGCTTTACACCTCACCTGTGCCCATCAACACCAACATTATACTGTTGATGAGTCAAAACATGTTGCCTGGTCAGACGAGTCTCATTTCAAATAGTATTGAGTGGATGGACATGTGCAAATATGGAGACAACCTCACGAATCCATGGACTCTGCATTACAGTAGGGAGGCTCTGTAATGGTGTGGGATGTGTGCAGCCAGACTGATATGGGACCACAGATACATCTAGATATGACTCTGACAGATGACATATACATAAGCATCCTGTCTAATCACCTGCATCCATTCATGTCCATTGTGCATTCTGACAAACTTGGGCAATTCCAGCAGGACAATGCAGCACCCCACACATTCGGAATTGCTACAGAGTGGTTGCAGCAACCCTCTTCTGAATTTAAACACTTCTGCTGACCACCAAACTCCACAGACAAAACTATTGAGCATTTCTGGGATGCCTTGCAATGTGCTGCTTAGAAGAGATCTCCAGCCCCTCGTACCTTTAAGGATTTATGGACAGCGCTGCAGAATTTTTTCCCTCCAGCACTACCTCAGACATTAGTCGAGTCCATGGCACATTGTGCTGCAGTGCTTCTGCTTGCTTGCATGTGCCCTACACAATATTGGCAAGTGTACCAGTTTCTTTGGCTCTTCAGTGTATAACGTGCCATTTCATCTATAGTTATTTGGATAACATGGTCATTTACAACAGCACCATTAAGAATAACTTAAGGCAGGATTTGCAGTGCATAAATGAGGCCACTCTTACAGCGAAGCCTGCAGAAGTTGATTTAGCACAACTTGAAATTTCCTTCCAGGAATATATGTTTCTGGCTAAGGAAGATTAAAAGTGATCAGGAAAAGACTAAAGCCATTCGTGATAATCACTCCCCCTCCACTCCCCCTGAACAACAAGAGGAAGATAGCATAATTTATCAGAATGATCACTTTCTTCCAAAAATTCATTTCCTGATTTGAGCAGCTGGCTGAGCCATTAAATTAACTTTGAACAAACATTGAGGGTTTTTGCTGGTTTGAGAGTCAACAGGCAGTGTTTGACACATTTGAGGTGGCTCTAAGCAATGCACCAGTTCAAGTGATCCTAGTTTCAGAGGACGGAATTTGTTCCTCAAACAAATTCATCAAATGATGAGGTAACAGCAATTCTTCTGTTTCAGAAGCGAGATGGGCAACCTCAGCCTATTCTTTAAGCCTTGTCGATTCCTAAAATGAAATATTCATTTTATGAATTGGAGGCCCTCACTATCTTATTTGGTTTAGAGAAGCTGAGCTTCTATCTTGTGTATAAATGCTTTGTATTACAGACTGATAATCAGACCCTGAGCTTGGTTTTGGTGATGCCCCAAAAGAATCTGAGCATAGCCTGTTGGGCAGTCTACATGACTGCATTTAAGTTTTTGGTGAGGTACATAAAAGGGTTCTGATAACCAAGTGGTGCATGCATTAAGTCATGTGTTTGAGATGGAGCACACTGCTACCAAGGCCACCATTCTGAGAATCCCTTCTTATTTGGAAAGTTATAGGGAAAACATGAGGAGGGTGAGCATTTGGGGGTTATTAAGAGGCAGGTGAGGGAATGGCAGCTGATTATAGGATTCATGAGCTATTATACCCATAGTGAGAGGAGACCAAAGTTTGTCTACCCATGTAGCTTGTGCCGGCTATCTTTCATTTCTTTCATTGAATGTTGTATGGGGGGTCCTTGGGAATTATAAAATGATGCAAAATGTTAAGGAGCGTCTGACATTAAGATTTTCTTGTGCAGTGGTATGCTGAGTAATCTTAGGCTTTAGTTATTTTTGGCGCGGATTTCATGTTCAGAGCTGCTTGATTGGGTGTAAACCTTTATGTAACTATACACACGGTGTGTGGATAACTCTTGTTTTCCTTATCTTATGGAAAAGTGGCCAAATACCAGGAGTGAGTATCATAAATTGTATACAATACACTCAACTGTAAAAAGCCAACTTTGATCAATGTGTTATTACTATAGGAGAGCAGAATTGCAAATTCTTTATTACTTTCAATCTTGAAATTTTATTCTGTCTGTTAATAGTGCTAATGGTAAAGTAACTTTGATTTTCAGTTGAAAATTGTTTCTCTTTTAAATTGTGCAAATTTTCCTAGAAGACTCTCTTATGACTATAATAAGTTCCTTCTTTGATTCAGTTTCATTTACCTATTATAATCTCATTGGAGGATTTCTTGCAAGTTATTTTCTTAGTTGCTGTTAAATTTGTTTTAAATTGTGTCAAATTTCTTTTGTGAAAAGCTTTCATAAATAAAACAAGAATTGGTCTGTAGAACTTTACCTTCTGGAGTCCAGTACCTTACCACTCCCTCCTCCATACACTACCATCATCTTTCAGTATCACCAGCTTCTACTCCTGGAATTAAGAAAGTTATATTGTCCTTAAAAAATGAAAGCTCATCTGGATTTGATGGTGTCTGCAACAGAGTACAAAAGACTTCTTCCCATATAATAGGTACCAAGGCCACCCATAAATTATTTTGTAGCAGGAGGGGGAGTTGCTAGATCTGGGGGTATGGAGTATTTTTAATATTTTGGAAGACAAGTCGTGACTTGGTGACTTGTAAGTAGCTTTAAAACAGTTCCATTTCCACTCTTTTCTTCACAGGCAAACTCCTCACTACATTTTTTTTTCTACTCCTTTCCCAACAAGCTCGGAGAGGGGGTGCATGACCTCGCCTCCCCCACCCTCAACCCCCTTTGGCCTCAGGCATTGGTAGTCCTTATAGGTACTGTCTTTTCTGAAGCAAGATTGAAATACACCATTGTTAAACGCCTCTATAAGGGAGGTGGAAGGAGATCTGCCAATAATTATCACCCCATTTCACTAGTAATATCACTTTGAAAAATTTTTGAAATGGGTGACGACTTCTAAAATAATATCCACAGTAAATCACAATCTGGATTTCAGAAGAGTTGCTCAATTGAGAATGTGATTTACAAATTCACTCATCAAATTTTATGATAATTAAATAAACAATAGCACTCGGACCTCTGTAAAACACT
This sequence comes from Schistocerca gregaria, assembly GCF_023897955.1. Lineage (NCBI taxonomy): Eukaryota > Metazoa > Arthropoda > Insecta > Orthoptera > Acrididae > Schistocerca > Schistocerca gregaria. The sequence goes on along the minus strand of NC_064924.1, from coordinate 212,676,881 downwards.
TGATAGCATGAATCTCAATATTCTCTTAGATAAACTGAGGCTTTGTGGAATTCATGGTATAGCTAAGCTATGGGTACTGTTATATCAAACTAAAAGAATGCAGAAAATTTTATTTAATAACTCAACCAATGTTCTACTGACTGGAGAGAATTCACTTTTGGGCTTCCCCAAGGCTCATTCTTAGGACCATCATTGTTCCTTAAGTATGTATACAACATTCTGTCACATATACAACAAGTAGAATCAGTTCTTTTTTCCAGATGAGACTTGTATCATAATCAAACCAAACACACATATAACTGCAGAATAAATGGTAACAAATGCTCTTAAAACTATTGTTGAGTGGTTTTCCAAAAGTTTGCTCACTCTGTTTCAAAAAGACACAGCGTGTTCAGTTCTGTACATCTAGAGTTACAGCGATAAGTGTAATACATGCTGAGGAAATAAGAAATAGGGTGGCTCTTTTCTTTTTGTGTGTATGTCCATCCTGATGGGAATTTAAACTGAATTTGAACTCTTAAAACAACTTAATTTAAGCACATCTAGTGTTACAATCACTGCATATCTTGGATGATGTCGTACTAAATGATGCTCTGGGATAACTGACCTTTAAGAATGGAAGTCTTTATTGCAAAAAAAGTGCTAAGATCTGTAAGAATAATAATCTGTTGTGCTCATCCATAATCATTTCACAAAAATTTGTTTAATGAGTTAGGCATTTTGATTACTGTTTCACCATAGGCTATATTTGTCCCCTCGTGAAGTTTGTTGTAAATAATACACTGTAGCTCAGAAGGAATGATAATATGCATAATTATAATACCAGATGCAAAAATTTTCTTCAGTTCTCCACATTAAGTTAATTTTTAGTACCTAAAGGAGTACACAAGGCCGCAACCAAAATTTTTTGTTCTCTTATCCCATTATATGAAAGTGTGACAGAAAGGAAAAAATAAAACTGAAAATGCTACTTTTTGACAACTCCTCCTATCTGTACAAGAATTTATATTAAATAGTTAAATAAATAATAAAAAATGCAATATTCTCATGTGTGAAACATAGTGGGCAGGAATTACAAACATCTGTACATAGCTAAAGGGGTGTGAACGTAAAGTAACTCATTCCAAATCGTTATGATTTATCACCCAAATGATCCACAGAAAATGACACTAAGTGTCTAACTAATTTCCCCATAAGCTACCTTTGTAGACAGTCAATGACTCAGGCCTTATTTCCTGGCAGGCTTAAAAATATTTTATGTGAATGTTTGGTGTCTGTTGTTTTGGACAAGTCCAAAAGAACAAACATCACACGGAATTCGCAGCTGTGATACATATAATGTAAACTGAAGGTGAAGTGTGGAGAAAAGAAAGGGAAGGGAAGGTGCTGATGATATCAGCTGTAATGGGACTTTATGCAGCACCAGTGGCAAAACGTGAAAATGTGTGCTGGATGAGGACTCAAAGCTGGGATCTTTTGCTTAAAAGGGCAACTGGGTTAACCGCCACACCATCCAGACACAGCATTTATCACTAATGCATGGACTATCTCGGCACACTCCAGCTGACCCAAATTCCCAATCCGTGCCACCTATCTGCAGTCGATGTCCTTTATGCTATCTTATTTCAGATTCTTACCAGAGGTCGAATGATGCTGCACATCCACACTGATGGTTGTGGATTCATTGCCCAATGAGGTGAATCAATTATATGAATGCATGGTGTCTGTTCTTTTGGTCATTCAAATAGTTTCTTAAAACATTGGCAGTGGAGCAGTCACTGAAAAACTTAGATGATGATGCAAATTAGGTGAAATTCACTTACAAAAGGGGTGAAATGCTATCATCATTATGAGTAATCACAGAAAACACTTTGATGTAATGCATTTGGAAACAGGCCACTTTATATTAGTCCCACAAGTGATGGAACACTAGGAGTCTAAAGGCATTAAAGACTTCTACCCATGTGGGTGTTGGTGCTATGCAATTTCTGCCCAGTGCCCTGCACGTTTGTGTGAGGAACTTAAACAAGTGTGAGCAAGCATGAGTGCATCAGTGTGGAGATTATCACAGATGCTTCCTGGTGCTAGTTCATCAAGAACAAGAACATAAAGGAAATACAAAAATCACCATGAATCTCAGATCAGTTGGTACACAAACTGGAATGATAAGGTGTAGCTCTTGTTGCATTATTTTTACCCATGATAAGATACTGAATTAATTCAGAAAACAACTGATCTTAATGTGGTGTACAGAAATCATAATATTACATAGTACACCATACTGAGATTGTGATGCTCCATGGGCATGCCTTGGAGGTAATATGTCATCAGCCCATGCAGTCAACACATACACTCAGTGACAGTATAAGCTGAATACAACAGAGAAGTTGTAGTTTTTATTACTTTAGAATTACTATTCCTATTGCTTTGCTTGTCATATACAAAAGGAAAACATCATTCTTACACACACACACACACACACACACACACACACACACACACACACACACACACACAGAGAGAGAGAGAGAGAGAGAGAGAGAGAGAGAGAGAGAGAGAGAGAGAGAGAGAGAGGGTGTCCCTCCTAAGTGCATTTTCTCTGTTTCAGCAGATATTTGCAGTTTTGTTTTTGCATTGTGAGCTTGAGTCAGACCAAACAAATAGTGCTCATCTCATCTTTCATACTATGCTCATTGTTGACGGAAAGCATCAGTTTGTTTCCCATTACAAACACTTACTTTTAAAGCAATATTTTGTGTGCCCATTCAATAGAATGGTCCCAGATTAGTCTAGTGTGACATTTGTTTTATTGTATTAACAGGAACAGCAAAACTCTTAGGAATAACCAGTACTCTAGCAGCAAAAGCACTGCCCTGCTCAAAATGACTCCAAGCATACTGTGCTATTGAGTCACTGCCTCGTTGCCATTTATTCTTCACATTTTTCTTTTCATATTAATACATAGCAATAAAAAGAACATTGGACTAGACTAATTCAGGAATGGTTTATTGAATGGGCACATGAAATTATGATTTAAAAATAATTTTGTTTGTAATCATAACAAACCAATACTTCCTGTCAACACTGAGCATTGTATGAAGGATATGGCAAGCAGTAATTGTTTGGGCTGACTTCAGCTGTGCAATGCAAAAAGGAAATTGCAAATATCTGTAGAAACACCAGAGAAAATGCACCTGAAGTGTTTTAGGAAACACACCCTGTGTGTGTGTGTGTTTGCATAACAATGTATAGTCTATGTTGGAATATCAATGATAGTATGAAAAGTATAAATTGCAAACACACATACACATACTTAATATACAGTGGAACCTTGATTTTACTTTCTCTGATTGTATATTTTTCATGGTTCTACACCATAAACTCTCAACTCTTGCAAAAAACCTATAATACCTGTACTAAAATTTTAGGTTTCTTCATAGTAAGGTTTACCTTGATTCTAAATTCTACTTGACTTCTAGCTTTACTTCATTCGATTTTCTTCCTATTGATGTCTGATGTGACTGAATGAGTTATAAGTGACACATCACACTGTGGATGATGGTGGGTTTAAGAGATTATTTAAGGCCACTGTGAAAATGGGAGACATGACAGAGGAAATGCTGATATAATCCACACTTGGTGTTGCCAAAACAACTTGCAATGTTTAGCTTGATCAAGCATCTATGATACAGCCACTGGTAGGTTGCAATGGAAAAACAGGAAAGTCAACGTGAAGTGTTCTAGACTGAGCTAGTATCTTTTCTTGTGCCACTTATAACTCAGGTTCATCTTTTTGCATGTGTTTCCAATGTACTGTATTCAGCAATAACATTAATCATCAACCTTTTAAATTTAAACACTGAGTCTTGAGGAATATGCTCAGTCAGAATCAAGGAAACGTCGTTCATTTCCAGCTAGTGAGCTCTTGCTAGTGACTTGTAATGTCACCAACAGACAGCACAGCTACTGCACCACACTAACACTTGTAATAAGCTTACAAAACATTCAAAATTCCTAAAGTACTGGATTATAAAGTATAAGCAGGCAAAGAAGCTATAAATCAATGTCAGGGCCACAATTAGATTCTCCTCCTCCTAGGCACCAATATTACCAACACTCATAATGTCAGCTGACATAACCAAATTTCAAAGTAATAAACAAACAAGAAAGAAATTTCAAAATTTTATGTCATATTATACGCATATTATGAAAAAAAAGTGGGTTTTGCCACTCAGAATAACATAGGATACACAACTGAAAAGACTATCAATTTCATAATGAAATATGAGCCAGTATATGCTACACCACTTGTTATATGTGTCACCACAATTAACAGGACAGATTCAATAAACAGTTGTTCATCTTTGTTGCAGTCTTCCATGGTGTTGAATGTGTTGTGACGGCAGACAGATCATTATAAATGTGGAGAATTGCTGGGTCAGAGAAACACTGAAATCACAGCAGGTTTAACTTATTTAATATTCATTGGTATAAATAAGTATGACATCCGAAGAAAAACTTGTGTGTATATACAGGGCGTTACAAAAAGGTAAGGCCAAACTTTCAGGAAACATTCCTCCACACAAAGAAAGAAAATATGTTATGTGGACATGTGTCCGGAAACACTTACTTTCCATGTTAGAGTTCATTTTATTACTTCTCTTCAAATCACATTAATCATGGAATGGAAACACACAGCAACAGAACGTACCAGCATGACTTCAAACACTTTGTTCCAGGAAATGTTCAAAATGTCCTCCGCTAGCGAGGATACAAGCATCCACCCTCCGTCGCATGGAATCCCTGATGCGCTGATGCAGCCCTGGAGAATGGCGTATTGTATCACAGATGTCCACAACACGAGCACGGAGTCTATACATTTGGTACCGGGGTTGTGTAGACAAGAGCTTGCTAATGCCCCCATAAATGAAAGTCAAGAGGGTTGAGGTCAGGAGAGTGTGGACGCCATGGAATTGGTCCACCTCTACCAATCCATCGGTCACCAAATCTGTTGTTGCGAAGCATACGAACACTTCGACTGAAATGTGCAGGAGCTCCATCGAACATGAACCACATGTTGTGTTGTACTTGTAAAGGTACATGTTCTAGCAGCACAGGTAGAGTATCCCCTATGAAATCATGATAACGTGCTCCATTAAGTGTAGGTGGAAGAACATGGGGCCCAATCAAGACATCACCAACAATGCCTGCCCAAACGTTCACAGAAAATCTGTGTTGATGACGTGATTGCACAATTGGGTGTGGATTCTCGTCAGCTCACACATCTTGATTGTGAAAATTTACAATTTGATCACGTTGAAATGAAGCCTCATCCGTAAAGAGAGCACTGAAATGAGGATTGACACATTGTTGGATGAACCATTCACAGAAGTGTACCCATGGAGGCCAATCAGCTGCTGATAGTGACTGCACATGCTGTACATGGTATGGAAACAACTGGTTCTCCTGTAGCACTCTCCATACAGTGACATGGTCAACATTACCTTGTACAGCAGCAACTTCTCTGACACTGACATTATGGTTATGGTCAACTGCACGAAGAATTACCTCATCCACTGCAGTTTTCCTCATCGTTCAAGGTCTTCCCCAGTAACGAGTCATAGGCTGGAATGTTCCGTGCTCCCTAAGACGCCGATCAATTGTTTCGAACGTCTTCCTGTCGCGACACCTTTGTTCTGAAAATCGGTCTTGATACAAACGTACTGCGCCACGGCTTTTGCCCCGTGCTAATCCATACATCAAATGGGCATTTGCCAACTCTGCATTTGAAAACATTGCACTGCCTGCAAAACCACGTTCGTGATGAACACTAACTTGTTGATGCTACATAATGGTGTGCTTGATGCTAGTATTGTAGAGCAATGAGTCACATGTCAACACAAGCACCGAAGTCAACATTACCTTCCTTCAATTGGGCCAACTGGTGGTGAATCGAGGAAGTACAGTACATACTGACTAAACTAAAATGAGCTCTAACATGGAAATTAAGCATTTCCGGACACATGTCCACATAACATCTTTTATTTGTGTGTGAGGAATGTTTCCTGAAAGTTTGGCCGTACCTTTTTGTAACACCCTGTATAATTGCTTTCATGAAACCTGCTGTGTTTATACTGCTGCTCAAGTGCTATCATATTATAGATCTGAAGTTACTATGTGAGTGTGCTAATATCTTCAGTGAATTTCCTGAAGACTATGAAAACTCAATCATATAGTCGGCATCCCCCAACATCTTCTGTTCAGTATTTTCAAATTAATTAATTAATTAATTACATCATTCATCTGTAATTAGGAAGAAAGATCCTTTTTGCACTTATCATCTTATCAGCTAGTTTGGTAACACACAAATGATTTTATTTCACATAAAGATAACTCTCCCTATACCAGTTTTCTGTTCGATAATTTTATTTGTTAACTTATAATGTCCCCCCCCCCCACCCCCCAATGAACAATGCACCTTGCCATTGATGGGGAGGCTTGCGTGACGATACAGATAGCCGTACCGTAGGTGCAACCACAAAGGAGGGGTATCTGTTGAGAGACCAGACAAATGTGTGGTTCCTGAAGAGGGGCAGCAGCCTTTTCAGTAGTTGCAGGGGCAACAGTCTGGATAATTGACTGATCTGGCCCTGTAACACCAACCAAAACGGCCTTGCTGTTTGGGTACTGCAAACGGCTGAAAGCAAGGGGAAACTACAGCCATAATTTTTCCCGAGGACATGCAGTTTTACTGTATGATTAAATGATGATGGTGTCCTCTTGGGTAAAATATTCTGGAGGTAAAATAGTCCCCCATTCTGACCTCCAGGTGGGGACTACTCAAGAGGACATCGTTATCAGGAGAAAGAAAACTGGTGTTCTACGTATTGGAGTGTGTAATGTCAGATCCCTTAACCGGCCAGTTAGGTTATAAAATTTAAAAAGGGAAATGGATAGGTTAAAGTTACATGTAGTGGGAATTAGTGAAGTTCGGTGGCAAGAGGAACAAGACTTTTGGTCAGGTGAATACAGGGTTATAAATACAAACTCAAATAGGGGTAATGCAGGAGTAGGTTTAATAATGAATAAAAAAAATAGGAGTGCAGGTAAGCTACAACAAACAGCATAGTGAACGCATTATTGTGGCCAAGATGGACACGAAGCCCATGCCCACTACAGTAGTACAAATTTATATGCCAACTAGCTCTGCAGATGATGAAGAAGTTGATGAAATGTATGGTGAGATAAAAGAAATTATTCAGGTAGTGAAGGGAGATGAAAATTTAATAGTCATGGGTGACTGGAATTCAACAGTAGGAAAAGCAAGAGAAGTAAATGTAGTAGGTGAATATGGATTGGGGCTAAGTAATGAAAGAGGAAGCCACCTGGTAGAATTTTGCACAGAGCATAACTCAATCATAGCTAACACTTGGTTCAAGAATCATGAAAGATAGTTGTATGCATGGAAGAACCCTGGAGATACTAAAAGGTATCAGACAGATTATATAATGGTAAGACAGAGATTTAGGAACCAGGTTTTAAATTGCAAGACATTTCCAGGGGCAGATGTGAACACTGACCATGATCTATTGGTTATGAACTGTAGATTAAAACTCAAGAAACTGCAAAAAGATGGGAATTTAAGGAGATGGGGCCTGGATAAACTGACTAAACCAGTGGTTGTACAGAGTTTCATGGAGAGCATAAGGGAACAATTGACAGGAATGGGGGAAAGAAATACAGTAGAAGAAAAATGGGTAGCTTTGAGAAATGAAATAGTGAAGGCAGCAGAGGATCAAGTAGGTAAAAAGACATGGGCTAGTAGAAATCCTTGGGTAACAGAAGAGATACTGAATTTAATTGATGAAAGGAGAAAATACAAAAATGCAGTAAATGAAGCAGGCAAAAGGGAATACAGACGTCTCAAAAATGAGATCGACAGGAAGTGCAAAATGGCTAAGCAGGCATGGCTAGAGGACAACTGTAAGGATGTAGAAGCTTACCTCATTAGGGGTAAGATAGATACTGCCCACAGGAAAGTTAAAGAGACCTTTGGAGAAAAGAGAACCACTTGTATGAATATCAAGAGCTCAGCTGGAAACCCAGTTCTAAGCAAAGAAGGGAAGGCAGAAAGGTGGAAGTAGTACATAGAGGGTCTATACAGGGGTGATGTTCTTGAGGACAATATTATGGAAATGGAAGAGGAGGTAGATGAAGATGAAATGGGAGGTATGCTACTTCATGAAGAGTTTGACAGAGCACTCAAAGACCTACATCAAAACAAGGCCCCGGGAGTAGACAACATTCCATTAGAACTACTGACAGCCTTGGGAGAGCCAGTCCTGACAAAACTCTACCATCTGGTGAGCCAGATGTATGAGACAGGCGAAATTCCCTCAGACTTCAAGAAGAACATAGTAATTCCAATCCCAAAGAAAGCAGGTGTTGACAGATGTGAAAATTACCAAACTATCAGTTTAATAACTCACAGCTGCAAAATACTAATGCGAATTCTTTACAGACGAATGGAAAAGCTGGTAGAAGCCGATTTCGGGGAAGATCAGTTTGGATGCCGTAGAAATGTTGGAATATGTGAGGCAATACTGACCTTACGCCTTATCTTAGAAGAAAGATTGTGTGTGTGTGTGTGTGTGTGTGTGTGTGTGTGTGTGCGAGTGTACACCTGTCCTTTTTTTCCCCTAAGGGAAGTCTTTCCGCTTCCGGGATTGGAATGACTCCTTACCCTCTCCCTTAAAACCCACATCCTTTCATTTTTCCCTCTCCTTCCCTCTTTCCTGACGAAGCAACTGCCAGTTCCGAAAGCTCGTAATTCTGTGTGTGTGTTTGTGTGTTTTGTTCATGTGCCTGTCTGCCGGCGCTTTCCCGCTTGGTAAGTCTTGGAATCTTTCTTTTTAATATATTTTCTATGCAGGTTTTAATATATGCACATCTTATGACACACCCGCCATTAAATATCATTGGTTTCACGTGTTCTTCTCTAAAATTGGAATTAAGCTAATGAATACAACAAGATGTATCCAATTATACCCCTAATATAATGCTTCCCTGTTACTAGTCAGATTTCCATTATCAGCTGACCAATACATCCAGCCATCTCCAAACCTAACACTCAACTGTCCTAAAAAATCCATTCTGATCCTGAATATGAATTTGTAAAATTCACATTAATGGCATTATTCACATTTCTTACAATGCCTGATTATATATTATGGACACCAATTATCTTCCTAGCAGCCAGCTTTGATGTTGTGGGCATTCCATGGTACATAATCCAGCATTATTCATATTTCTCCACCAAGATGAGCAGGAGGCCCCTGTCTCCACATGAACTTTTGTAACATTGTAATAAAATTTTTCTATTACCACAATATGTACAAAACATCACAATCAAGACAATTTAAACATAAAAATTTCCTTAGCATCAAAATTTCAAGCAGTAATAGGATAAAACACAAAAATCAACTCAGTTATGTCATAAAGTCTGACATCTACTCTGGAAAAAACAAGTCTGCTTAAGATCAAAATAGACTCTCCTTCAGTCTCACCTTATCCCCATAATAACATAATAATATAATAATTCCAATCCCAAAGAAAGCAGGTGCTGACAGATGTGAAAATTACCGAACTATCAGTTCAATAAGCCACGGCTGCAAAATACTAACGTGAATTCTTTACAGACGAATGGAAAAACTGGTAGATGCAGACCTCGGGGAAGATCAGTTTGGATTCCGTCGAAATGTTGGAACACGTGAGGCAATACTGACCTTAAGATTTATCTTAGAAGAAAGATTAAGAAAAGGCAAACCTACGTTTCTAGCATTTGTAGACTTAGAGAAAGCTTTTGACAATGTTGACTGGAATACTCTTTTTCAAATTCTTAAGGTGGCAGGGGTAAAATACAGGGAGCGAAAGGCTATTTATAATTTGTACAGAAACCAGATGGCAGTCATAAGAGTCGAGGGGCATGAAAGGGAAGCAGTGGTTGGGAAAGGAGTGAGACAGGGTTGTAGCCTCTCCCCGATGTTATTCAATCTGTATATTGAGCAAGCAGTAAAGGAAACAAAAGAAAAATTTGGAGTAGGTATTAAAATTCATGGAGACGAAGTAAAAACTTTGAGGTTCGCCGATGACATTGTAATTCTGTCAGAGACGGCAAAGGACTTGGAAGAGCAGTTGAACGGAATGGACAGTGTCTTGAAAGGAGGATATAAGATGAACATTAACAAAAGCAAAACGAGGATAATGGAATGTAGTCAAATTAAATCGGGTGATGCTGAGGGAATTAGATTAGGAAATGAGACACTTAAAGTAGTAAAGGAGTTTTGCTATTTAGGAAGTAAAATAACTGATGATGGTCGAAGTAGAGAGGATATAAAATGTAGACTGGCAATGGCAAGGAAAGCGTTTCTCAAGAAGAGAAATTTGTTAACATCGAATATAGATTTATGTATCAGGAAGTCGTTTATGAAAGTATTTGTTTGGAGTGTAGCCATGTATGGAAGTGAAACATGGACGATAACTAGTTTGGACAAGAAGAGAATAGAAGCTTTCGACATGTGGTGCTACAAAAGAATGCTGAAGATTAGGTGGGTAGATCACATAACTAATGAGGAGGTATTGGATAGGATTGGGGAGAAGAGAAGTTTGTGGCACAACTTGACTAGAAGAAGGGATCGGTTGGTAGGACATGTTTTGAGGCATCAAGGGATCACAAATTTGGCATTGGAGAGCAGCGTGGAGGGTAAAAATCATAGAGGGAGGCCGAGAGATGAGTACACTAAGCAGATTCAGAAGGATGTAGGTTGCAGTAGGTACTGGGAGATGAAGCAGCTTGCACAGGATAGAGTAGCATGGAGAGCTGCATCAAACCAGTTTCAGGACTGAAGACAACAACAACAAACATCTGGTGTGAAGACCAACACAACAACCAAGCAGAACAACAACAACTGTAAGCTGCAGAACCTGAGATATAGAAAAATAGGAAGGATACAATAAGAGATGAAAAACTAAAGAAATAAGTTGTTATGCAAACACCTTGAAAGAAGAAGTGACAAAGATGCATTTAAGATATTTGGTCTTGTCAAATGGATGGGTGAGGGAAGAGTGGCAAAGCAATGATTACACACAAATGTGACTGACAGAAGACAGGTAGGAGGCCCAAGAGAGAGATGGCTAGGGGAAGTGAAGAAGGGTAAAGAAGCAAATTGTATTTGCTGTGATACAGTCCTGAGTGCTCTTAAACCCCGCACAGGCAAATTGATTGGAAAACCAATGATAATTCAACTCAAGATTTATCTGTAATAAGATGATGTGACATCTATTTTACATCACTTATTATTCCCATTCTGGCACATCAGAAGATGTGGTTTCAGATCTCATAGACACACATGAGAGTAATGTCAATGATTACATTAAGTAAACCCCCAATTTTATAGTCTCAGAAGTGTTATCTCAGAAATGCTGAAGTCAGATCTATGTTAACAGGTTACATTAACTGTAGAAAATAAATTTAGAGCAAATTTCATGACTCCTCCAGCAGGAATAACCATTAAGACAAATTGTTATCATAGGGACTGTTACCAGATAAGTTACTGGTTCAAAACAAATATCGATTGAAAAGTACATTTTCTATATTATTTTGATTTCCTCAAATATCATCATACATGGGACAAAAGAAATCTGGAGGTCATTCTTGATATCCAGAAAAAACAGCAATTAAAAATATAACACAATAGGAACTTCAGGAAGTGTCCTGCAATCATTACTGATGTCGACACAGAATGATGAGGCTTCTAACAATATTACATTAAACACAATCTGCAAAAGTTCCAACAGCAGGATGAATGCAGAAAGAGAGGACCACTTCTAGTCCAAAATACATGGGAAAAATAGAAGAAAAAAGAAAAACACAAGTCAGACACCCATCATTTGCTGGCACCAGCATGTAGAATTCAGTAATTTGTTACACTTTTTCAAAAGTGGTGACTCAAGTAAGACAAAGTAAGTTTCATTGTCACAAAATCGTCTTAACAAACTAATCTTGAGATCATCACTATAGTAACTTCATAAAAATCTTTTACAGTATCATCATCATAAATCTCTTAAAACATAAACCACAATAAAAATAGCAAGGCTTAATATAACTTGGGCCACTTTATGGCGTTTTGAATGTTTCAGAATTTGGGTGTGAGTAATGGTTAACATGGTACTAAAGGGACTGCAGATACTATTATTATCTTATATCTGTAATACACATTGTGCCCTATGGGTAGAAACCTACTCACATCATTTTCATACAAATAAATAACACCAAAGTCACAAGAGCCCTTAGATTTTTCCCCATAGTGCCCACACAACAGTAGATTTCTCAAACTACAGTTTTTTTTGTAATGCAAGATGTATCATACCTTTGTGGCTAGAAGCAACACACTATAAACCAGAAAATATAGGAAGTGTTACTAGTAGTCCTGCTTATTTCAATAAAAATATAACATTGTTTTTGCATTACTTTACTACTTTGTATACAATGGTTTCTCTCGATTTCAAAATGTTCTTATGTTAGTCATGACATAACTACATTTCATTCTGGTGTTCATCCCAAACATTTAACATATGGTATCTCTGAATAATTTCAACCATATCAGTGAGTTTGAATTTATGAGCAAGCTGCAGTTCAGTCAGTATAAAAGATTGATATAGAAATAATTGCTGAGTGCTGTCTACTAAAGGTAAACTCTCCTTCCATTTTTGGGAGTCAGCTATATAGCAGATATCTGTAAGAGTTAGAGCTGTTATTGATTTATCACAATGACAGCCATTTTCCTTGTAGGTATATTTTTAATTTTAATGTTTTCTCATGTATGTACAGTCGAGTTCAAGACAATATTTCCTTATGTTCAGTTACCTGTTGGGCATGATTCATGAATTAAATACTGTATATGTACTTTACATCATCAAGGGAAGCTAAAGTACTGTATCTTCTCTTTCCAGCACAAATATTGTAATTGTCCTGTCAATTGTACTTTCATTTGTTTCAACATTCAAAGTACTATAAAACATATTTATTAAGGAATTAAATTTCTTTAAACAATGGAAAGTCTAGGTTGGAATGTTAACAATTATGGAAAGGTTAGACTGCTACTCACCATAAAGATGACATGTTTCGCTGCAGACAGGCCCAATGGAAAGGTTGCTACACATTCAGCTTTCAGCCAAAGCCTTCATCAGAAAGTACAAACACCCCACGCATTCACACAAGTAACCACATCTTACACATGACCACTATCTCTGGCTATTCAGGCCAGACTAAAGCTGAAAAGTATCAAACACAGGGGGAGAGAAAACACTGTCGCCTGATGGAGTGTGCAGGAACTAGAGATGAGGCCAACCCCTAGTCCTTGCAGACTCCACAAACGCCATTCCCTATTCTCCCACTCAAGCCCACCATCCCTCCCTCTTCCCCACTCCACTATGAATTGTGGGTCCTGTTTGATGCATTTCAGTTTCAGTCTGGCCTGAGCAACCAGAGATAGCAGTTATGTGTATGTGAACCATGTTTGCTTGTGTGTGTGTGTTTTTTTTTCTTTTATGATAAAGGCTTTGGACAAAAGCTTAATGTGAAACAGTCTAATAGTTTTTTATCGTTATATCTTTGTAAACTTCTTCGCATTGCTATTGATGAAAATTTTCTGTACATATTAAGACAGTATCTTTTCTTGTGATTGTGTTAAGAGTACTTTTATATTTTCTGAACTGAACTGCTCAACTTAATTTATCATTACCACTTGATTGTCATGATCTGATGCAACGTTTGGCTTTACATCTATTCAGAGACTCAGAAAAGGATAACACTCAACTTTTATATTTCCACCTGCTTCAGAAGAAAATAATTTGGAATAGGAAAACTATTGAGAATGGAGAAACTGTGAAATGGCTTAATATTCTTTGGATGCAATATAGGAAAAATCAGGCTGAATGATGTTTTTCAAGTATTCCTATTATGACTATGACTTCCAAGTTTTGCACACCAAGAAATGACCTGGCCTATGAAATTATTAAAATTCAGGACCTGAAGAAAATACTCTGTGCCCAGCATATGACAGTCCTGTCTGCATAAGTACATAAAATAAAAAAAGATCTTACAGATTAATATAATAAGGCTATTATACCTTTTAGTATTGCACATTATATCAAGGACTCACTGCTGCTAAACGATTTAGAAAATGAGAAAAAGATGGAAGAATCACAGGAATAGACACAATTTTACTACGAGCCGCTTGTGTGGTACCATGTCAAAAGCCTTCCGGAAATCCAGAAATATGGAACTGATCTGAAATCCCTTGTCAATAGCACTCAACACTTCATGTGAATAAAGAGCTAGCTGTGTTCCACAGGAATGATCTTTTCTAAACTCATGTTGACTGTGTGTCAATAGACTGTTTTCTTTGAGGTAATTCGTAATGTACAAACACAATATATGCTCCAAAATCCTGCTTCATATCGATGTTAACAATATGCGCCTGTAATTTAGTGGATTACTCCTACTACCTTTCTTGAATATTGGTGTGACCTGTGCTACTTTCCAGTCTTTGGGTACGGATCTTTCGTCAAGCAAACACTTGTACATGAGTGCTAAGTATGGAGCTAGTGCATCAGTATACTCTGAAAGGAACCTAATTGGTATACAGTCTGGACTAGAAGACTTGATTTAAGTTGCTTCACTACTCTGAGGATATTTACTTCTCCATTACTCATGTTGGCAGCTGTTCTTGAATTGATTTCTGGATTATTTACTTCATCTTCTTTTGTGAAGGCATTTTGAAAGGCTGTGTTTAGTAACTCTGCTTTTGCAGCACTGTCTTATATAATATCCCCATTGCTATCGTGCAGAGAAGGCATTGATTGTTTGTTGGTGCTAACATGCTTCACGTACAACCAGAATCTCTCTGGATTTTCTGCCATGTTTCGAGACAAAGTTTCTTTGTGGAAACTGTTATAAGCATCTTGCATTGAAGTCTGCACTAAATTTAGAGCTTCTGTAAAAGATTGCCATCTTGGAGATTTTGTGTCTGTTTAAATTTGACATGTTTGTTTCGTTGTTCTTGCAACAGTGTTCTAACCTGTTCTGTGTACCAAGGAGGATCAGCTCTGTTGTTGGCTAATTTATTTAGTATAAATCTCTCAATTGCTGTAGATACTATTTCTTTGAATCTAAGTCACATCTGGTCTACACTTATATTATCAATTTGGAATGAGTGGAGATTGTCTCTCAGGAAGGCGTCAAGCAAATTCTTATCTGCTTTTTTGAATAGGTATATTTTTCGCTTATTTTTTGAGGATTTGGGGATTACAATATTCAATCTCACTACGACAACCCTGTGTTCACTAATACCTGAATCTGTTTTGATGCTAATTATTAACTCAGATTTATTTGTTGTTAAGAGTTCAAGTGTGTTTTCACAACCATTTACTGTTCACGTGGGCTCATCAACTAACTGCTTGAAATAATTTTCAGAGAATGTGTTTAGCACAATTTTTCATGATATTTTATGCATACCTCCAGAATTAAACATGTATTTTCCCCAACTTATTGAAGTCACCACCAACTATTGTCATATGAGTCGGGTATGTTTTTGAAATCAAACTCAAGTTTTCTTTAAACCTTTCAGCAACTGTATCATCTGAATTGGGAGGTCGGTAAAAGGATCCAATTATTATTTTATTCTGGTTGCCAACAATGACCTCTGCCCATACTAACTCACAGGAAGGATCCATTTCAATTTTGTGACAAGTTAAACTACTTCTAATAACCACAAACACGCCACCGCCAACCATGTTTATCCTATCCTTTTGGAACACCGTTAGGTTCTTTGCAAAAATATCTGGCTCTAGCCAGCTTTCAGTGCCTATAAGAATTTGAGCATCAGTACTTTATATTAGCGCTTTGAGCTCTGGTACTTCCCAACACAGCTATGTCAATTTACAACTGTCATACCAATGGTTCCTGTTTTGTGTTTTCCTCAGACCCTCTAACCTAAAAAACTGCCCAGTCCACGCCACACAGTCCCTGCTACCTGTGTAGCCACCTCCTGCATGTAGTGAACACCTGACCTATTCAGCGGAACCCAAAACCCAACAACCCTTTGGCACAAGTTGAGGAGTCTGCAGCCTACACGGTCATAGAACTGTCTGAGCCTCTGAATAAGATTCTCCACTCAGCTCTGTACCAATGGTCCACAATCGGTCCTGTCAACTATGCTCAAAATAGTCAGCTCTGCTTTCATCTTACATACAAGACTGGCAGTCTTTACCACTTCTGTTAACAGCTCCAAACCAGAGAGAATCTCTTATGATCCAAAGTGACGCACATCATTGGTACCGACGTGAGCAACCACCTGCAGTTGGCTGCACCCTGTGCTCTTCACGGCATCTGGGAGGACCCTTTCCACATCTGGAATGACTCCACCCGGAATGCACACAGAGTGTACATTGGTTTTCTTACCCTCATTGTCAGCCAAGTCCCTAAGGGACCCCATAACATGCCTAATGTTGGAGCTCCCTACTACCAATAATCCCACCCTCTGTGATTGCCCGGATCTTGCAGGCTAAGTGGTTTCCTCTGAAACAGGATGGGTGACAGCATCTGGCTCAGTGTCAGTGTCAACCACAGACAGCACCTGGAACCTGTTTGTCAGACAAACCAGGGAAGCATTACAGGCAGACACCTGAGAAGTCTTTCACTGCCTGCTTCACCCCGGGGCAACCTCCCACTAGGCCACAGGTGAGGGGTCAGCCGCAGTGCGAGCAGTAACTGCGTTGGCCACCAGTGAGGACTGATTGGAGGACTCAGACGTGCTGGACGTCCGTTGGATCCCCACAGCCAGTCCACAACAGTGGTGCCCATCCACTGCAGCCTCAAGCTGTCTAACCAAAGCCATCATAGTCTGAAGCTGAGAGTGAAGTGTAGCAACTCGGTTCGCATCCACACACAACAATCAGGTCCCTGTCCATAGTAAAGACCATGGAAAACTAAACTATGCAGATAAATGGACTGTCGGCACATGCTGCTCAACTCTACTGTAGACCATGGCAAAAATGCAGAAACTGTGTCTAATAATATGCAGATATTCGATAACCTAACTACTGAAGCGCTCAGGTGAAACTTAATAATTCGCCCCTGATTAGGAACTTGTAATGTCTCACAAAATCGGTTTACTTTCCAACGCTAATGAAAATGTGAGAATTGTGGCTATTAGATATTAAATTTACATGCAGAAACTCAAGAAACTAAGCCATTAAAGCACACAGGTGATATAATAAAATTTGCTCCTGGTTAGGAACTCATAAATGTCACAAAAGCGGTTACTTCCCTGTTCCTGCATCTGTCTGGGTCGGCTACTACTGCCTGACTACTGTCTGATTTCGAAGAATATCTTGTTGGCTGAAAGCTCACTTTCTGACAGTCTTTCTGTTGTGCCTATCTGCGACTCAGCGTTTCCGCTATATGGTGAGTAGCAACTATCTTTTTTCAAAATATTGTTACATTCCAGCCTCAATTTTCCATTATTCAATAATATAAAAAGAAACATACAATACCAGTAGGATTGATCTTTTCAGTATGATAAGAATAATTTTTATTAATGAGTTATTCCATATTTAAGTTTTTATATCCTTCAAATTAAATTAAGTTGAAACATTTCACTTGAATTCATGTAAATTTGTTTTACATATACACCTACATCCCCACAGGTACTTGGCAATCCATTGTACAGCTTGTGCGGAGGGTATCCTGTATCACTACTAGATTTCCATTCCTGTTCCACTTTGCAAACAGAGCAAGAGAAAAATTACTATCTATATGGACTACATGCCTTCTTATGAGCCCTAATTTCTTGTATCTTATCTTCATAGTCCATAAGGGTGATGTATGTTGGAGGTGGTAGAATCAGCCAGTTTCAAATGTTCTGAATTTGTACCCACAATTATTATCAATACTGTTATAAACTGCTTGACTTGTAAGTGAGATCACTGTTTTTATTTGTTGAGAGGGAGGTGCTGAGGCATGATGGGAATGTGGTGCGGGAATAGACACCCTTGGTAGAAGACTTATTTGCAAATGGACTTGATATTGTTTTTTACTACTGCTGAAGGCAGGAGCATTATATTTTGTTAGTGCTAAGTGTGGAAATACTGAAGAATATATCTATTGCAAAGTCCAGAGACTGTAATTATTGGAATAACTATTGGAAGTTACCTGCATACCAATCCTTTGATCAGTTAATATTTGTTGGTACAAGGACAATGATTTAGGAGCAACAACAGGAACATGGAAGACAATGGGACCAATAACAAACAAACAAGATTCTGAAACTTCCTGGCAGATTAAAACTGTGTGCCGGACTGAGACTCGAACTCGGGACCTTTGCCTTTCGCGGGCAAGTGCTCTACCATCTGAGCTACTCAAGCACGACTCATGCCCCGTCCTCACAGCTTAACTTCTTCCAGTACCTTCTTACTTCACAGAAGCTCTCCTGCGAACCTTGCAGAACTAGCACTTCTGAAAGAATGGATATTGTGGAGACATGGCTTGCCTGCAAAAGGCAGAGGTCCCGAATTCGAGTATCGGGCCGGCACACAGTTTCAATCTGCCAGGAAGTTACGTATCAGTGCCCACTCCATCACAGAGTGAAAATCTCATTCTGGAAACATCCCCCAGGCTGTGGCTAAGAACTGGTCTGTAATTCTCCCACAATAAGTACAAGGGTATTATTGCAGTAATGACCAGGTTTCACTCTTTACAGGAGTGACATAATTTCAAAACAAGACCACAAGTGTTAAGTGATGACACAGGACATGGCTCAGCACATGTTTTGCTAGCAATGTGCAAAATGGGGCAGAGAAGATCATAATTATTTCTGACAGTGCCCCTAGTCATTTTAAAAATCATTACCAGCTGTTTGAATTGAGTAGGTCACATGTGCCAACTGACTGGGTGTGTAGTGCTATTGGTCACAGGAAGAGGCCTTGTGATGGTGTAGGAGGTGGCCTGAAGCACCATGCTACAAAACATAATCTTTTCAGACCAAATACAGCTGTGATTCAGAATGCTGAGGATTTTACGAGGGTCATGAAATCTTACATATCCACAGCCCTCATTCCTTTGTCCAAAGAGGAAATCGTGAGCAGAAAAAACAAGAATGGTCCAAACTACTGCTGTGGAAGGAATTCAGAAGACACATTTCTGGACTCAAAATGATGGGCAAACTCATATTGCACATACTTTAAAGAGCAAGAAAGAAGAAACTTCATTTATTCAGTCAACAACTCAGAAACAGCAGGATAATATTCAGATTCACAACCTGAGAAGGGGGATGTTTGTGGCACGTGTGTATGACTGTGACTGGTGGATTGCAGTAAACGAAATTGTAGTTAGCTTTATGCTGCCACATGGACCAGATGCTGGATATAGGTTTCCAGCTGAACGACAGCAACAACGCTATCAGTGAAACTTCCTGTCAGATTAAAACTGTGTGCTGGACAGAGACTCGAACTTGGGACCTTTGCCTTTCGCAGGCAAGTTCTCTACCAACTGAGCTACCCAAGCACGACTCATGCCCTGTCCTGCCAGGAAGTTTCATATCAGCGCACGTTCTGCTGCAGAGTGAAAATGTCATTCTGGTAACATCCCCCAGGCTGTGACTAAGCCATGGCTCCGCAATGTCATTTCTTTCAGGAGTGCTAGTTCTGCAAGGTTTGCAGGAGAGTGTCTGTAAAGTTTGGAAGGTAGGAGGCAAGGTACTGGCAGAAGTGAAGCTGTGAGGACGGGGCGTGAGTCGTGCTTGGGTAGCTCGGTTGGTAGAGCACTTGCTGACGAAAGGCAAATGTCCCAAGTTCGAGTCTCGGTCCGGCACATAGTTTTAATCTGCCAGGAAGTTTCATATCAGCACACACTCCGCTGCAGAGTGAAAATCTCATTCTGGGAACACTGTCAGTGCTCACGTTTTGTTCACAATGTTTTGAAGATTGTAAGTGCTCCAGTTCCTAGGTTCAACAGGAATTCATCACTCTGTATCAAAGAAAGATACTGAAGCTTTGGAACACATTTTTAGTTCATTGACTGGCTAATTTCAGTACAAAACAGTGTGCACAGAAGTTGTATAAATTGAACGTCAACCAATTGCATGCTGACTGACCTCCCTTCTAGGATGATAACATGACTGCAGCAGCCCTTATGTGAAGAGGGCTTAAGTGCCACACTTGGCTGGTGGTGGCCCAGTTTAATAGCAGCTTCAAGATTAACAACTTGGATAGCAGTGTCAATGATAGGCACTTCGATAGCAGTTCAGGAAAGCCTTTTGTCAGTTACATATCAGCAGTCACTGCAAAGACTAAATATTTTGTATGTCGCCCTTTGATTGCTACAAGTTAAATATCTGTAATTTTCTTATTGTAATAAAACTCATTAATACAACTCATTTGATTTATATACAGCAAACCAAGTATGCAGGCTTCCTAGGCACTACAAGATTGGCAATGAGGTCAGTGAATACCATAGCAGCAACCCAGAGCTTGGCTGCCACACTTTTGTTCATCATGGTTTTGCTGGTGCCTTTATTCTATCTTGTCTTTTGTGTGCTGGAGTGTGTCAAAATGTTTTAACAGCGTCTCTTATAGCATTTTTTCTATTCAGAGTTTTGAGTTGGCAATGCATAAATTTTCTTTGCTTGTTTGCTTATTTTTATTGCTTGCATTGTCTGTTTATTTCATTTGCTTCTTCCAAACTGAGCAACCCACCTCTCCCACATCCTGCTCAGGTGCCTCAGCTGCAAGCAGCAGATGCAACACAGCTAATGAAGATGTTTCAGTTTCAGACACAGCAGACTGCAACCCTTCTCAATACGGCACAGCAGTTACTCACAACCCAAGAACCAAATGCTGCGCAACATGCAACAACTGTAGCTCCGAGTGCCATGCCACCTTTTTGCCAGTTTAATGAAAAAGAAGAGGAATAGCTTGAGGGGTTGCAACAGTATGAAGCCCATGTGATTGCACACAACACATAATGCAAATTCGCAATCAGTATGATTCAAGTGCTGTAGTGGCTGATAAATTTGAACAGCCACCATTTGTCAGGTTGAGTTGTCCCTTGCTCCCGACTGGCCCAGGGGGCAGCAACAGCATGCTCATGCCAAGCCACAGAAACAGCTCTCTAAACAGGTGAATAGAATTAAGTCATGCCCTTAATGCTATTCATGGTACAAAAGCCAGGAATGCCCGTCCAGACAAGCATAGTGTTACACTTGTGGCCAGAAAGGTCATACTCAATCCGTGTGTTTGCAACAAAAGAAATGTAAGACTTACGGCTATTCACAAAAACCTTGCCACAAGGCCTATGTAATCAGTACATTGTATTCATTAGATAAACTAGCAAGCAAACAGTTTCTTCAATGGTAAGCCAGACCAACAAACGTTTTGCTCATTTGCATCTTAGTGGAAAACATATGGAATTTCAGCTGGACACGGGTGCTTCTGTTACATAGCTGAATCGTAACACATATGAACTGTTAGGCTTTCCACACCTGTCTAAAACTAGCATGCACTTGATGTCTTATAATCGACAAGACATTCCCATTCTCAGAAAATGTACTTTGCTTACTACATATCCATACATACGTGAACTGTGACTTTCACTGTGCTACAATTGTGAGAATATATTTGGCCTTGATTCATTAGAGTTGTTTGGATTCAAAATTCAGGACAATGTGTTGTCAGTGACTCCACTCAGCACCAAAGACAGCGCAGCTCGCTCGTTGAAAGAATTCCCTGAACTCTTTTCTGAAGGCAATGCTAACAATTTTTTGCACATATAACTATGAAAGACAATGCTCAGCCAAAATTTTGCTGGGCCAGAACTGCTCACATTGCATTACTGGATGAAGTGGCTGCTGAACTTAAAGAACTGCAAGATGGTGGAGCTATTGTGCCTATACATGCTAGTCAGTAGGCAAGTACACTGGTTTTGCTCCCCAAACCTTCACGTCGTATTCACCTCTGTGTTGTGTTAAGTCTACAGAAAACCTACAAACTGTGATTGATACTTACTCATTGCCATGCCCAGAGGATGTCATGGACAGATTAGACACTGATTGTTACTGTCAAAAATCTGATCCGCACGATGCATATCTTCAATTATCACTTAATGAAGAATCTCAAATCGTGTGTTGTGAACACTCATTTGGGCTTGTTTAAATATTTGTGTCTGCCTTTTGGCATTGATTCTGCATCCACAATTTTCCAATGGTATTTATATCAGCTGACTGCTCAAGTACCACTCTGTTCAAACTATTTGGACGATATTGTCATAGCAGGTCATATACCAGAAGAACACATTTCAAATTTGCATGCTTTGACACATTCCAAATCTGCATGCTTTGTTTTATGTTACCTGATGCAGGGCTTATGTGTAGACTGGACAAGTGTGATTTTTTTTAAACCTGAGAATCAGTATCTTGGTCATGACATAAACAGTCAAGGTGTACATCATCTTCAGTCACATTTGTTAGCCATACATGACCTGCCATTTCCTCACAATGTCACAGAATTGCAGTCAGTCTTAGGGAAAAATGAACTATTATATTTGGTTCATACCAAATGGTGCACAAATCGCAGTTCCATTGCATCACTTGCATCGCAAGAACATCCCCTTTGTTTGGACAGATGAGTGCCAAGAAGCTTTTCAAAAACTTAAATATGCATTGCTCAGTGATTGGTGCTTGGTTCACTTTGACCCTGACAAACCAGTTGCATTGCAAGTTGACACTTCCTCTTATGGAATCAGTGCAGAGCTTTTGCACAGATTTAGTGGTAAAGTCAGGCCTATTGAATTCACATCAAAAGTGTTGTCCAAAGCTCAGTGTAACTATTCACAAATACAGAAAGAGACATTGGCTATCATGTATGGTCTCGCCAAATTCCGCCACTATTTGTATGGCAGAAAATTCTACTTAGTAACAGATCACGAGCCATTGCAGTCCTTGTTTCATCTGATTAAACCGGTTCCTATATGAACTGCCCAATTACTGCAAAGATGGGCTTTGTTGTTGTTTCAGTACCAGTACGAGATTATGTATCATCCATCAGCTCAACATGGTAATACAGACACACTTACACTTCTTCTGAATGGCCAAAATACAGACTTTGATGCTTCTGCTCCATCTTGTTGTCACATTGCTGCTCAGGATTCTGCAATGCTTCAATCATTCCCTTTGAACTGTAGGAAAATTGCACAGGCAATGAAAGCTGATTCAGATTTGAACATTTTGTTAAAATACATTTGCACATCTTGGCTTGCTCATTACATAGCATAAAGAACTCTGTAGTGTGTCAATACTTTGCATGTCAGCATAGCCTCACTGAACAGCAAGGTGTGATTCTTGTTCAAAATGACAGTGGATTGTCACATGTGTTGATCTCCAAAGCTTTGCAGATAGAACTGTGGCAGTTACTTCACAAAGGACACTGGGGGATTGTTCATATGAAACAGTTAGCGCATCAACACTGTGCTTGGCAGATATGGACTCCCAAACAGAACACATGACTTCACAGTGTAACCTATGTGCCTGAGTAAGAATCACCAAGGCAATGTGTGAGCATAGACTTTGTGGGACCTTTTTGACTGCGGTAGGCACTTATAGCAAGTTTCCTTTTGCTGTGCCAATGAACTTTGACAACATCCCACATCACAGTACAGGCACTGATCTCTATTTCTTGCCCTGAAAGTTTGCCTGAAGTCATAGTGTCAGACAACGGCAGTCAGTTCAGGTTACATGAATTTGAAACATTCTGTGAATGCAATGACATACAGCATCTAACTAGTGCATCATTCCATCCACAGTCCAATGGTGGAGCAGAATGTTCTGTCAGAACCTTCAAGCAGCAGATGGACAAACTTCACACCACATACACCAAAAATCAATCATTGCAATTGTTTATTGCCTCCAATCATTCGCATCCATGAGGTGTACCATTGCAGGTAGAATTGCTTCACAGCTGCTGCTATTGGGCACTGCTCCACTTCCTCCACCCTCCACAGCATCCAGCACTGTAGGTTCATCCACTTAGCGCATGCATGTATCTTATTTCAGTCTCAGGTGGATTGCAGTGCCGACATCACAATCAAATTCGCCACTGTCATGTGCACAGTGATCGTTCCATGTTTCTTCTCCCATATTCATGGATCCCGAGGATAGCGAGGCCACAGCAGCTGCCAGAGGGCATCTTCATGACACTGTGGGATGCCCTCTTGGAGACAGAGCCTTCAATTCCTCCGCCTCCCCTCATCCTACCAATGGAGCTGGACCTGCCCACGCCACAGGAGCTGACACCTTTTACATCTTCATATGGGCCTCAGGAGGTGGATGCATACCCTTCTGGGCATTTTCCAGGGGATGATTTCACCAGAGTGAAGGCAGGATCGCAGGGTATGACCAGAAGTATTAAGTCCCCTGCAGCCATAGCTTCCAGTCCATCAGAGCATCCACACTCCTGCCTGCTCTCCCACTATCATGCTCAATCTACAAATATGGTTGTTTCTTTTGGAGGGGAGGAATGTTACAGCGTAAAGTCAAGTGCCAGCATGCCAGTTGATAATGAGAGGAAAGAGAAGACTGTGAGAAGAAGTAAGCCAATCGCAACAGCTCCTATGTGAAGAGGACATTAACGCTGCACGTGATTGGCGGCAGCCCAGTTCAATAGCAGCTTCAAGATTAGCAACTTTGATAGCAGTTCAAAGATAGGCACTTCAATAGCAGTTCACGAAAGCCTTATGTCAGTTAGAGACCAGCAGTCACTGCAAAGACTGAATATTTCACATCTGTGTAGTTGCCAAAGTTAAGTACCTGTACTTTTCTTATTGTAATAAAATTCATTAATAAAACTTGTTTGATTGTTTGTCTAGTAAACCGAGTATCCTAGCTTCCTAGACACTACACTGATGAAACAAGTTGAACAATTGGGATCAGAAAATGTAAAAATAC
The DNA here is from genome assembly GCF_023897955.1 of Schistocerca gregaria. NCBI lineage: Eukaryota > Metazoa > Arthropoda > Insecta > Orthoptera > Acrididae > Schistocerca > Schistocerca gregaria. The sequence goes on along the minus strand of NC_064924.1, from coordinate 212,651,826 downwards.
TGTTAACACAATCACAAAAATGACACAGTCACAATATTTATAGAAAATTTACATCAATAGTAATGGGAAGAAATTTACATAGCTGATCCATAAACAAATAATGTAAGACTGTTGCACAGTCAGTTTTTGGCCAAAGCCTTCATCAGAAAAGGAGAACACACACACATTCACACAATCAAGTATGCATCACATACAAGTAACTGCTACATCTGGTTGATCAGGCAAGACTGAAACTAAAATGCATCAAATAGAGCCAAAATTCATAATTGAGCAGGAAAGAGAGAGGAATGGAGGGTATGAGTGGGAGAATAGGAAATAGTACTTGTGGAGCGTGCAGGGACTAGGGGCTGACCTCATCTCTAGTCCCTGCACCCTCCGTCACACAGCAATGCTTCTTCTTCCCCCACTTATACTCTCCATCCCTCCCCTTTCACCACTCCACTATGGATTGTGGCTCATGTGTGACATTTTTCTGCTTCAATCTGGCATCAGCAGCTACAGATAGTGGTTGTGTGAGTGTAAGATGTGCTTGCTTGTGTGAATGCATGGGTGCTTTTCTTTTCTGATGAAGGCTTTGGTTGAAAGCTTAATGTGTAGCAATCTAACAACTGGGCCAGTCTGCAACTAAACATGTCATCTTCATGGTGAGTAACAGTCTAGCCTTTCCTTAACTGTTGATATTCCAACCTAGACTTTCCACTGTTTAATGAAAAATTTAATTCCTTAATAAATATGTTTTATAGTACTTTGAATGTTGTTTTCTGTTGAAACAAATGAAAGTAAAATTGACCGTCAGAAGGGGTATGGTATTGACAGGACAATTACAATATTTGTGCTGGGAAGAGAAAATACAGTACTTTAGCTTCCCTTGATGATGTAAAGTATGTATACAGTATTTAATTCATGAATCATGCCTAACAGGTAACTGAACATAAGGAAATATTGTCTTGAACTCGATTGTACATACATGAGAAAACATTAAAATTAAAAATATACCTATAAGGAAAATGGCTGTCATTGTGATAAATCAATAACAGCTCTAACTCTTTCAGATATCTGCTATGTAGCTGACTCCCAATAAAATGGAAGGAGAGTTTACCTTTAGTAGACAGCACTCAGCAATTATTTCTATATCAAACTTTTATACTGACTGAACTGCAGCTTGCTCATAAATTCAAACTCACTGATATGGCTGAAATTATTCAGAGATACCATATGTTAAACGTTTGAGATGAACACCCGAATGAAATGTAGTTAAGTCATGACTAACATAAGAACATTTTGAAATCTAGAGAAACCATTGTATACAAAGTAGTAAAGTAATGCAAAAACAATGTTATATTTTTATTGAAATAAGCAGGACTACTAGTAACACTTCCTATATTTTCTGGTTTAAAGTGTGTTGCTTCTAGCCACATAGGTATGATACATCTCGCATTACAAAAAAAATTGTAGTTTGAGAAATCTGCTGTTGTGTGGGCAATATGGGGAAAAATGTGAGGGCTCTTGTGACTTTGGTATTATTTATTTGTATGAAAATGATGTGAGTAGGTTTCTACCCATAGGGCACAATGTGTATTACAGATATAAGATAATAATAGTATCTGCAGTCCCTTTAGTACCTTGTTAACCAAGACTCACACCCAAATTCGGAAACATTCAAAACGCCATAAAGTGGCCCAAGTTATATTAAGTCTTGCTATTTTTATTGTGGTTTATGTTTTAAGAGATTTATGATGATGATACTGTAAAAGATTTTTATGAAGTTACTATAGTGATGATCTCAAGATTAGTTTGTTAAGACGATTTTGTGACAATGAAACTTACTTTGTCTTACTTGAGTCACCACTTTTGAAAAAGTGTAACAAATTACTGAATTCTACATGCTGGTGCCAGCAAATGATGGGTGTCTGACTTGTGTTTTTCTTTTTTCTTCTATTTTCCCCATGTATTTTGGAATAGAAGTGATCCTCTCTTTCTGCACTCATCCTGCTATTGAAACTTTTGCAGAATGTATTTAATGTAATATTGTTAGAAGCCTCATCATTCTGTGTCGACATCAGTAATGATTTCAGGGCACTTCCTGAAGTTCCTATTGTATTATATTTTTAATTGCTGTTTTTTCTGGATATCAAGAATGACCTCCAGATTTCTTTTGTCCCATGTATGATGATATTTGAGGAAATGAAGAGAATATAGAAAATTTACTTTGCAATCGATATTTGTTTTGCACCGATAACTTATCTGCTAACAGTCCCTATGATAACAATTTGTCTTAATGGTTATTCCTGCTGGAGGACTCATGAAATTTGTCTCTAAATTTCTCTTCTACAGTTAATGTAACCTGTTAACATAGATCTGACTTCAGCATTTCTGAGATAACACTTCTGAAACTATAAAATTGGGGGTTTGCTTAATGTACTCATTGACATTACTCCCATGTGTGTCTATGAGATCTGAAACCACATCTTCTGATGTGCCAGAATGAGAATAATAAGTCATATAAAATAGATGTCACATCATCTTATTACAGATAAATCTTGAGTTGAATTATCATTGGTTCTCCAATCAATTTGCCTGTGCGGGGTTTAAGAGCACTCAGGACTGTATCACAGCAAATACAATTTGCTTCTTTACCCTTCTTCACTTCCCCTAGCCATCTCTCTCTTGGGCCTCCTACCTGTCTTCTGTCAGTCACATTTGTGTATAATCATTGCTTTGCCACTCTTCCCTCACCCATCCATTTGACAAGACCAAATATCTTAAATGCATCTTTGTCACTTCTTCTTTCAAGGTGTTTGCATAACAACTTATTTCTTTAGTTTTTCATCTCTTATTGTATCCTTACTATTTTTCTATATCTCAGGTTCTGCAGCTTACAGTTGTTATTGCTCTGCTAGGTTGTTGTGTTTGTCTTCACACCAGATGTTATTATGGGGATAAGGTGAGACTGAAGGAGAGTCTATTTTGATCTTAAGCAGACTTGTCTTTTCCAGAGTAGATGTCAGACTTTATGACATAACTGAGTTGATTTTTGTGTTTTATCCTATTACTGCTTGAAATTTTGATGCTAAGGAAAATTTTCTCATTGAAATTATCTTATGTTGTGATGTTTTGTACATATTGTGGTAATAGGAAAATTTTATTCTAATGTTACAAAAGTTCATGGGGAGACAATAGCCTCCAGCTTATCTCAGTGGAGAAATATGAATAATGCTGGATTATGTACCATGGAATGCCCACAACATCAAAGCTGGCTGCTAGGAAGATAATTGGTGGCCATAACATATAATCAAGCATTGTAAGAAATGTGAATAACACCGTTAATGTGAATTTTATGAATTCATATTCAGGATCACAATGGATTTTTTAGGACAGTTGAGTGTTAGGTTTGGGGATGACTGGATGTATTGGTCAGCTGATAATGGAAATCTGATTGGTAACAGCAAATAATTATATTAGGGGTATAATTGTATACATCTTGTTGTATTCATTAGTTTAATTACAGTTTTGTAGAAGATTGCATGAAATCATTGCTCACAACAATGATATTTAATGGTAATGAAATAGTATTTTGTGGAGGAAATTGTGATCAGTAGTTGATCACTAAGTAAAATACATCTTTAATAGGTTTCATAATGGGTTTAAGGGAATGTTTTGGGATTGGTAAATGTTCAGTCATTATCTGAAGTTGTTAACTAACTCACATGCAGCACCATGTCTAAAGACACAAGGTGACAGGTTTTACTTTTGTATTGTGCTAGTAAGTTACTTTGAGTGCTAGAATAGACCCAGAGCTGTCTTACTGGTAAAATGGATGCAACCATTAATGTTTTTTGTATAGTAGAACCATGTTGTAACGTGTGTATATTATGAAATCAACATAGAAAACGTTTTCTTGGTACCCAATTTGCAGCTGGATATTTTGGAGCTATAAGAAGCAAGGAACAGCATTCCAGTTTTCATCACAATTCACTATTTATGAAAATAGAGAGGACAAAATTTCCCACAAAGTGATTTGTTTTGTCAAACCAACCATATGGTGTGTAGTGCCTGTTGAAGTTAGTGTGATTTTGAAGGTGAGGAGATGGGACATCTCAAGACTTTCTTCCCCATACTCTTATCATACTCTGTTGTACATCCATTCCTGAACTCTATCATCCACTAGTGCCAAAATGTTGCTGCAATGGTTGGTCATTGATACTTGCCATGGTGGAGAATTAAGATGTCTGCGAGATGGCACTGACCTCCCCCTCTTGATGGAGGATACCTGTTGCACTGAGTTGTTTGCCACTGTGAGCAGTCATTTTCAGATGTCTGTGACAACTGCTTTTACTTCATTCAGTCAAAATACAATTAAAAATCTGTTGTAGTGTTTGATGGCTAGCCTGACTGAGCACCAGCCCCAAGAAGAACAAGAAAATAAGAAGGTACCACAAACACAGCTGTGTAGAAATAATCTTCAACAAAATAATGTTAGCACACATTACTCTGGAAAAAATTCCTCTCTAATTCAAAGAATGAGAACTGCTTAATGTCAGTTGGAATGGACAAATTGGCCAAAGCAGGCATAGCTTCCAAGCAAGCCATGGAAGATTCTGACACCCTGATCATCAACATTGCGCAGGACCCTATCACATTCAACAGTTGTATTTATTGGAGAACATGTGGACCTTCTTGTCATTATAAAGGGCCTCAATCAATGAAGTAATGTATATTAATGAAACAAGGTAAATGGAAACTCCCACAGTAGCTTTACTCTCCTCTGGAAATTGGGCTTCCAACTCAAGCCTATATCCTGTTTTTGTGTGCAGTCACTGGCTGTGACACTACCTCTGCTTTTTATAATCAGGGCAAAGTGAAATGAACTATGTGATCAAAAGTATCCAGACACCTGGCTGAAAATGACTTACAAGTTTGTGGTGCCCTCCATTGGTAATGCTGGCATTCAATATAGTGTTGGCTCACCCTTAGCCATGATGACAACTCTCACAGACATACGTTCAATCAGGTGTTGGAAGGTTTCTTGGGAAATGACAGCCCATTCTCCATGGAGTGCTGCACTGAGGAGAGGTGTCTACATCTACATCTACATCTACATCCGTACTCCGCAAGCCACCTGGCGGTGTGTGGCGGAGGGTACCCTGAGTACCTCTATCGGTTCTCCTTTCTATTCCAGTCTCGTATTGTACGTGGAAAGAAGGATTGTCGGTATGCTTCTGTGTGGGCTCTAATCTCTCTGATTTTATCCTCATGGTCTCTTCGAGAGATATACGTAGGAGGGAGCAATATACTGCTTGACTCTTCGGTGAAGGTATGTTCTCAAAACTTTAACAAAAGCCCGTACCGAGCTACTGAGTGTCTCTCCTGCAGAGTCTTCCACTGGAGTTTATCTATCATCTCTCGCAATTACTAAATGATCCTGTAACGAAGCGCGCTGCTCTCCGTTGGATCTTCTCTATCTCTTATATCAACCCTACCTGGTGCGGATCCCACACTGTTGAGCAGTATTCAAGCATTGGGCGAACAAGCGTACTGTAACCTACTTCCTTTGTTGTCGGATTGCATTTCCTTAGGATTCTTCCAATGAATCTCAGTCTGGCATATGCTTTACCGACGATCAACTTTATATGATCATTCCATTTTAAATCACTCCTAATGCGTACTCCCAGATAATTTATGGAATTAACTGCTTCCAGTTGCTGACCTGCTATTTTGTAGCTAAATGATAAGGGACCTATCTTTCTATGTATTCGCATCACATTACACTTCGCTACATTGAGATTCAATTGCCATTCTGTGCACCATGCGTCAATTCGCTGCAGATCCTCCTGCATTTCAGTACAATTTTCCATTGTTGCAACCTCTCGATACACCACAGCATCATCTGCAAAAAGCCTCAGTGAACTTCCGATGTCATCCACCAGGTCATTTATGTATATTGTGAATAGCAACGGTGCTATGACACTCCCCTGCTGCACACCTGAAATCACTCTTACTTCGGAAGACTTCTCTCCATTGAGAATGACGTGCTGCTTTCTGTTATCTAGGAACTCCTCAATCCAATCACACAATTGATCTGATAGTCCGTATGCTCTTACTTTGTTCATTAAACGACTGTGGGGAACTGTGTCAAACGCCTTGCGGAAGTCAAGAAACACGGCATCTACCTGTGAACCCGTGTCCAAGGCCCTCTGAGTCTCGTGGTCGAATAGCGTGAGCTGGGTTTCACACGATCGTCTTTTTCGAAACCCATGCTGATTCCTACAGAATAGATTTCTAGTCTCCAGAAAAGACATTATACTCGAACATAATACGTGTTCCAAAATTCTACAACTGATCGACGTTAGAGATATAGGTCTATAGTTCTGCACATCTGTTCGATGTCCCGTCTTGAGAACGGGGATGACCTGTGCCCTTTTCCAATCCTATGGAACGCTTCACTCTTCTAGAGACCTACGGTACACCGCTGCAAGGAGGGGGGCAAGTTCCTTCGCGTACTCTGTGTAAAATCGAACTGGTATCCCATCAGGACCAGCGGCCTTTCCTCTTTTGAGCGATTTTAATTGTTTCTCTATCCCTCTGTCATCTACTTCGATATCTACCATTTTGTCAACTGTGCGACAATCTAGAGAAGGAAGCTCAGTGCAGTCTTCCTCTGTGAAACAGCTTTGGAAGAAGACATTTAGTATTTCGGCCTTTAGTCTGTCATCCTCTGTTTCAGTACCATTTTGGTCACAGAGTGTCTGGACATTTTGTTTTGATCCACCTACCGCTTTGACATAGGACCAAAATTTCTTAGGATTTTCTGCCAAGTCAGTACATAGAACTTTACTTTCGAATTCATTGAAAGCCTCTCGCATAGCCCTCCTCACACTACATTTCGCTTCGCGTAATTTTTGTTTGTCTGCAAGGCTTTGGCTATGTTTATGTTTGCTGTGAAGTTCCCTTTGCTTCCGCAGCAGTTTTCTAACTCGGTTGTTGTACCACGGTAGCTCTTTCCCATCTCTTACGATCTTGCTTGGCACATACTCATCTAACGCATATTGTACCATGGTTTTGAACTTTGTCCACTGATCCTCAACACTATCTGCACTTGAGACAAAACTTTTGTGTTGAGCCGTCAGGTACTCTGTAATCTGCTTTTTGTCACTTTTCCTAAACAGAAAAATCTTCCTACCTTTTTTAATATTTCTATTTACGGCTGAAATCATCGATGCAGTAACCGCTTTATGATCGCTGATTCCCTGTTCTGCATTAACTGATTCAAATAGTTCGGGTCTGTTTGTCACCAGAAGGTCTAATATATTATCGCCACGAGTCGGTTTTCTGTTTAACTGCTCAAGGTAGTTTTCAGATAAAGCACTTAAAAATATTTCACTGGATTCTTTGTCCCTGCCACCCGTTATGAACATTTGAGTCTCCCAGTCTATATCCGGCAAATTAAAATCTCCACCCAGAACTATAACATGGTGGGGAAATCTACTCGAAATATTTTCCAAATTATTCTTCAGGTGCTGAGCCACAACAGCTGCTGAGCCCGGGGGCCTATAGAGACATCCAATTACCATGTCTGAGCCTGCTTTAACCGTGACCTTCACCCAAATCATTTCACAATTCGAATCTTCGTCAATTTCCTTCGATACTATTGCACTTGTTATTGCTATAAACACGCCTCCCCCTTCACTGTCCAGCCTATCTCTGCAGTATACATTCCAATCAGAGTTAAGGATTTCATTACTGTTTACGTCTGGTTTCAGCCAACTTTCTGTTCCTAGTACTATATGGGCGTTGTGACCGTTTATTAATGAGAGCAGTTCTGGGACCTTTCTATAGACGCTCCTGCAGTTTACTATTAGCACATTAATATTGTTATTCCTTGTTGCATTTTGCCTACTCCTGCCATGCTGCGTCTCAGGAGGCGTCTTGTCGAGCCTAGGGAGGGAATTCTCTAACCTAAAAAAACCCCATGTGCACTCCACACGTACTCCGCTACCCTCGTAGCCGCTTCCGGCGTGTAGTGCACGCCTGACCTATTCAGGGGGACCCTACATTTCTCCACCCGATGGCGGAGGTCGAGAAATTTGCACCCCAGCTCTCCGCAGAATCGTCTGAGCCTCTGGTTTAAGCCTTCCACTCGGCTCCAAACCAAAGGACCGCGATCAGTTCTTGGAAAGATACTACAAATAGTTAGCTCTGATTCCACCCCGCGAGCGAGGCTTTCCTCCTTCACCAACTCCGCCAACCGCCTGTACGAACTGAGGATGACCTCTGAACCCAGACGGCAGGAGTCATTGGTGCCGACATGAGCAACAATTTGCAGTCGGGTGCACCCAGTGCTCTCTATCGCCGCCGGTATGGCCTCCTCCACATCTCGGATGAGACCCCCCAGCAGTCAGACAGAGTGAACACTGGCCTTCTTCCCGACCTTTCCGCTATTTCCCTAAGGGGCTCCATCACCCGCCTAATGTTGGAGCTCTCAATAACTAATAAACCCCTCCCCCCGTGTGCCTGCTCGGACCTTGCTGAAGGAGCAGCCACATGTCCACTCACAGGCAGAGCGGGAGATGCCACACGGCCAGCCTCCACATTGACCCTCCGCCTCGTGCGCCGCGAACGCCGCTGAACCCGCCACTCCCCTTGGGGAGAGGGTGGCCCAACCGCACTCGGTACCCGCGAAGATGTCTCGACAGCAGGGACAGTGGGTGAAGCATCTAACACCTGGGGTGCACCATGCGACGCACCAGACTCCCCACTGCCGCTACACTCCGAGGCAGCAGCCTGAAGACGGCTGACCGCAGCCATCAACACGCTCAGCTGTTCGCGAAGAGTGGCCAGCTCCTCCTGCCTCCGTACACAGCAGCCACACATCCTATCCATCCTAAGAAATCAATTTACTATAGAGTGTTAATCAACTTTTAATTAGACTGCTAATTCACTAAAGGCGGTTGATTATTGACTAAACTGTGATTGCTAACCACTTCTTGTAGAAACAAGGAAAATAGCACTACCTGTCTCTGGACGGTATTGAAAACAAACACTAGCACTACTAGCACTATGGCTGACTAAAGGGACTCTCTGACTGTATTCAAAACAAACACGAGATCTATGGAACACTTAATAGCACTCTACTATTAAAGCTTCCTAAAAGCAAAAACATGCAGAAGAAGAAGTGACAAGTAAGAAAAATACAGATAATACTTAAATTAAGGTAGCTCGCTGCACAGCAGACGTGAAGCAGACGGCGGTTAGGGCGACACTGACACTACTGGCACTATGGCTGACTAAAGGGACTCTCTGACTGTATTCAAAACAAACACGAGATGTATGGAACACTTAATAGCACTCTACTATTAAAGCTTCCTAAGAGCAAAAACACGCAGAAGAAGAAGTGACAAGTAAGAAAAATACAGATAATACTTAAATTAAGGTAGCTCGCTGCACAGCAGACGTGAAGCAGCAATGTCTGTGAGGCCTGGCACGAAGTTGGCGTTCCAAAACATCCTGAAGGTTTCCTATAGGATTTAGTCAGGACTCTGTGAAGACAATTCCATTACAGGGGTGTTATTGTTGTGTAATCATTCTATCACAGGCCAGGCTGTGCATTATGAACAGGTGGTTGATCACATTGAAAGATGCAATTGCCATCCCCGAATTGCTTTTCAACAGTGGGAAGCAACAAGGTGCTTAAAACATCAATGTAGGTCTGTGCTGTGATAGTGCCACGCAAAACAAGGGATGCAAGCCCCCTCCATGAAAAACAAGACCACACCATAACACCATCGCCTCCGAATATTACTGTTGTCACTACACATGCCGGCAGATGACATTCACCGGGTATTTACCATACCCCCAACCAGCCATCGGATCCCCACATTGTGTACTGTGATTCACCACTCCACATAATGTTTTTACACAGTTCAATCGTCCAATGTTTACACTCCTTACACCAAAGGAGGTGTCGTTTGGCATTTACTGGCATGATGTGTGGCCTATGACCAGCCATTCGACAATGAAATCCAAGTTTTCTCCTGCTTAACTGTCATAGTACTTGCAGTTGATTCTGATGCAGTTTGAAATTCCTGTGTGATGGTCCGGATAGATGTCTACCTATTATACATTACAACCCTCTTCAACTGTCGCTGGTCTCTGTCAGTCAACGGACGATGTCGGCCTGCACACTTTTGTGCTGTGCAATGTTCCTTCACATTTCCAATTCAATATCACATCAGAAACAGTGGACCTAGGGATGTTTAGGAGTGTGGAAGTGTTACCCAAACACCTAACCAATTCGATTGTCCATGAGTTATGTGGAGCACCCCGTTCTGCTCATTCACGATATCTAATGACTACTGATGACGTTGATATGGAGTATCATGCAGTAGGTGGCAGCACAAGGCACATAATATGAAAAATGTATGTTTTTGGGGGTGTCTGGATACTTTTGATAACTTAGTGTAGATTGTAAAACTAAACAAAAATGCTCAATTACAACAGGACACACAAACATTTAAACCTCTGGATGCAGACAAAGAGGCTGTAGTGGAGTGTGGTAAAATATTCCTCATCAGGTTGTATGATAGTGTAAGCAAACAGTCTCTGACCCACCTCAGGGACACAAGTTACATCAAATCAACATTCAGCACAACTGACAATGTTGCTTCTCTGCCACCAGGTGAGGATGCTACTTGCCAACAATTCACAGAGTGTACCACCAGGTACAACAGCAGCTGGCCAAAAACAAAAATCCAAAAGAATGGGGTTGGACAAGGTCCAAGGATTATTCTGATCTATATCATATGAAAATGCAAAACCACACCTCCATGGAACAAAGCTCCGTATCAACTGCGATACAGCTTGCGAGAATGTCAGCCACCTTGATTAGCAAGACCTACAAGAAGTCATGCTGGAAGTAGGGGAGAAACCAACGAAATGAGGACTGCTACAGATGAAGATAAGCTTCATTTCACATGGTTGTTATTACAATTTGCAGTGGTGAGATCTCATTACCTCATTATTGTAAGAAACACTGTACATTGCTTTCATTCTAATTCAATATGTGCACACTTTGTCACATGACACACATTTGCATGGTAATTAAATTCTTCCAGAACTTTGATGTAAGGTGTCTTTCATGAAGGCCTGCTGTGCATGCTTTATCCAGTCACACACTTCCTCAAAGGGCATGGGCATTGGTGGTACATAAACTTGGTCTTTCACTAACCCCATAAAAAGAAATCTGTTTGTGAAATCTGGGGGGCAGAGGTGGAAAGGGACGGGGCAGGGAGGGGGAAAGGTCGTTGTCTGCTGGTACAGCACTTCACCACTTGCAGCCCAGGACTGACAAACATGACAATTAGTAATTTTTTGTATGTTCCTGTGAAAATGGGGTGGAGCACCATCTGCTTGCAAAATTTAATCATCACAACTGGTGTTCACCTGGGGTAACAACCAGATTTCCAATATATCTTGAAATGAGTTACCCGTCACTGTTTGTTGTTGAAAATAAAGAATATGGGCCACGCACTTTGTCGCATGACACCACAGAGAAAACAATCAGTTTTGCAGCGCCACACGGAAGCACTATCAATGTATGTGATTTCTCATCTCCTGAGATACAGACAATGTATGTATGTTCACCTGTCACTTACATGGAAACTGTCTGCATTACATATGATGCATCCTGCAAAACCAGCATCCTCCATTTTTAACTGCAGCTCTTCACAAGGAGGTATGCCTTTTCACTAGTCTGCTGATATAAGGGGAGTACACTGTTCCCAATTTGTATGATTTAAAATACAACTGCTTATACAACACCTTCCACACTGTAGTCTTTGACATGACCAGTTCCCTGTTTGTATTACTAAGAGTCCTGCAGTTGCTGCTGCTTATGCTGTTAGGTAGACCCATATAAAGTAATAAATTAATATATTATTAATTTTTATATCTGCCACATTTATTTATAAACACCTAGTATTAATAATATAATAATTTGATGATGACTATTATTGCCAAATGCCAAATAAAGCATAGTTATTATGATGTTCACATACGTTATTTGAACACCTTTCAATTATAAGACCAATGAAAGCTTTCAATTCACCACTAAAAGAACTCATAGCATACTGAGAGATAAAAGAGTTGGGTTTTGGTGGTGATGCCTTAAATTACACTAACTTCCACATGTGCTACATAACATATGGTTGGTCACTCAGACCTGTTTTGTGAGAAATTTTATCGTGTTTATTTTTATAAATAGTGAACTTTGACAAAAATTGCACAGTTCGTGAGTTATAAGGAAAAAAACCAAAACCATTTCAGTCATCACATTCCCAGCTACAGGCACTGGCCAACTTTGTTGTATAGAATCAGCTGTCAATAAAAGCTGTTTATCTTCTGAGAGCATTCTCTGGCTTTGCAATAAGCACAGACATGGCATTACCCATTCCCTGAGGTCTCTTATACTCAACATCCTGATGGCCACGCAACCATCATGTTATTTGTTGGTGACTACACAATGGTCGGCCACACTGGCCGCTACATAATGAAAAAAAAAAGTTACATTATAAATTACCACATAAAATTATCAAATGGAAACCTGATACAGAATGGGTTATCTGTAAACGAAATAACATAATTTTTTGGTGAATTTTGACTGACAGAAGAGAGGTGATGAGTATAATTTACAGAAAAATAAAATAATTATTATTTTCAGAATACGGTTCGAAAGTACTGGTGTATGGTTATGTGAAGCAGGGAAATGTTCATTTTACATTATGCTAAAGATATTACTACAGAGGTTACTAGTGATCATATAAGTATATGAAGGAAAAAATGGGGGCTGAGGTGGTGCATTGGTTGCTGAATAAAGTTACTGACTGAGTCATACAAGAATTTACTACCAAGAGCTGCACAACTTCAAGTCCTCATGACTGCAATGCTATGAGACTATGCATTGATGGAGCAGAAAAAATGAAGCTTATTTTCTCCTCTGTCCATAGTTAAATGTTGATAATTGAGGTAAGAAAGGTGTTGATTTTTTCTTTTTTTATTAGACTGGATTACAGGTTACTAATTGTAGATTTGTTGTAATAGACGCTGAGACGTGTTGTGTTGTATAAACAATTAAGGTTCCAGGTTCATAAACTGACAAATAAGAGTGGTATATAGTGCATAAAACAAATGGATGAAAATTTGTAATGTTATAATAGTTAATTGCAGGACAAAAAGACTAATGAGTTTTTAAAGAAAGACAATGACTGGGAAAAGTAAAAAGAGAGAGAAGACATTAAGAAAGAGCTTAAGGGAAATTATGACCTATTTACTAATAAGATAGCACCTTTAGAAGGGAAAGTACAAGAATTAAGTTCACTTGCTAGCAAAAATGCTGAATGAAAATAATCTCAGGACGTGACCATTGGTTTACTGTTACAGAGCAATGGATGAAAAATGTAATAAATTACACTAAAATGTTAAGATATATAGGAATGAGAAAACAGAAAAGTTTTTACAAGTTGGTGAAGGTAGTAAATAAGTGCAAGTACAGATTAAAAGTGTAGGAAATAATGTTAATTCCAAGCTATGGAAGACAAAAGAATAGGTGACTGAGGAAGTAAACAGGCAGTGCTCAAATGAAAGACTACTTTTTACAGTAAAGGTGGAAATTTTAGCCTAGAAATAATCTTGAATGGAGAAACATTTGTGTCTTCCACTTGATGTAGTAAGGAGAAAAGTAATAATCATGAGTGCAACTCCATAAATTCAGTCAAGGTCTACAGGTCACAACGTTCATGCAGTACTTTTTGTTAAATGTATGGTCAGTGAAAATAAATTACACAGTGATGAAGAAAAGAGATTAGGAATGAAAACTGATATCACTTTCTTTGATTTAGACCATATGGTGAAATATATCCACCCATTTTTAAAAATCTTTTCAAGTAATTTTGCACACATCACGATACAGTGATAAAAGTATTAATTTATGATTAGTCACCTAAAAGGAGCGATGTCCCACTTGGTTATGCTTAACCAAAGTAAGTTTGCTACTGTCTAAGACTTTACACAAGCTTTCAAGGCCGACTTTTGGTTTACAAATGCACAGAAAAAATGGAGACGTGAATTATTTGGCTCTCAGAGATTCAATGACAACTATGGTGACTACACGTATTTTTTACAGTCTCATCTCAATGAAGCTTTGTATTTAAAAGAACCAGTGAATGAGTTGCATTTAACTGGGATTCTGATCACAAGGTTATTAGATAATGTTTGGGTACAGTTAGTAGATGAAAGGTGGAAACAAGTCAGCATAGAAGATAAATTTACAGTGGTTGTGTCACAGTTGGGTCTTAATGTGAGTGAGCAGATTGACAACATACAGCATCAACAATCACATACAGTGCTCAAAGAGACCTTGTTGCAGTATTTTGTTATGCCACTAGAATAATGTCTGCACAAAATTATGGAGGGTGAAGAATGTGCTGGTAGCTCCCTTCTCAGATTTTACATTTGCTATAGCTGTCAACAAACTGTTACTCTTCCAGTTACTCAGATTACCAGCCAGTATTATAGTCATTATTTCTGCTTTAACTGACCTACCTCTGGATGAACTACACACAAAGCTAACGCAACTGAAATTCTGTACAGTGGAGAGAATACGTGCACATCAGTTAAGAAGGTTATGGTGGATGGCCCCAAACTGTGCATATACACCCACAAAGATACAACCAGCCTCAATTGCACCTGGCATTGCTGCTACAGCAGCCAGCAAACACAACCATCAGTTATCAAGCTGACCATGGAGATAACTAGCCTCAATTCTAGATTGAAATGACTTGAAGATGAGAGAACAATAATAAATACAATGGCTTCAGCTGGTGTTGGTACCAAAGACATTTTAGCAATGCTTGCAGGCCCTGTACAAGGTCCTGCAGTACCCTAACTTCAACAGCAACTGCTAGGAAGTACCTTGTGAGACACAAGAAGCCACAGTGTCTGCGGTTAACTGTTTATATTGTCTTTCCATACGGGACATATGACTGGCGAAAATTCTCTTTTGCACACTGGATCAGAAATTAGTGTGTACTCTACAGGTGTAAATGAGCACCCAACAAATATAGCATTTCGTCTGCTCACAATGGTGAATAATTATAGAAGTTGCATATATGGGAAAAATGGGTTGGATGTCCATTCGAAACAGAGGAACTTTTAATGTGGAGAACCAGGTATCAGTCACTTAAAGCAAACATTTGTCATATCAGCTTGAAATCTAAGGAGGTACAAATGTTAACAGCTAAATTGCAAACAGAAAATGTGGCCATTAGAGCTCAAGTGGCTGCTCCACATGCTGTACTGGATAATACGAAACATACTGCAACAGATATGCTATCCTTCCAGGCCACACAAAAATAATTATAATTATACAACAGTGCTGACTGCCAAGGTCACAACTGGGGATGATAAGTGGTTCAGCAATTGCCCACACTTATAGATCTGGATGCAGTAAAAAACAAACAATGCAATTCTACGCCACATCACATTTGGGTCACACAAGGGCAGCTTGCTGCTGAACTGCTGTATTGGTTATCAGCAGATAAACTACAGGCCACACAAATGGAGTTTGACAAAATGCTTACTGATAGTACCACCACAAGATATTGCAGTGTTTGGACATCACAACTCCAAATGGTGTGAAAGAAGTAGGTTCTTGGAGACTATGTGACTATACTCACTTGAATGCCCAAACCATTCCTGACAGGTATTCTGTTCCTACCATAGCAGATTTTAACAACACTGTCTCCAATGTCCAGGTGCAAATGGATATCCTCAGATTCCAATGGCTTCAATGGCTAAACACAATACAGCTATCACAACAGCAATGGGACTGAATATAGTTCTAATCCTTTCACACTACAATGCTCAAACATGTCAGTGCTTCAGACATGAGGTGGTGCCAGGAGTCAAAATTATTTTTTGCTATATGGACAATATATTAGAATTTTCTGAGACATGGCTGCAGTGTACTGATCACTCACAATTGCTATTTTAATGCTTAGAGAGTTATGGCATTGTGATCAACAGCGATAAGTGTCTCATCACTAAAAAAAAGAAGTGCATTGTATAGTTTATGCTGTCTCCAGGGCTTTTTCCCTTTGCCTGAAAAGATGGAAGCAATTCAGTATATGCCAATACTGACTATGGTCAAAGGTCTCCACAGATTTGCAGGGATATAATTACTACAGGTGACATTTACCTCAACTGGCTGCAAAACATCAGCCAATCAACAGGCTGCTGGCCAGAATCAAGACATCTGCCTGTAGAAAAGGTGGATAACAGAAAGGGATCTTGTGTTTCAAGGAAGCACTAGCCAAAGCTACTTTGTTAATACATATAGTTCCCGGTGTTTCCCTCGCACTGATGGTGGATGCAAGTCAGACAGCCATTGTCACAGTGTTGCAGCAATGTGTGGCTAGCAAATGGCAACCACTGGCATTCTTCTCATAAACTTTATCTGCACTGAAACAGTAATGGAGCACATTCAATAGAGAATTGCTTGTCACCTATTTAGAAATCAAGCATGTCTGACCCTGTGTAGAAGGCCAACATTTCAAGACACCTACTGACCTCAAGATTCTGTACTTGATGTTTCACCAGGTGTCAGAGCTCAACTCATCTCACCAATGCAGATAGGGTCAATCCATCACACAGAGTACTACCAACATATAAGACATAGCTGGATAAAACAACATTGTGGTCGACTGTCTGGCCCATAATTGCACAAGACTCAGCATAATCATCTGGTATTTCATGGCAGCTGATCAAGGAAATGATGCATTCCTTTAGCATATTTCTGCTAATCAGAAATAGATGGCCTTGCAGCTACAGCATGTGCCTAAGCAGGTCATACACTAAAGAATTTAGTGCACACAACTGGTGTGAGGCAATGTCCTTTCATCCCTATGCAGTGGTGGTGTGAGTTTTTCAATGTCTAACACAACCTGGCACATCCTGGCATCAGAGCTTCTGTCAAGCTTGTTGCTAACAAACTGGTGTGGCTATTTGTACAGAAGTACTGTCACACATGGGCATGTGCTGCAAGAGTTCCCACTGCAGTAAAACAGCTAGACACACTTTCACGCTGGAGGACTGCTTCCCCATACATAATCGAGTTTCACTCACATTCATATTGATATTATAGGGCCACTGTCATAGAAAGGGGGATACTGGTATTTACTTATGATAATCAACTATTTCACTAGGTGGCCAGTAGCAGTACCTATTCCTGATATACCAGCAGAGTCAGTGACCCAAGCCACAGTGCAGTATTTGTTCATGAGATTCAGCTCCCAGATCACACAAACAATCATTATCGACAGAGGATGACAATTTGACATGCAGCTTTTTGAGGAATTAATACATCTCTGTGGAAGTGGAGACATTTGCACTACTAGCTACCAACCAGAAAGCCATGGGATGGTAAAGCATATGCAACACACTATTAAGTCAGAGGCTGATTTGACACCATTGAAGATGTTGGAGTCTCACACTGCAGTTATGGAAAACATTATTTGTTCACCCACAAGGATGGTATATGGTGAGCAGTTATGGACACTGGGTGACTTCTTGCTTTGCCATTTCCTCCACAGACTCAAGAAGATTCAACCTTCATCCATCAGCTACGTTCACATATGCATCCTCTCATGCCACTCAGCCGAGTCATCAATGGTGGCAGAGAGATTTTCATACATAAAGATTTAAACAAATGTGGTCTGTTACGCTCTGTTATGCCTACTTCCACTCTCTCTACCCCATTCAGGACCATTTAGAGTTGCAATAAGAAGAAGAAACAGGACTATCACTGAGAAAATGGTAAGCAAAACACCGTATCAATTGAACACTTAAGACTAGCTTATATGTATGATGCAGCACCCAAAATGTTTAGCGTGCACTTCTGCCAACATTTCATTTGCAGGAACTGACAACAGACACATTAGAAATGCGGCTGAATTTAAAGGAGCTGGTACTGAAAGTCACGTCATCTGCCAGACCCCTATGATCTTTATATATTCTGGCAGGCAGAGGAGATACAGAACTTGGTCAGACAGCTGACCATAACAGATGGATCAAACACTCTGCCTGATGCCATTTCACACCCTCGGCAACACATATACTGGTGACTGTGAGTAGTGTCATCAACAGTTCATCTCTAGTTTCTACTTGCTCCACAGTGCATAATGATGAGAAAGGGGCCAGCTGTGTTCTGCCTCAACATTCAGCCTCTATACAGTTGGTTGCCTCCCCAAAATTCCTTGAGGAGGCAGGAAGCAACATGAGGTGCACATTCATTCATGACACAGTTTCATCAAATCCTGATCTCCAGCACTGCAGAAATAAAACGGTGGGGAGGGGAGAAGTCGTGTGACGTGGTGACTTCGATAAATAACAAACTGACACCAGTCCTAGTGCAAACATTTTGTCATTGACTCATCTTTGTTATCTGGAATATGCAACAATCTTTGTTTCCTTGATCTTTGATTCTGTTTTTGCATATGCTGAGTGTGCTTGGCATGTGATAAACTTTTTGAGTGGCGTTGTATTTAATGCAAATTAAACTGTATTATACTTTAGTCACATTGTCTGCATTTAATAGTGGTGACAGGTGCAATCTACCTCACAACAGAAAAAAAAGCTGTGATCAGTGATGAAGACAATAAAGAAGTACATTCAGTGAACCCAGTAGAATCAGACTTCATACTGTTTATGACAACTGAATTGGACTTTTAGGCATTGCTGAACAGTATGTCGATGTGGGGTTGGAATAAGTTAAGAAATCGGGAAGTTAGGTTAGATTGTCCATGTAGACAGCAATGGGCAAATCAATGAGGAACAGAAAAATGGGTTCTAATAACAAAAGAAAGGAGTTTGCAGTAGAAGCAAGGACATCCTGCATCTATAAGAAGTAAAAATTTAAACTGTGGATTGGTAGGTGTTTTGGGTAAAGTGTTGCACAATATGTTTATAAAAGCCCTGGAAACATGGTAGAGAAAATATAGTGTCCATACCATTTGCCCATTCAGTCATTTGGTATCAGACATCTATATGTGGATTTGTATGCCTTGATTGTTCTGGTTTTAAGCTATCATTTCCTAGACAGAAGTTTAGAAGCATAAAGTTTCCCTTACTTTGCTAGTCAGGTACATGTTTGGAAGAGAAATTATTGTGTACCTGAAAAGTCAACATCTGATGTTTAAAAATTTAAAGACAGAGAGAGAGATACGCTTGTAACAGTTTGAAGAGGAGTAGTTGTAGGTTTACTTATAGTTAGTGGATATTCAGTAATGAGAAATCAAAGCTACATTTTGGGGCCTTTGGCCATGAAGGTGGTGGTACCAATTTTTGCCACTGTTCTCAGTCTCACCACCGAAGTATGACCTGGGGAGAGAGTCTTTGGAATGGTGGGAGGGAAGGAATCATTCTTTGTGAAACTATCTTCCTTTTATCTTCATCTCTAATCTCCTCAGTTTTTCTGATATATCATTTCTTTCTTCCTGTTAATTATTTTTCCCACTTTACATTTCTTTCTTGATGTTCTTATGAGTCTCTGCTTGTTAACCATCTAGACAACACTTATTTATTGTGAAGATAGCTGACCAGTGATGGGTTGACTGACCATTGAGACCATTATGGTTCCACTTGCGGGAGAAAAGTTAGATTGAAGTAAGGAGAAATGAAAATTGTTAAAATGAGAACACAAAAGTGAAGGAGGCACCCAGCTGAGGCATGTAAATAGTTTTATTTCTTCTAAAGGAAACTTTCGTGTGTTAATTGCTGAATTGATATAATGAGTAATATCTTGTGAATTGTTTTTTCATCAAATAGTTTTAAGTATGTACTGAAATAAAGTTTTAAAATCAATAATTTAGTTCTGGAATATGAAATGGTAATATACACAGAGGTTTTACAAAGACAGAGAATAAATGTTCTTTGTGATAAGAACTGTGATCAGAATGACACTTAAGTGGCCTCAGAACCTTTACCATGGAATCCCTTCTGTGTGTGTATTATACCAGTTATGCAGCTGTTTGCCCTTTTGGATATGTTTGGAGGCAAACAATAAAACAAAGGATGAAATGTGGTGTAGAAGTTCACATTAACCTACCTCAAGCAGGCTGATATTAATGAGAGACTAACTTAGTTTCATGGACAATCATCTCAGACCATTTATTTATGCGAATACATTATCAATTTGAATAAAAAATAATAATTAAGCCCTTTGTGGAACATATTCTTAGGTATATAAAAACTAACTAGAGGAAAGAATAAGTATATTTCTTGTTAATATGCAAATGTTAATTGTACTAAGGTAGTGTGAGGAGGAAGCTATGTAATGGGAAAAGATTAAAGTAATGCATCATGTGAGAAAGGCTGGGCACTAAAACATTATAAGTTTAAACCTTTCCATCTGCTGTTGTACTCCTATTTCTTTTTCCTTTTTTTTTCCACTGTGACTAACTAAACATACTGTATGTATATTACATATACTCAAAATGGCCACAATACTGTACACGAAATCACCCAATAATTTATTACACAAGTGGTTAATTCAACCTGTGGACTGTACTAATATAATTAGTTATGTTTAAAACCATGTCTATTAAAAGTAATGCACAACTGAAATTACTATATCCCCATCTAACGGAGATATTCAAATGGAGTAATCATTAGTTCAAGAGTATTGGCATTACTCAGTAGAAAGTACTCAACCCGTATTTCCCAGTAACCATCTTTGTGTTTCCAATAACTAATTAACTTACCTGGTAACTGTAATTAAATTTTGAACATCAGCCAATTTATTTTTCAAACAATCGGAATTCCAGGATGGAGTAACAACAATATGAAAAACACAAATTGCTACTCACCATATAGAGTAGGCATTGAGTCGCAGACAGATAAATTGAAAAGACTACTAAATTTTTAGCTTTTGGACGAAAAAGTCCTTCTTCAGATGCAGGGAACACACACATCCTCAAACAAGCATGATTTGCACACACTTGGCAGGTGTGACTGTGTCCTTTGAGTGCAGCAACACAGAATGGGTGGTGGGGTTAAGGAAAAGGCATAGGACGCTGAGTGGGAGAGATAGCAGCCTATGGGATGGGAAGATGTGCTGCTGTGGAAGTGAGCAGGTGCATCATGGGAACAGAGTACGACTGCCAGGTGCAGAACCGGGAGGCTGTGCTGGTGGACAGGGAAGGGAGAGAAGAGAGGAGAGATGTGGAGAAGGGCAAAATACTAGTAGATGCATTGATGGAATAAAAAGCATACATAGTCTTGGAGTTTGACGAGCAGTGAAGGTGCTGGAGGACAGGGACCAGCAAAGCTTGTGACCAGGGCAGGGTGGGAGAGGAGGGGTTACAAGAACGAAGGATATGTCACAGGGACAGCTACCTCATGCACAATTCAGCAAAGCTTGTATGATCCAGATAGCATACAGTGTGAAGCAGTCATTGAAGTGAAGCATGTCTTGTTAAGCAGCAATTCAGTGGCCCAGTTGTCTCTTGGTCACAGTCTAGTGATTGCTATTCATACAGAGAGACAGCTTGTTATTGTTAGGCCCACTATAAAGCAGCACTTGGCTTGCACATTACTTTGTAGATCACATGGCTGCTTCCACAGGTAGCCGTGCCATTGGTGGAACAGGAGAACCCTGTGACATGACTGGAGTAAGTGGTAATGGGAGGATTTAAAGGATAGGCCTTTCATGTAGGTCTACTGCAAGGACATGAACCATGAGGTAACGAGTGGGAAGCAGGTGTGGATTACAGATGGACAAGGATATTGTTTAGGTCTGGCAGGTAGTGGAATACCACAGTGGGATGGGCGAGGGGGACAGTGGGGAGTATATTCATTTCAGGGCAGAGGTAGCCAAAACCCAGGGTGAGAATGTTATTCAGTTGCTCCAATCCTGGATGGTACTGAGAAACAAGGGGAATGCTTCTTTGTGGCTGGACAGAGAGTGTGTGGAGCACAACGCCTTTCACCACCCATACCCTGCTGTCTCACTTCCTCCCCCTCCCCATGCCTTCTCCTTACCCCCACCACCTACCATGGATTGCTGCTCTCAGCAGACGCAGGTGCAGCTCACAGTTGAGTCCAAGTGGCCGCAGACAGTAGTCATGCATGTGTGAGCCATTCTTGTGTGTGCTGTTGTGTGTGTGTGTGTGTGTGTGTGTGTGTGTGTGTGTGTGTGTTTGTGTGTGGGCCTTTCCTGCTTCTGAAGTGGGACTTCTACATCTGAAAATTAAATTTTTAGCAATCTTTTCATTGTGTCCGTTCACGACTCAAGTTCTCATCTATGTGGATACTAGCAATCTATCATTTTCAAAATTATTTTTCTGTCTAAATTGTTACCCTTGTTTGATCCTCAAAGTCCATATTATACTTTAGTACCCTTAATATTCCTGAACTGCAGTATCAAATTAAGTCATTAATCAAGAAGTTGTATAAGTTAAGATAATTTCAAATGTGAAATCTGTACTTGTAAATAGGTATTTAACAGTGGAGGCAAACTAAATAGTACTGTAATCCTTTGTTAACTAACCATATATTATATAAACCAAGTTACTGTTGGAACATGTAGCTAATCTGCAATAGTAAGTTCCTACCTTACAGTTATAAATCTGCAGTCCAGGCCTGGGGATCTTACTGAACATCGTGTAGTGCCTCACATTGTCATTTGTTGATGTGTTTGTGTGGCTCTGAGCAAGTAACCACCAGGATAAGATCTCAATGAAAGTTTGCAGCATACATTACAGAAAGTGTATCAAAGTTTGGCATTAGTAGTTATCCGTGTGAATTCACAGCTACTCGGCCCTTATTATGAAGTGAAATGCATGAAAGTTAGCCTGCAATTGATAAGATCTGTTTCAGTTAGAATCTATGTGGCATTCAATATCTTCATGAAATTATTTGACTGATACTAACAAGAACTGTGTTTATTAGTTTGCACCTTGTAGATGTGTTATTGTCCTGTGCCATACTAAACTGGTGTAGTGACTTTACGAAAGGACTGTGCTTATATAAGTATGTTCTTTTGAACTGTAATTGGTGGAAGGATGAGGTGTATGAGATGTTTTGCCACTAAACTGTTATTGACTGTATAGTCCGACCTAGTTTTTGGGATATATGAATAGAAGAGTTAAGAAGCTGGTCATCATTTAAAAAATCATTTTAAATTAAAAAAGCAAAAAAAAAAAAAAAACATGAGGAAAAGTGAAACTAAAAGTGGTGGTGTATATTCTTTGTAGTTTAACGACGTTCAATACCCAAAAATTTTTCAGCTTTGAGCCGATGAACTTGTGGAGCTACCTAGAAGGTGAGGGAAGAAGCTGCAACCATCCTAGTGCCGTCATAATATTTTATTATAATCTTGTAGAAGTTTACAGGAGAACCAGGTGCCTCCATATTGTCTTAATGAAGGAATGCTAAAGTGTGTGACACAAATGCTAATGAAGGCCCACAGCTTCAAAGCTGGCCACCAGGCAACCCATTAGTGGCCATAAAATACAACTAACAT
Organism: Schistocerca gregaria; assembly: GCF_023897955.1. NCBI lineage: Eukaryota > Metazoa > Arthropoda > Insecta > Orthoptera > Acrididae > Schistocerca > Schistocerca gregaria. Next base: position 212,628,254 of record NC_064924.1, on the reverse strand, counting down.
TGTCAAAAAGTGCAAATAATGTTGTTCCTCTGTGTTTTTACAGTTTTTTCTGAGGACCAGAAATGAATTTTTAAAATAGTTTTTGAAACAGTTCAGTTTTGGGTTTGCAGTCAACTGTGTGTACTGGTTGGCAGAGTATGGTAACCTAACTGGTAACACAAAAGCATTTTCTTTGGGGTGTAATTGGGTACATCTTACTATATTCAATAGTTGAGTTCAATTTAACATCTTTTTTAGTTTTGCTGTTTCTCCAAGATTATAAGAGAATACTTAAAGAAATAAAATTTAATCCAAGTAACAGAATATTATGCTAGGGAAGAAATAATGATCATTAGTTGATCACTAAGGAAATAACCAATATATCTTGATTTGGTTTGAAGATTTGATTAAAGGAAATTTGTGGGGTTGGTAATTGTGTGGATCATTATAAGAAATTGATAGCTCTCCCATTGGTAGCACCACATTTATGAGAAAAATGACTGTTTTCACTTTTGATGTTATGGTAGTAAGGTTATGTTGAGTGCTAAAATAGACTTAGCTTGGTATTTTGTTGGTGAAATGGATGCTACCACTAATGTTTTCAGGATATTATAAAACATTATGGAAGGATGTGTGCAGTAGCGAACCTCACATAGAAAACATTTGATTATTTTCTTTGCTACATAGTTTGCAAGAAGATATTTTGGAACTATACAAAGCAAGGAATGGAGTTATTTAAAACTTAAAGACTAGGCCGCTTTGAGTATCCACTGCTTTTTGCAATCAGTTATGGGGATATCCAGATGACAATGTTTGAATTGGATGTGTTTCTGCTCTACTGTGTAAGAAATAGGGTAAAAGTGGCAATATGTGGTGGTGGCAATTAGTTCTTTTTTTATTTTTGTATTGCTGTGGGGAATACTGGAGTACTCAAAGGCAGAGAGTGTATGCATGGCTGGAAGATAAATAAGTTTATTACAGTCGAACATAAAACATCATTTTGCAACTTGCCCCAAAACTGATCTGATGTCACTTCACCAAAAGAAATGAACCGAAAAAAAATTATCTCCTCTTCTATTTAAAAATGATAAGAAAAGCATAGTCTTAATTTAACTAAGGTATTTTATGAGAAATAATTTATTCCATGACTATGGAAAGAATAATTACAACTGGAAATATGATGAAAATCATTACATCAATGAATTTTTTTGCACTGAAAAGAAATTACCTCATAAGTTAACAAATAATATTATCAAACAAAAAACTAATATAGAGAGAGTAATCTCGGTATTAAAAAACATCGCTTGTGTGTTACCAAAATTTGATTGATAAGATGATAAGTGCAAAAACTTTCTCATAATAAATGAATGATATAGTTAATTAATTTGAAAATAGTGAACAGAAGATATTGGTGGATGCTGATTGTATGAGTGTGTGAAGTAGAAAAAATTGAGTTTTCTTAGTCTTCAGGAAATTCACTTAAGATATTAACATACTCATATGGTAACTTCAGATCGATAATATGATAGCACTTGTGCAGTAGTATAAATACAACATGTTTTGTGAAAGCACATACATACACACATGTTTCCTTCACATGTGCTTGTTTATACCAATGAATATGAAATAAAGTTAAGCCTGCTGTGATTTCAGTGTTTCTCTGCCCCAGCAATCGGTTACATTTATAACAATCTGTCTGCCATCACAACACATTAAACACCGTTGAGGACTGCAACAAAGATGAACTACTGCTTATTGAACCTGTCCTGTTAACTGTAGTACCGCACATATTAAGTTGTGTAGACTACACTGGCTCCAGTGAGTAGAGGCATGATACATTCCGGATTCTGTCGATAGGCTCTGAGCAGAACTACTTAAGTAAAATTAATGCATGGTTCTGAAGTCCATACAAGGTTTAACTATATAAATTAATCTGAAGTGGAAGCTGTGGTCAGTCCATTTCCTGTACACTGATCATATCAGTCATTGTTTGTTTGGAACAAGCCACCAGGTAAGCTTGCTGTTTACCACCCTATATGCTAGAAGCTACTGCATTAGTGTGACATCACCATGCTATACAGCTATTGGCTGCAGATGGAAAACAAACATCTGATTTGTTGTAATCTGGCAGGTTTTCACCATATTTCACAGTTTTAATTTTATTTCACAATGCAGACTATCAATTTTTGCTATTTTCAAAGTGAATATAAAATAAAAGAATGCTCAAAATAAGTGTTTTAAGGCGTAATTTATGGCAGTAGTGTGCAGTGAAATGGCTCAATTACCTCGTATATGATTATAAAAATTTGTAGTCTTCCCAGTTATGTATCCTACCGTATTATGAGTGGAAAATCTCCCTTTTTTTTGATAATAGGTCTAAAATATGACATAAAATTTTGGAATTTCTTTCTTGTTCATTTATGACTTTGAGGTCTGATAATGTCAACTGACATTATGTATGAGTGTTGGTAAAATTACTACCTAGGAGGAGAAGAATGAAATTCTTGTACTGACATTGATATATAGCCTCTTTGTCTGATGATACTTTATAAAGCAGTACTTTAGGAATTTTGAGTGTTTCATATGCTAAGGTCTGTAACCTTATTATGGGTGTTGGAGTGGTGTGGTAGCTGTGCTGGCTTTTGGTGACATAACAAGTCACTAGCCAGTAAGAGCTCGCTAGCTGGAAATGACTGATGTTTCCTTGATTCTGACCGAGCATATTCCTCGAATTGTAGAATTGAGGTAAATCTTACTAGGAAGAAATCTAAAATTGGGGAATTTTTACCATTGATATTATGGTTTTTTTTTCAAATTTATGGTATAGAATCATGAAAAATGCAAAATCAGAGAACGTAAAATGGAAGTTCCACAGTATGTTATGTGTGTGTTTTCTTTTCTGAAGAAGACTTTGGCTGAAGGTTCAATGTGAACAGTCTTTCCATTGCACCTGTATGCAATCTATACTTTTCATACTATGGTTGTTATTCCAACCTATACTATGTATTGTTACACACAAACAAACAAACAAACAAAAAAACAGTGTATCTCCTCTCATTTTTCAACAGATATTTGCAATTTTTTTTTTGCATTGTGCAGCTGAAGTCAGCCCAAACAATTACTGGTTGTCAAGTACTTCATTCATGGCCTGTGTTGACAGAAAGTGTTGGTTTGCTTCCACCACAAACAAAATTATTTTTAAATCAAAATTTTATGAGCCCATTTGATCGACCATTCCCAAAATAGTCTAGTTCAATATCCAGTTTATTGCTATGTATTAACAGGGGCAATAAACTGTGACAAATAAATGGCAACCTGGCAGTGACTCAGTGGCACTGCATGCTTGGAGGTAGCATTCGGCTTGGGCAGGCTAGTACTGTCACTGCTGGAGTACTGGTTGTTCTTAAGAGTTTTGCTGTCCCTGTTAATACATGTCAATAAAAGAAATACCATCCTAGACTAATCTGGGACCATTCTATTGAATGGGCACATAAAATACTGCTTTAAAAATAAGTATCTGTAAAGGGAAACAAACTGACACTTTCCATCAACAATGAGCGAAGGCATAAAAGATGTGATGAGCACTATTTGCTTTGGTCTGTCTCAAGTTCCCCAATGCAAAAACAAAACTGCAAATATCTGATGAAACATAGAAAATGCACTTAGGTGAGACACTCTGACTCTCTAAATTTCTGCAAGAATAATGTTTTTCTTTTGTTTATGGCAAGGAAAACAATATGAATAGTAATTCCAAAATAATAAAAAATACGACTTCCCCATACTGTACTGTTGATGAGTGTATGTGTTGATTACATGGGCTGATAACATATTACCTTCAGGGCATGCCAATGAAGTACCACAATGTGAATATGGGGTTCCATTTAATAATATGATTTCTGTACACCACATTAGGATCAGTTAGTTTCTGGATTAATTCAGTATCCGTTCACTGGTAAAAGTAACACAACTAGAGCTACACCTCATCCTTCCAGTTTGTGTACCAACTGATCTGAGATTCATGGTAATTTTTGTATTTCCTTTAGGTTCTTGTTCTTGATGAACTAGCACCATGAAGCATCTGTGGTAATCTCCACACCCATGCAACATGTACCCTACCTTACACCTTCTTGCTCACATTAGTTTACCGTAAGTTCCTCACACATTCAGTGCATTGGGCAGAAATTGCATAGCATCAACACCCACTTGGCTGGAAGTCTTTAATGCCTGTAGACTCCTGGTGTTCCAGCACTCATATAACTAATATAAAGTGCCCTGTTTCAATATGCATTACATCAAAGAATTTTCTATCATTACTCATAATGATGATAGCATTTCACCTCTCTTGTAAGGGAATTTCACCTAATTTGCAACTTCATCTAAGTTTTTTAGTCACTGCCCTGCTGCCAATTGTATAAGGAAACTATTTGAATATCCAAAAGAACAGGCACCACAAATTCATATAACTGATTCACCTCAGTGGGCAATGAGTCCACAACCTTCAGTTCGACAGGCAGGAATCTGAAATAAGGTAGCATGAAGGACATGGGCTGTGGATAGGAGGCACTGGTTGGGAATGTGGGTAAGCTGGTGAGTGTGCCAAGATAGTCCATGCAACTGCGATAAACACTGTGTCCAGATGGTGTAGTAGTTAACACAATTGCCTAGTATGCAAGAAATCACAGCTTCGAGTCCTGCTCGGGCACACATTTTCCCTTGTTGCCACTCATTCCACATAAAGTCCCACTACAGTTGATATCATCAGTGCCTTCCATTCCCTTCCCTTTCCTTTCTCCACATTCCACATTCAATTTATATAATGTGTATCACAGTTGCAAATTTCGTGTGATGTTTGTTCTTTTGGACATGTCCAAAACAACAGACACCATACATTCATATCAAATATATTTAAGCCTATCAGGAAATAAGGCCTGTGTCACTGACTGATTACAAAGGTAGCTTATGGGTAAGATGTTGACCTCTGCCTCAGAGATGGCTACATCAGTACCTCCATCCAAACCTACTAACCACCAGCAATACCTCCACTTCGACAGCTGCCACCCGTTTCACACCAAGAAGTCCCTTCTGTATGGCCTAGCCACCCATAGTCATTGCATATGCAGTGACAAGCAGTCCCTCTCTAAATATACTGAGGGTCTCACTGAAGCCTTCAGTGACTATAATTATCCTCCCATCCTTGTACAAAAACAAATCTCCCGAGCCTTATCTTTCCAGTCTCCCACCATCTCCCAAAGTCCCACAGTCTGGCCACAGAGCAGCATACCCCTCATAACTCAGTACCATTCGGGACTGGAGCAACTGAATTACATTCTCCACCAGGGTTTCGATTACCTCTCATCGTGCCCTGAAATGAGAAATGTCCTACCCACTATCCTTCCCATCCTTCCTTCCATGGCATTCCACCATCCACCAAACCTACACAATATACTTGTCCATCCTTACTCAACCCCTGCTCCCAATCTCTTACCTCATGGCTCACACCCCTGTAATAGACCTAGATGCAAGACCTGTCCCATACATCCTCCTACCACCACCTACTCCAGTCCGGTCACTAACATCACCCATCACATCAAAGACAGGGCTACCTGTGAAAACAGTCATGTGATCTACAAGCTAAGCTGTCACCACTGTGCTGCATTCTATGTAGGCATGACAACCAACAAGTTGTCTGTCCACATGAACGGCCACTGACAAACTGTGGCCAAAAAACAAGCTGACCACCCTGTAGCTAAACACGCTGCCAAACATGATACCCCTCATCTCAATGACTGCTTCACAGCCTGTCCCATATGGATCCTTCCCACCAACACTGTCTTTCCTGAATTGCGCAGGTGGAAACTTTCCCTGAAATACATCCTACATTCCCGTAACCCTCCTCCTGGCCTCAACCTTCATTAGTCACTGCCCTCACCCATCCAGCCCCATTCCAGCAATACACAGCCGTTATTTCACTGCCACACCCAATATTTTAGTTTCTTTTATTTTTATTTCTCTCCTTTCCGCTACTTACCCCCCTACCCCACCTCTCTTACCCTCTGTCTAAACTGCCACACTTGACTGTTCGCCAGTCCCACCATACACCCCCCCCCTCCCCACCCCAGCTTCCTCATTACCCCCACCCAGTCGCCACTCCCATCATGCACTGGTGCTGCAGCTCGCAGTGTAGTTTCAGCTCTCTGAGACTGCAGATGTGTGTGCAAGTTGCGCTTGTGTAAGTGTGTGTGCATGTGTATATGTGTGTACTGCTGACAAAGGTCTTAATGGCCGAAAGCTATGATTGTGTGAATCTTTTTATTGTGCCTATCGCGGCTCATCATCTCCACTATATGGTAATAGCAACTTCCCTTCTCTCGTATTGTTATGGGTAAGTTAGATACTTAGTGTCATTTTCCATGTATCATTTGGGTGATAAATCATAATGATTTGGAATAAGTTATTTTACATTCAAACCACACATTAATTTGTAAATATGGCCACATGGTGACCATTTGCAAGCCTTTTTCCCCCTTAGTTATGTACATATGTTAGTTAGTGATTCTTACCCATTCCCTTTCAAACATTACACTATAGCATTTATTAGTATTTATTTACTAATTACCATAAATTCTTCTATGAAATAGAAGTATTTGTCAAAAAATAACATTTCCACTTTATTTTCATATTTTCCTTTCTGTTCTGTCAGACATTTCACATCAAAGGGGTAACTGAATAAAAATTTTGGTTGCAGCATTGTGCACCCCTTTTGGTGCTAAAAAATAACTTCATGTGGAGAAATGAAGATAATTTTTTTCTTCTGGTACTGTAATTATGTACATTATCATTCCTTCTGAACTACAATGTATTATTTACAACAAAGTTCATAATGGGATAAACGTAGCCTATGGTGGAGCAGTAGTCAAAATGCCTAACTCATTAAACAAATTTTTACGAAACGATTATGGATGAGCACAACAAATTATTATTCTTACAGCATTTTTTTGTAATGGAGACTTCCATTTTTAAAGATGAGTTACCCCAGAACATTATTCAATATGACATTATCCAATATTTGCAATGATGCTTATACTAGGTGTGGCTGAATTAAGTTGTTTTAGGAGTTCCAGTTTTTTTTTTTTTTCAATTAAAATTTTCATCAGTATGGATACCTACAAAATTTGAAGTTTCCACCCTATTTCTTATTTCCTCAGATGTGTTCACTTATCACTGTAACTCTAGATGTGCAGAACTGAACATGATCCGTCTTTCTGAAACAGAGAGAACCCTTTTTTGAAAACCACCCACCAATACTTTTAAGAACATTAGTTACCTTTTATTCTGCAGCTATATGTGTGTTTGGTTTGATTACAATACTAGTCTCATCTGGAATAAAAGAACTTATTCTCCTTGTTGTATATGTGAGAAAAGGTTGTTTACATATATAGGGAACAACAGTCGACCTAAGAACGGGCCTTGAGGAATCCAAAAAGTGAATTCTCCCGTTAGCAGAACATTGGTTGAGTTATTTAGTACAAGTTTCTGCATTCTTTTGGCTAGATGTAACTTTGCCCATTGGATACATGTACCATGAATTCCACAAAGCCTCAGAGTACCTAAGAGAATATTGTGATTCATGCAGTCAAGTGCCTTAGAGAGGTTCCAGTGCTATTTTTTTTTATTTACTCCTCATAAAATTTGATGAGTGACTGTGTAAAGGGCATTGTCAGTTGAGCAAACTCTTCTAAATCCAGACTGTGATTTACTGTGGATATTATTCAAGAAGACATCACCATTTCAAAAATTGTAAAAATGTGGGTACTAGTGAAATGGGCTGGTAGTTATTGACTGATCTCCTGCCACCCCCCTTATAGAGGTGTTTAACAATGGTGTATTTCAATTTTTCTGGAAAAATTCTCTGAGCCAGTGATGCATTACTTTTTTCAGATAAGACAGTACCTATCAGGGTTGCCTATGCCAAAGGGTGGGGGGTGGTAAGGATGGGGGAGGGAGGGACTGCACACCCCCTCTCCACGGCTGTAGAGAAAGGAAAAGAAAAAAGTATAGTGTAGTCAGGTGTTTGTCTTTCAAGAAAAGGGGTGGAAATGGAACTGTTTCAAAGCCACTTACAAGTCACCAAGTCCCGATTTGTCTTCCAAAATATTAAAAATATTAAATACCCTCAGATATGGCAATGGCCCCATCCTCCTACAAAATAATTTTTGGGTGACCTTGGTACCTGTTATATGGAAAGAAGGCTTTTGTGCTCTGTTTCAGACACCATCAAATCCAGATGAGCTTTTATTTTTGAAGGACAATATATATATTTTTTTTAATTCCAGAAAAAGAAGCTGGTGGTATTGAAAGATAGTGGCAGTGCAAGGAGGAGTGAGCAATAAGGTACTGGACTGCAGAACATCAAGTTCTACAGACCAATTCTTGTTTTATTTATCAGAGGTTTTCACAAAAGAAATTTGACACAATTTAAAACACAAGCTTGAAATAAAATTATCCACAATTAAGAAAATAATTTGCAAGCAATCCTCCATTAAAATTATGGCAGATAGAGGAAAATGAGTCAAAGAATGAAGTTATTATAGTTATAAGAGAGTCTTTGAAGAAATTTTGCACAGTTTAAAAGAGAAACAATTTCCAATTGAATATTCAAGTTACTTTACCATTAGCACTATTAACAGATGGAATAAAATTTAAATGATTGAAAGTAATAATGAAATTATGATTGACTCTCCTGTAGTGAGACCACTGATTCCACATTGATGAAAGCTGGCTTCTTACAGGTGAGTGTATTACACACAGTTTACGAAGCCCACTCCTGGTATTTGGCCACTTTACCATAAGGTAAGGAAACAGAGCTGCCACACACAATACATGTAATTACATAAAGGAATATTCCTGGAATACGAAATCCTTGCCAAAAATAATTAAAGGCTAAGATTACTCAGCACACCACTGGGCAATAAAATTGTAATGTTAGACACTCCTTAATGTTTTGAGTCATTTTATAATTCCCAAGGTCCTCCCAAGCAATGTGCACAAGCCACTTGGGTAGACAAACATTGGCCTCCTGTCACTGTGGGTACAATAGCTCAAGAATCCTATAGTCAGCTGCTGTTTTCTCATTGAGTTGCTTCACTCCAACTGCCTCTTAATAATCCCCCAATTCTCATCCTCCTCATGTTTTTCCTATAAATTTTTTAATAGGGAGAAAATCTCAGAATGGTAGCCTTGGTAGCAGTTAGCTCCATCTGAAACATATGACTTAATGCACCTACCACTTGGTTTTCAGAGCCCTTTTATGTGCCTCACCAAAAACTTAAGTGCAGTTATGTGGACTTCCCAACAGGCTATGCTCTGAGTCTTTTTGGATCTCATCAAAACCAAGCTCAGGACTTGATTATCAGTCTTTAATACAAAGCATTTATACACAAGATGGAAGCAAAACTTCTCTAAATGAAATAAAATGGTGAGGGCCTTCCATTCACAAAGTGAATATTTTGTTTTAGGAATAGACAAGGCATAAACGCATAAAAAATAGGCTGATGTTCCCCATCTGTCTTCTGAAACAAAACTGCTTTTACCACATCATAGGATGCATCTTTTTGAGGAGCAAACATTATTTCCTCTAAAACTGGGATCACTTGAACTAGTGCATTGCTTAGAGCCACCTTTAAGTCTTCAAACACTGCCTGTTGACTCTCAAAGCAGCAAAAACCCTCAATGTTAGCTCAAATTTGATTTAATGGCACAGCCAACTGTTCAAATCTGGAAATGAATTTTTGGAAGAAAGTGACCATTCTGATAAATATGCTATCGTCCTTTTGTCTTTCAGGGGGAGTGGAGGGGGGAGGGATAAGCATGAAGGCCTTTAGTCCTTTCCTGATTAGTTTTAATTCCCTGAGTGAGAAACATGTGCCCAGGGAAGGAAATTTAAAGATGTGTTAAATCAACTTTTGTAGGCTACAGCGTGAGAGTGGCTTCCCTTATGCACTGCAAATCCTGCCTTAAGTGATCCAGATGTTCCATAATGGTGCTACTGTAAATGACCATGTCATCCAATTAATTATAGACAAAATTACACTTTATACTGAAGAGCCAAAGAAACTGGTACATCTGCCTAAAATTATGTAAGGCCCAGGCAAGCATGCAGAAGCATTGCAACAGGATATGGCATGGACTCAACAAATGTCTGAAGTACTGCTGGAGGGAACTGACACCATGAATCCTGCAGGGCTGCCATTAATCAGTAAGAGTACGGTGGCAGTGGAGATCTATTCTGATCAACACATTACAAGGCATTCCAGGTATGTTCAATAATGTTCATGTCTGGGGAGTTTGGTGGCCAGCGAACATGTTTAAACTCAGAAGAGTGTTCCTGCAGCCACTCTGTAGCAATTCTGGATGTGTGTGGTGTTGCACTGTCCTACTGGAATTGTCAAAGCTTGTCAGAATGCACAGTGGACATGAATGGATAAACTCCACAAACTTCACACCGTTACAGAGCTACCACCAGCTTGAACCGTCCTCTGCTGACGTGCAGGAGCCATGGATTCCTGAGATTGTCTCCATACCTGTACACGACCATCCTCCAAATATAATTTGAAACAAGACTCGTCTGAACAGGCAACATGTTTCCAGTCATCAACAGTCAACTGTCAGTGTTGGTGGGCCCAAGCATGGAGTAAAGCTTTGTGTCGTACAGTCATCAAGGGTACATGAGGGGACCTTTGACTCCGAAAGCCCATATCAATGATGTTTCATTGAATGGTTTGCACACTGACACTTGCTGATGGCATAGCACTGAAATCTGCAGCAATTTTCAGAAAGGTTGCACTTTTGTCATGTTGAATATTTCTCTTCAGTCATTATTGGTCCTGTTCTTGCGGGATCTTTCGCAGACCACAGTGATGTCAGAGATTTTATGTTTTACCGGATTCCTGATATTCACAGTGCACTAGTGAAATGGTCATATAGGAAAATCCCCACTTCATTACTACCTTGGAGATGGTGTGTCCCATCACTTCTGTGCCGACTATAACACCATGTACAAATTCACTTAAATCTTGATAATCTGTCATTGCAGCAACAGTAACCACTCTACAACTGCACCAAACACTTGTTGTTTTATGTAGGTGTTGCTGACCATAGTGCCATATTCTGCCTGTTTACGAATCTCTGTCTTTGAATATGTATGCCTGTACCAGTTTCTTTGTTGCTTCAGTGTACCTCCCTAGTGAGAATCAAGAAGGTGGGATGGCACAGCAGCAACCACTATCAAGTGAAATGGCACTTCGGTGAATTAAAACAGATTCCAATCAGTACAGAAGGCAATAAAAGGCACTATGAAATAAGGGGTACCTGCAAACCATGTAAAGCAGTTATTGAGATCTGGTAATGCAACTGTCTCTTACACAACCTTCTGGCTCAAGGCCCAATAATCCACTAGCAGTTACCATCTCTCATTTTCCTTTTCGAAACTAAAACCAACGCTGCTGCACAACACAATGTGAGAAGCCTAATGCTCCTCTCATATCTGGCAACTGATTAACAATCTATTTCACAATAATTTACATCTTGGGGGGGGGGGGGGGGGACAGGCATTAAGGGGACTGCTGTCCTGGCACATGATCCATGAACTGAATTTGTATTCGATCTTGTTTATAACACCCAACCAATCCACGAAAACACCAGGAATTTCCTGAGCTTTTTGCGGTTTAAGATCATCTTACTGAAATTTATTCCCCACCCCTTCCACTGCATTAATACCATGGACGCAATTATACTCACACAATCTACAGTTCCTCTTCAGATGAAATTTTAATTGGTAAACTTTTCCAGCATAATACAAAACACATTGTCTCTTTATTATAAAGCCACAACAGTGAAATAATGACCCCTAGCTACCAGGAACATGACTGGCCAAGACAAATTGAAATTACACATTCATCTGCAGCTTACCAAGCAACGGCATACTTTCTCCTATTCACAGTAGAGCATATGTGATTAATTCACTGCAACACTGGGAATTTACAAATGTATCTACAACTTTGTTATCAGTGATAGTCCATTAAGGAGCAGCTTCTCGCTGAATTCAGTAAGCTACAAACCCACTCCCAATTAACAGCAGTGCAAATAAAAGGAGGGACGGGGTTCAACCACACAATCTTATTACAACCTTTTGGCACCCAACTGCCTAATCAATATCATTAGTTGTCCATAAGATCAGGGTGCTAAAACTTACAACTGTTAGCCATGTGCCCCGGTTGATTACAATGGAAACAACTGCCTGTGCAAAAAGAACCTTGCCTGTTTCTTTCCACCTCCAGATTCACTGGACTTGCTGATACAGATTCATGGTCTGCTGTATCCCTCTCTCCACTGTTAAAACAAAAGCTTCCATGGCCACTCCCAACTGCCCAAAATCAATATAATCCATAGGGTTTCCAGTGAAAACCACCCAGGGGTCCGTCTCCAAAAAAAATTTTAGTTGTTTAACCTTAAATTGTCTCTAAACACATTGAGACTATTGTCCTGTAGATGACCTCCACATACTGGACACACACACAGACACACACACACACACACACACACACACACACACACACACACACACACACACACAATAGACTCAATCAACAAAACCTCTGCTCCCTACATTATCCCAGCAATTGGGTTAGAAAGCTTACTGAAGCACCACCATGCTCTCATATCACCACTGTTTGACACACCATTGTCCTCCATGTTGGATCAGCCCCATCTTCTGACCGTTAAGCAAATTCATGTAAAAGCTGAAGTTCGATTACATCAGCCTGTAATTTCTCCAGCTTTGGGACTTTGTCCCTACCCATATTAATTTGGAACAAATCTTGAACTTAATTGGCCAACTGGCTTAATGAGCTTGAATATACAATATTTGCTTATGGGAAGGATAGTTGTCCTATAAAAACTGTGTATCAGTTTGCACCATGGAGAGGTATTCAGAGCGCAGGTTAGCAGCAAAACCTACCTCACTTATATCCTGTTGCCTCAGCTGTAACAGTCAATTCAAAGCACCCCTCTTCACTCAGTGGCTTGGATTCATAAATGTAATTTGGATTGTAGAAATTTCTTCTTCAAATGTGAGATGACAATTATGTCTTGGGTAGCCATGCTTGCCAGTGGAATATCACAACATGAGGAATACAACTGAATTAGCCCAATGTCCTCAGTTTGCCACACTTACTCTCTGTTTCCTATCATGAAACCACACTATTGTCACCTTTGACACGTGGTGGGAATGCATGGAGGAGGGAGCAGTGAGGTACAGGGCTCCAGAAAGTAAAGTTCTACAGACCAAAGTTTATTTTTATTTACCAGAGGTGCCCACAAATGAAATTTAGCACAACTTAAAAGGAAAACAATTTTAAGTTGAGAATCAGAGTTTTTTACTGTTAGTGTTATTGACAAATAGAATAAAATTTCAATGAGCTAAAGTAATAAAACTATCTCAATCTGCTTGTCTGTAGTAAGACTGCTGATTCGACGCTTATCAAGGACAGCTTCTTAAAGGTGAATGTGTCATTTACAATTTATGAAGCCCACTTGAGGAAACTGGCCACTTTACTACAACATAAGGAAAACAGAGTTATGTACATAACATAAATGTAATTACATAAAGGAATACATCCAATCAATGGGCCCTGGCACATGAAATCCATGCCAAAAGTAATTACAGGCTGAGATTACTCAGCACACCACTGCATATGAAGTCATGATATGCATCTATTACTAATAAGTGCACAAGAAAAGTTCATATTACACCACAGACAAGACTTGGCATGTGGCCTTAAATATAATGAATTTCTAGAAAAGTAATCAAATACAAGTTGGCCTCATCACATGAAAAAAATCTTATTAAACTGTTTATAGCCTTTAACACTGTTAGTCTAATTTTACTTGGCCAAATCATAACCAGGGACATTGCAATAAAAGGGGTCTGTAACAAAAAAGCATTAGCTCAGGTTTAACAAATGAAGGCTTACCAGATTCAACACAGTTCAGTTGTGGTGATGAAATTGCAGCAAATCCTAAGTGAAATATGTCCGATAATTTGCAGTCAAGAGTTTAGGTCCTTTCTGGTGGTAAACTTCCATCCACTGTGATGCACCACACACTAGAACAATTACTGATGAATTGCTACACTTCCTCATGGTCTATCACAGTCCATTCCAAAAGGAATATAAGCACTAGATATGCTCCATCCATCAAGTAACACCCACCAGTCTCCAAGCCACCAAAACAAGAGTGTGTACAGAGCAAGAAAGACCTGTGCAGATGAGTCCAGTGCTAAATTTTTCATAGTCACCTCTTTGTGTGTGCCCCAGTGGAACACCACAAAATCTGTCATCCAACAACAAGGAAAGAAGGACTTTGCCCAGACTTGCAACTCACTGAGATGAGATTGTGCATAGCTGAGATACAATACTGATGCTATTTTTTTATGTGGCCCTTTGTGATTTTTAATAACTTTTGTTAGTAATTTTAAGTAGTCTGTAGTGTGCAGCTACTGTAGGATCTTTACTTACTATTGCCAACAGATACAGTTCTCTTTTTCCTTTCACAAGATGCATTACTGTTTTTTACGTGGCTCTCCTTTCTGATTACCTTATGCAGAAAGTTATTTTCAAATAATGATACTAATATATTATGAAGAAGATTACATTTTATCTCAGCATTTGGTACATTATAAATTTCATCCCATGTCAATCCTTGCAAATTATTTTTAATTACATATGGTCTGGAATCATCAATTATTCTATCTGGTTTCTACAGAGGATTATCTATTCTGTGAGGCGCTATCTTACTTACCATAAATGTTCGTTATAAGGAGAGAGACCATTTGGTACTGAGTATACAGTTACTTCCATGCTTCTATTTTCATCAAAGAAAAACAACAGTTAGGGCCCTATTGTCTTTATCAATCTGTGTTGAAAAGTAAATTACTGAGATCAAATTGTAGAATCTAAATAAGGTTTCCAGATGGTTTTTCCTATCAGTACCTTCTAGAAAATCTACACTGGAATCACCACAGATCATTAATTGCTTGCTGCTGTTTGACAGAAATAACAGAAAGGAATCCATATTCCTCATATACATGTTACAATTTCCCAGTGGGGTTGTATATACAGTTATAACTAAGAGCGAAAAATTCTTCAGAATTGATTCACAAGCACACACTTATATGTGCTAATCACTGCAAAATCTACTTATCTCAATGTTTTTGAACTTGTACTCTGTCTTAATACAGGGTGTGTTTAAATGAATGTTGGGGTTTTAACACTTTATAATATTTATTACATTAAACTTACAGTTATAAATGATATGTCAAATGAAACAGCAACTCAAACAGTTTTACCAAGAACCTTACAAATGTTCAATGTGAGCACCATTTGTCACACGGCACACATCAATTCTATAGCCCAGGTGCTGGATAGGCCACAAGGGGCCCGATGACAGGGCTTGCTTTGCAAGGCCTCCACATTCACCCAACCTAATGCCATGTGATTTTTTCCTTTGTGGCTTCATCATAGATTGTGTGTACGTACCTCTGCTACCAGCAGGCCTCCCTGAATTAAGAAACCAGATTGAAGCAGCTGTTGCTACAATCACTGAAGACATACTTAACAACATTTGGGAAGAACTTGGCTATAGAATTAATGAGTGTTGTGTGACAAATGGTGCTCAGACTGAACATTTATAAGGTTCTTGGTAAAACAGTTTGAGTGTTCTTTCATTTGACATATAATTTATAACTGTAAGTTGAAAGTAATAAAACCCTAATATTCATTTATAAACACCCTATATACATAACAATTCATTTTCCCACAATAATGAGGAGGATATAAGACTCTAAGCTTTCATTTTTAACATCTCTAGCCCTGTGGTTATGGGTGCTCACATAGGCATGAGAAGTCTCATCTTTTCAGAACCCTCCAAATGTTCCTAACCTCATCAAGTTTGTACAAGATTGTAATATTGCACTAGGAACATCACAGCAGCTAGCAGGAGTACTATTTTCAGTTATATTATAATTTCTGTAATCTCCTTATGGGTTGTATTTTTAAAACAAGTGATCATTTGCAGTACAGGTAAATACAATGTTGCTATTTTTTGTTGGCTCAGTTTGATTTGAGTAACTGTTTCTGTATGCTTCTTGTTTAGTTATGTTTCAAATAGTTTTTTCCTTGTTCTTGGAATGTTATGTTTTATGAGCAGGATTTTATTCTTCTAATGATGTGATGGATGATTTTACAATACTGGTGGTGATAGAGTTTCAACTCCTGACCACAGCTTGTACTCTGAAATAAGTAGAGCTTCCTCTTCTTAGTGCAAGGTAGTTTAATTTCAGGAGTTATCCATCCTTTATCCTTGCTTCTGTTTGATTTCACCACCCTTGTTTATTTTAGGACAAACCACGACAATGTGTTATACAGCAATATGTTAAAGAAACAGTTAAATTCTTTATCAATATTGCCCAATTTATTAATTTCTTCTAGTGGTCTTCACATAATTTGTTTCTAAATATTGTAATCCAGTAATTGTTTATGATTCTGCAATACAACACATTTCATCTATTATCTGTACTTACCTCATCAGTGTACAGGGTGTACATAAAGCCCAGGAACATTTTCAATTATTTATTGCACAAGAAATAAACATTGTATAGATGTCATACATATTGCATTTTGAAGAGAAACACTGAAAGATTTTTTTTTTCCTGCAAACATTTGAAATGCGAACCATGAGTGACCTGGCAGACGTCAATATGGTAATCAAATTCTTTCCATACCCGTCCCAGCATGGCACCACTGACTGTGGCAGTTGCTTCCCGTATTCTCTACCAGAGTTCTGCTACATCATGTGTAGAGGCAGTACATACATGTGTCCCCACATAAAAAAGTAACTCGGAGTGAAATCTGCTGATCGGGGAGACTACTTCTTGAAACAGCTGTCCCCTTCTGTAGCGCGGCCGATCCATCAATTTTGTAGCTCAATGTTCAGATACCCATGAACTTCATGATGACAATGGGGTGGAGTCCCATCCTGCTGAAAGATAAATGCAGAGTCCGATTGCATTTCAAGTTCACAGTATACACAACACACTGATTTCTATTATACTCCTTATGAATGTCTCTCATACGTGCTCGACATTCACTTCACTCACACTGGGATGCCCACTTCTCTTTGCCAGGCACAATCAACCCATCATAACAAATTTGTTGCTCCAGTGGTAAATCCGTTGAACAACTGTAGCACACTTGTATCGAACTCAATTCAGAAAGCTCGCTCTGCACCTGAAATTGCCATGTTTGCGACTAGTGCTGGCTATCGGCAAATTATCAAACTACGCAGTTGGGATGTACATGGAAAAAAAAAAAAAAAACTTTCAGGGTTTCTCATCAAAATGACATATGTATGATATCTGTACAGTGTTGGGTTCTTGTGCAATAAATAACTGAAAGTGTTCCCGGACTTAATGTACACCCTGTATTTTGGAACAACATTTGACAATCAACGTCAGATAAACCACTGACAATTAGTTTCAACACTACTGTAAAGCATTCAACATTGTTGGGTGTAGAAATGGGATGTTAATAGCTGATGAAGATTTTTCTTCAATCCTTGTAGGGATTATAGTGTGGAAAATAATTTGATACTGGATATAAAGAACTTTAGGTGACCTCATCGAATGTATTATTCAGAACAAGTGAAACCACATTCAGAACAAAATAGAGCATGTCTTTTTTTTTCTGGACAACCTTAAAACAAAATTAATTCTCATGTGGAAGACAATGCATGTATAAAAAAATCAAGACTACCATTTAAAAATCAATGATTGCAGATTTTCTACGAACAGTGAAAATCTGTCAACTTCAGCAAGCATTTGCAGAAGTTGAATGGCACACAGCAGGTCTATATTCAGTTAAAAATGTCAATGGCAAATTGAATCTGTTCCTAAATGAATTTGTTCCCCTGTTTGAAACTGTATTTCCTGAGGGAACGTCAAAAAGTACTAACTGCAAGAAATATTTCACTCGGAAATTCCAATAAACCTCAGAATAGGAAGACCTACAAATTACATGCAATTAAAAATTTTAAGGACATGTTCATCAATCCTGAAACTGATTCAGATAATAAAATACAAACTATGTGGAGAGTTGTATGTTCAGAGGAACCAGACAATATCAATGTATGTCATAATAGCAGCATGACAGATGAAGATGAAATACACTGATGGACATAATGTAGGTTCTGGTACTTGGAGGCCAGATTAATGTATTGACATTTACTTTTCTGACAAAATCTTGGCTTAATGCAGAAATCTTATTCCTTAATATTTCCTGTTGTCTTTTGTAGTTTCTAAAGGAACTTGGTGAAGCAAAGCATCTCTATAGTGTCATTATATCCCGTACAGTCACCATGATAGAAAAATAACATTCAGCCTTTGATCACTGTTTAGTGCGATATTCAAAACATCAGTATACATTTACTATTTCAGCTACAGAGCAAATTACAATTTGATTATACATATAACTATTTTACAACAGACTTACACATATATGTGAGACAATTAAAGAAAATATTTAATTTATTACGTATAGGCAACCTGTTTCAGTTTCTGCTGCAATGGATGAGACACAAGAAAATATTTCAATTCACTTTTCATTTACACAGTGGCTATAGCACATTTCTCAAATTATTACCTTAGCACTGCAATATTTGTCAAATTCTTTTGGACTGATCTCAAAATATTATTTTAAACGATATCTTGGATTTGTTTTGAAAAAAAGGTAGTGCTTTTATATTTTTTGAACATCTCAGAATCGGTTGTATAATGAGCACCATGCTTCAGTAGGTAAGGTATTTATTGGCCAGTTGTAGTTGAGTACTGTTGATATGACAGTCATCTTCTTGTGCTGTAATTGAGCAGTTCTCTGTTTAGAATTGTTGTACAGTTTAATTTGAGATACGTGACAGTTTCAAATATATACATATTTTATGTTCTTTGAATTTGGTTTTACAGGACTGTCTTGATGATAGTCTTTCAGTGCATGTGACTGCTTATTTTTGGAGTATTTTAATTAAAAATATAGTGATGCTTATTTCTGAGCTGTTCTTCCAATATGATTTTCCCAAATCGGAAGTCTATCTGTTGTCGATCCCAGAAACTAATTCCCCAACTTGTGTTAGCTATATGCCCTTAATTCTTATATTTGGTTTCTCTTCATTTGTTATTCTCCTTGCAGTATTTCCAAGTAGGTTGCTTTCCTTTTATTTACAAATAGATTGTTTTCACTTAAATATTCATTCGCCCTTTCTGTCCTCAACAGCTCTTGTTTCTAAATCATTTCAGAGTAAAAGATCTCTATTATTGTTTACTTTGTACCTTAATTCTGTGGTTTGTTCTCTGTTTCCTGCAAATGATTTTATTAGACTAGCTGCATTCCTCCTGATGCCATACCCATGCGGTTTATCTACAAGGGTAATATGGCATACCTATTACAGGCTTTTGAGAAATCAAGAAATACAGTATGCTGCAGGCTTTTTTGTTCGTCCAAAGCTCTGATTATATGTGTCATGAAATTTGCCAAAGCTGTTTTTGTAGACTGCCTTTCCTAAATTCATGTTTTTCTTCATCCACGATTTTTTTTATGAATTATATAGCTCTGTTTTTAATAACTATTTCCTCAGTATTTGATAAGGTGATTGTAATTGTTATAGGTCTGTAGTTTCCAGGATCCCACTTGTCACCACCTTTGTGAATTGGCACTACTTCACTATTTTTCAGACATGCGGGGGACAGTCCCTTCTCCACTAGCAAGCTTAATAGGTATACCGCTGCAGTTGGGGAACCTCACTTGCAGTGGAAACCTTGCTGAAAATGCTTGAAGTTTTAGTACTCTTATATTCTAATCGTCTGATGACACGCAGATACAAACAAAATAGTCCAGCGAAACTGCAAACGGATCCTAAATGACGCAATTAAGTAGCTTAGGCCTACTGGTCAGTACCACAAATCTACTGTTCTCGTGGATGTACTTGTACCATCACACGGGTCGTGAGATTAGTGGGATCTGTGAGGAAATTCCTATATTGTTCGTAATGAAAAAAAAAAAAAAAGCGCTACAATATGGAAAGGATATTAAGCAATAGGATGGATATTAAGTAATAGGTATTGTGGCCACCCACCCGCAATTTCACGTTTCAGAACTATTTTGCCTTATTCTCTTCGCAAGTTGTAACTTGCACTAACAACGTGCCTTCATCTATTCGCAATGCTTCTTCCCCACACTTCACACCTGAAGTTAAAAACACTATAATGTGACTGTACATAACATTAACATTTATCAGAGCATTAGCTGCCTGCCAGCAAAATAATACGAACAAAATTCGTATGAATTATTGATCTACTGAAACATAATAACGCAGGTGGTGCATAGGCTACAAGGCTACATGATATAAGATGATACTAGGCCTGTTCGTATGTTTGGATGGAGGTGAATCAAAAAAGTTTTTCAATCGAGTTTTGTTTTGTAAGGAATTGTGCTACTTCATTTCCTCCAACTCTTCCCTTTGACATCCCCCACCACGCAACTACTAGTCACTGATTTATATTTGGTTCTGTTATATTTATATTATGTCATATTATTATATTCCTGGTCATATTATAATATTCACTCATCAAGGGTCATTAACGGCTTCTTGCGCAGTTTCTACCGTGTTTAATACCATTACTGGTAGAAGTAGTAGTTTCATTCCTCTGCGGATCACTTTTACAAACATGTCGGGCACGTCATTCTCATAAAACGCGAGTGTTCCAAGGCAAAGATGGCTATTTTTTTTTTTCCTTTTTATTGGCTTCTAGCATACAAACTTTTAAAGAGAAACCATCGTGAATGGCAGATAACGACTTACGTTTCTGCTGCTTTTACTCTCATGCTCGAACTGATTTCATTTACGAATAGAAAAATCCTTTACTCGCTAACGATCTCTTTCCTGACATGTGCAACGTTGCGGCCGCATCTCGATTTACTTCATTGTTGAGAACGTCATCGCCTAGTGTATACGTGGGCCAAACAGTTATTTCAGCTGAATAAAATGGTAGAAAACACGAAAGTGAATACATTAGAAGAGATACTGAAGAAGATTCCCCTGTAAGGATTCCTCCAGATCCAATGGATCTGTGATTTCAGTTAACACTCTTAAATTTTGCCGATCATTAACAACTGAAGATAATTCTTACTACTGGATGCACCTTGGTTACAGTTGAATATCTATGTACCTTCAAAATGGTTTAAATGGCTCTGAGCACTATGGGACTTAACTTCTGAGGTCACATGCCCCTAGAACGTAGAACTGCTTAAACCTAACTAACCTAAGGAGATCACACACACCCATGCCCGAGGCAGGATTCGAACCTGCGACCGTAGCGGTCGCGCCTAGAACCGCTCGGCCTCATCGGCCGGCTATGAAACATCCATAGTAGTAAAAAATTGAAGGCAGTTCTCATTACGTCACAAACTAGAAGCCTACGCCCGCCATCTCATGTAGCTCAAAACCATTAAGCCTAGTTTACACGACGACACTAGGTTGCAGGTCCATAGCTCGTGTTCTTGCGGTAGCGTTCTCGCTTCCCGCGCACCGGGTCCCGGGTTTGATTCCCGGTAGGGTCAGGGATTATTCTCTGCCTTGTGATGACTGGGTGTTGTATGTCTTTCATCATCATTGACTCGCAAGTCGCCGAAGTGGCGTCAACTATAAAGGACTTGCAATACGGCGGCCGAACTTCCGCGCATGTGGCCTCCTTGCCAACAATGCCATACGATCATTTCATTTTTTTTTGCAGGCAACTGCGCTACCGGCCACTGCGCATGAGCGCCGCGCTTTTGTGCAACTCGTTGGTGAAACTAAACTTTCGCCGTGTTCCAACTTTGGCGACACTAGTTGCATTAGTTTTTGAGGTTATGTGTGTTCGTAGGGTGTAGACAAACAGAAATGTGAAGTGGGGAACGGGGAATAATATTCGCTTTTTGGATATCTCTGCTTTTCATAGGTGTTTGTGAGATTCAGTGATGCCGATTACAAAAATAAGTAACATATTGCTGCCTCTGAGACCGCGATATGCGATCATAACATAGATGGTTTGACAATATCTGAGCTGCAGGGCAAAATTTATTGAGTTCGGAGCACATGTACAGCTGAATTAAGAAAAATGTCCCCCCCCCCCCCATGAACCATGGACCTTGCCGTTGGTGGGGAGGCTTGCGTGCCTCAGCGATACAGATGGCCGTACCGTAGGTGCAACCACAACGGAGGGGTATCTGTTGAGAGGCCAGACAAACGTGTGGTTCCTGAAGAGGGGCAGCAGCCTTTTCAGTAGTTGCAGGGGCAACAGTCTGGATGATTGACTGATCTGGCCTTGCAACATTAACCAAAACGGCCTTGCTGTGCTGGTACTGCGAACGGCTGAAAGCAAGGGGAAACTACAGCCGTAATTTGTCCCGAGGACATGCAGCTTTACTGTATGATTAAATGATGATGGTGTCCTCTTGGGTAAAATATTCCGGAGGTAAAATAGTCCCCCATTCGGATCTCCGGGCGGGGACTACTCAGGAGGATGTCGTTATCAGGAGAAAGAAAACTGGCGTTCTACGGATCGGAGTGTGGAATGTCAGATCCCTTAATCGGGCAGGTAGGTTAGAAAATTTAAAAAGGGAAATGGATAGGTTAAAGTTAGATATAGTGGGAATTAGTGAAGTTCGGTGGCAGGAGGAACAAGACTTCTGGTCAGGTGACTACAGGGTTATAAACACAAAATCAAATAGGGGTAATGCAGGAGTAGGTTTAATAATGAATAGGAAAATAGGAATGCGGGTAAGCTACTACAAACAGCATAGTGAACGCATTATTGTGGCCAAGATAGATACGAAGCCCACACCTACTACAGTAGTACAAGTTTATATGCCAACTAGCTCTGCAGATGATGAAGAAATTGAAGAAATGTACGATGAAATAAAAGAAATTATTCAGATAGTGAAGGGAGACGAAAATTTAATAGTAATGGGTGACTCGAATTCGAGTGTAGGAAAAGGGAGAGAAGGAAACATAGTAGGTGAATATGGATTGGGGCTAAGAAATGAAAGAGGAAGCCGCCTAGTAGAATTCTGCACAGAGCACAACTTAATCATAGCTAACACTTGGTTTAAGAATCATGAAAGAAGGTTGTATACGTGGAAGAACCCTGGAGATACTAAAAGGTATCAGATGGATTATATAATGGTAAGACAGAGATTTAGGAACCAGGTTTTAAGTTGTAAGACATTTCCAGGGGCAGATGTGGACTCTGACCACAATCTATTGGTTATGACCTGTAGATTAAAACTGAAGAAACTGCAAAAATGTGGGAAATTAAGGAGATGGGACCTGGATAAACTGAAAGAACCAGAGGTTGTACAGAGTTTCAGGGAGAGCATAAGGGAACAATTGACAGGAATAGGGGAAAGAAATACAGTAGAAGAAGAATGGGTAGCTCTGAGGGATGTAGTAGTGAAGGCAGCAGAGGATAAAGTAGGTACAAAGACGAGGGCTGCTAGAAATCCTTGGGTAACAGAAGAAATATTGAATTTAATTGATGAAAGGAGAAAATATAAAAATGCAGTAAATGAAGCAGGCAAAAAGGAATACAAACGTCTCAAAAACGAGATCGACAGAAAGTGCAAAACGGCTAAGCAGGGATGGCTAGAGGACAAATGTAAGGATGTAGAAGCTTATCTCACTAGGGGTAAGATAGATACTGCCTACAGGAAAATTAAAGAGACTTTTGGAGAGAAGAGAGCCACGTGTATGAATATCAAGAGCTCAGATGGCAGCCCAGTTCTAAGCAAAGAAGGGAAGGCAGAAAGGTGGAAGGAGTATATAGAAGGTTTATACAAGGGCGAGGTACTTGAGGACAATATTATGGAAATGGAAGAGGATGTAGATGAAGACGAAATGGGAGATACGATACTGCGTGAAGAGTTTGACAGAGCACCGAAAGACCTGAGTCGAAACAAGGCCCCCGGAGTAGACAACATTCCATTAAAACTACTGACGGCCTTGGGACAACCAGTCCTGTCAAAACTCTACCAGCTGGTGAGCAAGATGTATGAGACAGGCGAAATACCC
Source organism: Schistocerca gregaria (assembly GCF_023897955.1). Taxonomy (NCBI): domain Eukaryota; kingdom Metazoa; phylum Arthropoda; class Insecta; order Orthoptera; family Acrididae; genus Schistocerca; species Schistocerca gregaria. The sequence continues at coordinate 212,604,062 of NC_064924.1, read as the reverse complement.
TCAGACTTCAAGAAGAATATAATAATTCCAATCCCAAAGAAAGCAGGTGCTGACAGATGTGAAAATTACCGAACTATCAGTTTAATAAGCCACGGCTGCAAAATACTAACGTGAATTCTTTACAGACGAATGGAAAAACTGGTAGATGCAGACCTCGGGGAGGATCAGTTTGGATTCCGTCGAAATGTTGGAACACGTGAGGCAATACTGACCGTACGACTTATCTTAGAAGAAAGATTAAGAAAAGGCAAACCTACGTTTCTAGCATTTGTAGACTTAGAGAAAGCTTTTGACAATGTTGACTGGAATACTCTTTTTCAAATTCTAAAGGTGGCAGGAGTAAAATACAGGGAGCGAAAGGCTATTTATAATTTGTACAGAAACCAGATGGCAGTCATAAGAGTCGAGGGGCATGAAAGGGAAGCAGTGGTTGGGAAAGGAGTGAGACAGGGCTGTAGCCTCTCCCCGATGTTATTCAATCTGTATATTGAGCAAGCAGTAAAGGAAACAAAAGAAAAATTTGGAGTAGGTATTAAAATTCATGGCGACGAAGTAAAAACTTTGAGGTTCGCCGATGACATTGTAATTCTGTCAGAGACGGCAAAGGACTTGGAAGAGCAGTTGAACGAAATGGACAGTGTCTTGAAAGGAGGATATAAGATGAACATTAACAAAAGCAAAACGAGGATAATGGAATGTAGTCAAATTAAATCGGGTGATGCTGAGGGAATTAGATTAGGAAATGAGACACTTAAAGTAGTAAAGGAGTTTTGCTATTTAGGAAGTAAAATAACTGATGATGGTCGAAGTAGAGAGGATATAAAATGTAGACTGGCAATGGCAAGGAAAGCGTTTCTGAAGAAGAGAAATTTGTTAACATCGAATATAGATTTATGTATCAGGAAGTAGTTCCTGAAAGTATTTGTTTGGAGTGTAGCCATGTATGGAAGTGAAACATGGACGATAACTAGTTTGGACAAGAAGAGAATAGAAGCTTTCGAAATGTGGTGCTACAGAAGAATACTGAAGATAAGGTGGATAGATCACGTAACTAATGAGGAGGTATTGAATAGGATTGGAGAGAAGAGAAGTTTGTGGCACAACTTGACTAGAAGAAGGGATCGGTTGGTAGGACATGTTTTGAGGCATCAAGGGATCACAAATTTAGCATTGGAGGGCAGCGTGGAGGGTAAAACTCGTAGAGGGAGACCGAGAGATGAGTACACTAAGCAGATTCAGAAGGATGTAGGTTGCAGTAGGTACAGGGAGATGAAGCAGCTTGCACAGGATAGAGTAGCATGGAGAGCTGCATCAAACCAGTCTCAGGACTGAAGACAACAACAACAACACAAGCAAGTGTAATTCTAGCTGTGGCAATGCTCTCGTTTACAAGTCAGAAATCCCATTGTTCGATCTGACCAACTCTTAATGTGTTTGTTGAAAGGAAGGAAGGCTATACAAATACAAGAAGCTCCATTCTTTATCCAATATTCATCTATTTAAAATGTCGCTGCAGTGCTCCCCATTCACATATGTTAGAATTTTGAAATATTGCCATTGTTCAGAACTATCTTCAAGAGAGTAGTTTGCAAACCATTCTCTTCTTAATGCGGCCTGCTTCGAATAATTGTTGCTTTTAATGTAAATAATTATTACTGTTAATGTTAGTAATTGTTGGTGTTAATGAAAAAGCGTCATCACCATCTTAAACCGCATCTTGTAGCATGCCGAGTGTTCTCGATTGTAATGCACGCGATATGATATGTAATTTCAGCTCTGGCGACAGTGCTTCATGCATTACAGTACCTTTATTCCGTATCGCATAATTAACTCTATTTAGAAGAAACACGAACAGGTTCTGGTGACATTCTAGGATAATTAAAAGAACTTCGTGGATCTTCCGTTATAAATTATTTCAGCAAGGATGCAGAGCAACCAAGCTGACGTCTTTTCTTCATCCAGTCACGAATCGAAATACGTTTCTTATTATTTTTTTTTTTTCTTATGCAGTGACACCACGCATCAAGCTTAAAATTCCATCACAACTCGTGCGACGTGCAGCTCCCAAAATTTTCATTTCAGACACGACTCAAGGACCCACAAAACGATGAAACTTAAGTGTATATTGGTGTCGCCGTGTCTACAGTCATATATGAAACCACTTGCGTGCAACTCATTCCACGTAACAAGTGGCGAAACCCAATGTCGTCGAGTAAACTAGGTTTTAGGTTCACCACCGTAGTGATACTTTCTCGTGACGTCACTCTGACGTGCCTATGTTCAATTTCCACGGTTGACTATATTTTTCATATCTCCATTCACTTTTAGCATATGCAATAATGTTCAGGTATAACTTATCTTTAAGAAAGAAGATACTCATTAAACAAAAACGTGTAAGAATATGGTGTGGTTCTCATCAACGATCATCTTGTAGACATCTATACAACGTGTTAGGGATTTTGGCTACCCCTCCGTATTATATCAAACACAGGAATGGAAAGTACGGGTTGGAACACCCACAATATTGTTAAAAGAATAGGTTGTTAGTCACCATAGAGAAAACACACCAAATAGCAGACAGGCACGACGAAGCGAGTGTTTGCATCAGATTTTGGCCAAACCCTTCTTCAGAAAGAAGGAAAAACACAAACACACATTCATACAATCATACAAAACTCACGTACACATGACCGTTGGCTCCGGCTCCTGTAGCCAGAACCAGAAAATGCTGTTGACATTTCAACCTGGACACCCCATTGTTTGATTATAAAAACTGAACTCCTCCCGCACAGGCCATGAGGGTCCAAGGGTACCGACCGGCCGCCGTATCATCCTCACCCACAGGGGTCACTGGATGCGGTTATGGAGCGCCATGTGGTCAGCACACCGCTGTCCCGCCCGTATGTCAGTTTTCGAGACCGGAGCCGCTGCTTCTCAATCAAGCAGCCCCTCAGTTTGCCCCACAAGGTCTGAGTGGTCACCCATCCAAGTGCTAACCCAGCCCGACCTCACTTAACTTCGGTGGTCTGACGGGAACCGGTGTTACCACTGCGGCAAGGCCGTTGGCATTGTTTGATTATGCCAGACGACTTTTCTTCCATCCCACAAACCAGTGATTTTTTTTTCTTTTGTTGCTATCCTCTGACGTTTTACTATACTCAGTGCCCGTTCTTGCTTTTCCTTCCTGTGTCTTTCACTGCCTTACTAAACCACAAACGCTCTGAGATTCGAGCCATACTGTATTAACGGTCTTTCCCAGCACAACACACAGCTACTTGACAGCGCTGATTGCTGATGCACCAACTCATGTGCTAAATTCTTCCCGCCGATAATTATTCGTTGTACACTTCCTGTCACTTTTAAAACAGATTCTGGCTAGAATAGTACGAGACAATGATCAAATGTGTGTGAGTTTTGTGTGTATGATTGAATAAATGCTTGTGCGTGGTTTGCTTACTTTCTGAATAAAGTTTTGCCGGCCAGGGTGGCCGAGCGGTTCCAGGCGCTACAGTCTGAAACCGCGCGACCACTACGGTCGCAGGTTCGAATCCTGCCTCGGGCATGGATGTATGTGATGCCCTTAGGTTTAAGTAGTTCTAAGTTCTAGGGGACTGATGACCTCAGAAGTAAAGTCCCATAGTGCTCAGAGCCATTTGAATAAGGTTTTGGCCAAAAACTTGCCGGAACACTATTTTCTTCATGCGTGCCTACTGCACTGCGTGTGAGTAACTGTGTATCCGCTTCACAGTATAGTTATTCTCTCATGATTTCGTTGCAAATAATCCACTTGACTTCAAAAGGCATAATGACGTACATAATTACTATAACAAAAGGTAAAAAAAGAGATTCACTACGCCACAGTAAGGTCGTCTGTGGCACAATGCAAAAGTTTTGATCACTTATCCGTTGATATAAAATGCCTCATTCTATGCCGTTGTAATGTGTAAACGGTGATGAGTAGCAACTACTGATTTAACATTCGTCCCTCTTTAATTATAATAAATAAATAAATAAATGTTCAGCGTGGAGGCATATGGACAACAAAGGGTAGTTGTTAATATAAAGTGGCTCGTTCCACATCATTGCAATTTATCATAGAAATGATACGTTGAATATGGAACTAACTATTGGTACATTACGAAGCATGGTTTAGGCTTTCATATTTTGAAAACATCAAAAAGTAAATTCAAAAGTAAAATAAAACAGATGATCAACGTAGCCATACATTCCAATTGTAATATGTTTGGTAATTCCTCAGAACCTGACAATGTTACTTGGCGGCAAATATTCTGGGAAAAGACAACTGTTGGGAAGGTAGGCCTACATGTTACACTGGTTAGCCTACCATTACTAAAAGAGGTCACTTGCGCAAATATTTATTTTACGGGCTCTAAGCGTTAGAGACCATTCTCTGACTTACATTTATAGCAATGCTGGAAAGTGTTTAAAAATCATATTGTTTCTTTATACGCTGTAAATTACTAGTATTGGCCACACATTGAATGTCACATCATAGATAACATAGATAAGATTTCAAAGTGAGAAGATACATAAACTAATAAACTAGTAAAACAAGAACTCGATTCTGCATGCAGTTCTGTACTTTTGACATTTCAATAAGCGTTAACTTTGTTGACATGCACAAGATACTGTAACACGCCTTGCTCGTTTCCTCATTGCACACGTCATGTGCTAATAAAGAACCCGTAGGTAGAATTTTTTGCAAACGTGAACTTTAAAGATTTGCATACGAGATGAAAGTTGAAAAAGTAGCGAACAGGTAGTACCATTAGGCCTAAGCAAATAAGCAGTGGTTTCGGAATTCCACCTTCATTTGTCATCGATATAAATAAAGTAAAAGTGGGATTACATGAACTACGAAAACATTCCTTTCACATCACAATCCTCTCTCCTTGGTTATTTGAAATAAACCAAGAAAGAAACAAGTTACATTAATGAGTACAACTGTGTCGTTTTATTAGCGCAAATAAGCACTAAAGCACAGAAAAACGTTTGAAATTGTCTTCTAGAGACCACGTTATTCATGTGAACGCTGCAGTTTTTAGTATTTAAAAGAGCTGTTGCAGGCATACGACAGAAACAAAGAACAAGAAGCAATCGTAAACAGTTGTCTGCTAATGTTTTGGGCTATCTAAGATGGCGGCAGGCCCCGCCCACTCTCTCTTCAAAACAACGTACAATGTAAGTCTGTAATGCCATCTCTCTTCTTTTTTTACCTCCATGGAAACATCTTCCAGAGTGTAGTACATCACTATACTGATGTTATTTGAACCCACAGGAATGTCTGTTGAACTGTTCCAGAATCTCAACTGACTAACTTTCCAGAAATTTTCAATTATATTAGCTCTCCCTTATTTCATATAATCTGTATATTGAGGCTAATCTGTAATTTAGTGCTCATATCTGCAACAGGTGCTACCATACATTGCTAAAAATTGAAACCCAAAATGCAACACAATAGAAAGGACTTACTAACTCTTAGAGCATGGCTTGTATTCTAGCATCAAAAGCTAAAGTGCCAGTTGGAGATTTTAACCAGAAAAAAATCTTCCTGGAGCTAATGGCGTGAAGAATTCAGGTACAAACTGAAACAGATGATTATCGAAGCAAGTTCGGTCCGAGAACATTTTTCCACAGAAGCTACATTTAATTTGGCGCTCTGTAGCCCCTCTTTTAGATATTAGTTCCTTTTCTTACGCTTCTACTCATTTTACTCATGCCATTAATGTAATAACTTCCCTGTGTAGCTGAGTGGTAGCGTACACGATTTTCCCATGGTGGACTAGTGTTCGAATACTGGTGACAGCATCAATTTAACTAAATTGACGTCTGATGAAAATATCTACACCAAACTGTGAGGCACACGATACATTTCTGTAGCCTTAAACCGACCCTGTATCGAAGACTCCGAAATTTTAAAGAAGTATGCGAATCGAAGGTATTTATTTAGCGTATGGCTAATACAGACATATCATGAATTTAAATTACCTGCACATATGTACATATTGACACACAAGAAATTTAAGTTTGTCTTTACAACTGAATATCCAGTCCTTCAATCCAGCACACTACATCTGGAGTTGCTAGCACGAAGTCGTCTTTGGCACCGTGATAGACTCGAATCCTGCATTCAGTGACAATGTGGTGAACAGTCTGGTATGGAGCCCCGCAATCACAAGCTGTATCAGGCAGATTCTGCCACTTGAAGAGAGCATCCCTGCATCGCCCATGGCCGGTACGGATTTTGTTGAGAGTAGTCCAGGTCTTGCGTGGTAAGTCGAATCCACTTGGAAGTTTAGCACCTGAGAAGATGTTATGCAGGTGCACACCTGTCACTGCTTCCCACCAACCTTTCCATTCTTCAAGAGGTTTTAAATTCTTAGCAACCATGTCAGCAGCATTGCACAGAGTTGGATGGCGTGATTTCAGTCTCTTGAGAAAGTACCAGGTCGCTATGCACGGGTAGGTTAGAATTCCTGGAGATCTTGTGGAATTCTCTCATAAGGGCAGTACATCTGCGTAGATCAGGAGGTATTATACCGGTTAACAGTGTAAGCCAATAAACTGGAGTAGATCTGACTGCGCCAGATATTATACGCATTGTCGTATTCAGCTTTGTATCAACAAGCCTTGTATGATGACTGTTTATCCAAACAGGTGCACAATACTCAGCACTTGAGTACACCAAGCCCAGAGCTGAAGATCGTAGGGTGGTTGCTGAAGATCCCCGGGTAGTTCCGCATAGCTTATGGAGGATGTTGTTTCGAGTCCTCAGCTTTTGAGCTAAGTTAAGAAGGTGTTGTTTGAAGCACAGTGTACGATCCAGGATGACACCAAGATATTTTGGGTTCCAATTATGACGAAGAATTCTGCCTCTGAAACTTACTTCCAGTTTTACGTTCGCCAACTGGTTATTTAGATGGAAGCAACACACTTCTGTTTTACTCACACTGGGTTGGAGTCTCCATATTTTGAAGTAAATATCTTATGCAGACAGGTCATTGGCTAGAATCTCTTCTGTTGTCTTCATTTCCTGGTGTTTTACGGCTACAGCCAGGTCATCGGCATAGCAGTATTTTCGGGACGAAGTGTCAGGTAGATCAGATAGATATAGGTTGAACAGTAAGGGTGAGAGAACTGATCCTTGAGGCAATCCGTTGTTCAGCTTCCTCTCCTTACTTATGTTGCTTCCACTGATTACCTGGAACTTCCGATCACTAGCAGGCTGTTAATCAGTCGAGCCATTGTTCTGCAGAGAAATTTGTAGATAAGGCCTTCCCTCCACACAGTGTCGAAGGCGGCAGCTAGATCAACAAATGCCACAGATGTTTTCTGCTTCATTTGGTATCCTGACTCTATGAAGGATGTGAGAGACAATACTTTGCAGCAGCTACGCCCTGGTCTGAAGCCTGCCTGATCAACTGGAACATTCTCTAAGATAGCGCTACTTATTCTGTTATATATTAGCCTTTAAAAAAACTTGTAGCAGCAGCTGAGTAGGGAAATGGGGCGATAGTTTTCCACCTTGTTGCTGGGTTTGTCAGGTTTCAGAACAGATATTATCTTCGCCTTTTTAAACTCCGATGGAAGTTGACCAGTCAGCAGGATGTCAGTGAAGAATTCTGCCAGCCATTTCTTAGCTTTTCCTCCCATATGGATCAGGAATTCTGGATGGATACTATCGAATCCAGATGCCGTAAGAGGTTTGTGGTCCTTCAGTCCAGAGTCAATGTCTGAAACTGTGAAGGGATGGGTATACTCAGATAAGGGAGATGCCTTCTTTTTCAGATCACGAAGCTGTCGTCTGATATGTCTTGTATGTTTCTTGTCAGGAGGTACTCTTGAGGTAGTAATGATGTGGGAAGCAATTTGGTCTGGTGTTACTTCGGAATTTTTTTTGCATGCTGGTGCACTTCCTCCCAGTTTTCTTAGAAAACTCCATGCTTTCCTGCTCGAGTGGGTAAAGTCCATATTTTCAACCGTTTCTGCCCATTTCTGCCTCTGAAACACGTCCAAGCTGGACAATAGTTCCGTAGCTATCTCTGGGTCACCACTTTGCTGGAAGTGTTGGTACAGTGTTTCTCTTTCGTCATTCCATCCTAGAACATATTCTTTTTGGTATCATCTTGGCATACACTTTTTTTGCTGTTGCTGTTACTGCACCAATGAAGCGTTGATAGTTATTATGTGATGGAGGTATCCATCGAATGGTCTTATCCAGTTCCGTTGAAAACTTCATCCAGTCAGGTTTCTGGAAATTCCATCGAGCATGAGGAGTTGATCGCATGGCAGGAACATGCAACCAATTTGTATTATTACAGTACTGTGCTGGCTGTGAAGAAAGGCATCTATCACTTTCCTTGTGGTGTTGATCGGAAAGCCAGTATCGTTGAAGTTAACAAAGCATAAGTCATGATTTGAATCCTTGTCCCAAGCAGCTGACCTGAAAGTGCCTTGATCTTTGGCATCAAACACTAGATGAAGATTATTCTCTTCGATCCATTCTGCAAGCATGCTGCCATTTTCATCATCTTGAGAGTAGTTCCAAAGTTCGTGGTGACTATTGAAGTCTCCTATGCAAATTGCAGGATGTTTTGTTGTGTGTAGGACAAAATCGGGCCATGTTGTTTTGGGTGGTTATGTAAACATTTGTAATAGTAATGCCGTGCAATTGTGTGACAACTGTATGTATATCTGCCTCCACGCTTACAGAAATCAGTGAAGCTTCGTTTATGTTGTTACGGACATACGTAGCAATTCCATACACCTCGTGGTAAGTTACACCAAGTGCAGAATATCCAGGAATTCGACCTCGGCTTCGGAATATTTCTTCGCTGGAAACACGAGTTTCTTGAATGGCGACGACATCGATATTGTTGTCCAGCAAAAATTTTGACAGGTAGTCACACTTTGCTCTGCTAATGCTTTCGATATTCGGTTGAAGGAGTCTGATAGTTGGTCCAATGTTTCTTGTTAATGAGCTCTGAAAAGAACTGTTTCTGCTATTTAGTTGATATGTCATTGCCAGGAGATTCTATGGATAGTCTGACTGCCTGTAATCACTGTTGCTCAATTAGCACCACCCAGGAGGCACGTGTAGGGTATTTTAAGGTTAAACCTACGGCAGTGAGCAACGCTACCTTCCGGTCGAAAGTAGATTAAGTCTACGGGGTAAAGAAACGTTGTCAGATCGCAAAGAATATGTCGAAACTAGAACCTGCAGGGATGTGATCCGAGTCAAGGTATACTTTTACGTAACACAAATACAGCATAGAAACCTAATCTGTGTACTGACTAAATTATCACTGTACTGTTTATGTCATTTACGCTTATACCATCTAAATGTAACCCAGAAGACTAATTTAGTAAGGGAGGTGCTAATATTAAAAGAAGGCGATTCTTCCTGTCTTACAATATATTCACTTTTCAACTGCCATTAGTGCTTATTATTCACTTGATTACAACGATATTTTTCAAAGACAAGTTTTTTTCATCTGTAAATACTGAGTTTTCGTATCATATTCAGATAATTTGTAGAACTAGTGGGTAATGAGGCATATTTCTTAATTTTGTTTTTAATTGGTAAAGATTTCCTATTTATTGTTTTATGTTAGACAGGAGCTTACTGAACATTTTTCTGCGGTAATGATGTTTGCGACTTTCTTTTTTAAGACCGTGAAGTTAGTCAACAGATTACACATCAATTCCTTCAGACCAGCAGTAAGCTTTGGTGCAGTCAAAACGGGAACTGTCAAATCTTCGGAATTCAGTAATCTCCTCAGACTGCACATTAATTGTTAATGACTTATTCAGTAAGCCTACCAGCATTTTTGTCTCACGAGGAAACATCACCAAGTTGACCACACAGTATAAGGAGGAAAAATCACATCAAGATATTTTTCCCAGTAATCGGCCGCTCGGGAATATCTGGGCTGTATTTGTGGGAGTACGCAGTTATGACATTATAAAGCACAACCTCAAACTTCAGACGTACCAGTTGCTTGTCAGCGGACGTGGTACTGGTTGACGGTCAAATTGCAAGTTTAAATGTCAAAGAACGAGAGCTCCTGACATTCGTCACTGGTAAGCATCGTTGTATGTGGCTATTCGATTAACTTCTTTACAAGGCAAACGAAAGCGTTTGGGGCTTTCTTTATGCCGTTACTTATATTTTTCAGTCTTTCAGGATTATCAAGAGGAACTTTGCAGTATCAAAACTTCGAGCAGACGACAGTGCCGCTTTTTCTGCGTATTCAAGGCTTTTTTCCGCAGGTTTAACAACTACGCATGACGACTGGGCGTCGTTGTGTAACCAGTTTTAGCCAGCGTAGCAACATCCTTCATATGCAGTATCTTCTTCGTAGACAGATGTGTGCACCAGTAAATCGGCTGGTCATACAGTTCACTTGGTATCGAAGCGACCACACCAGTGACCGACTAGATGACTCTGAACATCCGGTGAAACACCGTTTTGACATTGGTAACACACTGCGTTCCATGTGTCAAAGGAGGAGGTTTCTATTTTGTAGCTGGTGCCAGAGATCTCTTGGCTTTCAACATTTTTGTGCTGCATTCACAAATACAATGTAGGGGAATTTGCTATCGATGGGTCAGCTCCATCGATGGGCCGGCTCGATTTCTCTCTGGACACCGACAATAGTGACAGGCTACAGTCGACACGGCGTAAGCGGATCCCTGACAGTTCGTAGCGCTGTTGCCAGTTTCAACTGCGATGAGCTAACGGGTGCAGGGGCAAACGTAAGCCAGGTGTAGACCTGTGACAATACTGAGGCGTTGCCATAGCGACGTTTACAAAATCGCGTTACGCTATTGGTTGAGGCAAGTCTGCAATGCTGATGCTGTACTGCCCAGTTCGCTGCAAGAGTCAGGGATCAACATAAGCCCACTCAACTATAGTGGTCATTAAGTGCACTCCGTGTTGTCAAACACCTGCCATTTTAGCGATGAATTGTTGTTCGAAGACAAAAAGTAACAGTGAAAAAAAAAAGGTAGGAGCATTTGCCCAATGTTCTTGTAATTGACCAGTATTAATGTTTGAAACGTCATAGTGATATGGTAATGGGATGAATTTTGCGCGATAGTCACTGTGACCTATGAGCAATTCACACCACATAACCATATTCACAGCACGTTACGTTCTGTGGATGGAGACTAGATGTTAAGCAACGCAGTTCGAGTTTCCTCGAATGAGACACCTCGAATTCTGTCTGATCTTAGGCCAAATAAGCCCACTATGAAAAAAATTAAGTTATGGCTTCCATTAAATGTTTTCTAATAGCTTGTGTTTTGATACAGTTCCGCACTGTCGCCTGATAAACAAAGTAAGAGCCTACGGAATATCAGACCAGCTGTGTGGCAGGAATGAAGGGTTTTTAGCAAACGGAATACAGCATGTTGTTCTCAATGGAGAGATGTCTACAGACGTTAAAGTAACCTCTGGCGTGCCACAGGGGAGTGTTATGGGACCATTGCTTTTCACAATATATATAAATGACCTAATAGATAGTGTCGGAAGTCCCATGCGGCTTTTCGCGGATGATACTGTAGTATACACAGAAGTTGCAGCATTGGAAAATTGCGGCGAAATGCAGGAGGATCTGCAGTGGATAGGCACTTGGTGCAGGGAATGGCAACTGACCCTTAACATAGACAAATGTAATGTATTGCGAATACATAGAAAGAAGGATCCTTTATTGTATGATTGTATGATAGCGGAACGAACACTGGTAACAGTTACTTCTGTAAAATATCTGGGAGTATGCGTACGGAACAATTAGAAGTGGAATGATCATATAAAATTAATTGTTGGTAAGGCGTGTGCCAGGTTCAGATCCATTGGGAGAGTCCTTAGAAAATATAGACCATCAACAAAGGAGGTGGTTTACAAAACACTCGTTCCATCTATACTTGAGTATTGCTCATTAGTGTGGGATCCGTACCAGGTCGGGTTGACGGAGGAGATAGAGAAGATCCAAAGAAGATCGGCGCGTTTCGTCACAGGGTTATTTGGTAAGTGTGAAAGCGTTACGGAGATGTTTAGCAAACTCAAGTGGCAGACTCTGCAAGTGAGGCGCTCTGCATCGCGGTGTAGCTTCCTGTCCAGGTTTCGAGAGGGTGCGTTTCTGGATGAGGTATCGAATATATTGCTTCCCACTACTTATACCTCGCGAGAACACGAATGTTAAATCAGAGAGATTCGCGCGCGCACGAAGGCTTTCCGGCAGTCGTTCTTCCCGCGAACCATACACGAATGGAACAGGAAAGGGAGGAAATGACAGTGGCACGTAAAGTGCCCTCCGCCACACATCGTTGGGTGGCTTGCGGAGTATAAATGTAGATGTAGATGTAGGTAATGAGTCAAACGTGTTTCCTTTTTAATCTTCAAAGGTGACATTCCTAGTTTTAGTCTCTTTGGTTTTGAATACATGTTATTCGACTTCAAATTTCAACAAAAAATTACTCAAAGTAAAAAAAGAGAATACGAAACGTTTTAATACTGCTTAGATGTGTGTAGTATTTATAGTCCGTTCACGGAAAGTGCCTGGCCCAATGAAGGAAACCAGTCTCCTTGACTGAGCAGAGGCCACATGTTTTTATTTTTCAAATTTTTAATTTACAATCAATATTCATGACTTCTGCATCTACTATCACCGAATTGCTATGCTCAAGTTACACTCAAAACACATATTACACTACCCAAGTATTTTGTTACGCATTTACCTTAGGTGGCCTATCGATAGCAACCTTCCTCCAAATGAATGAGCTTATCAACGAGTGTGTCATTAAAGTAGTAGTGTAACGGTATTTAATTATTAACATCACTGTTGTGCATCATTTCCTTTGGATTGTGCATGCTATTAAAGTGTAGGTACGTTTTCAGGAGTTGCAGCTACACTTCAAATTGACTGGCATGATTAAATTTTAAATCGAAAATCGTTAACTTCATTTCACAATAATTCTTCTCTTGCTTGGACTAATTCATTTTCATATGCAAATAACAGTACAATAATATTATTAAACTAATATTTGAACGAATACAGCATGAGTCAGATGTGTTTTATGCACCCAACAATGCTTTCAAAAACCAAGCATGAGATTTTTATATGCTCTCGCTCATTACGAAAAAACTATTAGTCCTAAAGAAAAATTGGAGAAGGTCTTTTGCAAGAAATTTAGTATAGTTACATTTTGTACTGTGGTACGTTTCTGCTAGAGGCCACGGCTTTCGAATTATTAGAGAAAATCGCGTTTGGCAGTCACTTTTGAACATTTTTCTCGAATAATTCAAAAACTACGGTCTCTTGCGAAAACATGTCCCTGTACAAAATTTAACTACATTACATTTTCTACAAAAAGATTCTGTTAAATATTTCAGGACTAAAAGTTTGCGTGTAGCAAGGGAGAAAATAGCAAAATTTTGTGCATGGTATTTGGAGGACATTGAGTTGCATGAACCCTCAGGTAGGGGCAGCTGAATCATGTTGTATATACATGTGGTTGACATTTTGTGTACTCATATTACTTACCTTATTTACGCATAAAATAACGTATTCTTAAACAAGATTTCAAAACAAGTTCTGTACACTTGACTCCTTCCCCACCCCTTTTCACTCGCCTTCAACACAGCATGGCTCTAGTCATTGCTCTGCTACACATTACTTCACGCTCGGACCAAACGAAGAAACTTTGAGATGGAGTAGCCTAGTGCTGTGCACATTCCTGACAACGAGAGATCAAGCATTTACAATGTGAGTCCGTCCCAACCTTTGTACATTCGCATCAGGTGAGTTGGTTTGCACACACTATGCACGAATGGCTTTGATGCAAAAGACGAAGAACTTCCTTCTGTACAGACTGTAGAACTGTCACACATGACTGATCATTATCTGAGTGAAGCAGGATGATGTCTTGTTATACAGACAGGCAATGTCGAAGCACAAAGTATTGCCAAGCAAGAGGATTGCCAACAGCTTTGGCCGTATGTGGCCTACCGGTATGGATGTGCTGCAGCCAGACTATTACACTGGGATGCGCAGTTGTCGCCTGAGCGGTCCAGCGATGATAGATGGGGAATCCATGGAGAGTCTCATGGTCCCACACATCAGTCAGGGAACAGTAGTCTTCAGATGCATTGACAGCTGTGTTGTTGCCAACTGGTAAACGAGAGTGGGTGACTGCATTGTAATGTTTGGCTGTTAGTCAGTACATGATTTCATACCGGTGACTTGAGAATATCAAAGACCAGCGCTGCAGTTCCTGCGCTGTGTGTAGCGGGACTGGTTTGGGAGGGCTGAACAATAACGTCAGCAATTTGTGGTCTGTCGCCAAATAATATTTCCTTCCAGAAAGATATCGGCGGACTTTTGTCACACCCTAGATAATGGAAAGAGCTTCCTTTTCTAGCGAGGAAAAATTGCACTGAGCCTTAGTCAAGATGTTGGATGCGAAAGAAATCAGTTTGTCCATAGGTTCAACAGGACGGAATCACTGTACCAGTCCCGCATGAGGAAGCGTCGACCGCCGAGACGACTGGCTTAGAGGGATCAAAATGGACTAAACATCTGTCACTCAACGAAGCATCCTTCAGTTGGTGGAAAGCAGTCCGACACTCCCTAGAGGCCTAGGTCTCTCCAGTGTAATCTGTGCAATGGAGCCGGAATTTGCGCTGCATTCAGACGGAAACGAATTTAGCAGTTGATTTTTCCTAGTACAGATTGAAGTTCACTTACATTCCAAGGCGTTGGGAGTTCACGAATTGTAGTTGAATGACACTACGAAGGACTCACATTCAGTCTGAAAACAAGAACACTTCTTGTTGTTGCGCTTGAGCAAACAGCAGTGAGAACTTGCATTGAACTTCTCAGGTTAGAGAGGTTTTTCTCCGGAGTACGTCCAGAAACCACAATAGCATTCAAATAATTCGTATAAAAAGGCGCTGTAGTAGTTAGTTGTTCAACATAGCGCTGAAAAATTGCAGAAGGTGAAGCAATGCCGAAGGGCAAACGTAAAAATTTGAATCACACGTGGATGTTGACCTCAAAAAATTTTTGAGACTCCTCCTCCAATGGAGTCTGCAAGTAGGCATGCCGTATGCTTATTTTGGAAAATATGTGCTCTGCTCCTAGTTTACCCATCATTTCATCATCCCAGCGTAGCAGAAGTGAGTGAATCACTGTTTGAAGACTCATCGTCGACTTGAAATCAGCAGACAGTTGTAATTGGCCAGAGGGCTTAGCGATTACTAAAGGAGATGCTCACTGACTGCCATCTACTGGAGTGATTATCTCTTTATCCTATCAGATTATCAATTGTTACGCGACTTGATCTCTAATTACTTGAGGGACGGGCCATGTCCGATAAAACCGAAGTTGCATGTTTTCCTTCATTATAATATGAACCTTAAAACTGTTTGCTTTGCCTGGATCATCCTGAAAAAGTTCACTACCTCCGCAAAGATTTTAAACACTGTTCTGATGCACAGAAAATTCACGGAAAGTACATCCTCCTGGATTTGCAACCCAAAAAGATCGCAAGACTCAATACTAAAAATGTTTTAACTGTCCTTTGAATACAGCACTGAATGGCACTGTCCTTGTAACACTGTGAAAAGTGGCAGACAGGCTACAAACACAAAGAACTGGGATGTCCTGAACGTTATAAGCTGAGAGAGTCGGCTGTGACTTGTACTATTTAGACTTTCATAACAGTTCATATGTATGTCTGTTCAAAATAGTCACTGAAGCACCCGTATCTAACAGCAGGTGCACGTTGCGATTAGCAATTTGCAAAGTGACAAAACGTTTGTTTGCTAGCCGCTAAATAGGAGAAGAGTTCTGAGACATCTGTACCCTGATTTTGACACTGACGTGGCACCATGGGTAGCACAAGATGGCTGCGAATGTGCGACATTGACATTGTTATACCAACACAAGGAACCGATTGCATGTGTGGCTGTCGCTTTTGCAAACACACCGATTATTCATGCCCGTTCTTGTTGTGATGAAGACACAGTGCGTCACACCAGGGGCGCTCCTGCCGATCGCGTGACGTGTAGCACTGAGAGCAAGATTTAACAACGTGTGCCACCTCCCTACCGATGCTGGTGTTGTTGACTATGGAGCTGCCCTGACGCTGATTTGGAATGACGGGGCACATGAACTGGGTGCGCGACCTATTTGCTATCAGCCCTACTTTGGAACACAGAAATGTGACGACAGTCAAAGTAAACCAAAGCACTATCGTTGGACTCAGTTATTTCTAAAACTTGCTTCGAGCGTGGATCGGATACTTTTGTGTTTGTCCCCTGTTTCTAGAGTCAGACACATTCTGGCTAGTAGTATCTCCAATCATATCGTCACTGTAATACAATGTTGGAAAGAATTAGGGGAACATGTGTATCAACGTCCGGTATGTTAAATCTATTTTGATACAAGCGGTACC
This sequence comes from Schistocerca gregaria, assembly GCF_023897955.1. NCBI lineage: Eukaryota > Metazoa > Arthropoda > Insecta > Orthoptera > Acrididae > Schistocerca > Schistocerca gregaria. The sequence continues at coordinate 212,587,580 of NC_064924.1, read as the reverse complement.
TGTGATCTTATCGCATAGTTTGAGATCTTCGCTTTCAGTGTAAGCAACAATTAAAGTCATTCGCTATTTGTTGGCTATGTTATGCATCACTGTGCCAGGTGACTCCCTCAGAGGGAAGTGAGTACCGGTGTCATCAGTGTTTTGTAGTGAGGTACATACGAGCATAGCCCAGAATGTAATGCACCACATTTTTTTCTCATCCGAAAACAATGCTACGAATGTGAAACGTTGCGTATGTATTATTTGAAGTCTCCTGAGTGAGAGCGCCATGTTTCCGTCACTGCCAATAGATAGCGTCGCTGCAGGGCGGTTTCAAAACGGCCTCTGTAGTTGATGTACGTTACAAGCAACGTGCCGTCACGAATTTCTCACTGCACGGAAAGAAACTGTGGGGAATATTCAAAAACGTTAGTGCGAAGTCTTTGGAGCACCTGCTGTCGACAGAAGTACAGCTGGGCGCGGAGGGTGAGGTAATCGGAAGGCGGTTCGGTGGAGCTCCACGATTTGCAGCGGTCGGGGAGACCATCCATGGCTGTCACACCTGACACACTTGACCTAGCCCCCCCGGTCTTCCACTTGTTTGGCTCATTAAAGGATGCCATTCATGGAAGACATTTTGGGGACGATGAGGAGGTGATTCACACAGGGAAGCACTGGCTCCGCCACCATGACAAGGATTGGTACCGACAGGCTTTACGTGCTCTTGTTTCGTGCTGGAGGAAGGTCGTTGAATGGTGTGGAGGTTACGTGGAAAAATAGGGTGTGTAGATAAAACATCATTATTTCTAGTGTGTAGTTCTCATTGTGTTCAATAAAGAATTGCTGAAGAAAAAAGAAGTGCATTGCGTTAGTTTCTGGGCAAACCTCATATATGGCAGTTATCACTTGTGGACATTGTATTCAACTAAGCAAATGCAATGCAACATCTTAATGCAGTGCACTCCGCAAGGGTGATCTGTTTAATCCAAATGGGATGGACTTTCGGTTGTGTTAATGCGGCTGCCAATGCCCCTCCATGTGTCACTCATAGGTTGTGAACTTGCTACAGGGAGACCGGTCAGTACACACGGTCGTTGGATAAAGTCGCCGACGCATTACAGCCCGCTCGTATAGACCGATATCCGACCATCGCTGTGTTGCAGAGTCTCACGAATAGCGCCAGAGCGCCGCACGATCGCAGAAGGGCCACTACAGCCGCTGTATCTGCTCAGATAGTATCCCACTTGACACGACAACATCTTGCAGCTCGCCTTCAGTTCTGCCGTTCCCTTGTCAACTAGCAACTTCGTCACTGGCGAAACGTGTTGTTGACGTATGAGTGCAGATATCCTCTGACGCAACGTGATGGCCGTGCTCGTATGTGGTGACCCGTGGTGAACAATATCTGCCAGATGTTGTCCAGGAAATCGACAGATTTCAAAGTTTTGTGATTTTGTGGGGGAGGCTTCAGTTTTGACAGCCATGCAGATCTTGTCGTTGTCGATGGTCGTCTTACCACTATGCAGCACATTGAACAGATCTTGTTGGACCATGTGGTGACTGCTGCATACGGTGGTGGCCTTGAATCCCTTGTAATGCCTGGACCAGTGGCAGGAGTGAAAAGGGATGTCTTGCGAAACCTGGAAATTGAAGTAATGGAACGTCTGACAGCGAGTCCCTACCTAAACCCCACCGTACATACATGGGACATAAATGAGAGATGTGTTTGTGGTCGCCGCGTTCCACCACAGGCTCTCCAAGAGAGTGGATAGCACAGGATGATCTCCACAGACTTATACGGAGCACGCCACGAAGGTTTCAGGTGGTGGTAAAGGGTCACTGAAGCTCCCAAAGTCCAATGAAAAACACCCAAGATGATGGGATGAATAACTGTTTCCACTTTTTTCCGACACATGTTGGCCTTTCAGTTCTTTTTATGTAAAAGATCGAAGATGTAATGATGTTTTGTTGTGTAATTAATTTGTTAAAGGTAAAGTTGTAACTTGGTAATATAGCCAATCATCAGTTGTTGCTCAATGGAGTATAGCAGGTGCCCAAAGTCATTTTCTCCTAATTCTTTCGAGCAGTTTATCTATCATATTCGCACTGAGCTTGCACTGCCTGGTGAGGACTTGCAAATCAGATACCTACTGTTTGTTAGTTTGATGAGGTTATCCACTTAATCTGAAACATTCATCAAAATATCTGCTCAACACAGAAATGAAGTTCTCATAGTCTACAGTTTCGGGATGGGTGATAGGAAAAAAGTTTACATGCCAATCTCTAAACTGTGACGCTCACTGTTGCCAAAAAAATGTAGTTTACTGCCTAGAACTTGAATACCATGTGGAGTGAAGTAGGCTTGAGCAGGTTATTCAAACCAGTCTTCCTGCTGTGCGTCAAAGGCCTGGAACTCTGCAGCACAGACAGGCGGTTCTTGTGGTGCCGCTGCTTGGAGTTCTGCGAGCGACGTCTTTGTACTTCGGAACTGTATCAGTTTCGTCATTCCGTCCATAAGTTGTTGAATTTTCGGAGCCGGAATCGAATAGCTTGGCTTAGAAACAGTCCCTTCGGTACACTGGGCATGATTCACTAGACCGTATATACGGAATAAAACAAAATGTAAACACTGGTGCTGTAAAGAATTTTTAGTTTAAAAGTCAGAGATAAGAATGTGCAAAAAAAAAAGAGATGTCAGTCATTGAAAACAGAAAATAGAGAAAACAGTAGTTGCAGATTAGAATGTTCTAAAACAGTAACAGAGTCAATACAAATGCAATGCAGCTGGAAAGCATAGTGTTTATCCACGACTCTGCAAGAAACATACACTATCTTAGCTGTTGTAGTGTTGTTGTCTTCGCAAGGAACAAATCCACCAAAGAACAGGCAAATGAAGAAGCACACTCGGCCCCAAGTTGTTGTATCACGTTGTGATGTTGGGTTCTAAAGACAGGAAGCAGTGAATGAGAAACACAACAACAGTTAGGTAAAATGGTTTACTTGACTGTAGTAAGTCGATGAACCCAGATCCAGAGTGTCCCAGTCCCTATACAAGTTTATAATACACAGTAATCACTAAGAGAGAGGCTAAATATTCACAGATGTATTATGCACTACGGAAAGAAACTCATGTAGCTTGCGAAGTCCTGTTACACATTTTGATAGTGGTGCTGCCAATGAGAGTGTGTCTGTGGAATAGCCATTAGTTGGTGGCCACAGGTTCCTGTGTGACTTTCTCTGGTGGTGGTATGAGGAATGTGTGATGCCAACCTATGAATCAGGAAGTAAAACACGTGGCACGGTGTCTGTGGCGAATGATGCTACAGGTACGAGTATATTATCAAAGAGCTTTATAACTTCATATTTCATCTCTTTGTGTGCCAAAAATAAGTTCAGTAAAGAGTAAGGCAGATCATTTTTCTTACTGGTGTTATACTTGTGAATGTCTTTGTTACTGTAAAATGTAGATGAATCTGCGATAGTAAACTTCCTAAGTGAGTAAATGTACTGTGAGGCTTTGGTTAATACCCCCAGCGTCTTGAAGAGAGAATCAGCAAGATGAACATATGTGACTCAAAACATACCAATTAATTTCTTCTACTTTTTGCCTAAGCAAGGAACATTATCCAATAAGACATCAATGAGTGAAATGTGTCCAAAATACGTTAATTTATTGACTTCCATAGCCTCAAAATTGGCAATTATTCTTATGGTAAAAGCAGACAAACTTAAAAGTTTTAGCAAGTATGTTACATGGTTTATTTCCAGTTCAAGCGTTCATCAATATGCACACCTAACCACCTACAACTATCTGCTCTTTTTATTATTATTTTGTGCTATACTAAGATAGTAGCGCAAAGCTAGATGAAACTAGACCATTAGTGTAAAACCATAGAGTAGCTTCCATAAAACATCAGTCATTATTTTCTCTGTTGATACATCTTAGCTAGGTTACACAACAATGCTTGTATCATCTGGAAACAGGACTAATTCTGCCTCTTGATTCAAATAAGACTGCCATTAACATTAAGCCAGAACAGCAGTACGCCATTGTCGAACCCTGTGGCATTCTCGCTGTAACTTGTCCCCATGCAGATAATGTGCCAACCATCTTAGCGTTACTCGAACAGCCCACAGTAACTTTCTGGGCTATGTTTCTTGAATAAGAACTAAACCAGACATGTGATAAAATACATTTTCTATAAAAATTGACTTCTGTAATAGAATATTTTGACTGACACAACCAAATACTTTCAGGAAGTCACAGAAGACACCAAAATGCGAGATTTTATCATTGTAACGTTTTATTACCTGCTCACAGTAAATCTTTAATAACAGTAGAATGGCCCTTTTGGAATCTAATCTGTGATAGGCTACAGAGGAGTAGTGGGGAAACAAGGACACAAGTGCATATTTTTAGTGCATGTTGCCTACATCAGGGGCAATTATGCTCTCAGGGGCAAACACATTGATCTCCTTTGATTGACAGGCCATTAACCTATTGTTATGCTAAGAGAATTAAGACCCCCTGGGGATAATTCTTTCTTTTGATTGACAGGTTCTTAACCTATTATCCCCCCCCCCCCATCCTCCTCCCAACCCCTCAGGAAACCTCCAACCCAAGTCCCTCCCCCTCATTGATACAGGTACACATTCAGGTCTGAGTCTACTAACTAATTAAATTGATCAATTAAAATGGTTCAAATGGCTCTGAGCGCTATGGGACTTAACTCTAAGGGCCATCAGCCCCCTAGAGCTCAGAACTACTTAAGCCTAACTAATCTAAGGACATCACAACATTCATGCCTGAAGCAGGATTCTAACCTGTGACCACAGCAGTTGCACGGTTCCAGACTGAAGCGCCTAGGACTGCTCGGCCGCACCAGCCGGTGTTGATCAATTAATTAAACCTCCCCCACTGGTAAACCCCCATCCCTCCCTCTCCCCTTTCCCCCCTCCCGGCCAGCCGGTGTGGCCGAGCGGTTCTAGGCGCTTCAGTCTGGAAACGCACAACTGCTACAGTCGCAGGTTTTGGATCCTGCCTTGGGCATGGATATGTGTGATGTCCTTAGTTAGGTTTAAGTAGTTCTTAGCTCTAGGGAACTGATGACCTCAGATGTTATGTTCCATAGTGCTCATACATAGTTGAAACATCCCCCTCCCCTTTCCCCCTTCCCTCCCCTACATGGAAATTGGTGGCTCTGTGGTGGAGAGGAAGGATCTCATGACAGGAAATTAATAAAAATATCAGTTTGCAGGGGCTGGATTTCTGTTGCTCATCATTCTCAGCTATTTGGGAAGATGCAGGTCTTGTAAGGAGTAATTAAATCGATCATCCCTTTTTTATTCTGATCATGCTGTTAAAGTCTTTTGATCATGAAGCAAGCACCGCCCACTGTCCAGTGACAATTGGACCACACAGAACACCACCACACATGCTGCCAGGAGTTGGGTTGCACCAATGAGAGCCTGAGAAGCGGCCTCCGCACGCAGGTGACCCCACTCGCACCCGCACGACTGACAGACAACACGTGACATTAATCTTCAAACAAAAACACCAGGCGACAGCATCCTTTCATACTTGACACCTGAGAAACTCCTGTCAATTCCTCGTGTCCTGCTGGGCCTGCATGTACCGTTGGTTGCAGTTGGGCCGAAGCTCAAACAAAGCAGTGCTTACCTGTTAAACCCCATGTGGAATAACAATGCACGTGAGACATCTTCCTTCCAAGGCAAATTCCTGAAAGGAATGAATTCCACTATGGGCTTTAATCTGCCATCTGTGCTGGAGAGAAAGGATCTCACGACAAGAAATTCAATTATATAGCATGGGATATACTTTTTATTCATAAAATTCAATTTGCAGGGGCTGTATCTACTTTTGTTGCGTGGGAAAAGCTCACATCCAGCAACTACACGTCCTAATTGCGTAATTACACAGCAGAATATTGCAGGTGTCATCGTTGTAAAATATTAAACAGTGATAAATATCCGTTTTATAAGTGTAGTGAAGGGCAAATAATTAAAAGTGCTACTGAAAATCCATTTCTTGCACTTGACAATTGCAACACAGATGTAGAGAGTTTAAAATGTGTAGGAATCAGACCGCAGACATTCTGTATTTACGACATTGCAGTGCCTATGTTCCTCTGATTACGATGCAAAGGCACTGGGGCGACTACAGCCGTTATTAAGTACATTAAATGTATTCGCCATTCAAATAAGGACAACCATCAGCTGAAGAGTGGAATGACGACAATGAAAATTTGTGTCGCAGTGGGATTCGAATCCGGATTTCCCGCTTATCGCGAGCGGTTGCCTTAACATTTTTTAAAAGTTTTTCGAACCCGGGTTCTCCGCTTCCCAGCTAGTTAATTTTATCTTTTCTTTCACTAAGCTATCTTTTTTTTCTTTTCGTGGGCAAGGGCTCTACCGACTTTTTTTCGAACCTGGGATCTCCTGCTTACTCTTTTTTTGGTGTTCTAAAACATAGTGACAGTCTTCTTCATAAAATAAAAAAATGTTTATTGAATACGTATAGAAGTATACTTTTTCAGCATCAGTTTTTTTCAGATCATGTATCATACCAGTTTTTATTTATTTTTTGTTTTGTTTTTGTTATTCGTATAGATCACATATGACGCCCTCCAGGCGAAAAATGAGAATGAGTAATTAGCATCAATAATCAAGAACACTGTTATGGTTTTCATGGAATAAATAAGAGATAGTGAGGCCTCTTATCCAGATCACAACGATGGTTTTTGTACGTGGGAAATAAGTCTCATCTGGAAACAGAAGTGATTTCGGTGTAATGACATGGGGAGCCATACGTAAAAAAAAGGCAACCATCTTCTGAACCCGCTGCCACACCTCTGCAGGAGATCCACACATCATTCCATGTTCGTCCACATCAAGCGTGTGACAACATGGACACAGTGGGGAATCTGTCACTTTTTTGGTTTGTAGACGAAGTTGTGTCATGTATTTTCCATTAACCACCAGATGCCAGGTCGCGCGAGCGCTCGTGAAGATGAGAACATAGGGCTCAGAACGCCAAACCACGGGCCATGCGATCGTAGGATATTGGCTTTCCACAACCTTCTGAGTATGATTTCTCATCATTAAGCGGTAAACATCACGCGCCGTAGGGTTCCTGGTACTAGGCAATTCGGCGTGGACATAATTGTGTGAGGAAAACGGTCTGGACATGTGAGAGAGGAAGAAATATGGGCTACTGCAATGGGTTCCACTCGAGAGGGGGGGGGGGGGGGGGGGGGGGGGCAGTTCGTCAGTCAGGCTTCTCAATAATCCGATAATCTGGTCCGGCGGCGGATCCACGATTTAACCATCGCACTTACATAAACGGCAGCTGCTCTCACTTGGACATACACAAGGCCGAGACCGCCATCTCGAGGAGGAAGTGTCAGCATGTCGTAGCCGACTTTAAAGATAAGACCCACACTTAGAAAGTAGACGAATGCGCCTGCAGTCTGTGTGCCATTGCCTTTGGCATCGGTTAAATTTGTGCTGAGTGAGGTAGTCGTGAGACTAGATGAGTGTTAACAGAATCCACCCATTTAACATGTCCAATGCTCGCAGGAACGATCGTGCGGATAGCTTGAAGCGGGCTTTTATAGTTAAATGAGATCGTGTGCTGTATATCACACGTGGAGATGGTCCTCAAACATTTGAGCTTGTCCACTAATGGCAATGGAGCCACACCCTCTGCTGCAAGACCTCTACCGACGAACATAGCACCAGATTTCGTCAGGTCCACATGGCTGACCGCAGCAGTCCCATGCTGGTTGATCGATGCCAGTGTCTCTCGCACTTCTTCCTCCGATAGAACCAAGAACACCACGTCATCTGCATAGGCGCGGCAGATGAAAGCATGCCCCCTCATTGTTATCCCAGTCAACCGGCTTCTCAAACAGTGTAACAGTGATTCAAGGGCGTTGGAGAAAAGGAGCATCGACAACGGACATCCTTGACGGACCGACCGCACGATATTAATAGGGACCGACACATGGCCACTGGCTAGCACTCGATAAGGTGGCACCTTGCAGGAGCCGCAAGACCATGTGTATGAATATGGGGGGAGGGGCGGGGAAGCCAAAACGTCAGAGTACGTGTTCTAGAAAGTCATAACTCACTCTGTCAAAGGCATGGTCGATTTCGTGGTCACTTAGGCACCGCAACTGTGGCAGGTCGTGGCCATGGCTATGATGTCACGGTAATCGCTATGTGCTGTCTGAATGTTACTGTCGCCACCAAAGCACGTTTGATCCAGAAAAATAACTTGAGAGATGACGTGGCGAAGGCAAGCGGTAAGAATCTGGGTAAAAATCTTCAAGTCACAATTTGACGTTGTCAATGGCCAACAATATCCAACTCTCCAACCTCCTGATGGCTTGGGGCCTGGGTTATGTGGTATGCAGATAGAATAACTAAGTCTCAGCATAAAATTAAAACCATATGGTCAGTCGTAAAGGAAGTGGCTGGTCTGTAGAGACAGGTCGAGGATATAGAATAAGTGCGTAGTTGGAATGTCCGTGTTACTGATAAGTCGTATATATGTACAGTATTTAATAATCACTTTCCGAACATAGCAGGTGAACTAAATAGAAACCTAGTCCCAACAGCGACTCATATAACGCTCTTAGAAAAAAGTATCCCGAGACTGTCCCCTGAAATGCTCCTCCATGATAATGACAAGAGGGAGATTGAGTTAAAAATTAAATCACTAAAGACCAAGAACTCTCATGGATATGACGGGGTATCTAGCAGAATACTGAAGTATTGTTCTATCTATGTTAGCCCAGTACTTAGCCATATCTGTAACCTTTCCTTCAGGAGTGGTCGGTTTCCTGACCGATTAAAGTACTCGGTAGTGAAGCCATTTTATAAAAAGGGAGACAAGGATAATGTTGACAATTTTAGCCTTATTTCTATGCCATCGGTGTTTGCTAAAGTTATCGAGAAGGTTGTATATACAAGGTTACTGAAGCATTTAAATTCACATAATTTGCTGTCAAATGTACAGTTTGGTTTTAGACATGGTTTAACAACTGAAAATGCTATATTCTCTTTTCTCTGTGAGGGTTTGGACGGATTAAATAAAAAGTTGCGAAGGCTAGGTGTTTTCTTTGATTTAACGAAGGCTTTTGACTGTGTTGACCACAAAATATTACTGCAGAAGTTGGACCATTATGGGGCAAGGAGAGTAGCTTACAATTGGTTCGCCTCGTACTTTAAGAGCAGAAAGCAGAAGGTAATTCTCCGCAATACTGAGAGTGGTAGTGATGTTCAGTCCCAATGGGGCACTGTTAAGTGGGGCGTTCCCCAAGGGTCGGTGCTGGGGCCACTTCTGTTTCTTATTTATATAAATGATATGCCTTCTACTAATACAGGTGATTCAAAAATATTTCTGTTTGCTGATGACATCAGCTTGGTAGTGAACGATCTTGTGTGTAATATTACAACAGTATCAAATAATGTAGTTCATGAAATAAGTTCGTGACTTGTGGAAAATAATTTGATGCTAAATCACAGTAAGACTCAGTTTTTACAGTTTCTAACTCACAAATCAACAAGAACCGATAATTTGATCAGACAGAATGGGCATATTATAAGCGAGACGGAACAGTTCAAGTTCCTCGGCGTTCGGATAGATAGTAAGCTGTTGTGGAAAGCCCATGTTCAAGGTCTTGTTGAGAAACTAAATGCTGCTTTATTTACCATTAGAACAGTATCTGAAATAAGTAACAGTTCAATACGAAAAGTAGTCTACTTCGCATATTTTCATACGCTTATGTCGTATTGTATTATTTTTTGGGGTAATTCTTCTGATTCAAAAAGGGTATTTTTGGCGAAAAAACGGGCTGTTCGAGGTATATGTGGTGTAAGTTCGAGAACCTCTTGTCGAACCCTATTCGACAGTCTGGAAATTCTGACATTGCCCTCACAGTATATATTTCCTTTAATGTCGTTTGTTGTTAGCAATATTAGCTTAATGGCAAGAGTTAGCAGCTTTCACTCAGTTAATACTAGGCAGAAATCAAATCTGGATGTGGAATGCACTTCCTTGACTCTTGTGCAGAAAGGAGTGCAGTAGGTTGCTGTATCCATTTTCAATAAGCTACCAGAAGAACTCAAAAATCTTAGCAGTAGCCCAAAGACTTTTAATTCCAAACTGAAGAGTTTCCTCATGGCTCACTCCTTCTATTCTGTCGAGGAGCTCCTGGAAGAGCTGAAAAATTAAGCAAACTCCAGTGTTACATTGTTGATTTTCTTTATTTAAACTTACGACTTGTCGCCTGAATATGTTTCTTATATTTCAGTTTATCTGTTTCTACTATCGTGTTATAATTTCATGTATTGACTCGTTCCATGACCATGGAGACTTCTCCTTAATTTGGTCTCACGGAACAATTAATAAATAAATAAAAGGTAAGCAAGCCTTCTACAAATTCGGGTGGGAGGGGAAGGTCAGGCTTCATCAGTTCTTCATAGATCGCAGTTCAGCGTGAGCCCATGAGGTCGTGGAATGCGCGGTAAAACACCAGGGGAAACCCGTCGGGACCTGGAGCTGTGTTCGCTGCTGTGAGAATCTCCGCAGCAGCCCAGTCAAGGGTACTTGTCGAGGAGCGGAGGACATCAGCCGTTACCGCCATGTTCTGGTCCTCTGCTGCATAGAACTTTATGTAGTCATCCACAAAAGAGTTCACGATATCATTCTGGGAAGTCAGTCGACGACCATCTGGCAAGTTAGGGCTTTGACCAGCTTTCCCCAACACCGCTGCTTCTCGCGGATAACATGATGCATGGATGGGGGTTCTCATAGTACACAGTCGCGACATCTTGAGCGTACTATTGTGCCTTCAGGGCGATGACGCAGAGAGAAATTATCTTCGTCTTAAACCGTTGAACAGGGGGGGGGGGGCATAGTTTGAGAGTTCGTGGAGAACCATGAATAGTATTCCATAGTATGTCGTTGCCACAGAATTTGTCGCGACCGTAATTCATCATCGAACGACGTAAAGCAGGCTTGTTGCAGTCGAGCCACCACTGGAGTGTTGAAGGATACGCTGGAAGGTGTCTCACACAGTTGTTCAATGTCGCCTCCACGACTTGCTGCATTCCGGATCCTTGAGATGGGCGACACTCAGCTTCCACAGGCCTCGACCGCGCCACACCTTCTGCCTCTGGAGCAAAACAGTGCAAATGTAGGCGTTTTGTCGGAGAAGGCGGTAGGCCATAACTCAGCGTCAAGCGTGACAGATACGTTTCCTTGGGAAACGTAGACACGGTGAAGACGTCTTCCCGAATGGCTGGCGACGTACGAATATCCAGGTCGATGACCACACATGCGGTCCCAAGTATCGGGGAGGTTCAGTTCATGTACCAGCAGCTTGAGTTCCTGGCATGTGGTGAAATGGGGATGTTGGTCCTTCTGGGATAAGACACAATTGAAGTGGCCGCCGAGAATAATGTCGGCATAGCAACCCATAAACAAAGGTGCGACCTGTTCGGAGTAGAAATTCGACCGTTCCCGTCGTTTAGCCGTGCCCGAGAGAGCGTAAACGTTGATGATTCGGACACCTTGGAAAGTCACAGCGAGACCCCTAGGCAATGGCAGGTGAATCACGTCGTCTACCTCAATGCTTTCCTTTAAAAGAATAGCCGTCCAATTGCCATCGTCAGCACATGGCCTGAGGTAAGAAACGTAGCCATAGGTATGACGAAATGCCACCAGGGCGAACTTCCTGCAGAAGGGCAACATCGAGGTCCGGCGTCCTCAGCATTTCACGGAGCAGTTGTAGTTTGACAGGGGTGCCAAAGGTGTTGACATTGACGGAGCCAAGCCTTTAAGCTTATGGCGGAACTGGGACTACTGGGACGCTCATGGAAGCACGAAGAGCAGCAGCGAACAGGAACGTTGTCTCGGCAGGCTGCACATCCCCATCCAGTAACCCTGTCGATTAGCACTCGAGGGTTGGAGCAGCAGCATTCGCTGCTATCACAACTGTGGGCCTTCCGTCATCTACGTAGTCAGACCACGCAAAGGTGAGTGGATGGTGTGCGTCCAGTGGAGTGCCTGTGGAGTCCGAAGGCGGCGTCACGTCGGCGGTGGAAGAGTGGTGCTGACTCAAATGGCTCTGAGCACTATGGGACTTAACATCTGAAGTCATCAGTCCCCTAGACTTAGAACTACTTAAACCTAACTAACCTAAGGACATCAGACACATCCATGCCCGAGGCAGGATTTGAACCTGACGTAGCAGCAGCGCGGTTCCGGACTGAAGCGTCTAGAGCCGCTCGGCCACAACGGCCGCCGGTGCTGACCCAGCTGATGTTGTACCTCCGACGGGGGGAGCAGGCAGGTGCTTCCACCACAGAATCGTCCATCGGAGGAACCTCTTGAGAGTTGTGATCCTCATCGTCTTCAGACTGCGTCCTGCAGGTGTCAGACGTCTCTTTGCCGACCGTTGCTTGCGCACGTGATCTTTAGTGTCCGAAGACGCCTGGGGATCCGGATGGTCAGGCACAAAGGTATCGGTAGCCACAACCATGAAGTCGAGAGCCATCCCCTGCAATGGGCATGGCTCACCACTGCACATGACGGGAGGAGGAGGCAATGGCGTCGGTCCGTCCGCAACAGTCTGAGGCATTACCGGAGACAACGATGTGTCAGTAATAGGAGCGAATGATGATCGCGGTCGGAGGTCGTTATGGAGAACAGAATGAGATTTTCACTCTGCAGCGGAGAGTGCGCTGATATGAAACTTCCTGGCAGATTAAAACTGTGTGACCGACCGTGACTCGAACTCGGGACCTTTTCCTTTCGCGGTCAAGTGCTCTACCAACTGAGTTACCCAAGCACGACTCACGCCACGTCCTCACAGCTTTACTTCTGCCAGTATCTCGTCTCCTACCTTCCAAACTTCACAGAAGCTCTCCTGGTAGAGCAATTGCCCGCGAAAGGCGAAGGTCCCGAGTTCGAGTCTCGGTCCGGCACACAGTTTTAATCTGCCAGGAAGTTTCTTTTCGTTATGGAGAACTTTGACAAACTTCAGCGGGGGCATCGTCGGAACGGTCGTGACCTGCAGTTCCCCATGCAGTAACTGTGTGATTCTGCGTTTGCAAAGAGCTGGAACGGAGGTGTCTTTCTTTGCCACATTCCGAGCATGTATTCGACTGGCCATCATAAATTATAATTGCATGGCAGCAACCAGTGTATAAGTAGGACGGCACATGTTTGGTTAGCTCTATGCGGATCTGTCGTACTCTATTGAGAACTGGGTATGTAGTGAACTGAAACCACTTTTCAGCTGTATGACCACTCACCTTTCCGTATGGGAGGAACACCTGAAGGCGCCTTGAAAGGGAGTTCAAATCACGGATCGTCCGCTTTCCAAGTCCTGAATCTTCCACAGTTACCTCACCGATGTGTCCATCAATGTGACGGAACTTAAGACCACTTCGAATTGCACTTAGAGTATTGTCACATATGTCTTCCTTAACCAGTTTCATGTATACCACACTGCTCACTATAGACAGGTGGATGACAACAAGATCGTTGCAATCAATCTTGACTTCATCTCTGGATAAACTGTTCTATTTCAAGTGCTTTTGGTCGGACATATTCAGGAGAAAAGTAATCTTTAGTGTCAATTTTCTGCGAGCATGAGCCATTCTCTTTCGAAAGAAATATAGCGCGCTAAGACGGAAGAATCACGTAAACAGCTCCGCGAGTGAGCTGCGAGGCGAGGACGTAAACTTAACGTCCGTGCCGCTAGCGTGCCGAAAAGCGACTGTGAAACATTCGGTTATTCGTGCATGATCCATGGCCGGACCCAAACTTCCACATGTCGTCAACTATGCATGTACGAAATGTACTCGTACATCCATTATGTATATTCCCGTACAGGTCAGACATTGTATTTGAAAGTCGCTTACCCAGTATCGACAGAGAAATGCGTTATTGCGGTGCCTGTGTTATTCTGATTACGATGCAAAGTTCCTTTGGACATGCATGCCCATCCTAAGTGGTACCACGGTGGTAGAAATGTGTTGACATCGTTGGTTACTATGTACAAAAGTAGGTAAAAGAAGTAAGTTCATTCGCGATTTTTGTTTGTTCTGTTATAAACGTTTTGGTTGAAATGGTTCAAATGGCTCTGAGCACTATGGGACTTAACTCCTGAGGTCATCAGTCCCCTTGAACTTAGAACTACTTAAACCTAATGCTCGGTTTACACTACCAACTTACTGCAGCAACTTACTTGCGTGGAGAAACTTGCCGCGCGATTTGCAAGTGTAAACATATCGCCAAGTCGACTTGCGACAGTAGCAATTTATTGCGGAAGTGACTTGCTGCACGTTTTCCGCTTCCAGTGTGAACACCACGCAAGAAGTATCTGGAAGTAACTTGCAGCTTTTAGGATTTATTTCTATTTCCTGCAAGTAGGAAGCGCAAGTTATAGTAAGTATGCCGTCTGCATAACACTCATATTTAACATTTTACTTAATGTGATGACTTAATTTTATGCAACTATCTTACGTATTATATGCAAACAAATTTCAGAAATGGAGGAGAAACGGGAATGGGTGAAGCAGGATACAGAACATTTTATTGAAGCCGTGGAGAGCTACCCCAAAATACGGAACGTGCATAACCGAGACCTTAAGGATAGAGTGAAGAAAATGAGCGCATTAAAAGAAATCTCGTCGATATTCGACACATCTATAAAAGAAGTACATAGAAAGTAGCATAACTTGAAGACACAACCCCTTCGCGACCTGTATCCACTCGCTTGTTGTTTCAGGAGTCTAGAAAAAGACGACGTGTAATTATTACATGTTCCCTTTAGTTAGCTTGTCACTTTCCTTTTGTGAGCATTAGAGAAAAAAAATTTTATAAGCATATCATTCTGTAAAATGCAGTTTATTTCAATAAAAATTTAATTTCATTGTTGTGTTTTCACATACCTTCAAATAATTTTCCCTTTTCAAGACGTTAAAAATGGCTCTACATACATTGGGTACGATCAGAGAAATCGTGCTGTTGGGAATATGAAACAAGTGCATTAGGGTCTTGTATGAGTCTCCTACAAAGAAAAGATTTCAAAATTCAAACTTTTTTTGGTTGTATGTTTCACATAAATAAATGAAGTGCCTATTTTATTCGTAGCTCACCGGTAGCTATGAATCATAGAGTGACTAGCAAACATTCCTTTGGTGAAATAGCAGTACCGAAGTTTGTGTCACATCAACAAATACTCCAGATCATTTGAGGACATTCTGCAAAAGTTTTCAAAAGTATCCATGCTCTCGATACTAAGTTCTTGCAAAAGGTTATTACAGGCATCATATTGCGATCTTCTCATTATCTACTCTCTAACCCAAATACTTCTCTTTTTCTTTTTCACGTTTTGCATTACAATTAAAAGAGCTGCAGCATATCCCAACTGCCTACTTGTCATTTCACATTTCGGCTGACACTCGTTGTGGTACTGAAAGCATATGTAAATAGTATCAGCAAGTTGTTGATGCAAGTTTCTTGACAAGCAACTTGCAGAAGAATCTTGCTTCATTCTTGCGCTGATGTGTAAACACAGTTGCAAGCGGCTAGCAATAACTTGCAGCAGTAACTTCTGCAAGAGACTTGTTAGTGTAAACCCAGCTTAACTAACCTAAGGACATCACATCCATCCATGCCCGAGGCAGGATTCGAACCTGCAACCGTAGCAGTCTCGCGGTTCCGGACTGAAACGCCTAGAACTGCACGTCTAGATAATGACAGCTAACCAGTATTGTTCTCTTGACATGTCAAACCCAGTCCTTTTACAAGGTTACCTTCCTTTAAGCTAGAGAATTGATATTCTCGGTGGAAAAAAAAGTTACTTTTCTAAAAAGAACACAGTCAATAAATGGATTTAGTGATTCAGCATTAACTCTTTTCGTACGGCTCACGTGCAGGCTTCCTGGTATTCATAGGGCTCCGTTCTTTTCGTGGGGCGAATTTCCGCGCGTGATCAGGCCCGCGCAGAGATTGAGTGACAATGAGGCTGCCGGCAGGTCCCGTTTGGCGGAAGGTAATCTTGGCCCGAGGAGGTATTTTTCGGCGCGCGCGGAACGAATTCCCGTAATGGCAGCGCCAGGATCGCCATTTCCTTGCAGCGGGGCCCGCCCCTCCGCCGCAGCGAACCGCATCACGCTGAAAATTAAGTTGGCGTTCTAATCACGGATCGGTAATGGCCCCATACAGCGGCATTAAGTGCCAAGACTGGTCGTATTCCATCACGGCCGCCATATGCCTGCCGAACGTCATTGTCCGGCGACGGGGGCTAGGAGCGCAGTCGGCCGCCTCCGCCAGCGAAAGCCGTTTACTCGCCCATTTGTCCTCTTTGCGTCCGACCTGCTGATTGGTCCCCTCGCTCCTGCTGCATTTTGGAAGAAGGCGCGTCCTGCTGAGAGGCTTTCTAGTAGGACGCGAGTTTTAACTTGCTATTCTACACTTGAGTCTACGTGTATACTCCGTAAGCTATTGTACACTACATTCTGAAGGTTACTTAGTACCAATTATAGCGATTTGTTGGCGTACTGCATTTTTTCAAGTATCTTACTGAAAGTAATGGGCAACAGTTTTTAAAACTAATAATCTTTAATTTTAAATCAATCATCTAATCTGCAAACTTTCTGTCACTTTTCAATACATTCTCCATTTATTTGCACACTGTAACACGCCCGGGAGTGTTAGAAATGGGGGTGGGGGACCCTTTAAACTGGTTTCACTACTGCTTTTCTAGACCGTGCGCCCTGTCCACACCACGTACCTGATAACTCCGCGGCGGTCGTACTGTTCTCCTCCACACTGCTGCTGGCTTGCCTGAAATTATCTGTGGAAATGTGCAAGCTGGTTTAGGGGAGCCACTCAATGTTAAAACACAACACTGTCCGACGTCTTGTTTGTACTACTATATTATGAGACGATAAAGAAAGTCGCACGTTGCACTGTTTACATTCTAATTCAGAAATGTTATCCCAATTAATGGATGATTAGCAGTCCACAATATCATTCGGACGAGCGTTCGCGTAACCGACACGACGCGGGTGATTGTTGATGAAGCGGAAGTCGAATGGTTCAAATGGCTCTGAGCACTATGGGACTCAACATCTGTGGTCATCAGTCCCCTAGAACTTAGAACTACTTAAACCTAACTAACCTAAGGACATCACACAAAACCATGCCCGAGGCAGGATTCGAACCTGCGACCGTAGCGGTCACGCGGTTCCAGACTGAAGCGCCTAGAACCGCACGGCCACGAAGTCGAATGATCGCACGAAAGTTCTTACGCTCGTCACGCATACACAGATATTTGGTACCAGTCCTCCGTGACACTAGTAACGATATGGCACTGTTCGTAAAGTTAATTTTTCAGTTCTCACTTGTATGAGCGTACGCGTAACCGTCGCGGCGCGGCTGATTGTTGATAATGCGGAAACGCGATGATCGAACGCACGTCCTCACGCTCGCTACAAGACAGTGGCACTTGACTGCACTCTTTTATGGTAACTAATTTCTACTGATTTACATCAGTTCATTCTGGGAGACCGAACACGGTGCGAATGATTGATACTGTACGGTACGACACGCAACGAGAGGATACACAAATACGTTGTCAGCAGCACTGCTCATTTTTAAATTACTTTTTGACGCGCTGTCCTCTGAATCGTTTACTTGTTATATCACTTTACTGTAATAGCACTTCTAGCAACACTTCAACTTCCATACTAACAATGCCTCTCACATGCAGAGCTACACACTTCACAACATAATAGTTCCGTGTCCCGTGTTCGACTCGACAGACGCGCTGCCTGCAAATATACTCCACTACTAAGCCAGCGATATGACAGTACGCTTACTACACGTGTTGGCCGTCGTTTTGCAAACCTGAAAATATATTAACGATAGAACTCAGTTCCAGCTTCCCAAACACATAGACGTCACTGTTTTCGCTTACTTCTTCGTTGACGAAGCCAAGTGGTGCCATTCCGTACTCCGT
Organism: Schistocerca gregaria; assembly: GCF_023897955.1. NCBI lineage: Eukaryota > Metazoa > Arthropoda > Insecta > Orthoptera > Acrididae > Schistocerca > Schistocerca gregaria. The sequence continues at coordinate 212,569,533 of NC_064924.1, read as the reverse complement.
TGCTTGCTTCCAGGCTCGTATTGATGGATTATGCGGAAATACTTACTCCCCTTCTAGCAGCAGTTTATCATCGGTCACTGGAGCAACGAAGGGTGCCAAGCGACAGGAAAAAAGCGCAGGTCACTTCCGTTTTCAAGAAAGACCCTAGGACAGATGCACATAACTATAGATCACTGCAGTCGACGTCGGTCTGTTGTAGAATTATGGAACATGTTTTATGCTCAAGTATTATGAAATTTTTGGAGAACGAATATTTCATCTATAAAAATCAACACGGATTCTGCAAACACAGATCTGGTGAAACTCAGCTCGCTCTGTTCCTCCAGCAGATCTGTAGCTCTGAAGGTACGACGCTCAGCTTCATGCCGTGTGCCTTGACTTCAGAAAGGCATTTAACACCGTCTCGCAATGCCGTTTATCGAAAAATTACGGGTTTACCGAGTATCGGACCAGATTAGCGACTAGAATCAAGACTTCCTTGCAGAGAGAACTCAACACGTCGCTCTTAACGGAGTACCCCCAGGGAGTTTGACAGTACCGTTATTGTTTACAATGTATATAAATATTCTCCACCCACCCCCCACCCCCAACCCCATGAACCATGGACTCTGCCGTTGGTGAGGAAGCTTGCGTCCCTCAGCGATACAGATAGCCGTACCGCAGGTGCAACCGCAACGGAGGGGTATCCGTTGAGAGGAAAGACAAAGGTGCGGTTCCTGAAGAGGGGCAGAAGCCCTTTCAGTAGATGCAGGGGCAACAGTCTGGATGATTGACTGATCTGGCCTTGCAAAAATAATCAAAACGCCCTTGCTGTGATGGTACTGCGAACAGATGAAAGCAAGGGAAAACTACAGCCGTAGTTTTTCCCGAGGCATGCAGCTTTACTCTATGGTTTAATCATGATGGCGTCCTCTTGGGTAAAATATTCCGCTGGTAAAATAGTCCCCCATTCGGATCTCCGGACAGGGGACTACTCAGGAAGACGTCGTTATCAGGAGAAAGAAAACTGGCTTTCTACTGATCGAAGCGTGGAATTTCAGATTCCCTTAATTGGGCAGGTAGGTTGGAAAATTTAAAAAGGGAAATTGATAGGTTAAAGTTAGATATAGTGGGAATTAGTGAAGTCCGGTGGCAGGAGGAACACGACTTGTCGTCAGGTGAATACAGGGTTATAAATACAAAATCAAATGGGGCCAATGCAGGAGTAGGTTTAATAATGAATAAAAAACAGAAACGCGGCTAAGCTACTATGAACAAATAGTGAAAGCATCATTGTAGCCAAGATAGACACGAATCCCACACCTACCGCAATGGTACAAATTTATAGGCTAACTAACTCCGCAGATGACGAAGAGATTGAAGAAATGCACGATGAGATAAAAGAAATTATTCAGATACTGAAGGGAGACGAAAATTTAAGTTAATAGTCATGAGGGACTGGAATTGGATAGTAGGAAAAGAAAGAGAAGGAAAAGTAGTTGGTGAATATGGAATGAGTGCAAGGAATGAAAGAGGAAGCCGCCTGATAGAATTTTGCACAGAGCATAACTTAATCATAGCCAATACTTGGTTTAAGAATCATGAAAGAAGGTTACATACGTGGAAGAGGCAGATGTGAACTCTGACCGCAATCTATTGGTTATGAGTTGTAGATTAAACCCGAAGAAACTGCAAAAAGGTGGGAATTTAAGGAGACAGGAATTAGATAAACTGAAAGAACCGGATGTTATAGAGAGTTTCAGGGAACAATTGAAAAATATGGGGGAAAGAATTACAGTAGAAAAAGAATCGGTAGTTTTGAGAGACGAAATAGTGAAGACAGCACAAGATCAAGTAGGTAAAAAGACGAGGGCTTGTAGAAATACTTGAGTAACAGAAGAGATATTGAATTTAATTAATGAAAGAAGAAAATATAAAAATGCTGTAAATGAAACGGGCAAAAAGGAATACATACGTCACGAAAATGTGATCGACAGGAAGTGCAAAATGGCTAAGCACGGATGGCAAGAGGGCAAATGTAAAGATGTAGAGGCATATCTCACTAGAGGTAAGATAGATATTGGCTACAGGAAAATTAAAGAGACCTTTGGAGAAAAGAGAACCACCAGTACGAATATCAAGAGCTCAGATGGAAAACTAGTTCTAAGCAAAGAAGGGAAACCAGACAGGTGAAAGGAAAATGTAGAGGGTCTACACAAGAGCGCTGTATTTGAGGACAATATTATGGAAATGGAAGAGGATGTAGATGAAGATTTGTAAGTAGGCCGTTTAGCTTTTTTTATTGGTAACGCCACCTCTGTATGAAAATCACTGGCTGTGCTGTGTGCAGTCTGTGGCTGGTTGGCATTGTTGTAATACTCGCCATTGTAGCGTTGGGCAGTTGGCTGGTAACAGCGCGTAGCGTTGCGCAGTTGGAGGTGAGGCGCCAGCAGTGGTAGATATGGGGAGAGAGATGGTGGAGTTTTGAAATTTGTAAGACTGGATGTCATGAACTGCTATACAGGGTGTTACAAAAAGGTGCGGCCAAACTTTCAGGAAACATTCCTCACACACAATTAAAGAAAAGATGTTATGTGGACATGTGTCCGGAAACGATTAATTTCCATGTTAGAGCTCATTTTAGTTTCGTCAGTATGTGCTGTACTTCCTCGATCCACCTCCAGTTGGCCCAATTGAATGAATGTAATATTGACTTCGGTGCTTGTGTTGACATGCAACTCATTGCTCTACAGTACTAGCATCAAGCACATCAGTACGTAGCATTAACAGGTTAGTGTTCATCACGAATGTGGTTTTGCAGGCAGTGCAGTGTTTACAAATGCAGAGTTGGCAGATGCCCATTTGATGTATGGATTAGCACGGGGCAATACCCGTGGCGTGGTACGTTTGTATCGAGACAGATTTCCAGAACGAAGGTGTCCCTACAGGAAGACGTTCGAAGCAATTGATCGGCGTCTCAGGGAGCACGGAACATTCCAGCCCATGACTCACGACTGAAGAAGACCTAGAACGACAAGGACACCTGCAATGGACGAGGCAATTCCTCGTGCAGTTGACGATAACCCTAATGTCAGCGTCAGAGAAGTTTCTGCTGTACAAGGTAACGTTGACCACGTCACTGTATGGATAGTGCTACGGGAGAACCAGTTGTTTCCGTACCATGTGCAGCGTGTACAGGCACTATCAGCAGCTGATTGGCCTCCACGGGTACACTTCTGCGAATGGTTCATCCAACAATGCGTGAATCCTCATTTCAGTGCAAATGTTCTCTTTACGGATGAGGCTTCATTCCAACGTGATCAAATTGTAAATTTTCACAACCAACATGTGTGGGCTGCCGAGAATCCGCACGCAATTGTGCAATCACGTCATCAACACAGATTTTGTGTGAACGTTTGCGCAGGCACTGTTGGTGATGTCTTGACTGGACCCCATGTTCTTCCACCTAAGCTCAATGGTGCACGTTATCATGATTTCATACGGGATACTCTACCTGTGCTGCTGGAACATGTGCCTTTACTAGTACGACACGACATGTGGTTCATGCACATTTCAGTCGAAGTGTTCGTATGCTTCTCAACAACAGATTCGGTGACCGATGGATTGGTAGAGGCGAACCAATTCCATGGCCTCCACGCTCTCCTGACCTCAACCCTCTTGACTTTTATTTATGGGGGCGTTTGAAAGCTCTTGTCTACGCAACCCCGGTACCAAATGTAGAGACTATTCGTCTTAGTATTGTGGACGGCTGTGATACAATACGCCACTTTCCAGGGCTGCATCAGCGCATCAGGGAATCCATGCGACGGAGGGTGGATGCATGTATCCTCGCTAAGGGAGGACATTGTGTGTCAGTTTAAGGACAGTCTAAGGGGACGTTTCATATGACGACGCTTAGCTAAGGATACCTCACTGGAATCTTCTGATTTTCTGTTGTAGTTTGTGTAATTAGTGTAGATTTTGTTTATTGTTAGCGCATAATTGTAGAGAGAATCTCCTTTGTAGTTGCAGGTGTGGCACGTATGTAAATTTGCACCAAGTATTTCGCAGCTGCGCTTGCAATTAACTAGATATTATTTTCAGTGCTATGTTAATGTGTTCTCTTATTTTTGCTCTTCAAATTGTGTTTTTCTGTGTTGTCGTCTGAAATATTATGACAATAATGGCGTGTGAAAAACGTAATACTAGGCTCTAAAGTAAACTGAGAAATGACAGTGAAGACGAAAGTAGTGTGTTAGCGCCACCATGTGATGAATTAACTAATGTTCAAAGTAGTAATTTGGTAATTGTGCATACGGAAATGGAGCGGGCTGCAAATAATGGTGTAGGCAGTGAAACAATTAGTGAACAGGGAAGCATTATCGATCGATCGGTCGGCAACAGCTCGCCTTAGGAATCCGAAATGACAGGACCCAATCTTGCAAATACTGTAGATTCAGGTTTTGCGTTCTCGCCGTTTTATCAAATAAATCAAGAAACATTTTCTGCTTTTGAAAATGCGAATATTTCCGGTTCAAATGCACTGCCGAATAGCACTGAGGAACGTGTTTCAGACACCAGTGCATTGTTATTACAGATAATGCAACAAATGGGACAAAGGCTAGAAAAGTTAGACACAACACTTGAACAAAATCAGAAATAAATGGGACAAAATCTTCAAAAGTTAGACACAATGGAACAAATCTTCAAAAGTTAGACACAATGGAACAAAATCTTCAAAAGTTAGACACAATGGAACAACACCAGAGACAAACACAGCAACAGTTAGACACAATGGAACAAAATCAGAGACAAACACAGCAAAAGCTTCAAAAGTTAGACACCACACTTGAGCAAACACGTGAGGATTTAACTACTGAGTTACATAACATTGAATTGAAATGTCAAAAAGTCTGTAATGACGTAAAAACACTAATTTGTGAGCATTTCCAACCTATTTTTTCGCGGAATGAAAATGCATTACAGAATCACAAATCAGCCATAAAAGAACTGCAAACTATTGTTCGTGAAAATCACGACACCTGGCAAGCAGAAAAGGACTCATTTGCATCCACCGATTTGGTTACGCAACTTGCAAAAATTTAGGAAAACTTAAAGGACACAGTAGATACGATTTCAACACAAATGGACACTTTGAAACTTGGTTCAGAAAAATACACAGAGGAAATAATTTCACTATTGGATAAAGTAGCCGAACTTTCAGATCAGTTCACTAACTTATCTACAAAGGTAGATGATGATCTGAATGACACAAGACCTGTAGCCTTCATGGACACTGAAGAGTATGAACAAATTAAGAAATTCAAACAAAATCAGAATCAAATTAATACGCAATACAAAAGAGAAATCCGGGAAGTACAGGATCAGTTGGCACAAGTAATACAAAAATTACATATTTCAGAGGACACCCGCACTCCAACATAGGAAGAGGAACTTAGAAATACGGAAAAGCCACAAAATAATAGCAAAGGGCATTTCGGAAATTCTGAAAGAAATTGGCAAGGTGCACCGAATTTTGAGATGGAACCGCCGACACGACATAACAATGACCGATCTGCTACTCGCTGACACGATGGTTTTGACTATAAGCTGTTTATTACTACACGTAAATTCAAAACATTTAAGAATTATGACAACGACATTCATCCACAAGCATGGCTTCGTCAATTCTCTCATTGTTTTCCTCCCAACTGGTCATTGGAGCACAGATTAGAATTTATGTGAGGCTACTTGGAGAATGAACCAGCTGTAAGAATGCGATCGGTCATTCACGATTGTCACAGTGAAGGAGAATTTTATCATGCCTTCCTCTCAGCATATTGGTCTCAAGCTACACAAGACCGAGTAAAACATAGCATCATAATGATGAAACATTTCGAGCTATCTGAATTTTCCAGTCTTGTCAAATATTTTGAAAACATGTTGCACAAGGATCAGTACCTGTCAAACCCATACAATCCCTCAGAACTCATCCGCATTTGCTTAATCAAATTACCTGAACATTTTCGACATATTAGTTTGGCAGGACGTTGCAAAGATGACATTGAAGCTTTTCAGAGACTGTTACAAGAATTGTAAATTGACACTGACAATCGCGGAACGCGGAAACAGGAACACAACAATTGCAGGTCACATCCGTCACAATTGCGCGATGAAAGAAATAATAACTGGACACGACAAGTCTATTCTTACAACGCAAAAAGTGACCAAAACAGACACCACCCATATGACAACCACTGGCAGAGTAATAATAGTTGCAGTTAAAGATCGCATTTCCGTAGTAATGAATATGACACAGATTACCATAGAAACAGACAATATGGGTAAAAAAACAATTATTATCAGGGGAGACAGAATAACTTCAGCGCGCAGTTACGATTCAGGAAGAAATTCCCCACCACGTGACCGACAAGAAAGAAACTATGGAATCTACCGACATGACAACAGACAATATGATCGTAACGACAGACCTGAATTGCATCAGAACTGGCGGGATTTAAACAGGGCAGAGCCCTCTTGACAAGGTGAATTTGTAGAAGTTAGGTCTTCTAATCCCAATAACGACGCACGCCAACAAAGAGATAGCAGACAATGACTCGCACCGCAGGCAGCCAGGTGCGCCGGCTGGCTCAGAGAAAAATAACATAGACGCTAACCTTGAGCAAATTTTAGCATTCCTTACTGACGTATACAACATGATAATTGCTTCGAAGTTGGAACTCTGCGTACTAGGAAGAGTAAAGGTTTACACCACATTTCACATGTGAAACCGTTTATTGAAACATAATCTGCTTTTTAACTTTGTCTTGGCTATATAACTTTTCACTTTACATTACTAGTATGCTTTGTCAGACTTATAATCTGTTAACATGCAACAATGTTTGAAGTTAAATATGCAATCAAGAACCAAGAGAACTTATTTAAACAGAAATTACGAATGCATTGTTATAGTAAACAGACGACACAGTGTTATTGTGTGTGTACATTCTTGCTTGTTAGTGGCACAATTACATAACGACCATAAGGCTCACATACTTAGAACATGTACCAGTACTGCTAATGAGATTTTAATGCAACATTTTGGTTTACTATAAAATACATTCTGGATTTAAAGTACTTTCTGTGAGATACCAAATGACACAGTGGTTAGTATATGTGACAGCTACACGATTAGGTATGTTTATGATCAATAAGCTGATGCTATAAGAGGAATCTGATTATGCTACGTATTTATTATGATGAAATATTGAAGAAGTATCGACGACTATGTATATGTCTAATACGGTAAGGAATAATGAGTAGTGGTTAGGGACTCTGACTTGTGAAAAAGGATGTTGGAATCCAAGAATCGTCCTTTAAGTGTTATGAAATGTGTGTAAGTGTTTGAATGTATCGCAATGCCGGCGAAAATTTTTTGGACACTGTTATATATGACATTTTGTTTCTACACACTTGTAATGTAAATTTCTAACCTTTGTATTTTTTTATACAGGTATTATATGAGACTGTCACTGTAGTGCAAACTGGTGTCGTAAACATTTCGGTAAGAAAGTTAAGTCACCACCTGCACGTAATGCGTCGTGGGCACCCAGCTGCATGACAGTTGCCTGGAAAAAAGCCATTAGTGTGTGCCTTTCAGAGGCACAGGTGGAGAAAAAAAAAGGAGGCCATTATCCTCGCTATTGACATTCCTTGGTAGAAAGCATCGCAAATACGACACGCTCAAACTTGAAAACATATGTTGTACTGTGGTGCTCTTCATTTATGATATTTACTAAAATGCTTAATGAAACGATGAAAAACATTTCAAGGCTATTGTCTTGCTAGTCGAGAGAAATGCCATATTGCTTGCTTTATGCGTTTTTTACAGATTTTGTTTAATATCTAGTTTCCAGCTGCACTGCAGCATTGATTAAAATAAAATTTAATAGATGTTCTAATACAGTTATTTTATGCCTACAGATCCAATCAATAATAAATTTATGATCTACTTCCAAGCAAACGAGGGCACATAAGTAGACATTTCCCTTCACAGAAATTGCATATTTATTTTTTTACGATTTGGTAACTTATCTGCTAGCGTAAGTTCTCGTGATGGATCACTCTAGTGTTAAGATGTGACACAGGTATTAAACATGGCCATTTTTACTGTAATATTTCTTCTGCTTGAGCTTTGCATTTGCTGCTGCTTGCTTTGCCAATTTCCATTTTTTTGTCATTGCTGTTTGTGTTAAATGTTCTGTGCTGCTGCATTGCCTCGTCGCTTAGTTTAGCATCTGAGCTCAGTAGATTTAAGTTAGCTTAAGAGGGGGTAGAACATATAAGAAAATGAATTGCAATGAATTGGAATGAATGGATTGAGAAGCTATAAGAAAATGGTTTGGCCAAAAAAGTATTTTGAAAGAGGATATGAACAAAAAAAGTAGGGATTAGGGACAACAGGTTTAGGTAGGATTTTCTTGGAAATAAATGATGAGGTAAGATAATCGAAAATAAATAATGAGATAAGAATTTATATGTGAACATATAAATATAGAAAGCATGCTTGAATAGGATTTTTTTTTGTAGAAATAAATGTTCAAATAAGACAAAAAATCTATGGAATGAAGTTTTGGGTTGGACTGCAGTACCAAATGTTACACTGAAAACAAACCCTGTCCTGCATTTTTGTGTTAATACACTATGTGAATTTGTGTTTTTCCTATCTGTATGTGTTTAGCTAATAAGATTTATGTTGTAGAATTTTTCTGATAATATGTTATTTACCTTGTAAAGATGCCTAGACATTATTTATTCTGTTTTGTTTTAATACTCATGTGTAAAGTTGATGTTTCAAAAGTTATTCTGATCTTTTATGTATTTACTTATGTCATAATTCCTATAACACTGATGTATATGTTAGTTCGATTCTTTTGTAAAGCCCATATTACTACAAATGTTATCTGTATTGTTATGTTCTTTAATGATATATTTTGAACCTTTCTCATTGTATTCTCATGTTATAATGTCGTAATTGACACCAGTTCAGCAAATTAAATAACTTGTAAGCGTTCATTTCCTTGCACACATTTCTGTTGGTCATAGTATATGGACAATATGTGAGAAGTAGGGACTGATAGTGTTTGCACGTGTGTTGATAAGTCAGCAAGAGACTGGTTAACAGCATTGCTGGTTCTAAGGACACACAAAAAAGTTTTGTGATTACACAAGTGGTGGTTTATGGACATGCTGTATTCTCTGCAAGACTCTTTGATGGTGGTTGTGCACCTGCACAGTCATAACAGATGGCTGCTGGCCGTCTCTACATGGACTACAGTGGGTCTGCATCTTTAATAGCCTACCAACACCATTATTTCTACAAGGACTGCACTGGGTTTGCACCTCTGGTGGTCCACCAATACCGTAATCTGTACCAGGACTACAGTTGGTCTGCTCTGTGATGACCTACCTACCAATATCCTTCAACTTCGACTGACTGTACTGTGCGTTTGCTCTGTTGTGACCCATTTCCTGTCTGCATGTCAAGAGTCAGCACTGTCTTTCTGTTGGAAGGACAACACTGCTTCTTCAAGACTGCATCGAAATCCACTACTTCCATGTGAATTTTCTTTTACTGCTCACACATTGAGAAAAACACTGCTATTTTACTGTGATGAACGATCAGGACTGTCTTTGTGGACTGAGAGAAAATTTTAGCTTCTGACCAACATTGTATCAATAAGTGTGTGCATTTGATTTGTTTGTTATTGTAATTATAATTATGAAAAAAATTTTCAAATCTGTATTGGCCAGTGCCCAAAACAATTTGTAAAGATTTTTGTTGGAAGCATGGGGGCTATGTAAGTAGGCTGTTTAGTTTTTTTATTGGTAACGCCACCTCTGTATGAAAATCACTGGCTGTGCTGTGTGCAATCTGTGGCTGGTTGGCATTGTTGTAATACTCGTCATTGTAGCGTTGGGCCGTTGGCTGTTAACAGCGCGTAGCGTTGACCAGTTGGAGGTGAGCCGCCAGCAGTGGTGCATGTGGGTAGAGAGATGGCGGAGTTTTGAAATTTGTAAGACTGGATGTCATGAACTGCTATATACATTATGACTTTTGAACAGTGTTGAGGTAAATACATTGTTTGTTCTCTATCAAAATCTTTCATTTGCTAACTATGCCTATCAGTAGTTAGTGCCTTCAGTAGTTTGAATCTTTTATTTAGCTGGCAGTAGTGGCGCTCGCTGTATTGCAGTAGTTCGAGTAACGAAGATTTTTGTGAGGTATGTGATTTGTGAAACGTATTGGTTAATGTTAGTCAGGGACATTCTTTTGTAGGGATTATTGAATTTCAGATTGCGTTACGCTACAAAATATTGTGAGTCAGTTTAAGCACAGTCATGCATAATTTTTCTAAGGGGACGTTTCATAGATGAAATGGGAGATATGATACTGCCTGGAGAGTTTGGCAGAGTATTGAAAGACCTAAGTCGAAATAAGGCCCCGAGAGTATACAACATTCCGTTAGAGCTACTGACAGTACTGGGAGAGCCAGCCATGAAAAACTCTTCCATGTGGTAAGCAAGATGTATGAGACAGGTGAAATACCTTCAGACTTCAAAAAGAATATAATAATCCAAATCCCAAAGAAAACAGGTGTTGACAGATGTCAAAATTACCGAACTATCAGTTTAATAAGTCACGGCTGCAAAATACTAACACAAATTCTTTACAGACGAATGGAAAAATTGGTAGAAGCCGACCTCGAGGAAGATCAGTTTGGATTCCGTAGAAATTTTGGAACACATGAGGGCTTATCTTAGAAGATAGAGTAAGGAAAGGCAAACCTGCGTTTCTAGCATTTGTCAGCTTAGAGAAAGCTTTCGACAATGTTGACTGGAATATTCTCTTTCAAATTCTATGCTCCCCCACCCCTTAGGGAAGGGATACCCATTCCAAGGCCTGTTATAACCTGTCACTGATGGTACACAAAGTGATCCATCAGTTGGCAGAGATATACTGTTTCCGGTCTGCAGAAATGAGTCAAAGATGAACAAAAGATTCAAGACACGTCCCCTGGAACAATTGTGAAATACTTGACAATCCATCATGGATGAAGACTTTAACGATCAACAGAGCATGCTTTCGAACATTCTGAACGTGCCAGGACTGTGCTCCTTGGCTGAGTAAAATCAGTCGCATGTATGTAAAACTTTGAAATGAGACGCTCTTTCAGGTCTGCAGAAATCAAACGTATTTCTAGGAAATACCAAACTCGGGAACAACAGCAAGATACTTGATTGTTCGTCATGGATGGGGTAATAGAACTCTCTGTAAGGAGAATGGCTAACGGTATGCTACGGTCCTTGGCTATGTCTTGCACTAGGTAGTGGTAGCGGCAGAGGCTGCACTCGCCAGAGGGGAATACATGTGGGTATTACATACATTCCAGATAGACAAGTATGAATACAGAACGTAGGTTTTCATGCCTTCTATTCACATATCATGGAAAAAAAGCAAAAAAAGTATACAGTCATTTTCATACCCAACAGCAAGCTATAATCTAATTTCTCCTTCACCCTCCTCATTACTTTGTAACATCCAACTGAGTAAAACCACTAACGCAGTATACAATACTGTTGTCGACGACGGATGTGCAAACTGCTGAGATAATATTCTCTAACAGTTCACCTTGTATGTGTATTAACTTATCAGACATCTCTCGTACACGTCTACCATGTATAAAATCGATAACACATCCTAAATTATTCTATAACTTCTGCCGTTTTGGTGTGAAACCTACTGATCACTGCAGAATGTCCTTGTTATTTCGGAACATCGATCTCAGTAACAGCGAGAACTTTAATCTCCGACAAAATTAAATTTTCCGAAATATCTATGTTACAAGCTGCTGTCTAACGGAAATTTTCAGTGGAAAGTTTGTAATCATTGTCAACTTAACTCTTATAAGTGACCAGCTTATAAAAAAGTTCCTGAACATCATACAGCAGTCCTGATCAAGAACAAATACAACGTATTTCTTTCAGTTTGATGGACAAATTGGCATAGCTGAAAGCTTTCCTCCTGGTCAAAATGAGTGTGTGTAGAAATCTTGTAAATAAATTGTCCTGCATGTGGGTATTACATGAATTTCAGCTGCATGAAATACCAGTGCAGAACAATATCCTTCACATTATCTACTCACATGTCAGAAAAAAACACAGTCAGTTCAAGCTAAAATTTGAAACTGTCTCTTCTCGTTATTTTTGTAACATCTACTGAAGTAAATCTATGAATTATAGAAACTACGCTAACATCACCTGGTAGAGAACTCGATAAAATTTTTACCGCATCTCTTTCTCTTCCGGTATATCGAAAACGAATACAATCTGCTTGTTGACATCGAAAATATGTAGCGATCCCATCAAATACACATGTATTGGTCCAGTGGAGTAGGTGGCCAGTGATTGAAGAGTCTGCCCAAACCTGTGGAAAGTCTTGTTGCCTGTACTGGATGATGCTTGTATCCCACAAACTATCAATCACAGTAGAGGGTTCCCGTGTTGTTGATTCGAAAGCAGTTTGATATATACAGGGTGAATCACTAACTATTATCCCCTAGAATAACTCCGAAAGTATGATAGGAGTTGAAAAGTTTGTGGGACATAAGTTGCATAGGATAACGAGGGCCATAATATGAGATGGGTTTTTTGTTGCTAGGTGAGGTCACTTCAGAGATACAAAGGTCAACTTTGTTTTTTTAAGTAAGATGCTATAGTTTGGTACTTATTTTCTGAGAGCGGCTATCGAGAAATAATGTGTAACAGTAAGGTCTTTGAAGGTCAATGAAGGTCACAAAGGTGGTATGAACGCCCATTTACAGAAAGTGTTTGGTGTGATGACCATTGGTATCAATGCAGTGGTGCAATCTTCTTATCATGGATTGAGTGGTATTCCTTATCACATCGGCACTTATCAAAGCACATGCTCTGACAATTCTGTCTTGCATATCTTCAGGTGTAGTTCGAATGTCTTTATAAACAAGGTCTTTTAAGAATCCCCACAAGAAAAAATCCAGAAGTGTCATGTCTGGCGAACGAGCCTGCCACGACACATCTCCGACACATCCAATCCAACGATTTGGGAATTGTCTCTGCAACTCAAATCCTAGCTATCAGCAAAAAATGTGCTGGACCCCCATCGTGTTCATACCACATTCTGTTCCTTGTTTCTAAAGGTATTTCTTCTAATAATAGACCTAATGTTTCTTGCAGGAATGTGGTATACTTCCTACCATTAAAATTTCCTTTGATGAAATAGCAGCCTATAATTCTGCCCTCCAGAATCCCACAACATACATTCACCGACCTCGATATTTGGTGCGCTACTTGCCGCACTCAACATGGATTTTCAGTTGTCCAATAATGTATGTTGTGCAAATTAGCATTTCCATGGTTGTGAATGTAGCCTCATCAGTAAAAAAATCAAATTAATAAATGTGTCATCCCTCTGAATGTAAAGAATTCAGTGCGACACATACAATCCTTACCAATTAATTGTGGTGGAGACTGATATGGTAAGGGTGATATTTATGGCGATACAGAACACGAACAACACTACTCTGGCTCGTGCCAGATTCCCTTGCGGTTTGATGCGAACTCATGTAAGGCTCTCGAACTACAATGGCAAGAGTACCAATTTCCATTTTCTCGTTAGTAACTTTCCTTTGCCGAATATATTTCTAATGCCTTTAAGGTCCATTTGTTCTCAGTATATCATACACATATTTAAATGTACGACGTGCAGAGTGAGTGCGTTGAGGATATCTTTCAGTGTCTAAGTCTCTAGCTTTCACTGAATTTCGTTGACATTCTCCACAAATGAGCAGCTTATCGACTTATTCTTCGAACGAATACACCATCTCTAATGCGACCCCACCTAACAACAAAAAACCAACGTCGTATTATGGCCCCGTTGTTCCATGCAACTTTTGCCCCTCAAACTTTTCAGCGCCTATAATACTTTCGGAGTTACTCCAGGTGGCAATAGTTAGTGACACACCCTATAATATATATATATATATATATATATATATATATATATATATATATATATATATATATATATATATCACTCTGACGTTAAGCTTTGAAAGTAGTGTCTTCTAGTACTTAGTACCTAGATGATGTCAGTTACCTCGCGTTATTTATATTAGATCTCGTAGCCATAAAAAGGGCACATTTGGGCAATTGATCAATAATATTAGTTATGAAATTCATTTGTATCTCTTTATGTCCATTGGATATTGATATGCACACATCAAAAAAGTTTAGCATCACCTGGGTTGCCAGAACTCCTGAAGATAGACGTTGACTGTGGGTATTGTTTCACAGACACAGTCCCTTTGACTGTTCAGAGATATCACTAAACCCATCCAAAAATGTAAACAACCATGCATGAGCAGCGCCTATTAGACAGACGGCATCCGACAACCGACCAGTTCCAGTCATTCCACCAGGAAGGAGGTGCATGGCCCGTGTTGTCAGTAGTTCAACCATGCGTAGCCAGTCAATGCCGCAGTTCAATGACGTCCGCATTGTTACTTTGTGCCAGGAAGGTCTCTCAACAAGAGAAGTGTCCAGGCGTCTCGGAGCGAACCAAAGCGATGTTGTCGGATATGGAGCAGATACAGAGAGACAGGAACTGTCGCTGCAATACCTCGCTCAGGCCGCCCAAGGGCTATTGCTGCAGTGGATGACTGCTACATATGGATTATGGCTCGCAGGAACCATGACAGCAACGACACCATGTTGAATACTGCTTTTTGTGCACTCACAGGACGTCGTGTTACCACTCAAACTGTGCGCAATAGGTTGCATTATGTGCAACTTCACTCCCAACGTCCATGGCGAGGTCCATCTTCGCAACCACGACACCATGCAGCACGATACAGATGGAACCAACAGCATGCTGAATGGATTGCTCAGGATTGGAATCACGTGTCGCATGCGCCTTCAACCAGACGATTCTCGGAGAAGTATTTGGAGGCAACCCAGTCAGGCTGAAAGCCTTAGACACATTGTCCAGCGAGTGCAGCTAGGTGGAGGTTCCCTGCTGTTTTGGGGTGGCATTATGTGGGGCCTATGGTAGTCATGGATGGCGCCATAACGGCTGTACGATACGTGGATGGCATCCTCCGACAGATAGTGCAACCATATCGGCAGTATATTGGCGAGACATTCGTCTTCATGGACGAGAATTCGAGCCCCCATCATGAAAATGTTGTGAATGACTTCTTTCAGGATAACGACATCGCTCGACTAGAGTGGCCAGCATGTTCTGCAGACATGAACCCTATGGAAGGTGCCTGGGATAGATTGAAAAGGGCAGTTTATGGACGATGAGACCCGCCAACCACTTTGGGAGATCTACGCTGAATCGCTGTTGAGGAATGGGACAATCTCGACCAACAGTGCCTTGATGAACTTGTGGATAGTATGCCGTGACGAATACAGGAATGCTTTGATGCAAGAGGACGTGCTACTGGTTATTAGAGGTACCGGTATGTACATCACTGTGTACCACCACCTCTGAAGGCCTCGTTGTGTGGTAGTACGACATGCAATGTATGGTTTTCATGAACAATAAAAGGGCAGAAACGATGTTTATGTTGAGCTTTATTCCAGTTTTCTCTACAGGTTGTGGAACTCTCAGAACCGAGGTGATGCAAAACTTTTTTTGATGTGTGTATATATATTTCGATGTAACACATCAAAGCATTGTATGATTACAGCTTTGTATGCCGTCATACATTCTCTGTTCATACAATCACCAGGCCAATATCAGGTGCTATACTGACATTAACATATTTCGATCCATTGTCTTTCGTAGAAAGCTGGACATCTTATGTTGTAGACTGTGCTGCTCCCACCACACCCACAGGGTGATGGAAATAAAAGACAGATGGGATGTTTCTCATTTACAAGAACATGGAAAACACAGCAACATATGTAAACTGGAAGACTTAGCCGCATTGTGGGGTGTTTCCAAATAGCTGTCCAAAGGTGATGACCTCTCAGTGTAATCTCATGGTCCACAATGACAGGGTAATATAATAGGAGTCTTGGTGTTCTGTTTTTGAAGAGACCAAGAGCCATTGACTCTTCATAGTGCACCCAAGTACATGATAACTGTTACAGTGCCCTATGTGTTAGTCGACCTCACTCCCAAATCATGGACAGGGCATGTTCCATTTTTATGGCTTACAGTGTGTAACCACACGTGGAACAGTATGTATTCTGCAGGACTTAAACCCATAGGCACGGTTAGTATGCACTGATGGAGGAATGGGATAATTTTCATAAATCCAGGCGAACATGTATGTACCCTAATTTTTGTTGTATTTTCATAATTTTTACGTATTTTCCATCAATTTTTGTAATTTTACCAAGTCTTACATAATTTCACTGCATTTTACCCAATTACTAGAGCTGCTGAACACTGCTCTTGTTGACTTATCACTTCAAGAGAACATCTCATCATATCGGTCCCATGATGCTCTCAGCCAATGACAATGCTGCATGGTGCTCAATTTCTGTATCGTTGCTGAACCACCCCTCCAAATGATTCAGATGGCTCTAAGCAGTATGGGACTTAACGTTTGAGGTCATCAGTCCCCTAGACTTAGAACAACTCAAACCTAACTAACATAAGGACATCACACACATCCATGCCCGAGGCAGGATTCGGACCTTCTACTGTAGCAGTAGTGCAGTTCTGGACTGAAGCGCCTAGAACCGCTCGGCCACAGTGGCCGGCGAACCACCCCTCCATTACGAACGTTTGCGTGACTGACAAATAATACAACAAGCACTAGATCTATCATGGAAACTGCTAGTCATCGAAAAATTCTGTATGTGTGTGCTCATAAAGATGCAATCATACTAGAAACGCAGACCTCATCCCAAAAAGGCTATTGCTTGCAAACCTATATTGGTGACTTCAGTGGCTTTCTTGGAAGGATCCCGCACTTAAATGTCACTCAAGACTACCTCGTTGAGTGGCCTGACTGCAAAACCTTTTGACGTAGTCAGTGTTACTACAACACTCTGCTTCTTTGAGAGTGCGTTCATTTATATGGTTTACAGTGCGTGATCGCTTGTGGGATGAACCCTTGGTAAGACAGCACTCATGGTCAAACGTTAGGTAGCATTACTCATGTAGAGGGGTATATGGCAGTTTTTGAGAAAACGGGTTGTTCAGGCCACAGGGACTCGTCGAGGTGTTGACGGGGCCAGGCGAGGCGTAATGCTTTGTGTAGTTCAGTCATCATGAATGGACCTTCAGCTCCGAAAGCCCATACCGATGATGTTTCGTTGAATGGTTCACATTTTGACATTTGTTGATGGCCCAGCATTGAAATCTGCAGCAATTTTCGAAGGGTTGCACTTCTGTCACGTTGAACGATTCTCTTGAGTCGTCATTGGCCCCGTTCTTGCAGAATCTTCTTTCGGCCACAGCGATGTCGGAGATTTGATGTTTTGCCGGATTCCTGATATTCAAGATACACTCGTGAAATGGTTGTTCAGGAGAATCCTCAGTTCATCGCTACGTCGGAGATGCAGTGTCGCATCACTTGGGTGCCGACTATAACACACATTCAAACTCACTTAAATCTTGATAAGCTGCCATAGTAGCATCAGTAACCGATCTAACAGCTGCACCACACACTTGTTGTCCTATATAGGCGTTGCCAGTCACTCGTTACTTATGCAGGCATAGCTGACCGCAGTGCCGTAATCTGCTGTTTACATATCTCTGTATTTGAATACGCTTGCCTATACCAGTTTCTTTAGCGCTTCAGCGTAGTTCTTCCATTTGAAATTTTGCTTCATCGATATTGTTTTATCTACATCTACATGGATACTCTACAAATCACATTTTAGAGCCTGTCAGAGGGTTCATAGAACCACCTTTACAATTCTTTGTTATTCCAATCTTGTATAGCGCAAGAAAGAAACAAACACATATATCTTTCGATGCAAGCTCCGATTTCCCTTATTTTATTTTGTTGATCGTTCCTCGGTATCTATGTCAGCATCAACAAAATATTTTCGCGTTCGGAGGAGAAAGTTGGTGATTGAAATTTCTTGAGAAGATTCCGCCACAACAGAATACGTCTTTGTTTTAATGATGTCCACCCCAGATCCTATATCATTTCAGTGACATGCTCTCCCCTATTTCGAGATGCTGCCCTTCTCTGAACTATTTTGATGTACTCCGTCATTCATATCTGGTAAGGATTAGAGATTGTAGGGCACTCTTACTTCTGATTCAGCCACTTAATGTTCTTAGGAAAGATGATCTTTATTACGATCTGACTTTATACATCATGATGAAATGGTGGGCAGTAGTGCCCTATTGAAGGAATAGCGGTATACTTTACCTGTGTTTAAAGGAATAGGGTACCTATTTAAACAGCTGCAGTAAAAGCGTACGGCGGTTGAGGGCCGGAGCGCGTTTCTTTATGCAGAACCTGGGTGAAAACATTTCCAGACTGCCAAGTTCTGTGGTCTCACTGTGGAGACACGTTGGTTGACGCCAGTCGGTTGCCAGCCGCGTCCAGGTAAACTGACTAGCGCCGAGAAGTCGCCGCTGCAGTGACCAGCGCATTGTAGACTGACAATAAAGCAGACGGGCCCTTGTTAGGCAGGAAGCCGATGAGACAACTGTGTGTTTCTGTGAATTTCCTTGGGACAGGGCAGTGGCGCCCAGGCGTCCAGACTCTGTCACAAAAACGTATTTGTGAAGGCACGAGGCTTTTAGCAAGTTTATGGCTGTTTTTTGGAAACTTTAAAATGGATGCAACAGGGGAAATAACCTTTCTATGGAGGGTTGTGGTTCTATCCGTGTCATGTTGTTGGCAAAAGACGCGGTGTAAACGCGTGGTAAAGAGGCTGCGAAGCTGAATCTTTTTTTCTTTTCTCCCAATTAACTTTTAAGTCTCTGATTGGCCAAATCGGTGTATGCAGCTTCGAATGCTGCAGCTCATGATTGGTTTTATGCTAAACTGAGAGAAGTCTAAAATGTAAATGTGCTTTGCTACCGAGCTGGCATGGACACTCTTGTACTGGCGCTTCGCTAGTAAAGAACTGCAAGTTTCTACCTAAACGGTGAGACTTGTGTCCTTTGATAGTGTGCCACTTAGAGCCTGTATCTGTCACCTTCTGAACTATCAGAGGTACTGCTTCTAGCATCATGCACACAACGAGTGATGCGTGGGTGTACTTATTAGTCTTGAGTCAGCCGTCTAAACATATGACATATTCTGTCATGCATAGTCGTGGGACGGAGTCAAATTGGTTTGGAAGACCAGCAAACGGGTCCACCGGCACACTGGAGTCCACCGGGGGTTTCAGAGGCTCATAGGGAAGTACTTGCATTCCGAATTACCTGAACGCGAGACCGCGTACTTGCATTTTTCAGGCGTGCGCCATTAATAACAGATTGTGGCTGTCCATGACTTCAGTCGCCGAACGCATTGTGGTGTGCTGTCCTGACCAGCAGAGGGGTAAAGTATTCGCTGTTATGGCGTAGAGCTCCAATATACGTTTCTCTGCACCCTGTTCTTACGAACCGTATTTTTCTTTTTGGAATAGTATAGATGCTTGATGGTGGCGTATTTTTTGTACCATATCCCGGATTCACATGTATGAAGTCAGATAAAGTGATTAGTGTTCTGGTAAGTGTCGTGTGTCGATCCCCAGGTGGTCACTTTGTCCACCATAGACACCATATTAGTGAAAGCGTTTGTCAAATGAAAATGTTTGTGTGACGTTTTTTAGCCTTTTTTTGTCTTGTGACGTTAAGAATGAATAAATCTATTGTTATGTAGATCACAACTCCTCTCTGTGTGCTGATTAACATTTACCTTGCCATTTTATTAAAGTCCAGATTATAAAAGAAAGTAACAAGTTGGCAAGGATCCAGCGCAGCATTATTCTAAAAAAGGACGGACAAACGTAGTTTAAGCAGTGTTGTTAGTAGATCTAAGTGTCCTGCCAATAAAACGCAGTCTTTTGTTAGCCTTCCCACATTTTCTGTGTGGGTAATTGGCAATTTTCGCGCCATACAGATATCTTTTGTAAATCGTTTTGCAATTTGTTTTGATCTTCAGATGACTGACTAGTCGATAAACGACAGCGTGATCTACGAACAACCTAAGGCGGCTGCTCAGATTGTCTCCCAAATCGTTTATATAGATAAGAAAGATCAAAGGACCTGTAACATAACCTTGGGGAACGCCAGGAATCACTTCAGGTTTACTCATGACTCTCTGCCAGTTACTACGAATTGTGACTTCACTGACAGGAAATTGTGAATCCAGTCACATAACTAAGACGATATTCCATAAGCACGCAATTTCACTACTTTGCTTCCAACGCCGAAGCATCTGCACATGGAAGACAGTTAAGTCGAATCTTTCTTCCAACGTTAACAGACGGTGGACATACCTCGTTCAGTTCACTCAACACTTTGACCAGTGCCAGTTACAGTCTCAAAAGGTTCAGAGAATTCATTCCTGAACCTTACTCTAGATTTAGTATTTCGAAGGGTGACAACAGTAAGGTTGACAACTGCCTGATATAAATCAAATTCTATAAGGTTTGACAGTAAAGATTCACCATGGATACTATTTTAGGCTTTTTAAAAATCGACGAAGTAGGTCACTAGTTTCTTGTTCCTGATGCTTTGGTGTTTCATTATCCATTTAAGACGAGTAATTTGATCAGAATAACTTCGTTCTGGACCAAAAGCTCGTTGATATTCACTTTACTCAACATCTACCTGTTCATGAATTCTGTAATATAGAATCTTACACAAAATTATGTAAGTAGCATGCAGGAAGGATATACATGTAATTATTTGGATCCGGTCTATCTCTTTTCTTGTGTACTTGATGGATTATTGCAACATTCCATTCCTCTAGCAATTTCTCGGTATTCCAAAAGTCAGTAATATGTTTATGTAAATTTAGAATAGTTTGTACATTTGCATACTTGAAAAGTTTAACCACTAATTTCGAAGTGAATTAACCATTATGTTTCCTTCATCTGGATGCGGGGGTATAACTTTTTCTAAATGCGTTTTACTTCTCTGAAAAAGGTCAGATTCCAAATAATGTTCTGGTTCCGGAGCATTTGAAGTATTCAGCCTAAATAATTAAATTCTCTTAATTGTTATGTGCTACCTTTCCGTTCACAACCTTCGTCATAAGACTGGGCAAGTATATTTCCATTGGTACCGTTTAAATGTCTGATATAAATCTCTCGTCTTTGGAGATTGAAAGCGATATTGATAGATTTTAGGAAGTCCTGATGGAATTTCATTTTTATCCTTCTAATCTGTTTAGTCGTTGGTCGTCTAGCATTTATTAATTCCTCTCTGGAACTTTCAGTTTTCTTTGTTGGCCATTTAACCATGTTTGATGCCTGTGCAGAATTGTCATATCGGATTTCTCATACCACCAAACATGTTTCTTCTTTTCTTGTAAGGGAGCAACTTCTTTAGCCAAGGCTTTTAATCCATTGACTGTTGCGCCTAGATTGAAATTCTTCTGGATCTCTCGTAATATACAGGTGTGTTAATAATACAACTAGGGTCATAAGCTCTCTTTCTATCTGACTTTTCAGGTTTGTTTTTCTTTTAGGTGTCAGTTCGATTTCAATTTTTGACAAGTAGTGGTCTGAATTAATATCAACGCCATGGAGGACTCAAACATTATAGATGTCTCTATTGAATTTCTAGTCCGTGATCACATGATCTATCTGAAACTCTCCTAGTTTGACGCTGAGGCATTTACAAGTGATGAACTTAAGTGGTCTTCTCTTAAACCTCGTTGTCTTCGAAACCAACTCATGTGTAGTAAAAAATTCAATTAGCCGTTTTCCTTTCCTGGTTCGTCAAGTTCATCCTAAAAGGTTTCTATTCATTGCTTAACAATTCTGTTTTTAGTATTGTTGGAGCATGAACATTTCTTTAATTTTTAACAACGCCATAGCTGGGGAATCAGATGAAAAATCCTCAGCGAAATTCAATATTCTATTGTGCACCAAAAAACCCACCCCGAACTGGGGAACATTTGCTATTGTCTTTCTCCTGGTGATCCTTTATAAAGCCTATATCCTTCTGATACTATCGAGTCTTGATCAATATTACATACATGTTGAAGGGCTGTGGTGCTATACAGAAACACTTAAAAAACAAAAAAATTAGTCAGACAAACAAAAGGTAATACGAGAATAGTAAACTCCGTGAAATTTAAGAAGACTTAAAAAAAAAAGACAGGAAGTCTACCCATAAAACCTTCAAAAGAAAGCTGTGAAACAAATAAGATTGCTGGAAGACAACACCATGGATTTTGGAACTTACAGACTGTTCAAAAGTAAAACATCGGAAGAATCCTTAAGAACAGACCCTATCTTGGAGTTGCATTTGCAGTTTGGCAAGACATTCTCAGTTGTATAATCGAAGTAAAACCTGTGAACAACAGTTTAATGACAATTTTCTTGAAATGTGCAAATAAAATACACACAGTACTTAATGCACATATACCAGTGATACAAGAAAACAAAACAAAAACAGAGAAAGCAGATAAGTAATTAGAGTTACCAGAAAATGCAGTCTATAAATTTCCACGAAATCGCTGAAAATTCTGAGGGGCAATTTTAAGCACAGTTAGGGAAAAGGAGAAAATTCAGAATAGCAGTTGATGACTTCCCTACAAACAAATGGTGCAAATAAGAAAGGAAAGAGACTATTAGAACTGTGCTGAAATTTCATCCTCTAAATCATATCAACCTATTTTTAAAAAATAAACCTCAAAACAAAAGACTTGAGGTTCACCCAACAAGAACATAAGTCATTTTAAAATTGAAGATATCATAGTCGCGTATCCATATCTCAAAATGTTTTAAATGTTCGATCACTCAAAGATGTATTAACCAGAATGAAATTAAATTAAAAGCCTCAAAAATTCATGAAAGAGATGTCAGCTATTCCTAAATTTGGTACTAGTAAAATCCAACCGTTACTATTTAGAACCGAACCCAATAAAACGTGACACACAAGTTTATCAAAACTGCCCAAAACCAAATTCCTTCATATAGGCGGAAAAATCCTTTGTAGAATAATGACTAAGAACAGACAGCAAAACCTCGACATTAGATATTTAAAATATGGAGCACCAAAATATCAGAAAATGAAATATCTTGTGCCTGGCAACTAGAAAAGAAACTTCAAAATTAGACAAACAAAAGGTAATAAGAGAATAGTAAACACTGTGAATTTGAATAGACTTTAAAAAAAAAAGACACCAAGACTACTCATAAAACCTTTAAAAGAAAACTAAATGGACACCAGCCCAAAACAACTACTTCAAGAAGGAAATGGACAACTGGCTCTTAACCACCAAGAACGGTGCAGAGAACTTCATAAATATTTTGAAAAACTAAACAGACCTGAGTCCACAGAAAGATTTTCAGCAGAAAGTATTCTAAGAACCAATCTAGGATCACCAGCACCAAATGAAGAAGAGTTAAAAAAAGGATTAAAAATAGTTAAAAACAACAAACCATGTAGTGAAACCGGATTTTATGCAGAAGACTTGAAAGCAGTTGGCCTAAAAGCCATTAAGAAATTACACTGATCATGCAAAACGTTAAACAAACAGAAAAATATGCGTTACTGGAAGACTGAATTGATACATCCACTACATAAAAAGAGAAACAAAACAGACGAAGTCCGCTGCGGATAAAATCAGATGGAATGAACGGTAATAATCATACAGGGATTTCTCTTCTTACTGTTCCGTAAAAAATTCTTTCTCAGTGTCTGCTGGACTGAATACAACAACAGCTTGAATGGAAAACTGTCGATTATCAATTGACTGATGACCATAGATGTTAAGTCCCATAGTGCTCAGGGCCATTTGATTATCAGTTTCATTTTAGATCAAACAAATCTTTCCCAGAACTAGTTTTAGTTCTGAAGCTAATTCTCAAGCATAGAAAAATTTATCACACTAAAAATAGTGACGAAATCTTCACGGTCTTCCATCCGGGTAACTGCTTCGCAAATCCGCGACGTGTCGATGAGTTCCGCGACGTGTCGATGAGTGCCATTCTCATCATCTACTGGTGACGAGTGAATTCTGGCGAAGACACTCATCGAAACGCCGCGGATTTTCGACGCAGCTACCCGGATAGAAGCCCGAAAAGATTTTATCAGCAGTATACACCAGGAAAGCCTACATTCGCAAAAAATAATTCCTAACTTAAGAGGTTTTGAAGAGGCTTAAAACTCAGTGGACCGTAAGTATCTCTTCTAAATCCAGAAAGTACAAAATCTGGACTCTGAATTCAGTATCATTATTAGTTAAATTCTAGTTCGTACAAAACTACAGCAAAATTCAGGGGAGCATTTCGGAATGCGACAAGGTGATCGACTCTCTCCACTGTATTTCAACTGTCTTCGGCAAAGTAATTCAAGAGTGGTAGAAAACAAAATGAGAGATTAAAATTAACAAACCAATCAAGTTAGGAAGAACGCATATTTGTATATAACCTTTCGATTCTACGCCAGGACATTCAAACAGTACAAAAACATAAAGAAATTCTTAAAGAAATAGCAGAAAGAGTGAGGCTCCAGATATAATTTGTAAAAACCAAATACGTACCTAGCAAAAACCTGACATCCAAAATTCCAAAAACTAAATACGGGAAAAATCGAGAGAGATTCTCAGTGAAACCATTCAGAAAACTGGCCTGGAAGTGCAGGTTACGAAATTCGCAGTCACACAAAGGAAATAGCTTTCAGGCTTAAAAGAGGACTCTAAAACGAAAAAATGCATATAGAAATAGAGTAAACAACACTGACATCAATAGCGCCTGGTTATCATGTACTAATGTGCTACAGCACATTGTAAATATCACACTAAAATACGTCATTCTCTTCGAATGCGAGCTGTAAATCGCATTAAAATTAGCTCATTTTTCTTGAAAAACGTGCTGATACGCAAATAAAGCAGATGAAAACATGTTTTGCAGTGCTCTCTACGCAGTAGCCGGAAAACAATGTTGATCGCTGAAATGGTGGTCAATCATGCTACCATCAACTAAGACAAGGGACACAGATGCCTACTGTTTTCAACTGCACATGGTATGATGTGACGTCATCTCTGCCACCACTATGAGTGCTACGTTATTCACAGTATCAAGGCAACATTTTCCTTTGAGATTATGTGTAGTGTATTGGGCCATCATAGAGGACGAGGAAGTTTTTAGGAGCTGTTGTCGTAACTGCTTCAGCATGAAGACGGAGTGGTTCGGTAACTGCGTGGCAACATGCTCGCCTGCCATTGAGGGGGTTAGGCCAAAAAGGCACTTTTCCAGTAGATCTTTCGAGGAGAAATTGAGATTTTAAGAGATAGGTGGATCTATATGAAATATGACTGTAACAACAGAGGGGCATGGAACAAAGATCGCCGATTCGGCTTACATATCACTGAAAACATCAATATACCTGCCAAATATTTTGGTCAACTTTTTAATTGTCCAGAACCAAGCCCCATAAGTTTAAATATTCAAACTTTCATGAGAATCTAGAAGAAGATTTTTCCCCTGACTATTAAAGAAATTGAAGAAGTCGTTAAAACTAGTGTAGAAGACTATCAGAAAAGAACTTTTGAAATGGTCGCTACCAAAAGTTAAAAAAGGGCTAATATTATTCTTTCAAAAAATCTGGAAAACAGAAAAACTCTCAGGAGGGTAGAAGGTGGTCTTGATAAATTCCTACACAACAAAGGCAATAAACTGATTGTTAACAACTACAGAGGAATTAGTTCACAGGTAGTTGCATGTAAGATACTCTCCCAGACTGTACTAAACCAAGTAGAAACAACGCTCGAGGGTAACTCAGATATGAATATTAAGATAGATTTAGGACGAGCAGAAAATGTTCTGAACAAATATTTAATCTCAAGTCAGCTGATAGCCAAATCTATTGAATTCAAAAGATGTTTGTTTATTTCCGAAACGCCATTGATATAGACAAAAAAAATACAATGTGAGTTCAAGCAGGTTACGCCCCTTTCAGGTTTCTGGAATAGTTCGCATGAATGGGCCATAGGCAAAAGCCTTATACCCAGAGTATGAGGGACTTTTAAGGGGTCCTTGGCGTATCTTTGCGCTAATTGAGTGATTTGTTTATTTTATTTTAAAAAAATTAGTTCTTTCATTAATACAACAATCTGAAGAAGGGTTCGATACTGAATGAGTTTCTATCAGCTTTCGTATACCATTTTAGTTCATTGTATTACAGCAAAATAAAATATTTTTGAAGAAAAAAATAATTTAGCGACTGACAGTCAATAGTGGACTCAGATTAGATTCCACGGTCACTAACAACTTTATTTCATAGTATTTCATTTCGCACAATTTCAAAGTACTAATTATAAAATTTAAATGTATTTAAACAATCCAGGTTGTGTACATAAACAAAGACATTCAGTTTAGTTACGATTGTTACCCAAGGATAGAGACCACCAGATTGTAGCACACTGCTAAAAGTTTGCACAAGCTACCACTGACAAAAATCAAGCCAGAATGGCTTTAGACTGAGTCACTCATTTTAAACAGAAGGAGAGATACTGAAGGAATCAGAAAGAGAGAACGAAAAGCCATCAAGGAAACTTTTAGGGTACAATTATGCTGAAGAAGAAACATACGGACAGGTGTTGTTGTTGCTGTGGTCTTTAGTCCTGAGACTGGTTTGATGCAGCTCTCCATGTTACTCTACCCAGTGCAAGCTTCTTCATTTCCCAGTACTTACTGCAACCTACAGCCTTCTTCTTGAAGTCTGAGGGTATTTCGCCTGTCTCATACATCTTGCTCACCAGATGGTAGAGTTTTGTCAGGACTGGCTCTCCCAAGACCGTCAGTAGTTTTAATGGAATGTTGTCTACTCCACTGGCCTTGTTTCGGCTTAGGTCTTTCAGTGCTCTGTCAAATTCTTCACGCAGTATAGTATCTCCCATTTCATCTTCATCTACATCCTCTTCCATATCCATAATATTGTCCTCAAGTACATCGCCCCTGTATAGACCCTCTATATACCCCTTCTACCTTTCTGCTTTCCCTTCTTTGCTTACAACTAGGTTTCCATCTCAGCTCTTGATATTCATACAAGTGGCTTTCTTTTCTCCAAAGGTCTCTTTAATTTTTCTGTAGGCAATATCTATCTTGCCCCTAGTGAGATAAGCCTCTACATCCTTACATTTGTCCTCTAGCCATCCCTGCTTAGCCATTTTGCACTTCCTGTCGATCTCATTTTTAAGACGTTTCTATTCCGTTTTGCCTGCTTCATTTACCGCATTTTTATATTTTCTCCTTTCATCAATTAAATTCAATATTTCTTCTGTTACCCAAGGATTTCTTCTAGCCCTCGTCTTTTTACCTACTTTATCCTCTGCTGCCTTCACTACTTCATCCATCAGAGCTACCCATTCTTCTTCTACTGTATTTCTATTGGAGAATAATAGAAGTTTATGTGCCAGACAACACAAATTTAGGACGGAAATTCTCGACTGCCCAGCTAGCCTATCAGAAAAACCAAAGAAAACTGTAACAGCTTGGTCTGACAGAATGAAAGCAATAGAGGCAAACGAAAACCTAACACAAAACTCTGAAATTGACCCATCGAGTGGTTTCGTAAGATCCAAACATTAATAACAATAACAATAATAATAATAAATAACAATATAAACTAGCAAAAAGGACAGGCTTGAATTACGGCTTAAGTATTCATTAAGTCACACAACGGTAAACATGCACGTTAATCCTAGACGTTCTTATGCTATGATGTTGCTTATTACATTAGAATATTCTAAGATCAGTAGCCAAATAATAATGACACAATACATAATAAACTTATAATCCTAGTGAAAATGACATAACTCTTCCTAGCCAACAGAAGACTTATAATCAACAGAAGACTTATAATCAAACAATGCTTGTTATCCACAGTAAATAATAAGAGAAGAGTTTGGCCACTGTGCATAACGATAACACTCTCACAGTGAGAACTACAAGCTTAAATGTGCAACATGTCATATTTATTATTAGTGGCTCGCTTAAGCACGGAATAGTTGTTGAACAATTTAAGGGATATTGTAATTTTAAACAAGTCTGAGAATGTTGTTGTTGTTGTTGTCTTCAGTCCTGAGACTGGTTTGATGCAGCTCTCCATGCTACTCTATCCCGTGCAAGCTTCTTCATCTCCCAGTGCCTACTGCAACTTACATCCTTCTGTATCTGCTTAGTGTATTCATTTCTTGGTCTCCCTCTACGATTTTTACCCTCCACGCTGCCCTCCAATGCTAAATTTGTGATCCCTTGATCCCCCAAAACATGTCCTACCAACCGATCCCTTCTTTTAGTCTTCTCCCCAATCCTATTCAATACCTCCTCATTAGTTACGTGATCTATCCACCTTATCTTCAGCATTCTTCTGTAGCACCACATTTCGAAAGCTTCTATTCTCTTCTTGTCCAAACTATTTATCGTCCATGTTTCACTTCCATACATGGCTACACTCCATACAAATACTTTCAGAAACGACTTCCTGATACATGAATCTATATTCGATGTTAACAAATTTCTCTTCTTCAGAAACGCTTTCCTTGCCATTGCCAGTCTACATTTCATATTCTCTCTACTTCGACCTTCATCAGTTATTTTACTTCCTAAATAGCAAAACTCCTTTACTACTTTAAGTGTCTCATTTCCTAATCTAATTCCCTTAGCATCACACGATTTAATTTGACTACATTCCATTAACCTCGTTTTGCTTTTGTTGATGTTGATCTTATATCCTCCTTTCAAGACACTATCCATTCCGTTCAACTGCTCTTCCAAGTCCTTTGCCGTCTCTGACAGAATTACAATGTCATCGGCGAACCTCAAAGTTTTTACTTCTTCTCCATGAATTTTAATACCTACTCCAAATTTTTCTTTTGTTTCCTTTACTGTGAAGGTGTTATGTGGAATGTTGGATATATTATAATCATTATTATTGTTATATATTTATATGACTTTTTTATCAAACTCCTACTCTGTTTTAGCTAAGTAATCCTTCAATGTGTAAAATGTATTGCATAACAGGTACTTTTTAGCTGCCTTTTTTAATAAGTATATTTTTGCAATTTCTTTAATCTCTTTTGGTAATTTATTGAACAGTTTTATTCCTTGGTAGAAAATGCTGTTTTGAGTTTTATGTCTATTTTTCCTTGGTAAAAGTAAGTTGAGTCTATCTCTTGTTGCATGGTCATGGACAGAGCTGTTTGTGCAGTAATTACCAATGCTATTTTTGATGGGTACAACTGACTGGAAAGTGTATTAACATGGAGCAGTTAAAATCCCCAGTGTTCTGAACAGATATTTACAATTTATTTGCCAGGCGCTAACTCTTCTCACAGAAACATGAAGCAAGCCACAGCCTTAAATTCCGTGAAACAGCCTGGGTCCCTAAGGAGGTTCGCCTATTCTAATGAGATTCTCTGTCTGCCTTCTGTCGACAACAGTACCCTGAGAGTGCACATACCTGGCGCAAAAAGTCACAGTTTTCCTGCAAAGCCCGCGTGTGCAGTACCCTCAATAAAACAACCAGGAAAATGCGGTAGCAGTAGCGGCTTTATTCATCTGTAGATCTATTTTTACTAGGACATAGGACATGTCAAAGTATTTACAAATTTAGATCAATTTAAAATAAGCTAATTCGTATACACATATATTTACAGACTTCTAGTTAGAGACAATCATTAGATACTTTTTTTACAAATAACTTATTAAATAATGTGATGCCACATTCTTCACTCATATCTTACTATCAGTCACTGCACACACTATACACACATTGTTTCATAACACTTCACTCACTAAACACACACACACACACACACACACACACACACACACACACACACACACACACACACACACACATATACATGCACACATACAGTGGTGATCTCTGGGCCATTTTCTGTACCTCAACTTCCCATTTGCTATCCTGAAAAACTGAGTCAGCATCCCTCCATAATGAGTGAGACGTTGAGCTCAAAAAGATGTGTTAGTATTGTGCTTTGCATAGCTTAGGGGTAAGTATTTCTAGAAAGGAAAAAAAGAAGAAAAAAACATAAAGTGAATGTGTTCTGTGGAATGTTGGATATATTATAATCATTATTATATATTTATATAACATTTTTTATCAAACTGCTACTCTGTTTTAGCTAATTAATCCTTCAGTGTGTAAAATGTATTGCATAACAGGTACTTTTTAGCTGCCTTTTTATATAAGTATATTTTTGCAATTTCTTTCATCTCTTTTGGTAATACACTCCTGGAAATTGAAATAAGAACACCGTGAATTCATTGTCCCAGGAAGGGGAAACTTTATTGACATATTCCTGGGTTCAGATACATCACATGATCACACTGACAGAACCACAGGCACATAGACACAGGCAACAGAGCATGCACAATGTCGGCACTAGTACAGTGTATATCCACCTTTCGCAACAATGCAGGCTGTTATTCTCCCATGAAAACGATCGTAGAGATGCTGGATGTAGTCCTGTGGAACGGCTTGCCATGCCATTTCCACCTGGCGCCTCAGTTGGACCAGCGTTCGTGCTGGACGTGTAGACCGCGTTAGACGACGCTTCATCCAGTCCCAAACATGCTCAATGGGGGACAGATCCGGAGATCTTGCTGGCCAGGGTAGTTGACTTACACCTTCTAGAGCACGTTGGCTGGCACGGGATACATGCGGACGTGCATTGTTCTGTTGGAACAGCAAGTTCCCTTGCCGGTCTAGGAATGGTAGAACGATGGGTTCGATGACGGTTTGGATGTACCGTGCACTATTCAGTGTCCCCTCGACGATCACCAGAGGTGTACGGCCAGTGTAGGAGATCGCTCCCCACACCATGATGCCGGGTGTTGGCCCTGTGTGCCTCGGTCGTATGCAGTCCTGATTGTGGCGCTCACCTGCACGGCGCCAAACTAGCATACGACCATCATTGGCACCAAGGCAGAAGCGACTCTCATCGCTGAAGACGACACGTCTCCATTCGTCCCTCCATTCACGCCTGTCGCGACACCACTGGAGGCGGGCTGCACGACGTTGGGGCGTGAGCGGAAGACGGCCTAACGGTGTGCGGGACCGTAGCCCAGCTTCATGGAGACGGTTGCGAATGGTCCTCGCCGATACCCCAGGAGCAACAGTGTCCCTAATTTGCTGGTAAGTGGCGGTGCGGTCCCCTACGGCATTGCGTAGGATCCTACGGTCTTGGCGTGCATCCGTGCGTCGCTGCGGTCCGGTCCCAGGTCGACGGGTACGTGCACCTTCCGCCGACCACTGGCGACAACATCGATGTACTGTGGAGACCTCACGCCCCACGTGTTGAGCAATTCTGCGGTACGTCCACCCGGCCTCCCGCATGCCCACTATACGCCCTTGCTCAAAGTCCGTCAACTGCACATACGGTTCACGTCCACGCTGTCGCGGCATGCTACCAGTGTTAAAGACTGCGATGGAGCTCCGTATGCCACGGCAAACTGGCTGACACTGACGGCGGCGGTGCCCAAATGCTGCGCAGCTAGCGCCATTCGACGGCCAACACCGCGGTTCCTGGTGTGTCCGCTGTGTCGTGCGTGTGATCATTGCTTGTACAGCCCTCTCGCAGTGTCCGGAGCAAGTATGGTGGGTCTGACACACCGGTGTCAATGTGTTCTTTTTTCCATTTCCTGGAGTGTATATTGAACAGTTTTATTCCTTGGTAGAAAATGCTGTTTTGAGTTTTATGTCTATTTTCCTTGGTAAATGTAAGCTGAGTCTATCTCTTGTTGCATGGCCATGGACAGAGCTGTTTGTGCAGCAATTACCAATGTTATTTTTGATGTGTATAACTGACTGGTAAGTGTATTAACATGGAGCAGTTAAAATCCCCAGTGTTCTGAACAGATCTTTACAATGAGCTCGACTAGTTTTTTTTTGGTTATCGAACCAATATCCATTAGCGATATGTGACAGTAAAGTAACAGTGGTGCAAAATACCACTTAGGAGTTTCACAGCATTTTCACCATTTGTATCCATTTTTAAGTGTTATATTATACAAAAATTAGAGAATCTGATCGTATGCGAAAATCAGAAATACTGGAAGAAAGAGATAAATATTTTAAATCGTCGAATGGAAACCAGTGGGTCAAATGTTATCATTAATTGGAGAGAGATATTTTAACGTGTGTGTGTGTGTGTGTGTGTGTGTGTGTGTGTGTGTGTGTGTGTGTGCTTTTGTGTATGTGTGTGCACTTACATGTGCGTGAGAGTGTGCTCGTATCTGTGGTGAAACAACAGCTTATTTCGCGAAATGGTACGAGAATTATTTAGCTGCCGAATTCCTTGCAGGCGTTTATTAAGGTTAGTCTTTAAGTAGAAAAACCGATAAGGCCTTACTATTGTGTTTATACATAATCCGCGAAAATCGCATTCGGTGTCTGGAAGCGCCTCTGTTGTGCAAGGATTAGCGGTGGGAGGTCGCGCCCGGCGAATGACGTTATTTTCCGGAATCCAATCCCGAGCGCCGCGGCGTCGGCGGCGAAAGCGCATTTTGCGAATATTGCAGACAGCTGCGGAAGCGCCGACAGCCGCGGATTGTCTGATAATTGTCTTGATGAGCAGACACGGCCCGCTTCTCCGCCAGCGACGAAGGTCCCGCCCCTCTCTTCACTTCCGAAATTATATCTATTCTAGTCTCAAAAAATGCCCGCTTCCATCCCGGCGCTGATGAGGAACCGAAGCACGAATTATTTAGCCGTAGTTTTCCTGTCGCAGGATAAGCTTATTTCCCAGCACCTTGCCGTAAAAGTCAATTAGCGATTCATTTCGTTAAGAGGCTGAAAACGCAATTAACAGACGGTAATGAGAACTTGGGAGGCATTTTTTAAAAACGGCTCACTTCTGCATCCTTTGAACGCTAATTAGATAAAAAATCTATTTCCCCCTCCGTCTGTTATAGGAAGAGAAGATGGCAGGTAGGTGAAGCATTTGTCGAGAACTGGCGACCTCATTCCGCTCCACACTTCTCGAGGCCATGACTGGAGACGTTTAAATCCAGACTGAATGGCGGGACGGAGTAAGTATATGAAACCCATACATACCCGACGCTGCAGGAAGTTCACATGTAATATCAGTCATCAAAAGGCAATCTATGTCAAAAACCTTAATGAAGAGTAATTATTCAGCAACAAATTCAATTTTTCCAACCTATTTTGGAACGTTCTGAAAATTTTCTGTATTCTGCTGCACTGTCTTTTCTAAATTTCTCTCGAGAAGATGAGAGTTTCCGTTCTTGGTGAAAGGAAAATCGAAACAATCTTAAATAGTGGAAAACACTATGTCTCAACTAAGGTCTATGTAAATCTTATTTAAGAACGGAGTGTTTAATATCGGTATTTTCATAGAGTGATATTTCCTGCTGCAGGATAAAGAAAATAACCAGTATTTCGTTGCCTACATTTGAACAGCTGTTCATCACACTGGAGTTACCATTATCTCTTTCCACATAGACGCGTTGAAAGACTTCCTGCATAGGCTTCAAGGTATACACATAACGTTGTGATATTTAGACATTTCAGAATAACGATGCAGCTAAGAAACTGAAAAACAGAACAATCCCTCTCACTCCCCACTCCACGGCACACCGTTCTCCCTCGAGTCCGTCCTGCGTCCCATAATTTCCATTTGGTACCTATAAGAACTAATAAATCTCATGGGGAGTAAAATATTTTATACCTCATATTAATTTTCAGTTTATAGAGTCCGTCCTGCGTCCCATAATTTCCATTTGGTACCTATAAGAACTAATAAATCTCATGGCGAGTACAATATTTTATACCTCATATTAATTTTCAGTTTATAGTGTATTAACGATGGTGAGTACGTCCCCTGTATATGTTGATAAACCCATTTATAAATGCTAAACGTAATCGTAGTGACAAAGCATAGATGTGGTTCAAAAATATATAGATCTTCAGAGTTAGCGTCAACGGGCAGCAGAACATCATCTTCAATCGACCAACAGCTATCTCTAATGCAGACTGCAAACCAAAGTTATCAACTCGACTGATCGATCCACAGTCTCGTTCCATATAACTGCAAGATTACTGGTGTGCCTCAAAAGAAAGGACATGCCCTTCATAGGCATATTTTTTCCCCACCACCTTGGAGTACACTAATAAGTAGCCTGAGACGATGGGGAACCGTTTGAAAGTGGCACTGAAAGGCATTTGAACAGTGAGTGTTATCACGATGGTTCTAGTTGGCGAGGCCTACACACTGCCAAGCCCACTTTATTATAGCTTACTCCAGGTTATTCTGCTGTTCCTGATCTATATAAATGACCTGGGTGAAAATCTGAGCAGTTCTCTTAGATTGTTCGCAGATGATACTGTAATTTACCGTCTAGTAAGATCATCCGAAGACCAGTATCAGTTGCAAAGCGATTTAGAAAAGATTGCTGTATGGTGTGTCAGGTGGCAGTTGAGGCTAAATAACGAAAAGTGTGAGATGATCCACATGAGTTCCAAAAGAAATCCGTTGGAATTCGATTACTCGATAAATAGTACAATTCTCAAGGCTGTCAATTCAACGAAGTACCTGGGTGTTAAAATTACGAACAACTTCAGTTGGAAGGACCACACAGATAATATTGTGGGGAAGGCGAGCCAAAGGTTGCGTTTCATTGGCAGGACACTTAGAAGATGCAACAAGTCCACTAAAGAGACAGCTTACACTACACTCGTTCGTCCTCTGTTAGAATATTGCTGCGCGGTGTGGGATCCTTACCAGGTGGGATTGACGGAGGACATCGAAAGGGTGCAAAAAATGGCAGCTCGTTTTGTATTATCACGTAATAGGGGAGAGAGTGTGGCAGATATGATACACGAGTTGGGACGGAAGTCATTACAGCAAAGACGTTTTTCGTCGCGGCGAGACCTTTTTACGAAATTTCAGTCACCAACTTTCTCTTCCGAATGCGAAAATATTTTGTTGAGCCCAACCTACATAGGTAGGAATGATCATCAAAATAAAATAAGAGAAATCAGAGCTAGAACAGAAAGGTTTAGGTGTTCGTTTTACCCGCGCGCTGTTCGGGAGTGGAATAGTAGAGAGATAGTATGATTGTGGTTCGATGAACCCTCTACCAAGCACTTAAATGTGAATTGCAGAGTAGTCATGTAGATGTAGATGTAGATGTAGGTGCCATCTTGCTAGGGTGTGTGGGGCTAAACACAAGTAGTGTGGTACAGAATCCATGTTAAGCTGCATACGATCAAGGTGTCCCGGAATTTCATTCTGGTGCTGAATGTTTGAGGTCCAAGTCACTTGTCAAAACTCAGTTCCCTGTCGCTGTTTCTTCCATATCAAACCTATCAGTCCAGAGGACAGCCAGGGGATGGGCTTAGGATAAACAACATTGCCAATTTCCATCCACACTCTCGACCACTTGATCCAGGGCTGCTTATTCCTCCATTTCCGTCCTCATTGGCGACATGGGATGGGAGGTGTCCAGAGGTACCCATCACTAGAGGGAGGGGGCGGGGGGGGAGCATCCCACTTATCGGCCAATTATACACTTGCCATTTTGTGCAAATTTGACATCTCCTCTTTTTCCCAAGCTGTTTGGAATTACTTTACAAACAGATACCATAGCTCAACCTGTAGAACAAAAGACTAGCAGCACGGACTTCAGTCTAAACAGTTGTCAAAGACTTAGACCTGAAACTTTAAGGCAGGGAAACAACAATACAAAAAGTTGTGAGTGAATGAGTCAAATGAAGTGCATCAAGATTTTCTGATATATTGCTGTGATTCTTGAATCTTAACTTTATGGCTGCATTCTAAGCACTATAGATAATTGTGAAGTGCGTACTCTAGTCCAACTTGAAGTTTTTTCCTCATAACAGATGCACATATGTTGAAATGTGCGTATGGCATTTTTGGCCACGAGCTCCCTCCTTGGGCGTCTCATTATTTGACGCGACTTCGGCAACTTCTGCGTAGATGACGGTGAAATGATGATAACGAACCCAGGTCCAAGCCTCGAAAATCCCCGACCCAGCCGAAAATCGAACGCAAGGACCTGCGATATAGGGTCAACAAGGTTAACCACAAGATTAGCTGGTAACACAGATGTGGTATTTGACGTAAAATAATTCAACAGTTGAGCAGAAAATGAAATAATCTGTAACTGAATGAATTGGAAAAGATATTTTTTACAATCCCAATCACTGAAATAATTACGTATGCTTATTATAAAAAAGTCTTTCTCCACCCTTGTGGCACGTAATATACTATGAGAGCTCTGAACGATTGTCGTTGACATCCGACATAACAAGACTATAGACTCAAGCTCTAGCCACATGTTAAAATAGACTGTTTAACCTAGGTGAACATTACTGGCTGGTTACTTCCTTACAACGAGGGGACAAAAGTCATAGGATACCTCCTGGAGTTGTGCAGCAGTTCGACGTGGCAAGGACTCAGCAAGGCGTTGGACGTCCCTGCACAAATATTGAGCCAAGCTGCTTCTACAGTTGTTCATAATTACGAAGGAGTTGCCGGGGCAGGATTTCGTGCACAGACTTACCTCTCGATTATGTCCCATAAATGTTCGATGGGATTCACATCGGGACAAATCATTTGCTGGAACTTTGCAGAAGTCCTTCATACCATCGCGATCAGTTATGGTCCGATGACAGGGCGCATTGTCACCCATAAACATTCTTTTGGTTTTTTGGAACAGGAAACCCATGAATGGCAGTAATCGGTCTCCAAGTTGATGAACATAACCAGAACCCAGTCCATTACATGTAAACAAAGCCTATGTCATTATGGAGCCACCTCCACCATGCGCAGTGCCTTGTTGACAACTTGGGTCCATGGCATCGTGAGGTCTGCGCCACACTCGAACCCAACCATCAGCACATGGAAACTGAAATCGCGACTGATTTTACCAGGTCAGAATTTTCCGGTTTCTAGGGTTCAACCGATATGTTCAGGAGCCCAGGAGAATCGCTGTAGGAGACGTCGTGCTGTTAGCAAAGGCACTCGCGTCAGTCTTCTGCTGCCATAGCACGTTAACGCCAAAGTTCGTCCACAGTCCTAACGGGAACGTTCGTCGTGCGTCCCACATAGATTTCTTCGGTTATTTCACGCAATGTGTCTTTACTGTTAACTCTATGCAGACGCCGCTGCTGTCGGTCGTTAAGTAAAGGGCGTCGGCTACTGCATTGCCCGTGATGAGAGGTAATACTTGAAATTTGGTATTCTGGTCACATTGTTGACGCTATGGATCTCGGGCTATTGAATTCCTCAACTATTTCTGATATGGAAAATCCCATGCGTCTAGCTGCAACTACCATTCCGCGTTCAGAGTCATTTAGTTTCCGTCGTACGCCCATAACTACGTCGGAAACCTTTTCACATGAATCACCTGAGCACAAATGACATCCACTCCAGTACACTGCCGTTTTACACCTTGTGTACATGGTACTATCGCTGTATATGTACGTGCATATCGCTGTCATATGACGTCACCCTGTGTTACTGTTAATAATATATTCGAAAGAACAGGTAGCCCAACGAGTGGAGAGAAACTGTGCAATACTCACTAATGTGAGGTATGGTCTTTATGTGAATGACGCGTTTGGTGTGTTAACGAATTCAAAGTCCAACAGTGTATTTAACATGAAGACTACATTCGTGAGACATTCAGCGTTATAAAAGCTACATGTGACTGTTATAAACTTAATACCATAGCTTAGGTACAAGTCAGTATACGAATAATTAGAATCATACACTCCTGGAAATGGAAAAAAGAACACATTGACACCGGTGTGTCAGACCCACCATACTTGCTCCGGACACTGCGAGAGGGCTGTACAAGCAATGATCACACGCACGGCACAGCGGACACACTAGGAACCGCGGTGTTGGCCGTCGAATGGCGCTAGCTGCGCAGCATTTGTGCACCGCCGCCGTCAGTGTCAGCCAGTTTGCCGTTTCATACGGAGCTCCATCGCAGTCTTTAACACTGGTAGCATGCCGCGACAGCGTGGACGTGAACCGTATGTGCAGTTGACGGACTTTGAGCGAGGGCGTATAGTGGGCATGCGGGAGGCCGGGTGGACGTACCGCAGAATTGCTCAACACGTGGGGCGTGAGGTCTCCACAGTACATCGATGTTGTCGCCAGTGGTCGGCGGAAGGTGCACGTGCCCGTCGACCTGGGACCGGACCGCAGGGACGCACGGATGCACGCCAAGGCCGTAGGATCCTACGCAGTGCCGTAGGGGACCGCACCGCCACTTCCCAGCAAATTAGGGACACTGTTGCTCCTGGGGTATCGGCGAGGACCATTCGCAACCGTCTCCATGAAGCTGGGCTACGGTCCCGCACACCGTTAGGCCGTCTTCCGCTCACGCCCCAACATCGTGCAGCCCGCCTCTAGTAGTGTCGCGACAGGCGTGAATGGAGGGACGAATGGAGACGTGTCGTCTTCAGCGATGAGAGTCGCTTCTGCCTTGGTGCCAATGATGGTCGTATGCTAGTTTGGCGCCGTGCAGGTGAGCGCCACAATCAGGACTGCATACGACCGAGGCACACAGGGCCAACACCCGGCATCATGGTGTGGGGAGCGATCTCCTACACTGACCGTACACCTCTGAAGATCGTCGAGGGGACACTGAATAGTGCATGGTACATCCAAACCGTCATCGAACCCATCGTTCTATCATTCCTAGACCGGCAAGGGAACTTGCTGTTCCAACAGGACAATGCACGTCCGCATGTATCCCGTGCCACCCAACGTGCTCTAGAAGGTGTAAGTCAACTACCCTGGCCAGCAAGATCTCCGGATCTGTGCCCCATTGTGCATGTTTGCGACTGGATGAAGCGTCGTCTCACGCGGTCTGCACGTCCAGAACGAACGCTGGTCCAACTGAGGCGCCAGGTGGAAATGGCATGGCAAGCCGTTCCACAGGACTACATCCAGCATGTCTACGATCGTCTCCATGGGAGAATAGCAGCCTGCATTGCTGCGAAAGGTGGATATACACTGTACTAGTGCCGACATTGTGCATGCTCTGTTGCCTGTGTCTATGTGCCTGTGGTTCTGTCAGTGTGATCATGTGATGTATCTGACCCCAGGAATGTGTCAATAAAGTTTCCCCTTCCTGGGACAATGAATTCACGGTGTTCTTATTTCAATTTCCAGGAGTGTAGATCTGTACACGATCTTGACTTGAAGAACACTGTGTGTTGTGCAACCAGTATGTGTTGCAAGATGGTAGACTGGGAAGTGACGTGGTGTCGACTAAGAGATCATTAGAGTCCTCATATACTGCAATGGAAGCAATCAAACGTCTTGGTATGGAAGATGGAGTGCTTGGATATCTTCAGGAGAAATCACTCTAAACAAGGGCTGTAAGCGAGTCCTCAAAGCATAAACTGATATTTGCTAGAGAATCGTGGTGACAAAATTCCCAGCTAACAGTGCTCTAGACATCATCAATTGGCGGCATGTTAGAAATTCACAAATTACTTGTGCCATGTAGCCAAAAACTGTCCTGAGGTGCAGCATATGCAGCTGTCTGAAAGACACTAGTGTAACAACAATTAATACACCACAACGCCACCACAAAAGTCTCTGGAATAGTCTGTGAGCAATAGTCAGTTAATTTAAGCAGTCTGCTATCGCCTTAGTGGTCAATATATCAGCGAATCTGAAACGCTGGGATGTTGCACCGTTTATCACTGGTTCTGAGTGTGGAGTCTCGTACGTGTGATATATCCTAACTTATTAAAAATGTGTGTGATGAATAAGGGGGAGAAAATGTTGTATTTTAATTTCCCAAAATTTCATGAAAAATATAAAACGAGAATGGTTATTGTT
Organism: Schistocerca gregaria; assembly: GCF_023897955.1. Classification (NCBI taxonomy): domain Eukaryota; kingdom Metazoa; phylum Arthropoda; class Insecta; order Orthoptera; family Acrididae; genus Schistocerca; species Schistocerca gregaria. The sequence continues at coordinate 212,529,478 of NC_064924.1, read as the reverse complement.
AATCTTTAAAGCTTTGCTTTGAAAGCTCATTAAATTTTGCACGAGGTGAGGTTCATATAAATTGGATTATATAACACTGTTAAGAAAATGATGTCTGTTTCACGTAATAGTACAGGTAGTTAAAGTAGAACGTCTCACGATTATTACTATATGGTTATAAGTTGTGGTTACCTTCAAAAGAGTGTAACGACGATTATTCTCTTAAACAGGCAAATTAAATAGGACAAACTTCAGCTGTTTTATTTTCAGGATAAACGTGGTTTCTGCATGTGCGGCTACAGTGAACCTAGAAAACATTTATAAGTAGCTGAAAATACTGAAAGCTGTCATAAGCGGCTGGCTGCGTTCTGATGTACTTGAAATAATTTAAAATTCCGACGACATATGCTTAAACTGCTTACACATTTCATCTCTCTTGATTAATGAAAGCAGTTTTTAGCGAATATGGAGGCAACGAGCCCAGCTTTAGATGAATTTAGAGAATGTTGCAGCAATGGCGGCCAACAATTAGCGTAGATCTGTAGATCTGCTACACTGAAAACGGCAGTAACTCGGAGGAAAGGTGTTCTACATACATATGAACGTTAAATAGAATCACTTATTTTGTGTTAACCTGGGATAAGAAACAGAAATTATCACATCACCCATATTTCTATGCACGTAACAAAACGTTGTCGTACAAGTTTGCGTCTTTTTCTTCCAAGGACTCGAACAGAAGTAAGTTTCAATAATATCTCAGTCTTCACCCAATTAGTGTTAATAATGAACACTGAAGTTTGTCTGATTTTTTTTTAATCTTATGGGACTAAGGTCATCAGTCCCTAAGCGTACACACTACTTAACCTAAATTATCCTAAGGACAAACACACACACACCCGTGCCCGAGGGAGGATTCGAACCTCCGCCGGCATCAGCCGCACAGTCCATGACTGCAGTACCCCAGACCGCTCGGATAATCCCGCACGGTCCTGATTTTGTTGCGCTACAGATATGACTATTATCTTAGTTTTGTCACTTCGCGTCTTTTCACACGCAAGAAGATGTTTATTTAGCAGTTTTTCCATTTCCAGGCGACTATTTGTACGTACGTCAGACAGATAGTCTAAGAAAGGTCTAAAGATAGTCTAAAAACACAAAGGCGTATCTTCTTTTTCCAATTGCTCCTTTAAAAATTATTTTGCGCTGTAACGCACACCATGATGTGACTTACCGGAATCTTGTCATTTTATTTCCAAGTGCATCCCGCAGTGTAGAAACAACTATGACACGGTCATGGACTGTGCGGCTGGTCCCGGCGGAGGTTCGAGTCCTCCCTCGGGCATGTGTGTGTGTGTCCTTATGATAATTCAGGTTAAGTAGTGTGTACGCTTAGGGACTGATGACCTTAGCAGTGAAGTCCCATAAGATTTCACACATTTGAACATTTTTGAACATCAATGACGGCTCAGACGGCCCCTTGCTCTCTGAGTCCGACTAGGATACAACATTCCTCTTCTCTTCCCCGCACCTCTTCCAAAAAAAATGTCGAATAATAACGAAACGTTAAAGTTTGCACCAGCTTCTATATGATGTGCAGAAGCAACCGTTAGGTTCTTTGAAGCTACCATCTTCTGAGGCTCCTCTACAGCTGTCCGTAATTGTGCAAGTGTTGGTGTTGCAGGATTTTGCACACGAACTGACCTTTCCATTTATGTCCCATAAATGTTCGGTGGGATTCATGTCAAGCGATCTGGGTGGCCAAATCATTAGCTCGAACGGTCCAGAATGTTCTTCAAATTAATTGCGAACCATTGGGGCTCGCTGATTTAGCGCATCGTCATCCATAAAAATCCAATCGTTGTTTGGGAACAGGAAGTCCATGAATGGCTGCAAATGGTCTCTAAGTAGCCTAACTAACCATTTCCAGTGAATGCTCGGTGAAAGTACAGCCCACTCCATTATGAAACCACCTCCAGCTTGCACGGTGCCTCGTTGACAACTTGGGTCTGTGGCTTCGTGGGATCTGCACCACACTCAAACACTACCGTCAGCCTCTTACCAACTGAAATCACGAGTTATCTGACCAGCACACGGCTTTCCAGTCCTCTGCGTTCCACAGATGTCAAATTAAACACCTTTCAGCCGTCTAGCTTCCAAACTCAATTTATTTGGATACCAGTTTCAGCGTTTTACTACGGATTATAGACGCAGTGATCACTATAGCAAATATCTACCAATACCAGTATTTCTAGCCCCTGTATTGATCACAAAAGAGGTAGTATCTTCCTACACGTCGGTCTGGGGCCTGAAAAAGGCGTAGTAAAATGCTGAAACTGGTAGCCAAATCAAATAAGTTTGGAAACTGGGCACCTGAAAAGTGCTTAATTTTACATCCTGTATCGAACAACCGAGTCCCGCAACCATCTCTAAAAAGATGGCCATACAGAGAAATGATCACGAGAGCAGGAGAGGTGCTGCAGAGGTACTCGGATTCGTCGGCTGCTGCCATAGCCCATTCACGCCAGATCCCGCAGCACTGTCCTAACGGATACCTTCGTCGTACGTTCCAGATTGATTTCTGTGGTTATTTCACGTATTGTTGCTTGTCTGTTAGCACTAACAACCCTACGCAAACGACGCTGCTCTCACTTGTTAAGTGAAGGCCATCGGCCACTGGGTTGTCCGTGGTGAGAGGCAATAAACGAAATTTGCTATTCTCGGCCCACTCTTGACAATGTGGATCGAGGAATATTGAATTCCCTAACGATTTCCGAAATAGGATTTCCCATGCGTCTATCTCCAACCACCATTACGCGTTCAAAGTCTGTTAACTCCCTTCGTGTGTCCGTAGTCGCGTTAGAAACCTTCAAATGAATACAAATGACAGCTTCGCCAATCCACTGCCCTTTTACACTTTGTGTGCGCGACACTACCGCCATCTGTATATGTGCACATCGCAATCCCATGACTTCCGTAGCCTCAGTGTATGCAGCATAACAACCTCAAATTCCTACAAGGCCGTGGTTTGCGAGAACGCATTTGGTTGATCTACGATTTCTACTATCATTTAACTCCGCTTTAACAATGTCTCGTTTCCTGTACATCTGTATATAATCGATATTTACAATTCTCCTTCCTGTGAGTCTGATTATGAGTCAGAAGCTGATATAAATCACATGTTGTTGAAGTGTTCCAAATTTAGCGATGGACGCTCGGAATTTCTGAGGAGTTTGATGACAACGGATTACCTCCTCCCTCAAACAGCGCCTTTCCTTTTGGATGCTAAAGATATTCGCCGATTATCAGTTTTTTTTAAGTGTAGGGAAAGTTCTGTAGGTGCCATATTTTCATTTAGCTGTATATCTTACTATTAATTTAAGGGTAGTGTGAACTGATAGCATAAATAGGTCTAGTTTACTTATCATTGTATTTGTTAAACATTTCTTGTGCAAAAAATTGACGGCTTGAGATTTCAATTCTGTAAATGCACATTTATATATTTTCTCTGTACGATTATTTATTCTATATAAACATGTGTTTTCGCTGGCTAAATGAAGTACAAAAAAATTTGGCTTACCAAACTAGAACTTAAATCCTGGAAACTGTGGAGTCGGGCATGTTAGATGCTTGAAGGTGTGGTGTGGTGTGACTATCTGTAGGAAATTTCTGCAGGTATATTCTTTGCTATTAGAGTCGCCCAATAAGCGTTAAGAGGGATTGTCAGGGCAGTCTCTGTGAAGGAATGTTGAGTTCCCTTTACTACTGCATTATTAAAACAACATACCACTCCCTCGTCCTCTCTCTTTAACTGCGGGTCGAATATAGCTGTTATGACACAGTCAGTGCTATTTCGAGAGAAACATTCTGATAATAGCTGAGCATAAATGTGCCTGTCATACGTCTCTGTCATTTTGTGCAGTCCTCCAAGAGAAAAGATTTCTGTACCTCTAGTAACATTTACCTCTGTTGAGGTGGACTCCATTCAGAAAACGAAAGGCTGCTTTGACAGTTCATTCACTACTGTAAGCTACATGACATTCAAAAAGGGTATTGTAAAATCTGTGTACCCATACGGGAGACAGCGTCCCGCTAAGTACATATTGGGTATATTTTTAGTACATTCTAGATTACAGAATTGATTTTGCTAGCGCTTTTGTTGATGATATCCTCAAGCATTGTTATGCAGCAGTACTGAAACATTTTCTTGCATAATTGGAAGAATAATTAATGCAGTGGTGACCCTATTCCATGCTCAGGGAAAGGATACTGTCAAAGGCCAACAATTTATTTCTCCATCTATATTCACTCCGCACGACACCTTTCTGTGCGTGTTGCGATCGGAAATAATTTGCACTGGGGAGAGAGCAAATATTTATGTATCTGTGTTTTATGAACTTCGTGGCCTGTCTTTTAGGTGGGTGCGGTTGAGCAATCAGAGCACCTGTTACCGGTAAAATTTTAATGATGTCTAAGGCTTACATTTACGTATGGAAGTATTCAACTTGCTACTCATCAAATTCTTGGTCTACGTCCGTTGGATGAAGTGACAACTGCCCAGAATTAGTGTTCAGAGATTTTGACTTTACGATTTACCTTGCAGTCTGTAGGAACCAATCTGAATATCACAGTTGTATTTTTAGAGGAAATGAGTGTAGCGACGCAAACTTTTCGCTTTTTCTTCCATTACAGTGAAAAATGATAGTAAGATCGAAATATTATTTGTTTTTTGCCGCTGCTTAGTTGCTGATCAGTCCATGAAATGAAATGAAAGGCTGCTCGTTTTGGGCCATACACGTTTCCCTCCTTTTTATTTGTAAAGCATCTTCAGTAGCATGTAATATATGTTTGTTTTATGTATATAATAACTGTGTAGTGTAATAATTACATATATAAACGTTTTCAGTAGTTCGCGACTTGTAGCTCTCGAATACTGAAGAAAAGACATTTTCACATGTTTAAGTCCGAAGGGCTATTTTGTTACTGGCTAAACTGTTTCAAGCTTTGCCCATTTTCACAAGGCATTTATTACAGAGGAAACATTTGTTATAAGTGGATGTGTCGAATGTGGATAATAAAAGCATCAAATAAAATGGTTCATCTGGTAAGTGCTTATATATTTGTTAGGAAGTGTATGTTGTGGACAGTGCTATTTGTGTTATCACACTTAAATGTATATCAGATCTGCGTTAAAAAAAAGGACAAAATTGTAGCTACACTTTGGTGTATTATACATATTTCATAATTGTGATACCTTCTTTGTCTAACACTGTAGGTAGTTCCAAAAGTGGTTCAGGTGGACTCCCGGGGGTTCACGGGAGACCAGACGGGGGACCACGTTGGCGTAAAAAATAACAAAAAAAAAAAAAAATGAAAAAATAAAAAACCGCTTAGGGTTCAGAAGTTGTAATGGGGGTTCACGAAAATTTTTAACCACCTTAATTTTTTGGAATACCTAGTGTATTTTAAGGTTAGTGACTACTATTTGCAAAAACAAGCACATTCGATATTCAGTACAACACATGTAGAGACTTGCAAAGTGCCGCCCGCACGCCCGCGCGCCCGCTCACCCGAACTGTTTGCTTAGGCGTGCAAAGGGACGAAATACGACTTGAGCTGTGCTTGCTAGCTTCAGTAATATAAATACGAATGCCAACGACAAAAAGTTGCTCATTTGTTTGCGAAATTTTTAGAATAAAAGTGTGAGTGAATATATGTCAGTGTTTGCCAGTGCCGAAAAAAGTAAGTACCTGCCGATTTTTTAGCGATGTACTAGATTTATAATAAATAGCTTTTTAAGCTTCTCAGTCTTATTGTTTGTATTAACAATAAGAATCAGTACTAATCAATAAGGCGTCGCTCTTATTGAGTGCAGTATACGAGGCACTGCTCTCGTGAATTAGGTATATATTTTCTTTAATCATTAATTAAAAATCGGCTATTTAATCTCGTGGCTGCTAAAGCTTCGAAGACTAAATAATGGGTCCTACCAGTTTATTGCTTTTAATAATTAAAAACAGCTTTCCCGCTGGGGTTACGGTTTTTTCATTGCTATAATTAAATCTATTCTATTCTGTTAAAATAGCCATATCCTGTTAAATCGCCTCATAATTTCTAAAACAAACTTTTTTCTTTTTCAGGTTACCACTGATACGAAAAATGGCTGAATCTAAGAAAAAATGTCGACAATATAGTGTTGATTATTTGAAATTTGGTTTTCTTCCATCAAAGGCAGACAAACGATAGCCCATATGTCTTTTATAGAACAAAGTTTTGAGCAATGACTATGAAACCATCGAAGATCGAAGTTCGTCTAAGTAGGTGGCATCCTGATGAAATAGGTAAAGCTTTGAAATAATTTAAAACATTGAAGGAAAAATTAGAAAAGAGACCCACCGTGAACAGTGTGTTAGCTTCAACATTTAATTTAAAGTAACGATTATGGCTTGCAGGTATCTTAAAATATCTCATTGCTTATAGCGAAATCTGAAAACAGCACACCATCGGTGAGCAGTTAATTTTACTCGCTATTGACGAGGTTTTAAAAACTGTTCTGCACAAACCTCTATTTGACGTACACAAAAGAATTCCTTTAAGTAACAACACTGTACGAAGACGTATTGATGAAATGAGCTCTGATATTGAAACCTTCTTGTGTAATTATCAGCACACTACTCATTTTTCTATTCAACTGGTCGAGTCGACTTTATCTGATATTGTTGTTGTTGTTGTTGTCTTGAGTCCTGAGACTGGTTTGATGCAGCTCTCCATGCTACTCTATCCTGTGCAAGCTGCTTCATCTCCCAGTACCTACTGCAACCTACATCCTTCTGAATTTGCTTAGTGTACTCATCTCTCGGTCTTCCTCTACGATTTTTACCCTCCACGCTGCCCTCCAATGCTAAATTTGTGATCCCTTGATGCCTCAAAACATGTCCTACCAACCGATCCCTTCTTCTATTCAAGTTGTGCCACAAACTTCTCTTCTCCCCAATCCTATTCAATACCTCCTCATTAGTTACGTGATCTATCCACCTTATCTTCAGCATTCTTCTGTAGCACCACATTTCGAAAGCTTCTATTCTCTTCTTGTCCAAACTAGTTATCGTCCATGTTTCACTTCCATACATGGCTACACTCCAAACAAATACTTTCAGAAACAACTTCCTGATACATAAATCTATATTCGATGTTAACAAATTTCTCTTCTTCAGAAACGCTTTCCTTGCCATTTGCCAGTCTACATTTTATATCCTCTATACTTCTACCATCATCAGTTATTTTAGTTCCTAAATAGCAAAACTCCTTTAGTACTTTAAGTGTCTCATTTCCTAATCTAATTCCCTCAGCATCACCCGATTTAATTTAACTACATTCCATTATCCTCGTTTTGCTTTTGTTGATGTTCATCTTATATCCTCCTTTCAAGACACTGTCCATTCCGTTCAACTGCTCTTCCAAGTCCTTTGCCGTCTCTGACAGAATTACAATGTCATCGGCGAACCTCAAAGTTTTTACTTCTTCTCCATGAATTTTAATACCTACTCCAAATTTTTCTTTTGTTTCCTTTACAGCTTGCTCAATATACAGATTGAATAACATCGGGGAGAGGCTACAACCCTGTCTCACTCCTTTCCCAACCACTGCTTCCCTTTCATGCCCCTCGACTCTTATGACTGCCATCTGGTTTCTGTACAAATTGTAAATAGTCTTTCGCTCCCTGTATTTTACCCCTGCCACCTTTAGAATCTGAAAAAGAGTATTCCAGTCAACATTGTCAAAAGCTTTCTCTAAGTCTACAAATGCTAGAAACGTAGGTTTGCCTTTTCCCAATCTTTCTTCTAAGATAAGTCGTAAGGTCAGTATTGCCTCACGTGTTCCAACATTTCTACGAAATCCAAACTGATCCTCCCCAAGGTCCGCATCTACCAGTTTTTCCATTCGTCTGTAAAGAATTCGCGTTAGTATTTTGTAGCTGTGGCTTATTAAACTGATTGTTCGGTAATTTTCACATCTGTCAGCACCTGCTTTCTTTGGGATTGGAATTATTATATTCTTCTTGAAGTCTGAGGGTATTTCGCCTGTTTCATACATCTTGCTCACCAGCTGGTAGAGTTTTGTCAGAACTGGTTGTCCCAAGGCCGTCAGTAGTATAATGGAATGTTGTCTACTCTGGGGGCCTTGTTTCAACTCAGGTCTTTCAGTGCTCTGTCGAACTCTTCACGCAGTATCGTATCTCCCATTTCGTCTTCATCTACATCCTCTTCCATTTCCATAATATTGTCCTCAAGTACATCGCCCTTGTATAAACCTTCTATATACTCCTTCCACCTTTCTGCCTTCCCTTCTTTGCTTAGAACTGGGTTGCCATCTGAGCTCTTGATATTCATACACGTGGTTCTCTTCTCTCCAAAGGTCTCTTTAATTTTCCTGTAGGCAGTATCTATCTTACCCCTAGTGAGATAAGCTTCTACATCCTTACACTTGTCCTCTAGCCATCCCTGTTTAGCCATTTTGCACTTCCTGTCGATCTCATTTTTGAGACGTTTGTATTCCTTTTTGCCTGCTTCATTTACTGCATTTTTATATTTTCTGCTTTCATCAATTAAATTCAATATTTCTTCTGTTACCCAAGGATTTCTAGCAGCCCTCGTCTTTCTACCTACTTTATCCTCTGCTGCCTTCACTACTACATCCCTCAGAGTTACCCATTCTTCTTCTACTGTATTTCTTTCCCCCATTCCTGTCAATTGTTCCCTTATGCTCTCCCTGAAACTCTGTACAACCTCTGGTTCTTTCAGTTTATCCAGGTCCCATCTCCTTAATTTCCCACATTTTTGCAGTTTCTTCAGTTTTAATCTACAGGTCATAACCAATACATTGTGGTCAGAGTCCACATCTGCCCCTGGAACAGTCTTACTACTTAAAACCTGGTTCCTAAAGCTCTGTCTTACCATTATATAATCTATCTGATACCTTTTAGTATCTTCAGGGTTCTTCCATATATACAACCTTCATTCATGATTCTTAAACCGAGTGTTAGCTATGATTAAGTTGTGCTCTGTGCAAAATTCTACTAGGCGGCTTCCTCTTTCATTTCTTAGCCCCAATCCATATTCACCTACTATGTTTCCTTCTCTCCCTTTTCCTACACTCGAATTCCAGTCACCTATGACTATTAAATTTTCGTCTCCCTTCACTATCTGAATAATTTCTTTTATTTCATCGTACATTTCTTCAATTTCTTCGTCATCTGCAGAGCTAGTTGGCATATAAACTTGTACTACTGTGGTAGGCATGTGCTTTATGTCTATCTTGGCCACAATAATGCGTTCACTATGCTGTTTGTAGTAGCTTACCCGCATTCCTATTTTCCTATTCATTATTAAACCTACTCCTGCATTACCTCTATTTGATTTAGTGTTTATAACCCTGTAGTCACCTGACCATAAGTCTTGTTCCTCCTGCCACCGAACTTCACTAATTCCCACTATATCTAACTTTAACCTATCCATTTCCCTTTTTAAATTTTCTAAACTACCTGCCCGATTAAGGGATCTGACATTCCACGCTCCGATTCGTAGAACGCCAGTTTTTTTTTTTCTCCCGATAATGACATCCTCTTGAGTAGTCCCCGCCCGAATATCCGAATGGGGGACTATTTTACCTCCGGAATATTTTACCCAAGAGGACGCATCATCATTTAATCATACATTAAAGCTGCATGTCCTCGGGAAAAATTACGGCTGTAGTTTCCCCTTGCTTTCAGCCGTTCGCAGTACCCAAAGAGCAAGGCCGTTTTGGTTAGTGTTACAGGGCCAGATCAGTCAATTATCCAGACTGTTGCCCCTGCAACTACTGAAAAGGCTGCTGCCCCTCTTCAGGAACCACATGTTTGTCTGGCCTCTCAACAGATACCCCTCCGTTGTGGTTGCACCTACGGTACGGCCATCTGTATCGCTGAGGCACGCAAGCCTCCCACCAACGGCAAGGTCCATGGTTCATGGGGGGTTTATCTGATAATGAAGCATTATTATTGGCATAAGTTCGATTTGTTATGGACGAAGAAATCTATGAAGATCTGCTAATCCCGAAAACTTTGAAAACGGACACTAAAGGAGAATTAATATTTAATGTCCTGAGCGTTTTTTTTAAGGTAAAATCGATTCCTCTTACAAACTTTATTTCGGTGGCAACAGATGGAGTTCCTGCCATGTTCAGGCGATATCGTGGGTTTATAATCCATCCTAAAAGAATGATACCAGGACTAAGTGCAATTTACTGTCTCATCCACCGCTGACAACACCTTTTAGCGAAAAATTTGAGTGATAAATTGGACCAATCTCTTCAATTTGTGATTAACGCAATTAACAAAATAAGAAGCAATGCCTTGAACACCCGCATATTTGCACTATTGTGCGATGCAATTGATGATTTCCAACGGATGCTCTTACATACTGGAGTACGCTGATCAAATTTAAAGGAGACATTGCGTACTTGACAGATTTGTTCAGCAAATTTAATGACGTTAACTTGCAGTTACAAGTTGGACAGCCTAAATTTAATTAAAAAAGGGAGTAATTTCGGCTTTTATTGATAATTGCAATTTATGAAGCAAATTATTATTCGGCGCGAATTCTCCCAGTTTTCAAACTTGTCACAGGCAGAATGTCTTGATGAGGATATTCAGACATATCCTCAACATTTAATTGCCCTGCATGATGACTTCAAAAATATATTTGAAGATACCACCATGGATCATAAATCCATTTCATGAAACGGAAGTGGCGAATGTGGTATTACAAGAGGCTTAGCTTTTAGCACCAATGAGGAGTTGAAGGTGAAATTTAAAGAAGGCTATCAAACATTTTGGCTGCAGGCAGAAATACCTGAAAAATATCCTGTGTTATGGAAAATTGCAATAAAATATTTGATAGCGCCCCCCCCCCCCTCGTCATACCTTGTCCAAAAAAATTTTAGTGTCGTTACTATCATATAAACAAAAAAAGGACAGATTGAACATCACAGAACGGGGAAATTTGAAGTTATTCCCTACAAAACTGAAGCCAAATATTGATAATTTGCTGTCAATTTATCAAGTACATCCGCCCCATTAAAATTATGGCGATTTTTTTTAAATTCCTTATTTGCTTTTTAGAGTTTATTGTTGATTAGTAAGTTACCAGTGTTTATTTTTAATCATATTAAGTATATAACCATAAGTATTATTTTAATAAATAGAACACAAGAAAATGTGCTATTTTTCTTTTTATTTTTACCACACCTAATTTAGCGTTGGGACTAAACCACGCCATTTTTAGCAGTTTTTGGAATATAGTAGGAGTGGAGCAGCAGGGGGTCTACCGAAAATAGTAAAACTTTGAAACTGGTCTACGAGTAATAAGAAGTTTGGGAAACTCTGGTCGAGCATGATGTGAAATACGCTACAACGATATTTTATATACAATGGAGAATCATCTGTGATTGGATTGTACCGTGTATCACAATGACTAATTTATCGCAGATGCTACGGTAAATTTTGACAGATGTTGAAGCAAAGATTTTATTACAAGGTGTTTTATAGTCTCTAATGTATTTAATTTACTTCGCGATTGTATCAAAATCACACAATATTTAGTGTGACACACAGTGTTCCATAGCATCACAGCTGTACAATAAGTTTTTATTTCTTCTTCGGCACTGTTTAAGAGGAAACGTATGGTTTCACACTTATTTCAATGGAATCCACATATGATAGTGTTGCTACGCTGTTATAATTTTCAGTGTACAGTTTGTAGTCTCATATATGGTGAGTGATTAAGGTGGGAGGAGAGTGGAATTCATATGCTGATTAAGATGCTGTTGAAGGTTTCTACGAACAGTTTGTAGTCGCTTATTTGGTGATTAATGCAGGGTAGAGTGCCTTTCATATGCTGATTAAGGTGCTATGAAAATTTTCTGCTAACTTTTGGCGTGTAATTCTGTTTTTGTTTAGCATTTTTTCTGGGTACTTAATCGTTTGAACGAAGATTTGTATTTCTTTGAAAATGTCGATTGATTGGTCTTTGGAAACATTATGTAAAATAATGACATTTCTCTCGACATTTTCAATGAAGTGTTTATTCTCTTTCAGGTGCGTACCGAAAATAAAATGTCTTTTCTTCAGTTACAGATATGTTACTGTATTACAGTTTTTGTTATTCCTAGGTGAAAAACAACTTTTTGCAGTATAATTTTCGTGAGGTTAAGCTGATGTTTGATTTTACTTACGATCTGTGACCTTTTTAATCCATAGGTGCTGTCCTGGAGTTTTACTTAGTTGTTCTGTGTACACCAGAAGGTCGTATTTTCATTGTCTTTTGAACATATTTCTTCCGTACTTCTAGCTTTCATTCTTCATTGTGTTGGCTGCATGTATGTGCAGTGTGTGTATAGCATGTAGGTTTGCCAACTGTCTCTGTATGGTTATTATTCGTCTTTCGTTTGTGCTTTGGCGTCTGTATGTAGTTTGACTACAGTTTATTTGTTACGTGTAAATGAGTCGTTTTGTGTGTGTGTGTGGGGGGGGGGGGTCGATAGGTGGGTATTAATGTCTTCTTTTTGAGGGATATTCAGTTATTGTTTTAGCAGTTAAAATGATCTTTCCTGTTCATGCACAGGCTCTTTGTATGTGAAATGTTAGGAGTTACCTTTTTTGATTGTTCATTCTAAAATTTTCATATGTTGGTCCATGGGTTTGCTCCATGTTCGATGGTTAATGCCCATGATTTATTAGGTGTTCGACAAAGACAAAATTGCCATTATTATATTTCTAGCTTCTTATGTGTTTGTTTTACATGATTTTGAATTTTCCACCTGTCATAGTCAGATATCCTGATTAGCAACTTTGACATATGTATTTGTTTTGTTAGTATTGTAAATGTTTCTTGTTCTGTACGCTATGTGTACTCCTTGTTTTACTATTTTTTGCATAGATTTGTGTCTGTATGTTAAAGTGCACCATTTCCCTTTATTATTTGTCATTAGTGTCCACGCTCTATGTGTGTTTGAGTGAACTGTAGTGTTCAAGTTGTTTGCTTAAGTTCTCTGCTTATTATATTTTCGTTTTACTTTAGTAACCTTTTGAGTTTGTGGTTGAGTTTTTTTGTTAGTGTTGCTATGGTGGTCTTCAGTCTTGGCTGGTGCAGCTCTCCATGTTTTTCTATCCTGTGCAAGCCCGTTCATCTCTAATAACTACTCCAACTTACATCTTTCTGAATCTGCTTACAGTATTAATCTCTTGGTCTCCTTCTACAATTCGTACCTTCCACACGTCCCTCCAATACGAAATTGGTGATCTCTTGATGTCTCAGAATGTATCCAGTCAATTGATTCCGTCTTCTAGTCAAGTTGTACCACAAATTTCTTTTCTTCCCAATCCTATTCAATACCACTTCATTAGTTACGTGATCTACCCACCTAATCTTCAGCATTCACCTGTAGCACCACATTTCAAAAGCTTCTATTCTTTTCTTGCTGCACTATTTATCATCCATGTTCCATTTTTATTCATGGCTACATTCCATACAAAGACCTTCAGAAAAGACTCCCTAACACTCAAATCTACATTCAGTGTGAACAAATTTCTTTTCTTCAGAAACGCTTTTCTTGCCATTCTGAGTCTAGATTTAGTTCCTCTTTGCTTCGGCCATCATCAGTTATTCTGCTGCCAAAATAACAGAACTCATCTACTGTTTTTAGTTTCTCGTTTCCAAATACAATCCCCTCACCATCACCTGATTTAATTCGACTACATTCCATTATTCTTGTCTGATTTTGTTGATGTTCATCGTATATCCTCCACTCGAGACACTGTCATTCTGTTCAACTGCTCTTCTAAGTCCTTTGCTGTGCCTTACAGAATTGCAATATCATTGGAAAACCTCATAGTTTTTGTTTCTTATCCTGAACTTTAATTCCTATGCCAAATTTTTCTTTTGTTTTCTTTAGTGGTTGTTCGATGTAGAGACTGAATAACATTAGGGATGGGTACAACCCTGTCTCACTCCCTTCTCAGCCGTTGCTTCCGTTTCATGCCCCACGACCCTTACAGTTGGCGTCTGCTTGCTGTACACTTTGTAAAAAGCGTTTCGCTCCCTGTATTTTACCCCAGCTACCTTCAGAATTTGGAAGAGAGTATTCCAGTCAACATGGTGTATAAACGCTATAAACATAGGTTTTCCTTTTCTTAAGCCATATTCTAAGATGGGTCGTTGGGTCAGTTTTGCCTTGCGTGTTCCTACATTTCTCCAGAATCCAAACTGAAGTTCCTCTAGGTTGTTTTCTTCCAGTTTTTCCATTCTTCTGTAAAGACTTCGTATTAGTATTTTACAACCTTGACTTATTACACTGATAGTTCGGTAATATTCACACGTGCCAGCACTTGCTTTCCCTGTAATTGGAATTATTACATCCTTCTCGAAGGCTGAGGGTACTTCTCCTGTTTCATGCACCCTACACATCAGTTGGGAGCTCCAACGTTAGGCGCGTAATGAGACCCCTTCGGAACATGGCTGCCAAGGAGGGGAAGGAAGCCATTGTGCTTCAGTCTAGAACCGCGCGACCGCTACGGTCGCAGGTTCAAATCCTGCATCAGGCACACATGTGTGTGATGTCCTTAGGTTAGTTAAGTTTAAGTAGTTCTAAGTTTTAGGGGACTGATGACCTCAGATGTTAAGTCCCATAGTACTTAGAGCCATCTGAATCATTTGAAGCCAGCGTGCACTCCATGTGCATACTGGGGGGAATCATTCCGGATGTGGAAAGGGTGTTTCCGGATGTCATGAAGCGTAGAGGGTGCAGCCAACTGCAGGGGGTTACCCATGTCCGTACCAATGACGTGGGTCGCTTTGGATCAGAGGAGATTCTTTCTGGTTTCGGACGGCTAGAGGAAATGGTAAAGACCGCCACTCTTGGTTGCGAGATTAAGGTGGAGCTCACCATCGTCGACATAACCGACTGTGGTCCTTTGCTGTAGAGCCGAGTGGAGGGTCTGAATCAGAGGTTCAGGCGCTTCTGTGACCGTGTAGGCTGCAGATTCCTTGACGCACGCCATAGGGTGGTGGTTTCTGGGTTCCGCTTAATAGGTCAGGAGTCCAGTACACACAGGAAACGGCCACACAGGTAGCGGGAGCTGCGTAGAAGAGACTGCGCGGTTTTTAAGGTTAGAGAGTCTAAGGAAACCACAGAAAAGGCGTCCGTCAAAAAGAGGGTAAGTAAAATACAGTAAGGTCGTTGTTGAAACGATCGCTATTGTAGTTGTAAATTGTCGTAGCTGTGTTGGGAAAGAACCAGAGCTCCAAGTTCAAATAGTTAAAGTACGGAAAGCTAGCTAAAGTAGAAATCTGTTCTACCGAAATTTTTTCAAACTACCTAACAGTGTTCAGAAAGGATAGATTACATACCGTTGGTGGAGGAGTATTTATTACCGTCAGAAGTAGTTTAGCTTGTAGTGAAACTGTAGTAGATAGTTCCTGCGACATAGTGTGGGTAGAGGTTATACTTGACAATGGGACTAAACTATTAATTGTGTCGTTTTGCCGACCCTCCCAGCTCAGAAAATATAGTTGCTGAATAGTTCAAAGAAAATTTGAGTCTCGTTTCAAATACGTACTCCACTCACACAATTATAGTCGGTGGTGACTTCAACCTACCCTCAATATGTTAGAACAATTATACGTTTAAAGCCGGCGGCAGGCATAAAACGTCATCCGAAGTTGTACTGAATGCTTTGTAAGAATATTATTTTGAACAATTAGTTCATGAGACCACTCGAAGCGCAAATAGTTGGGAAAGCGTACTTGACCTCTTAGCAACAAATAATCCTGGACTAACAAGGAGTATCATGACGAATACAGGGATCAGCGACCACAAGGCAGTTGCTGCTAGGCTGAATACCGCAACACTCTCTACCATCAAACAGGAACGCAAAGTAAATCTAAAAAGGCTAATAAAAATGCTCTTAACGGGTTTTTAAGAGACAGTCTCCACTCCTTCCGATCTGATCATGTAAGCGTAGAAAAGATGTGGAATGGTTTCAAAGAGATAGTTTCGATAAGTGATGGTACTGATCACCTATATTATACAAAACAGGTCAAATCGCTGTTCCAGAAGCAACGAGAAAAGCATGCCAAATTTAAAATAACGCAAAATCCCCAAGATTTGCAAAGTTCGAAATATAGCGCGTACTTCAGTGTGAGACGCCTTTAATAATTTGCGCAACGAAACTGTGTCGGAATCTGGCAGAAAACCCAAAGAGATTGTGGTCATACAGAAAGCACATCATTGGCAAGACGCAATCAATATCTTCACTGCGCGATAATAACCGTGAAGTCACTGATGGCGGTGCCACTAAAGCAGAGTTTTCCGATACTCCTTCGCCAAAGAAGACGAGGTAAATATTCCTGAATTGCAGTCAAGAATGACTGACAAGATGACAAACATAGAAGTAGATAGCCTCGGTGTAGCAAAGCAGATTAAATCACTTAATAAAAGCAGGGCCTCCAGTCCTGACTGTATACCAGTCAGGTTCCTTTCAGAGTATGTTGATACAATTACTCAATTTTTAGCAATTATATACAACCGCTCGCTCTCAGAAAGTTCCGTACCTAAATACTAGAAAATTGCTCAAGTCAGACCAATACTCAAAAAGAGAAATAGGAGTAATACGCTGAATTACAGGCCCATATCACTAACGTCGATTTGCAATAGGGTCTTAGAAAATATACTGTGTTCGAGCATTATGAGTTACTTCTAAGAAAACGATTTATTGGCACTTACCACAGATTCAGAAAACATCTGTCTTGTTAAGCACAACTAGTTCTCTTTATATTCATGAAGTAATGAGTGCTATCGACAAGGGATGTCGAATTTATTCCACATTTTTAGATTTGCATAAGGCTTTCGATACTGTTTCTCACAAGCGTCTTCTAACCAAACTGCGTGCCCATGGAATATCGCCTCAACTGTACGACTGGATTCGTAATTTCCTGTCACAAAGATCACAGTTCGTAGTAATAGACGGAAAGTCATCGAGTAAAACAGAAGTAATATCCGGCGTTCCCCAAGGAAGTGTTATAGGTCCTCTATTGTTCCTGATCAGTATTGACGAAGTAGGAGACAATCTTAGTAGCCGTCTCAGATTATTTGCGGATGATGCTCTCATTTACCGTGTTTGTAAATTCATGAGATGACCAAAACGAATTGCAAAAAGTTTTAAATAAGATATCTATACGGTGCGAAAAGTGGCAATTGACCCTGAAAAAAGAAAAGTGTGAAGTTACTCACATGAGTACTAAAAGAAATCCGCTAAATTTCGATTACGCGGTAAGTCACACGAATCTTAAGGCTGTAAATTCAACTAAATACTTAGGGATTATAATTACAAATAACCTAAATTAGAACGATCACGTAGATAATGTTGTGTGTAGAGCAAACCAAAGCCTGTGATTCATTGGCAGAACACTTAGAAGGTGCAACGTGTGTAGTAAAGAGACTGCTTACACCACGCTTGTCCGCCCTATTCTAGGGTATTGCTGTGCAGTGTGGGATCCACACCAAGTGGGACTGACGGATGATGTCGAAAAAGTTCGAAGAAGGGCGGCTCGTTTTGTATCAACGCGAAATAGGGGAAATAGTGGCACAGAAATGATACGTGAATTGGAGCGTCTATCATTAGGACAAAGGCGGTTTTCGTTGCGGCGGGATCTTCTCATTAAATTTCAACCACCAGTTTTCTCCTCCAATTGCGAAAACATTCTGTTGGTACCCACCTGCATATGGATAAATGACTGTCACGATAAAATAACAGAAATAAAGGCTCTCACAGAAAAATTTAAATGCTCGTTTTTCCCGCGAGACCTTCGAGAGTGGAACGGTAGAAAGACAGCTTGAAGGTGGTTCACTGAACCCTCTCCCAGACACTTTATTGTTAATAGCAAAGTAATTAACGTAGATGTAGATGTAGAGGAAAGAGTTTCGTCATGAGTGGCCCTCCCAAGACTCGCCTCAAAACGACGTATCATCTACTCACGGAACCCTGTTTTGACTTAGGCCTTGTGTAGACCATCTACACACCCCTTTCACCTTTCAGCTTTCTTTTCGTTACTTAGGATTGGTTGTCCATCTGAGCTCTTAATATTCATCCAGCTGCTTCTCTTTTCTCTGAAGACCTTTATTTTCCTGCAGGCGATATTTAACCTTTCCTCTAGTAAAATATCCATGTAGATCCTTACATTTTTCCTCTAGCCATTCCTACTTAGCCTTTTCGCACTTCCCGTCAATCTGATTTTTTAAACATTTGTATTACCTTTCGTCTGCTTCATTTGCTGCATTTTTACATTTTCTTCTTTCATCAGTTAAATTCAGTATCTCTTGTGCTGTCCAAAAATTTTTAGTAGGCCTTGTATTTTTACATCTTTAATCCTCTGCTACTCTCACTATTTCATCTCTCAAAACAACACATTTGTCTTCTAGCGTATTCCTTTCCCCTGTTCTAGTCAATCGCTACCTAACGCTCCCTCTGAAACTATCAACAACCTGTGGTTCCAACGAAACCGGATCCCATCCCTTAAATTTCCTAGCCAGCCGCTGTGGCCGAGCGGTTCTAGGCACTTCAGTCCGGAACCGCGTTGCTGCTACGGTTGTAGTTTCGAACCCCGACTTGGGCATGGATGCGTGTGATGTCCTTAGGTTAGTTAGGTTTAAATAGTTCTAAGTCTAGGGGACTGAAGACTCAATGTTGAGTCCCATAGTGCTTGGAGCCATTTGAACCATTTTTAAATTTTCTCCTGTTTGCAATTTCACGTTTTTCTGTTATAAAGATATTATATCCATTGTTATTGACTATGGCCTGTATTGTCTCTGATTATTTTTCGTAGTTTTCTTTGCCGAGTGGCATCTTATTCATAATGTGTATCATGTATTGGAAGACTACTACCTTGTCGTTTTGTGGGTGGTTTGATGTAACATGCCTGTTGTTGCTGGCTTTCTGTAAATATCATATATGTCATCTCTCTTTATTGTTATTTCCAAGAAGTGTATTTTTTCCACGTTTTTTCACGGTGAACTGGATATTTTTATATGCAGGAACTGTTTATGTTGCTTGAAGTTTTTTTCTCTTTAGATTCATCTACCATGTATATTATGTGAACCACAAATTAGTACTAGTAAACCACTTTGTATCATTCCTTTCTGATTATATGTTTGCATTTTATATGTGGTTGATGAATATCATGTTCATGTTATTGGAGGTCCCACTAAAAAACCATCTTTTTGTAAGTGGTATTCCTTTTCGAATTAGAAGACATTTTGAGATATGATTATTTGAAGGGTTGTGGTTTTTTAAAAAATATTGTCTGTATGCAGCTTGTTGTATGTCAGTAGGTCATCTTCAGTTAGTTTTGTTGTGCGTGAAGTCGGTATTGAATTGATATTGAAGTGTAGATTTTCTGCACATCAAAAGAAATGGTTTAATTGTTCGTAAAATGCATACGTTTTTCATTTGCGCTATAAGTTCAGTTTTGTTTTTCGCTACTCTGTTGTTATTCAGTTATTAGTGTTGTGTTGAGATCTTGTTTATGTGTTTTACCTATGGTGCCTTCAGATAATGTATGACAAGTCTCATCTGAAGGTTCAGATGATTGGCTTCGGAGTGTTGTTGTTAATGGTATTCCTGTGTGATGTTTTGTTTCTGTTTGCCAATGAACATAAATTTGATGTCCTCAAAGCTGTTTTTTTACTTGTGACTGGGTATATTGGATCAGATTCAAGTATTGATGTTGTTAGAGAAAAAGAATACTTTGGTTTTTCCTGTATATTTTTGTTTACTGATCAGTACTCTGGTGCTTCCTTTAATACCACTAGTAACTATGGCTTTATTGGAGTGCAGGTTTTCTTTCAGTTTCTTTGTTGTGTTGTATTCTAATTGAAGTTTATTCTTAAATACTTCTTTTGGCATGATGTTTATGTTGTTTATTCCACCCTTCACCAGTTCTAGTGTTAACTCTACATTCATAGTATTATTATCTTTTTTCTCTTCCTCTCTCAGGATACTTATTGTTTCTACAGTTCGATTTTCTGTATAGTGGTTGACTATCTCGATTGTGAAATTATGTTTGAGCCCTTTACAGCTGTGTACTCTTCTGTGTTAAATCTGCATCTATGATTTTTATTACTTTTTGGTGGAATGTGTGTTGTACTTTCTTGTCTTTATCTTGAAGGTTGTGATTACTAGAAACTCAGTTTTTACAAATGTGTCTTTCATGTATATTTCAGTATTCTTGCTGCGATGTATTCAATTTTGTGTATCGCGCTAATCATCACTGCTCAGTTGTTAATAAACGCAGATAATGCAAGATGTGCTTCATATAACATTCTATTAAGGAAAAATTTCTTGGTAAAAAGGAGTTTGATTTCATATTTCAGCCAAGACTTCTCTGCAGACGGTTTCGTTCTTTGTGCTATCAATGAATTGTTTTTTATCTTTGCATTAACATACGTGGGATTACATTATTTATAATGAGTGTTTGCTTGAATCTGTTGTGCTGGATGTATTGCGGAGTCTGAGACAGAAATTCTTGAAACAGTTTTATAGCTTAATAGCAAATCCTGACATGGCTATAATATCGTTTGTTATATTTTGTATTATTCTTTAGTTGCTTCTACGTTTTTGTAGTTGTGTTCCAACTATACAACTAAATGCATGCCATGTGCATTATACTTTGTTTTATTTGTGAAGCATCTTAAGTGACCTGTAATACATGTTTTTATGTATATAATAATTGCATTATATAATGCATGTTATTATGCTCCAATTGTTTGATGTCGGGTGGGAAACTACTTTTTGCAGCACAAGTTTTGTGAGCTTAAATTACTGTAGGGTTTTACTTACGATTTGTGATCTTATTATTTCCTATGTGCTATCCTGAAGTGGTACTTAGTAGGTTTGCATTCATCAGGATGTTCGATTCCTGGCGTTTTTCGAACACATTTCAAATGAACTCACTTTCACTGTTAACTGTGAAATAAAAGATGAACAAAAACACACAGAGGCAGTTGGCAAAACTAGATACACTAAATACATACAACCAGCACACAGTGAACATTGATGGTGAGGTCTTCAGTTGAAATGTGTTCAAAAACGCAGAAAATCGGATATCCCAGTCTATGCACTGCAACTGAGTACAACTCCAGTATGGCACATATGTATTAATAAGATCACTAACCGTAACTAAAACCAAATAGCGTCTCACAACAAAAACGAACTGAAATATATTGACATATCTTTTATTATTATACAACACAATTATTATATGACACAGTTATTATATGCATAAAATAAACATGATAAGTTTTTATGATTTGTTATATGTGCCAGCATACGATAATAACGCATCAAATACTTGGCTGATACGCTTATTTTTCCGTTTGCCCTATAGGAGATGTTCTGTTTTATAACGATTTCTGCAATAATGTAGCCCTTACGTCGTGTTGTGACAAATAGGAAGCCATAAATATCTAAACCTTTACTGCCCAGATGTGTAGAACAGTTGCTTTCATCTTCAAGAAATTGCAGGTAACGCACTCTTTTATTATCACTCATATCAGGTTTAACGTAGATACCTAAGGCTAAATTATATTATCCCTAACTACATCAACGTTAGGATAAAAACAAGCTCAAATTCAGCTCGCTTAACATGGCGTTAATGTGAAATACTTTGGATAAGAAATGAAATGAAGGAACTTTTTAATTTAAATTAATGCGACGTCATTTTAAAATCTTTTAATATTTTTACATTCAGGGCAATGTGACCATCTGTGTCAATACATAAAACTGTGTGTGCTTTGGCAGCAAAGCGAGCTAGTGTCTACATACAAAAAGAAACTAAATACTTTTTATGTCTGAAAAATATTCGGCTAGTATGAGGAATGTTAAAATTCTAAACAATTTTCAGTTCTACAACAGAACCATTAGCAATACCAGAATCGGTTTCTCTGAGAATGAATAAGCTGTTTTAAATAAAGGTCTGAAGTTATACCCTCAAAATGCTTGGGTATATAACAAATGTTTTAGTTTATTATATTAGATCATGCCAAACTGGCAATAGACTCTATAAAATTAAATAAAATAGAACAAGAAAGTTTACCTGTAGCAGTCAATAAAATTATGTGTGACTCCAAAAATCGATCTACAACTAAGGGATATGAGCTTGCTATCAGTTGCGACATAAATTAGAAACCAAAACACCATATCACCTTGAACACTAAAGCAAATAACGCAAAAACTCTGGTTGTTACATAAACACAAAATTATATCGAAAAATCCGAAAAATTATTCTTGGAATGTGGCAGTGCAGAAATAAGAAATATCCCAAAAAACAAACTTCAAACAGAAGTAAGGAAAGTTATAAATAGTACGTTAACTGATTTTTCCATCGCTTATTGATAGAGCAGCGTAAGAATAAAACAAAAGCATAATATTTCGTATGTTCTACAGGACGATAGACAGTGGCAGATTCCTATTCACTGATGAGAAATAATGAATCCCAGAAAACTGTCTCCACATCTACAAAACGAAAATGAAATTATCGTACGACACTTTTGGCCGGGAAACATTATCTGGGTTTTTTCGGCAACCTATTGCTAGGCTGGAAGCCACATCCGAGACTTGCGCGTTGACGGTGATGAAATGATGATAACGCAGCACACTGGCCACTGAGCTACCGAGACAGATACCTCAGGTAGAGATCAAAACGCCCAAGAATAGTGTTCCCAGATCAACAGTTTATGTTACAGATAAACCTAGCTATCTACTTAAAAAACTACTAAGTGATCTTTGTACTTTTAGAAACATCTAAATCCGAAAAAACAGCTACAAGTTTGTGGAAGTGATTACACGTAATTGTAACCCTGATAATGCAAGATCCACATGGCCCGAGATGGGGCAATAATTGAAATAACTGAGATGCTGAAAATTGTACTGAAGCACATTTACTTTTGTTTTTGAAACAATATCCACTTTCAAGAAGGGAAATGAGCTGAGGAACCTCGGTTGACAGGTACTCCAAGAGATATTTTCACCCGTCATTTGGGAGACAAAATCTTCAGGCAACATCCTGAAGTTGGTGCCTGTATAGTGTACTACAAACGGTATGTTAATGATGTTCTCGTCTTATTGCATTGCTCGCAGCAAGCTATCGATCAGTTTACAAACAACTTTAGTAAAATGCACAATCACTTTACTTTTACAGTTGAGCACCAGCACCAGTAAATCACAGCGAAATATTAAAAATGACAGAGTTAATAAAAAATAAAAAATGGCGGAAGTAAAGTAAATGTGTTAATGAGAAATTCAAAACCTTCTCCCCGTCCCTTCCACCTCCCCTTCCTTCTCCTTTATAGCCAGATAATCATAGTGCAGTATTAAAAAGTAAACAACCAGTCAAAATAAAATTCAGTTTGGCAGAACTAACTCACTTGTGTATAATGCCCAAATGCCCTCGCCCTCTGCTAACTAAAGTACTGTAATGATACAGCCAGTAATTATGTACTTTTAAAAATAAGTAAAATAATTAAAAATCTAACTAGCCCAGTTGTGATCTGCATCTCCTGCCCCCTTCTCACTCTGTCCTCCTCCCCTCCCGCTCCCCTCCAGCCAATCGAATCGAAGTATTGAAACACTGTCTGCCTCTTTACCCCTCTTCTTTCCAGACAATCAATGCATGGTATCAAAATGATGGATAAAAATGATACCATGGCATTATTTCTGTGTAAGTCAAAGATAAATATACCACTGGCATAATATTAAAATGACACCAAGCTCCAAGTATGCATTATATATGTGTTTCAGACATAAAATTCTGTACACCTGTGATTCGTCTATATTTTGTACATCAGATACTATACTTTTTAAACATCGAACTCATCAAAATAACCATTTCTCTCTGTATTTCATCTCAGAATTACTATACTCCTTAAAAACACATATACTTTCTCTGATGCAAAGTAATCATCTCCTCTCTTCTCTCTCTCGCGTACAAAAACACACACACAGACACACATACACATTTAGCATTTGTCTTATAATCTATTACTCAGCGAATTAAAGGGAAAACAAAAAATACACAAAAAAATTTAATATAAAATTTTTGAGGGAGTTTTACAATTTTTACTGCCACACACAGTGGAAACATACGAATTTAATTACAATCTGCATTATCTTGCATACTTTTTAGAAACTTGTCTATTGCAAACAGTAGTAGCTGACATCCATCTAATGTTAGAATACCATTTAAAATACAGTAACACCTAACACATAATGCAATGTGTAATGCATAATGCCTGACGCCTATAGCTTAACGCTTAATGTCTAATAACTAAGATGCCAAACTGCGTATACATATGTACCTCTGGTATAATTTTAAAACAATCCCAGGTTCAAAGATGTGGACTTTTATTGTGCTATTTACATGGAATTGTGTACACATACATACCTCTTTAATAGTATTAAAATGATGTCAAGATTAAAGATATGCGTTATTTATGTATAATTGTTTACACATACATACCTTTGGCATTACAAATGGTTACAACACATTTCCAGGGAAGAAAATCACTCGGTTTGAGATATTCATACAATCTTGTAGATGTACATGTGTTGGGTCTCTTGGAGGCGGGAGGAAACACATCAAGTCGACCTCATTACTCTGTGTTAAAATATTTTTTCCACTCTTATTGTTCACGCATCGTAATTCATGGTAGTAGTGTGTATGTCGTACGAGCAATGGTGATGTGAGCCTTCACTGGAGCTTTGAGATGGATAAGATTACGCGCATCCATCTTGAAGTTATCTCACAGACTGTCATCTGGGGCACTTGTCTGCTTCTCTCGCTGCACACATTGTACACGCAGACTGGCTCTGTAATTCAACCAATATTTTCGGATCTCCTGTGGAAGTAAATATGATCGATTGACTTAGTCCAATGCGTGTTGTGAAAAAAATCCCATCTGGGAACTGTCTTCGCAAGATTTTTTTTTATTTTATAGAGAACGTCTCCTCATCTTATACAGGCTTGTAGTCGGGATCTGACTGTGATAAGACCAAAGACCTGCGGGAACAAGTTTCCACTCGTCTTTCCTTGTCAGAAAACAAGTCTCATCCTCTTTATGTTAATCAGTTTGCTCCCACTTGGCATTTTTGGGAATGTAATAGCGCTGTTCGATTCAGCGCATGGGATAAGAAATCTCTGCTTGCCCAGTAGGGAGTTGAGGGTATAAATGGACACCTTCCAACTGGCTGAAGTCATTAATGTTTTGTCAATTCACCTGTCAATATCATGATCAGAAGGGAGCTAAGTAGCCTTCTCCTTGTTCAGTCTATCACTCAAACATTTTTGTCTTATCTATAAATAAAAGTTTTTCTCATTCACTGTTAAAGAGTCCATTGTCCTCCTGATCAAGAAAATGAGATAAGAAGTCTGCCTCAGGAGCATCATAAGGTTCTCACAGAGGTATTCAGAACCTTTAAGGAATGTAAAATGCAGTGCTTCCGACTTGGTGAAGTCATTTCTGCTTGACCCCCAGAGCTGTAAACATCTTTTGGGCTCCTGGAAATCTGATCGAGCTGCTGGGGAGAAAAATCTTCAAAAAGCAGCAGCGTTTTTGCCCAAAGAAGTTGGGAGTAAGAGAATAGAGTCGGGAGAATGTAAGTGTCCTTTTCTCCTTATGTAGTCTATCATTTAAAGGTTTCTTGGTCATATCTGTGTCATGTATTTAACCTCACAGACTCTGCGATCTGACTAAACAGCACTAGCCGTGGCACCGGAGAATCTGCAGAAGAAGACGACCACCTTGGTAACCTGTACTTTTATCGATTAACCTAATAATATCATAACCGGCAGCAAAATACATTACATTAGATGATTCTACTCTGCATTTAGAAGATGAATGTACTACATACTGTATAACCTACCTCTCCGACCAATTACATTTTTCTATATGACCGCGTACCTAAAGTCCCTAATCTGTGGGGAAAAGGCATCAACTCCGAAGAATAATGCAAAACCAAGAGAAGAAGATGAAGTTATAACCGAATCGCCACTACTCAATATTTTAGTAGTGACGATTAGAAATAAAGTTAGGTTAATTTATATATTTTTAATGACATAAACCGGTTTTATATTAATAGTAGGTTTTGGAAAATTTGTTAGAAAGGTTTTCAAAGTGTGTCATTAATGAAATAACCAATGGTCGCCAGTTCCTCACCGGAAAAAGAATAGTTAAATTGAAACGGAAGTCTATACTCGTAAGCTACCTTACGTAAGGATAGTTACGCACACTTTCAAGTACTTCACAGCACACATGGCACAGTAGTCGAATGATAATCAAATGACAAACACATATAAAGTATGATATTAATTTTCAAAGATCAATTAAGGTAAGGTTTTTTATTGGCTCTGGACAGCAACTTTTTGTTACATTTCTCGCCGTAATACTAACTGTCGTAATTGTACCAAGCAGAAAGATTGTTAGAACTTATTAATTGATTAGGACTCTCATTTACCTTGCATTTACCCTGATATTTCTTTGTAATAAAAGTTATAAACTATGTCACAAGGTATAGATAAGAATAGGTTAGGTTAGGTTAGGAAGTTTTACTACCAATTTTATAGTATGAAAGTTACTCTATTTTTAGCAAATGAATTAATACTGGCTTTTTCAGCATTCTGTTTCTGAAATTATTCATACTACAGCCAAAGATTTCATTATTACGTAACTGTCCAAAAGTTGTAAAAATTATGTTTTGATAATCTAATAAATTAATGTTCACTTCACTTTCAGTTCACTTTCTGATTATCTAGTTTCATGCAAAGGGATAGGATGGATACTACTTTGATGATAGCTTAGGAAAATTATTTGCGTGATAATGTTCACGAAAACAATGTTATTTAACCAATAAAATTCCAACTACGCTGGTTAGCCTGTTACACTTCTAGTTATAAAGTCTAGATTTTATTACACTTTATGATGCCGTTCCTTTGTCGAGTGGCTTCATTTAGCGATGAAATAGGGCACAGGTTGAGATTCTTGCAATATCACAGCCAATAATAAGGGTTCACAGTACTCTTGATGTTACGTGAATTACTCAGATGTTCAAATGTGTGTGAGATCTTATGGGACTTAATTGATTTCATCAGTCTCTAAGCTTACAGACTACTTAACCTAAATTATCCTAAGGACAAACACACACACCCATTCCCGAGGGAGGACTCGAACCTCCGCCGGGATTACGTGAATCACTCTTGCTGCATTTGTGCTGTGCCCATATTAAACATCCGCCAAAACAATCATTTCAGTTTGCCACAGATCCGCACTTCGGAAACATACTTTTTATCTCCGCACTTTTGCATAGCCACACTGGCGAATACAAGCAACCAACGACACCAATCATCTCCTTGCGACTCCGAACTGCTACTTTTTTGGCGCGCTCGCACGCCCAGCGGTAATGCATTTGCAATTTATTACACTCTTTAACAATATCTTTTCCCTGACAAGTCGAGCGTGTCTGCTTACAAAACGTTAACATTCCATTCGTATCCTCTTTCTTAAATAACAAATAGTATTCGTAACCCGACAACATATTTACATGAATAATATCCAGCACAACTAATAAAGCAAACTTCGTAAAACACTCAGAAAATGTATGATCATCCACAGAATTGTGGTGTTATAACTGCTATTAAGGAGTCTGTCTTGACATGGGATGCACTGCTGAAAATTAGTAAGCGGAATTGCAGATTATTACTGACACGAACTACTTCCGTTTATTGAACAAGGAATCATAGGGGAAAATGTTCATTGTTCTTACAGACATGCACGTCCGAGTAACAAGTTCATGGTCGTTTAAGACGAAAAAAATTCGTAGAATCTTACATCATTTATCTCGACGCGAACAGCTCGTACAGTTGGATAATGTTGTAACTTTTTCCCTTAACTAATTTTGAATGGCTTCCTCAGAAGTGTCAGAAGTTTTGAAGTGGAGGATATACCAGACGATTCGATCACAAGATACATACTAGAAATAGATCTTGGACACCATGAAAGTATTCACGATTTGCATTTATAAATATGTCTTTCTCCAGAAAATGTGGCAGCAGACAGCAAGAAACCAAAAAATTTCTTTTCACGTTTTCGAGACAAAAAATCGTCAAATTAGCCAACTTATTAGAATCACTTGTTCAAAGATGGGTTAGGAAAAATAAATGCACCTCAGTACAAGGAACGCGTTTCTATTGCTGTCTGATGATATTAATAAATGGTATTTAACCAATGTAGGTCCTGGAAAACTGGAAAATTTCCAAGTTTATGATTTTGGCTAGGAATTGAAGGAAACAGTTCAGCTGCACGACAGTGGCAATGAAAATAGGGGATATGCTGCAGCAGTATATATTAAACTGGCAAACGTTGTATCAAATAAAGCGACAGAGAATAATAGTCAAGTCAAACTATGATGCCTGTTTCTAGTGGTCAATTATAGCAGGTTTACATCATGTTAATAAGGATGCATGACCTGAGTTTAAATAGTAATGATGTGAAAACTATTCAAAATTGCCAACATACTGTTCCCTGCGGAGAATATGTCTATAGCGTCCTGTGTTCCCATTATGTATGAATGATTGTGGAAGATCGAGTTGTACCACTGCATACTACAAAACACTGTCGCAACAGACATGTGAATCTACTGATGATGCAGGTTGCTAATAATACAGATACACTATGTGATCAAAAGTATCCGAACATCGTGCCCTCCATGGGTAATGCTGGAATTCAGTGTCGTGTTGGCCCACCCTTAGCCTTGATGACAGCTTCCACTCTCGCAGACACACGTCGAATCAGGTGCTGGAAGGTTTCTTGGGGAATGGCAGCTCATTCTTCACGGAGTACTGCACTGAGGAGAGGTATCGATGTCGGTCGGGGAGGCCTGGCACGAAGTCGGCCGTCTTCAGTTGTCGGCGGTCTCTGTCAATCAACATTCGAGATCAACCTTTGCGCTTTTGTGCTGTACGTTCCCTTCACATTCCCACTTCACTATCACGCCGGAAACAGTGGACCTAGGAAAGTTTGGAAGTGTGGAAATTTCGCGTACAGACGTATGAGACAGTTGTCACCCATCACCTGACCACGTTCGAAGTCCGTGAGTTCCGCGGAGTAACCCGTTCTGCTCTCTCACGATGTCTAATGACTACTGAGGTCGCTGATATGGAGTACCTGATCGTAGGTGGCAGCACAATGCACCTAATATGTAAAACGTGATATGGAGTATCTGGTCGTAGGTGGCAGCACAATGCACCTAATATGTAAAACGTATGTTTTAAGGGATTTTCCGGACACTTTTGATCATATAGTGTATATGTCTTTTCTATTACATAAAAAGCTTGTAAAGACTCACACGAAACGGCATTACTGCTTGTCACAATTCGATTGTAATAAATGAATACTGCCTTTGTTATTTTCGTTAGATTAGATGCAAATTTAAAAGAGTGTACACATTTTAAACCGATTACCAGTATATTCCCGATCTGCAAAAATGACTTCATAAAATTGACGAAATTTAGTATTAAAATGAAATTTCCCTTCGTGATTTATGTTGATATACACTCCTGGAAATTGAAATAAGAACACCGTGAATTCATTGTCCCAGGAAGGGGAAACTTTATTGACACATTCCTGGGGTCAGATACATCACATGATCACACTGACAGAACCACAGGCACATAGACACAAGCAACAGAGCATGCACAATGTCGGCACTAGTACAGTGTATATCCACCTTTCGCAGCAATGCAGGCTGCTATTCTCCCATGGAGACGATCGTAGAGATGCTGGATGTAGTCCTGTGGAACGGCTTGCCATGCCATTTCCATCTGGCGCCTCAGTTGGACCAGCGTTCGTGCTGGACGTACAGACCGCGTGAGTCGACGCTTCATCCAGTCCCAAACATGCTCAATGGGGGACAGATCCGGAGATCTTGCTGGCCAGGGTAGTTGACTTACACCTTCTAGAGCACGTTGGGTGGCACGGGATACATGCGGACGTGCATTGTCCTGATGGAACAGCAAGTTCCCTTGCCGGTCTAGGAATGGTAGAACGATGGGTTCGATGACGGTTTGGATGTACCGTGCACTATTCAGTGTCCCCTCGACGATCACCAGAGGTGTACGGCCAGTGTAGGAGATCGCTCCCCACACCATGATGCCGGGTTTGGCCCTGTGTGCCTCGGTCGTATGCAGTCCTGATTGTGGCGCTCACCTGCACGGCGCCAAACACGCATACTACCATCATTGGCACCAAGACAGATGCGACTCTCATCGCTGAAGACGACATATCTCCATTCGTCCCTCCATTCACGCCTGTCGCGACACCACTGGAGGCGGGCTGCACGATGTTGGGGCGTGAGCGGAAGACGGCCTAACGGTGTGCGGGACCGTAGCCCAGCTTCATGGAGACGGTTGCGAATGGTCCTCGCCGATACCCCAGGAGCAACAGTGTCCCTAATTTGCTGGGAAGTGGCGATGCGGTCCCCTACGGCACTGCGTAGGATCCTACGGTCTTGGCGTGCATCCGTGCGTCGCTGCGGTCCGGTCCCAGGTCGACGGGCACGTGCACCTTCCGCCGACCACTGGCGACAACATCGATGTACTGTGGAGACCTCACGCCCCACGTGTTGAGCAATTCGGCGGTACGTCCACCCGGCCTCCCGCATGCCCACTATACGCCATTGCTCAAAGTCCGTCAGCTGCACATACGGTTCACGTTCACGCTGTCGTGGCATGCTACCAGTGTTAAAGACTGCGATGGAGCTCCATATGCCACGGCAAACTGGCTCACACTGACGGCGGCGGTGCACAAATGCTGCGCAGCTATCGCCATTCGACGGCCAACACCGCGGTTCCTGGTGTGTCCGCTGTGCCGTGCGTGTGATCATTGCTTGTACAGCCCTCTCGCAGTGTCCGGAGCAAGTATGGTGGGTCTGACACACCGGTGTCAATGTGTTCTTTTTTCCATTTCCAGGAGTGTAGGATCCGTCTTGGAACCAGTTGCTGGTAGCAGTTGTAACACTGATCGTATTCCGATCAAGTACATTTGCATAAACGATTCAGTATCACACACTACATACACTGCAACTATAACTGGGAATATTCCAAATTTAAATTGCACAGAGGAAGCGACTGCATGGAACGGTCCACAGAACAGCTCTATGCAATTGTTCAGATTGTGAATACATTTTTATTACGAAATAAAACGTTGATATTAAACCTTGAAGAAGAATCTGCTTTTTGCTCAAGAAAAGTCTATTGTATTTGTGAGAAACTCTTTGATGAAGACGATATACAGTACCGTGACCATTGCGATTGCATGGAAACATACCGACACATACCATGACCGGTGTCATTTCATAGCTGCGTACCGACGTGCAGAACATCCCAGTGGCAACGTGAGCTACAGGCCTCACCGTACTCTGCTCATTGTATTCCACAATCTGAACAACTACGACGGGCTTTTCTTTATCATAAACATTTGTGAAAAAATAACTGCAGGCAACAACGAAAAAGAACTGAAACTAAATCCAGGGCGTGTTTTTATTCTTTCGTTGAATATGGAAAAATATAAATTTCTTACTAAAATATTCCAGTAATGCATCGTAGGAAGAGATGCAGTGTAAATTTATGATTTATCGATTTGCTACATTTTTTGATATGTTTACAAGAAAAGTGTGCATCATACCTAAAAGTGGACAACTCGATATAATGAAGGCATATTTATTCCGATGGTCGAGAGTTCAGTCTTGTTAATCAGACGGGAAAGTTCCCTTTTCAGTATGATAGTAACGAACAGATTTTGTCTGATGTCGTTGGCCCTCAATCGACTAGTTTAAGATGAAACGATAACAGAGGCTGAATACCAGAGACCCTGCAGTGAGTGGAACGCATTCAAGTGTTTTAGACTCGGAGAATATTCCAACATATTTAAAAACTGATGCACTGCTCTTTGCCCTTAAGACTTATGAATTAGATGCTGCACATTATATTACGTTAGCTGGCTTTGTAGGGAATGCACTATTGAAAATTAGTAAAGCAGAAATGCAGAATTTTGCAGAATCGAATAACTCTCGTTTATTAACAAGGAACCAGAGACGAAATTGTTCACTGATCTTGCAGACGTGCAGATCCCAGAAACAAATTCACGGGAGATGAAAAACTTGACGAAGCTCGCAACATTTATCCAAAATGTGAACAACTTATACAACTGGGCAATGTTGCAACATCCTCCCATATCTAATTTTGAATTGTTTCCAACAGAAACTGTTAAACGTCTTGAGGTGAAGGACGTACCAGACGATTTGGAAACAGGGTACATCCTGAAAGCAGGCCTTGGACGCAATGGAAGTATTCAAGATTTACATTCAGAAATATCCCTATAACAGCAAGAAAACAAAGAAATTGTCTTCTGCTTTCAATAACAAGAATAACTATTTCATTGATTATAGAAACCTAAAATAATGTTCACAAAATATATGTGCTCTAAAAAAGAGATTCGCTGATTATTATGATTTGGGCGAAATCGCTGGATGATGCAGTGATTTTAAAACCAAATTTTCAAAGGAGTGTTATTGTTAACGCAACTCCAGTCGCCACTGAACTAAGTAGACCTAATGTAGTCTTCGGTAAAGCTGGTGAACAAAAGAATGGTTGGATTAATGAGGGATGAGCCGAATGGTAAGCCTATTTTAGAATTTGTGGGGCTGCCTGCGTGCAAACATGTATGTTCTCGAGAGTGAGTCTTGGCCCATAACGTGCAAGAGGAAAGGCGTAAATCTATCTTCCGCTAATCGGTTAACCATTGACGATTACACGCAGTGTGTCTTGGATTCAGAAGTGAAAGCTACTGTGCTGTTTGTCATTCAATCAATGCAGCATGTTGTATCGACAATTAAACTACATAAATTTTAATCTATCTGCACGGGATGGTAAAAGGACATAATTTTCCCGATAAAGTAAATATATTAGCCTGTGGACGTTACCACATCAAAAATGATGTTTGAAAATAATGTATATATGCGACTGCTTTTTATTGTGCAAAGTAAAAGATTAAAAATAACTAAATACTTAAAAAAAGTTAACGTGAATATTATACGAGGGTGAGTCAAATGAAAACCTTAAATATTTTTTAAATATTATTTATTGTGCAGAAGTGGTACAAAGCTGTATCACTTTTCAACATAATCTCCCCCACGCACAATGCAAGATCTCCAGCGCTTACAGAGTGTATAAATTTCCTTAGAAAAAAATTCTTTTGCTAGTCCGCGCAACTACTCATCGCGTGGCGTACCTCTTAATCGGAAGGGAACTTTTATCCTCCCATTTGCGTCTCTGAGTGGTCCAAACATACGGAAATCACTCGGGGCAAGGTCTGGTGAGTATAGTGGATGAGAAAGACACTCAAAATGGAGGTCTGTGATTGTTACAGCTGTTGTAAGGGCACTGTGGGGCCTTGCACAGTCATGTTGCAAAAGGACACCTGCTGACAGCAATCCACGATTTGATTGCAGGCCGCACATGATTTTTTAGGAGATCTGTGTATGATGCACTGGTGACAATGGTCTCTATAGGAATGTAATGCTAAAAATGATGCCTTTTTCGTCCCAAAAGAGAGTCACAATAACCTTCCCTGCTGATGGTTCTGTTCGAAACTTCTTTGGTTTTGGTAATGAGAAATGACGCCATTCCTTGCTCGCTCTCTTCGTTTCCAGTTGGTGGAAGTGAACCCAGGTTTCGTCCCCAGTAACGATTCTTGCGAGCGAGGAAGCCATCACCTTCTCGTTCAAAGCGCCGAAGAAGTTATTCACAAGCATCAACACGTCGTTCTCTCAATTCAGGAGTCAGCTGCCGTGGCACCCATCATGCAGACACTTTGTGAAACTGGAGCACATCATGCACAATGTGGTGTGCTCACCCATGACTAATCTTTAAACATTCTGCAACGTCATTCAGTGTCACTCGGCGGTTTTCCTTCACTAAGGTTTCAACTGCTGCAATGTTCTGTGTGGTCACAACACATTGTGCCTGACCTGGACGAGGAGCATCTTCCACTGAAGTCACACCATTTGCAAATTTTCTACTCCATTCGTAGACTTGCTGCTGTGACAAACATGCATCACCGTACTGAACCTTCATTAGTCGATGAATTTCAATAGGTTTCACACCTTCACTACACAAAAACCGAATGACAGAACCCTGTTCTTCCCTGGTGTAAGTCGCAAGTGGGGCGTCCATCTTTATACTGATACTGCGAAGGTATGTGTGCATTTGCACTATGCACAGGCCATTCTCCACGCTGTATGTAGCACGGTTACCAACTTATAGGATAACGGCGAAAAATTTCGATTTGTTATTACAAATTTAAGGCTTTCATTTGACCCACCCTCATATATGCCTATAAACATGTGAGTAATGTAAATATATGAAAAAGCATGCTATGTGACAAACATTGTACGGAAAATCAAACTTTTATAATAAACTGTTTATGTAGCAAATGGTATTCTTATTTTCCTTCTCCTCCCTCTGTAGTTTGTTTCCTTCACACAACGCACAACGTTAGCGAGTGTCTCTGTCTCCCAGATGGTATGTGTCTTATCAGGACAGCTGAGACATACAGCGGTATCTCTCTCTCTCTCTCTCTCTCTCTCTCTCTCTCTCTCTCTCTCTGTCTCTCTCTCTCTCTCTCTCTCTCTCCCTCTCTGGATTGGACCTCTGTCTCTCTCTGTGCCTTGCTGTAGCAAGCGAAATGTACACTTCGTAAAATGTCTTGCATGCATGTTTGTGTAATACTGACAAAAAAGTTCTAGAAATCGAGTATTTACACTTTTTCACAAAAAAGTTGTGTGACATGACATTTAATGACGATACAGAGGTGGAAGGACGTGCAGACATGCAGATTTGGGGACGAAATATTTTAACTGAAATGATGAAACAGTACAGACTGTAATTTTGGGAAATTTGTTACATTTTCAGGGAAAACAGCTAAAGATTATTTTATATGAGGGATTTAATGTGTGTAATGAGTAGAGGATATTTGACGAATGTAATAGAGAGAGAAATGATTACTATGAATAAAAAATGTCACAGCTGTGTAAGAAATAAAATTTTTGACATATGACACACTAGATGTGTGTGTGTGTGTGTGTGTGTGTGTGTGCGAGTGTGCGCGTTTATGTGTCAGGGAGAGAGAGAGAGAAAGAGATTGACAGAGAGAGTGCTGTGTCGCCCGAACAAGATACAGCCAGGGCAAAAGCACCACAAGTGAAAAGATGCGAGCTGGTGTCAGTGCCATAGATACTCGTCAGTTGCGCGAGTTCCACCATTGCACCGGGCGGCACTGAGGATGAAGATATCGGCTTCGCCTCGGCCAATTTCCGGCTGTATACAATCCGCCAATGACCGTACGACAATGAACAGAAGCCTTCTCGGAAGAGAGAAGAGCAGCTCTCGCTCACTTGGTTATACATCATCGTCCGTGGTTGACTTACAAGGGGAAGGTCTCAGACATGGCCAAACGATTCGGCTCAAATTTGGCAGGTCGCTTCTGTACAAGCTAAAACGAAGGACTCTAGGATATTTTGGCCCAACGCCCTCCCGTTTTTGAGAAAAGCATCCCTAAAGGTTATGACGAGTAATCGACACACAATTGGTGGGACCAATAGGTAATTGTAAATAGAGCATATTTCATCATCAGGTATGGGGTCCACGAACGCATACTATTCCAGAAATCGTGGAAAGAAACTCTTACAACTGCCGCTTATGTATACACATGGTAAACGTCTTTTGCTGAGAGCGCCGGTGGGGCAACGGCCAAAGTAACTGGCTAGGAAGCGGATAACTCGATATTGAATCTCGAGGAATCCTAGTGGATATTATTCTTCTCGTATGTATTTTTCTTTTTCTCAATTGATAGGGATGGGAGGGTTAATAAGGTAAGCAAATCAATAAGGAATGATAAAAAGGTAGGCAAATAAATTTCTCAAATCTCTTGGGATAGTAAACAAGCAAAATTTTACTGCTTGTCACTTTACAATAGCTCTTCCAGTGGCTGTTAAGTGTCCTCACTTTTCTTCAAACAACTAGAGGGATGGTACTTGTCACATAAACATTCGAAACAAATATACTCGCGGCACCAAGAGCATCTAATTAATGCAATCTTTCGACAGCTACGCTGTTCCTTCCGAAGAGTCGGTGGAAAACAAACTTGGTTTACGAAACTTCCTGGCAGCTTAAAACTGTGTGCCGGACCGAGACTCGAACTCGGGACCTTTGCCTTTCGCGGGCAAGTTCTCTACCAACTGAGCTACCCAAGCTCTACTCACGCCCCGTCCTCACAGCTTTACTTTCGCCAGTACCTCGTCTCCTACCTTCCAAACTTTACAGAAGCTCTCCTGCGACTTTTAATCAGCCAGGAAGTTTCATATCAGCGCACACTCCGTTGCAGAGTGAGAACCTCATTCTGGAAACTTGGTTTACATTTAAAAATATGTCTTTTTCGATAATTAATTTTGGTGGGTACCACGCATACGATATCATTGCCAGAAAAAACGGTGCTGAAAGTTGTTTATGAATTATGCCGTGAATAGTTATTGCATCCGTGCGGTCTTTTCCCGCTGGATTTCCAGAAGCATACTGCAATTCTGAGGCCTCAAAATAAAGTTTTAACCTGGCGGTAGAAATAAACATCACACGGCTGGCCCAAATGCGTGCAGTTTGGGGGTATTACTTTACCGTGCACGCCGGTTGACCCTCGTCATCTATAATAGGGTGTCATACATTAGAGTATTAGTTTGTCCACCCCAGGAATCCAATAGCAGACAAAACTTGTTACCAGCAACGTATGGTTTTAAAGCACTCTCAAGAAATGTTCTGTAAATCACATTTGTCAATTTCCAGATTTGGAGCACAAGTTATGTAAACATTTTTCAACGAGTCGGTTAAGCGAGTGATCTCTTCTATAACCCGAGGAGCGAATATAACATTCATTTCTTGTAAACAAAGGAAAACCTTAGCAACACTTTTCTAGAGTCTGTCATGGTATATTCCGCCGTGTAAGAGTGTTTTTTTTTAACTCCCAACTGCGACAAGGATTCATTTTTTCTCCATTATGCGATAACGTGCGTCCAATGTTTACCCGATATTCGCATGATATTCGATCGGTGTTAATCACATAATCACGATTAAAACCGGTAATACGTAATGCCAAAGATAATGATGCAGCAAACGTAAAATGCTTGTTTGTCGTATATTGAAGCGCTGCACCTGCAGCGCACTCCTGGAGTATTCTCGTTGTTACATTCTCGTTACGACAACGACATTCGACAAATAAATCGCACGTCGACTTATTTATCGCCTGGTATTTGTCGTATCTTGTCACTCCATTAACGATATCAGTTTCCCACAATTTTACGTCATTTTTAGGGTTGTTGTTGCTCCACTCTTTTGCACTGTTTGTAGGTTCCAATTTGGGTGATTCCTGGCTGTCGCTACCGCCTTCACTTTTACTTCAAGAGGTATAGCGCCGTAGTTCAATCGTTTAGTAACCGGTTCCTAATACCCATCGGGAACAGATGAACCACAGATTGCCTGCGACGTGGACATTTTCAAAGTATGACGACCAATTTGCGATTCACTAGTCGTGATATATCCCACTGAATTACCTTCTCCTTTGCCTTCATGGTATAGTTCTTCAGTACCAATAAAGTCATTTCGTTCGCTAGCTCCAAAAATCGCTCGTCGATAGCCGCTCCTATCAATCTGGAACGCTGAGAAACAGAACTGCCTGCTTCCGGTAATGCACTAATAATAAATCCGTCTTGCAACACTTTCCACAAACCAAAACACAGCGTCGGTAACTTTCCGCTTGCCGTCGTCTGTGACAGACTCCTAACTATATATTTCAGCGCTGTTCGAAGGGTGTACATCCTCCATTATTCAGATTATGCAACTGAAAGAATGACACAACAAACAATAACTAGTTAGTACGGGATAAACAGAAAAGCTAATTACTACAAACGACATGCAGTACAAGTCATATGTTACTTCCGGAAGATCACAGTATTTTTTCACAAAACATATTTTATACGGCTGATTAACGATGAAAAATCATTACATGTATCCTCGAGGTTCGCGTCAGCCTAATGACGGAAGATAACTCTTTCCAATTGACTTCTGTAAGGTTCGTGCTGGACACCCTCACTCTTTGAGGTTCACAACTAAGATATAACGAAGAGGCAAGCGGAACGACATACGTAACTCTCCCCGCGTGCATTCTGTCTCGTGCCTCGCTGTAAACAAACGTTACGCGATTGGCTACCTGTGGTCCGTCGTGAGAAATTCGCAGCACTCTTCCGCGAAGTTATTTTCATGTGACAAGGCTTAAAAATTTAACTCTTTAATAATTCTCATCGTTTGGGAAATTAATTTGGCTACCTTATTACTATTATTATTCCGTGCTGAGTTGCGTACCTTATTAACTCTCCTATTCCAACCAATTCCGATACGAAAAACTACAATTCAAAAATAAATAGAGTACAGTTTCCTCGAGATTCGATCCCGGATTATCCGCTTCACAGCCAGTTACCTTGGCCGTAGCACTATTGGTGCTTTTGGCGAAAGGCTCTTACCGTGTGGATACATAAGCGGCAATTGCAAAAGTTTCTTTCCTAGATTTCTGGAAAAGTATGCGTTTGCGAACCCCATACCTCACGATGAAAAATACTCTATTTACAATTATCTATCGATCCCATCAGTGACTGGCGTATTGTGACGAGCCAGTTGCTCGGCCACCATTGACGACAAATTTTCAGTTGGTGAGAGAACTGGAGAATGTGCTGGCCAGGGCAGCAGTCGAACATTTCCTGTATCGAGAAAGGCTCGTACAGGACCTGCAACATGTGGTCGTGCCTTATCCTGCTGAAATGTAGGGTTTCGCAGGGAACGAATGAAGGGTAGAGCCACGGGTCGTAACACATCTGAAATGTAACCTGCACTGCTCAAAGTGCCGTCAATGCGAACAAGAGGTGACCGAGACGAGTAACCAATGGTACCCCATACCATCACGCCGGGTTATACGCCAGTATGGCGATGACGAATACACACCTCCAAAGTGCGTTCACCGCGATGTCGCCAAACACGGATGCGACATCATGATGATGTAAACAGAACCTGGATTCCTCCGAAAAAATGACGTTTTGCACCCTGGTTCGTCGTCGAGTACTCCATCGCAGGCGCTCCTGTCTGTGATGCAGCGTCAAGGGTAACCACAGCCATGGTCTCCGAGCTGACAGTCCATGCTGCTGCAAACGTTGTCGAACTGCTCGTGCAGATGATTCTTGTCTTGAAAACGTCCCCATCTGTTAAGTCAGGGATCGAGGCGTGGCTGCACGATCCGTTACAGCCATGCGGATAAGATGCCTGTCATCTCCACTGCTAGTGATACGAGGCTGTTGGGGTCCAGCACGGCGTTCCGTATTACCTTCCTGAACCCAAAGATTCCATATTCTTCTAACAGTCATTGGATCTCGACCAACGTGAACAGCAATGTCGCGATACGATAAACCGCAATCGCAATAGTCTACAATCCGACCTTTATCAAAGTCGGAAACGTAATGGTAGGCATTTCTCCTCGCTACACGAGGCATCACAACAACGTTTCACCAGGCAACGCCGGTCAACTGCGGTTTGTGTATTAGAAATCGGTTGGAAACTTTCCTCATGTCACCACGTTGTAGGTGTTGCCACCGGAGGAGGAGAAATGAGTACCATCAGGTTTCGGACTTTGATAAAGGTCGGATTGTAGCCTATCGCGATTGCGATTTATCGTTTCGCGACATTGCTGCTTGCGTTGGTCGAGATCCAATGACTGTTAGCAGAATATGGAATCTTTGGGTTCCGGAGGGTACTACGGAACGCTATGCTGGATCCCAACGGCCTCGTATCACTAGCAGTCGAGATGACAGGCATCTTATTCGCATGGCTGTAACGGATCGTGCAGCCACGTCTCGATCCCTGAGTCAACAGATGGGCGCGTTTGCAAACACCAACAATCGTCTGCACGAACAGTTCGACGACGTTTGCAGCAGCATGACTCTCAGCTCGGGGACCATGGCTGCGGTTACCCTTGACGCTGCATTACAGACTGGAGCGCCTGTGATGGTGTACTCAATGACGAACCTGGGTACACGAATGGCAAAGCGTCATTTTTTCGGATGAGTCCAGGTTCCGAAACGAAACGAAGAAATCGGCGCGTTTGGTCTGTTCTTGTTTCGTTGAGAAAAGCGACTACAGTATTGAGTGTTTTGTGAAAGTTTGAGCTTTGTGAGTGGTTCATTTTAGGAGAACAATTCATGTTGTCCATAAACTCGGCGTGGCGTGTTTCGTGCAGATTACGAGACATTATGGTGACCACTCCTTTACAAGAAGCCTATTGAGCAAGTGAATGTATTAACTCGCAAGTAGTCGTGGGTCAATGACTGTTTAGGTCGTTCAAAAATTGGGTCGGCTTAAATATCTTCTGGCTGATTTTGGGTGTGAACTTGTAACAGAAACTGTCAGTAACATTGCACAATTGATTTGGAAATTTGTGGTAAGGACTGTGGGGCCAAACTGCTGATGTCACTGGTTCCTATGCTTACGCACTACTTAATCTAACTTAAACTTACGCTAAGGACAACACACACACCCATGCCTAATGGAGGACTCGAACCTCCGACGGGGGAGCCGTGCAAACCGTGACAAGGCGCCACAGACCGCACGCTATCCCGCGCGGCCGAACAATTGAGGTTGGGATATTTAAATACGAACTTGATAGCCATTTTCTGTGTTTTATAGACAATACAACAACTTAAAGTAAAATGTAGTCATTTTTACAAACGAGTCATGCCGAAACCCGAACGCTCGATAGTTTAATTAACTTTCAGCTACTGCCCATGGAGTGGAGTTATGTGGCCTTTGCGTAGTAGGTATTAAGTCGAATTTTCGTCAGCGCCGCTTTTGTTGGCTAAACAAGTATCTTCCATAGCAGAGTGAAGGGGCAGACAACCTGAAACCTATCCAGGTAGGCGGATTGATTGTTTAAAGGATATTGGGAGATCAACTCGCCCGGCCGCACAGGGTAACATGACATAGTAAGGCTATGGACGATGCTAATTGAGTGGCAACCACCTGCCCTCAGCTGTATAGAAAGGTGGATTGGCAACCCTGTTCCTACACAGTATGTCATTTTACTCCTATGTGCACTCTAGTTTCGTTATGCGTGATCTCAGGTATTAATTAAGCTATTTTTAATACATCTGTTTAAATTTGACAATAATACCAGTAGGTCAATCTATAATAAAATAAATTAAACAAAACATTAAACATGAAACAATAACTGTGCATTGATACACAAATGCAGTGGATTTACTTTGGGCAGACATAAGAACATGGATTTTTCCTTTCAGATGGCAGGCAGCAAAGTTAAAATCGTCAAGACAGTCTTGGGATGTGATGCAGATGCAGCAGGCTATGTGGATGCTATTAGCTGAGGCGAGGTGGGATAGCTGCGAGCGTCTAAAGCATTCGAAGTTCCTCAGGCTTCGCTTAGGCGGCGAACTACGAATGCGAACAAAATCTTCAATGATGTTCAGAAAGGACTGGCTAGATTCCAGCTAAGTTTCAACACTTCATTGGAGCGTGAACTGAAATTATTGGAGTCGCGCATATTTAGTACGACTATGAAGGATGCGAAACAACTTGCATTACTGACAGCGGAGAAGAACAAAGAGGAAATATAGTTTTGGAAAAGAGATATTGTACGAAAAAGACCTTTTTGGCGACAATATTGATGCTTCCGAAGATTGTCACTGTTTTTACTGCTTGGAGCTTTACTTGCATTAAAAACCCGGAGAACACGGGTTATGCTACCACCAACGTAATTTGGTGGCACACACTGACTGTGCTGGAGAAAGCCATAGAACAAAAAAAAAAATTATCTGCGATGTTTGCAAATAGATAGGAGTGATGAGAACTATTTTTTCAAAAACAGAACTAGTTTTGTTGTTTTATGGAATAACATTCGTAATTCTACATTGTCTCCAGTTTTTGTGTGACAGAACTGAGAAACCTTAATTGATATTGTTAATGAATTCCTTAAGGAATAGTCTTTTATTTGTTCTTAAGTGCAAATCTATTAAATATGTCAAATATCTAATGTTTATCTGAATCTCTTACTTTTTATTACTTCTGTGTCATTTTACCCTGACATTGGTGTAAAATGACATATTATGCACTTTTTTCAAGAAAGTCGAAAAATATCGTTTATATTAATTTAAAAACAAGGCACGAAGAGAGAAACCTACAAATGAATGAGGCGCGATTCTGATACATTTTCTTTAGCATCATGGTTTGTGAAGCAAATGATGGCCTAAAAACAAAATGGTATCTCATTTTAGACGGACTTTTCTATGCTGTTCATTTTTGGAACACAACCTACGACCATTTATAGACAGAAGTGATGACAAGTGATGACACTTTCTGCAGGACCCGACCCTCATTTTGCAGGACAGTGCTCAAGCACGTACAGTGCAAGCTGTTACTGATTTGTTTGACTGATGGGGCTGCTAAGTGCTATACCACCTACTGCACTCTCCTGACTTAAGCCCTCGTAAGTTCAACTCGATTTCTAAACTGAAGGAAACACTTCACGGCATTCGCTTCAGAACTGCTACAAATTCGTCAAAACAACTGGCACTGCGAAGAGTATCTTACGACTTCCACATCGCTGGCAACGGGCTATACACAATGATGGTGACTACTCTGAAAGTCAATAAAACTTTAAAACACGTATCTATTTTGTACGAGCTGTAAATAAATAGTTGTGACTACTAAAGCCCCAACCCTCGTATGTTGGTGGCAGTGGGATCGTTTTGCAGCCTGTCGCAGATGCCGGTTCTCTGAACTTTGCTCAATAGTGTTTCGTGAAAGTCGGCCGGTGTGGCCAAACGGTTCTAGGCGCTTCTGTCTGGAGCCGCGCGAGAGCTACGGTCGCAGGTTCGAATGCTGCCTCGGGCATGGATGTGTGTGATGTCATTAGGTTAGTTAGGTTTAAGTAGTTCTAAGTTCTAGGGGACTGATGACATCAGATTTTAAGTCCCATAGTGCTCAGAGCCATTTTTGTTTCGTGAAAAGAACGTCGTCCGCCCTTCAGGGAATTGTATCTGAGTTGTTGGAATAGTTCCGTTACACCCCAGTGTTTTTTTAAAAAAAAGGAAAATGAAATGTTTTGTGGCGAGAACCTCCCGACAGGTAGGCCTGTTCCCCCGGTGCAAGTCTTTTGAGGTAACGCCGCTTCGGTGACTTGCGCGTCGATGAGAAGGAAACGACGATGATGAAGACGACATAAACACCCAGTCCCTGAGTGGAGAAAATCTCCAACCCAGCCGGCATTCGAACCAGGCGCGCCGTCCACTCAGCTACTACGGTGGCGGAACTCGCATGTTGTTTGATCTATCGGCAACAAATCTAGCACTACGCCTCTCAGTTTCTTGAATGTGTTCGTTTAATCCAACCTAGTGGGGATCCAATGCACTGGAGCCCTACTCTAGAATGTGTCGTAAAAGTGTTCTCCACGCGGTCTCCTTTATAGTTAAGTTACACATTTCTAGAATTCTCCCAGTAAACTGAAGTGGACCATTCACCTTTCTTACGACCGACCTTCCACTTCCAGTCGCTCTGCAACGTTAATCCATGACATATAACAAACCCTACTTTGTCAACCATTACGCTGCTCTTATTGTGTTCGAGTGTGTGTTCGTTGGTTTTCCAGGTGAGTATGCTGCTTGAAAGTCCCACGGGCATGCAGCCGGACTGATTGAACGTTGTAGGACGAATTTTCGACAGTGTAACGTGCCATCATCATCAGGTTACTCCTGTTAACTAACATCATAGACCAGTAGTTGCGATATCTAGGGCGTCCCATTTATTTTGACCACCCTAAATAACTGTTTGTCCAGAGACAAATTACAAAATGTTTCAAGCAAATGTTCTTTAGCCGTCAGAGTGACATCAATCAGCATAATTGCCTTCGTTGTAGCTTTGTTTTTTACAAAGATATGCACATCGGTATAGCTTTCTTAAATGGCTCCCTTCGTTTTTTGTTCGGTAATTCATTTCCTCTCCTGAAGACTTATTCAAAAATGTGTCACGGTGTACCATTCAGTGAAACACAACGTTTACATAACACAAGATTGATGTTGACGCTCCTAGCGCTTAGGTGCAGGTACTCAGGGTCATGGAACACATACACGTGCTGACGTTGACAGAGTACCAATGTAAACATAAGTAGGATGCTCACCCGTCATTCCGTCAACCATTGTCAGTTGAAAGTTGTGTGAGTAGAATGTACACCAACGAAGAGAAGCTAGAAATGCTACTGCTAATTGCAATACTGTTTTCTTATGCATGGGTACATTTAGTAGAGTAGTTTAGTCGTTTTAAATACTGTTGTGTAGAGTAGGCATAGTAAAGGTTGTCCTTCCTACAAACTGCATCGACATAACATTTCTTTTCTTGTTGTTGTTGCTGAAGGTAGCCGAAATGCTACGCAGGCAGTGGAACTGTACAGAG
The DNA here is from genome assembly GCF_023897955.1 of Schistocerca gregaria. NCBI lineage: Eukaryota > Metazoa > Arthropoda > Insecta > Orthoptera > Acrididae > Schistocerca > Schistocerca gregaria. The sequence continues at coordinate 212,484,761 of NC_064924.1, read as the reverse complement.
AGTGATATCCTGACAAGAACCCGCCTTCCCGACGGATGTTTTCTCGTCTTGTTGTGACGCTTCAAGAAACGGAAAGTTTAAACCCACGACAACGCAATCGTCGTAGCACTCGCACAGACGAAGCTGCCGAAATTTCTGTTCTGCCTTTCGTTGCTATGAATCGATATGTGGGCACACGACAAGTTGAACACAAGATCGGCATTCCTAAAACCAGGGTACATCGTATTCTTACACGTCACCGGTTCCATTCTTACCATGTACACCTACATCAAGAATTGCATGGGAATGGTTTCCAGAATCGTGCACAGTTCTGTCAGTGGGCACAGCAGTAAATGCTCGTCAACCAGAACTTCTTCTCCAGCGTTCTATTCACCAATGTATGTTCCTTCTCAAACAAAGGATAGACAATTAGAAGGAACATGCATTATCGGTCCAGCGGCAACCCACGACGGCTTAGACAGGTGGAACGTCAGCGTCAATGAAGAGTTAACGCCTGGTGTGGGTTGCTTGGTACTGCTATAGTTGGCCCTTATTTCATCAACGGTAGTTTAAACAGCACAGCGTATGGCAGCTTCCTCAGACTTATCCTTCTTTCTCTTCTGGATGAAGTGCCGCTAACAATCAGAATGCTTACGTGGTATCAACAAGATGGATGTCCAGCACATAATGCCTTGCGTGCACGCGTGTTCTGAGCCAAAGGTATCCTGCATTACAGAAACCCTAATAAACAACCATTTGTTGTAAAAGAAGTAGGAAAATTAGTCATCGTTACAGTGACGGCAGCTACTGACGACAAAATTTACACGTGTGATAATTTGATCAACAAGAATGCATCTGAATAATAATATTTATCATGAAATAGAGACTGAATGAAAGAATATTAAAGGATACGCAACAAAAACATCAAAGAAAGAATTACAAAATAATTAATAACGAAGGTTAAAGTCCAAATGGTAAATAGGCCAAAGATAATATTTACCATAGAAGAAAGTTGTAGCCTAATCGAAAAGGAAGTTCGATGTGGCTACAACGTAACTCGGAAATGAAATGTTAGCTTCAGTTGCTATCTAGTCGCTCTCTAGTACTATTGCGATAGTAGGATGCATGTAAGCGCTACTAGATTGCTTTAAGTTAGTCGGAAATTCGAAAGTTTGCGATATTCAGAAGTCAGACTAAAGCAAAGTCATCTTTCCCGTTAGCAAGATAACGGGATACGGAGATTCGCGACGAAATTAAATAGTGTGAGATTTGTGATGGGACTTAGCCTTCGTGATACTGAATAAGCACGAACACTCAAGGACATTGACAAAGAAAGATCGCTGACAGAAAAACAATTATTAGTCTCGAGTAGGTAACAGACAAACGCAACCACGAAAAGCGTACAACTGCGCCGATTTGTCAGAAGTTGTCGTCAATGACAGGATTACTGATGCAAACGAAGCAATTCCCTGAGTGAGAAATCGGTGTGCGTGCTCAGGGTAGGGACATTTAATTACAAGGAACAATAAAATTGGATTCAAACGTTAATTCTTTGTGTCGCTTACATAATTGAATAGACATTATCATGTGTATTAGTAACAATTATTTGACTATTAGAATATAATGAACTGAAAAGTGAATTCATGGTTATTTAGCAGTGAACATTCATCGATTTGTCCCAAGATTAAGACGCATTCTGAACATTGCTTAAGTATATGTTATTTCTGGAATTACGTCGTCTAGTTATTGAACACGCGACGTAGCGACGTCTTGATGACGAAATAACAATTAATCAACTTAACATCCTCGCAATTCCATAATGTGGCCACGACATGGGTGAATTATTGAAGATTCAAGACTTTATGTTATTAATATTCAACATCCATTATCTAACCGGGCATAATAAAAAGAAGTAATGGCCGCTATCGACAGGGGATCTCAAGTTGATTCCGTATTTCTAGATTTCCGGAAAGCTTTTGACACCGTTCCTCACAAGCGACTTCTAATCAAGCTGCGGAGCATGGGGTATCGTCTCAGTTGTGCGACTGGATTCGTGATTTCCTGTCAGGAAGGTCGCAGTTCGTAGTAATAGACGGCAAATCATCGAGTAAAACTGAAGTGATATCAGGTGTTCCCCAGGGAAGCGTCCTGGGACCTCTACTGTTCCTGATCTATATAAATGACCTGGGTGACAATCTGAGCAGTTCTCTTAGACTGTTCGCAGATGATGCTGTAATTTACCGTCTACTAAGGTCATCCGAAGACCAGTATCAGCTGCAAAGCGATTTAGAAAAGATTGCTGTATGGTGTGTCATGTGGCAGTTGACGCTAAATAACGAAAAGTGTGAGATGATCCACATGAGTTCCAAAAGAAATCCGTTGGAATTCGATTACTCGATAAATAGTACAATTCTCAAGGCTGTCAATTCAACTAAGTACCTGGGTGTTAAAATTACGAACAACTTCAGTTGGAAGGACCACATAGATAATATTGTCGGGAAGGCGAGCCAAAGGTTGCGTTTCATTGGCAGGACACTTAGAAGATGCAACAAGTCCACTAAAGAGACAGCTTACACTACACTCGTTCGTCCTCTGTTAGAATATTGCTGCGCGGTGTGGGACCCTTACCAGGTGGGATTGACGGAGGACATCGAAAGGGGGCAAAAAAGGGCAGCTCGTTTTGTATTATCGCGTTATAGGGGAGAGAGTGTGGCAGATATGATACACGAGTTGGGATGGAAGTCATTACAGCATAGACGTTTTTCGTCGCGGCGAGACCTTTTTACGAAATTTCAGTCACCAACTTTCTCTTCCGAAAGCGAAAATATTTTGTTGAGCCCAACCTACATAGATAGGAATGATCATCAAAATAAAATAAGAGAAATCAGAGCTCGAACAGAAAGGTTTAGGTGTTCGTTTTTCCCGCGTGCTGTTCGGGAGTGGAATAGTAGAGAGATAGTATGATTGTGGTTCGATGAACCCTCTGCCAAGCACTTAAATGTGAATTGCAGAGTAGTGATGTAGATGTAGAACTACAGTTAGCCAGTTCGCGCAAGCTGAAAAGTCTGTTGCGGACTCACAACAAAAGAAAACTAGTGGTCATCACGTCAAGTCAAGGGAGTCATCGCGTCATCGACTGGTGCAATTGCTCCGTTTATCAGTGAAGAAGTAAGAGCGGTTTACACATTCTGACGCGCTGCTCTATCGAAATATTGACATTAATCACGAAAGACGGTATCTGAAATATGACCAAACCACGCGAGGAGTTTGAGTTTTCTTGCTAGTGACACGGGGGCGTTGTCGTGAGCGACGGACGCCGTTCGACGTCATACCGACTGGGACAACCATCACCTCCGAGTCCTGTCAACTCTAAGGAGACCCCGACGCCACATTGGCCTGCTAGGACTCCTGATTTAAATCCTCCGGACTTTTTTCTTTGAGGAAGCATTAAAGACGTTGTCTATCGCGATATTCCAACAACTCCAGAGGACATGTAAGGACGTATCGTGCTTGCTTGTAATTCTTTTCAGCAGACAACACTGGAAGCAGGAAATAATTCTTTCATTCAACGAGTGCACCAGTGTATCCGTGTCCAGTGTCACCACTTTGAGCACCTTTGTTTGTTCTGCTCCTGGGAAATGGTACAAGACAGTCAAAGTCAATTTTGTGCCATGTTTTTACTTGGTTTCCATTTGTTTTCTGATAGCTCCAGCAAGTGGACGAGTTTTTGATCCTGGACGCAAAGTCGATGTTGTGTTACGTAATTAATAACGTTGTGTTTCAATGAATGATACACTGTGGTACATTTTTGAATAGGTCTTTAGGAGAGGAAATGAATTACCGAATAAAAAATACAGGGTGCCATTTAAAAAAAAGTCATAGCGCTGTTGATATCTTTGTAAAAAACAAAGCTACGACGAAGGTAATCACGCTTATTGATGTCCCCCTGGCGGCTAAAGAACATTGGCTTGAAACATTTTCTAATTTGCGTCTAGACAAACAGTTATTTAGGGTGGTCAAGATAAATGAGGCACCCTATATCGTCCCCGCTTTCCACCGATACCGTGTATGCACCGTGCGATGTGCGGGCGGCAGTGGTGAGGGTAATTCACTCTAGGGATTCGAGTAGCGAGCCTCAGTTTGCATTTTACCTTCGATGTGGTCGGTGTTCCGTTTATGATACGTTTGGAGAATTTTCAGTGCCAGTGTCCATGTTTGACCGAGTTGGTTGTCGACGGGCTTGGCATACGCCAACGTCCTTAGATGTACCCACAGTTAGGAACCCAAAAGATCCAGATCAGATGAACGAGCAAGCCACGCTACAGGACGTCCATGACCAATCCATCTCCTCGAAAGGTGCACTGAGCCACTGTCGTCTAATCCGTAGAAAATGGGGTAGTGTCTCGTTGGTGTCCTTCTGCAAGGGTAACGTTCTCCAACAGCGATTTTAATTCATTGCGCAGAAATAACTGGTACACTGCCACTGTTGATGTTTTTGGTAAAATGTATGACCAAATGGGTCCGTCACCGACAATTCCTGCCCATAAATTCATACTGAAGCGACGCTGCTGGCTCACTTCTGTACCTGCTCAAGGATTTGCTATCCACACGTGGTCATTTTGATAGTTTACTGTACCATCTCTAGTGCATCCTATGTCGTCTGTAAGTAAAATGCAGGCTGTGAACTGTGGGTGTTCAGCAATTTCTTGTGGACAGCCATTGGCAGAACTGTAATAGGGCACGATGAGCTGTTGGTTAAGAGCTTGCACGCGTTGTGTGTGGTACGGTTAATCTAACCGCTCGTGCAAAACTGACAACATAGAAGTGTGGTTGATACTTACAGGAACTTCAGTTATTTACACAATTGTGTTAAGACGAAGTTCTACATGTCGTAATAGCTGCTCCTCCGTCTCGTGCGGGTAAACTGAGTGAAGCTTACCGTAATATGCTATCTTTGCTGCGAATGATTCAGTGTCTGAAAGTCCCGGGAACAGCCTGCTAAACATTCTTGCAGATGGAATGTGACGCTGCCGATTTCGTTCACCACACAGGTCAGTTGCCCACTGCATTGTTTACAGTTCAGTATGTTCACTAATCTTGTTCTGTTACTATTGCACGGGCAGTACAATCTCAACTGACTGTTGTAGCAGATCACTGCACTCCTATTAGAGGTGTCAGCGCTATCATCTGTGTTCTACAAATTCCAGCTATTCACACATGCGTGACGAACAGCAATAATTCGAATGGTTCTGAGCACTTTGGGACTTAACTTCTAAGGTCATCAGTCCCCTACAACTTAGAACTACTTAAAACTAACTAACCTAATGACGTGACACACATCCATGCCCGAGGCAGGATTCGAACCTGCGACTGTAGCGTCGCGTGTTTCCAGACTGTAGCTCCTAGAATCGCTCGGCCACCCCGGCCGGCACAGCAATAGTAAAACGACCTGCTTCACTGATTGTGAGTAGTATTTATACAGGCGTGTGTCCCAGTTCCGTTAAGACTGTGCCTATGAAAAACAAATATCATGGATTACCTTATCAAAATCGTCGTATTTTTTTCACAGTAGACTCTCCCTGCATCAGTACGCAGCTGAAATCGTTTTGAAAAGTATTTGGAAATAGTCGCTGTAGTGCATTTGTCCTGCAGTACACTTTTCTTGTACATTTTTAATTCCGTCATAACGGCGTCCGTTCATTACTGCCTTCAATTTGAGGAACAACTAGAAGTCGGCTTGGGCCAAAACTAGCGATTGCGGTGGGCGACGCAGGGCTGTGATCAGCTGGCCTTCTTCGCTTGGTGAGCTGGGGTGTGGTCGTGCAGGAACGACCAGGTACCTGCCCGGCGGTATTCGGGTCTCGCTCACGAACACAAAACTCGATGTTGCCTCGCTGCTCCACCGCCGTTCTCCGACTAGCGTCAAACACGTACTGTTACACTCGCGGCCAGGACGCCTTCTGCTAGTGCTTTGGTCTTCCACAAGGCTGTTACTGAAAGTTCAAGGATCGTAACACCGCAACTCGTGACGAGATAGCACTGAACTTCACAACTTCACACAAGCGGTCCTAATGGAACTGGGACACACCGTGTATTACTCGTAACAAACAAATCAGCCCTTATCTCAACAGTTATTCGTTTCCACATATATAATTATAGCAACTTTCGTTCTAGTTTCCAACAATAGAATCTCCCATGGCAATATGTGACAAGTTTTTCACATATTGTATATATCCCAAGGGGTGTATCACCAGTGTGCAACTGAACGTTATTTTTGTGTGCGATGATATGTTCTTCGACGTCCGCTCTCCTTGACGATTCGTGCGAGAAACGCCGCTTAGCAATGCTGATGCCTGAGTCACAGCCCCTCTCTCAAAGAACTCTGGCGCACATCTCTGCCTCCTCGTGGGGAGGTGGTGAGCGAGTGGGGAGCAAGGTCCCGCCCCTTAACTGCGTTTAAGAGTAACACAAACGTCAATTTATAAGCCATTACCGATAAATGCGGCGTAATTGAGTGGTGCCCTCTTGTTTGTCGACGGCTCCTCGGCGCCGCCCGGCGTCTCGCCTCTGGCGGAGCGTTATTGGCTCGCTCTAGGGGGGGAGGGGGAGGGAAAGTAGGGGGAGGGGAGGGCGGGCTCGGCCCCCACAGATACGGCGACCCCCGCTCGCTCTTCTGGCTGACTTCATGTTTAACTTCGTTTGCCCACTTGCGCGTCGAGTATCAGTCCTTTGTTTGCCGGCGCGCCGAGGGCTGCAGCAGCAAGCCGGCTTCCAAATCAAAAGGGCGAGAGGGCGCCGGACGGCGCGAGGGCGGACAGCGGGCCAAGTCGCAAAGCGGCGAGTAAACAGCCCCCGAAAACTTGCCCTGACGCAGCGCGCCAGCCGGGCGGGCCCCCGCCGCGCCGTGACGAGTAAATGAAAACGCAGATTGAATTAAGTCAAGTCAGTCAACGCTCCATACTCCAATAATGATTTTTTGGAATCGAATTATTACTCTATTTTCGGTTAACACGGTTCGGCAGGCCCGGGGGTGGGCGGGTGCCGTCCGCCCCCGCGCCACCCCCGCGCTAACCCCCGTCTTCCGCCGGCGGCGTTTTAGCCCTCGCGTCAACACCGGCGCCCGCCCCCCTGGCGCTGAAAGCTGTTAACGCGCGCTGCCGCCATTGTGTGACGTGTTATCGGCTCCGCGATGACGGGATGGCACTTTTAAAAGTTTTTTGCCGCGGCGGCGGTGGCGGGCGCGGTTTAAGTGGGGGTGGGAGGTGGCGCGGTGCTGCCGCCTCCGGCCGCCCCCGCCGCCCCCGGCGCGGCCGCGGACCGGAGATGAAGCGCGGCCGGCCACAAACGCAGCGGCCGCGGCACGCTAATTGAGGCGGCCGTCGCGCATTAGTTGGCGACCCCGGCGCTGAAAGCCCGCCGCCGCGCCTGTAGCACCTCCGAAACCTTTTATAAAACGGGGGATAAAAAAATATTTGCGGCTCCGACGTGAGTGACAAGTTTGTAATACAATTCCACAAACGTGCACGCACCCATCTGAAACACTGGGAAGGGTGGCTCGCGAATGCCCCGTTTACTCGGTTGCGCTATTACGACCTTCGTATTACTACGGTTTTTGCGAATGAGTCAATAAAATGTTTTAGACTCCTCCAAGAACAGGCTTGAATTCGACAAGCACAGGGCTTCACAGCAAACAAGGGAGGCTTGCTAGCAGCGACTACTACACTACTGTCATCCACACAGGAACAGGGTGGGGAGTCGTGTGAAAACTTGTGTAAACGGGGAAAGTGATTGTATTGTATGTTAACCGGGGACCTAGAAACGACGGAGAGGCTTCCGTCCCCGCCCTAGCCGCAATGGTCCACAACCCCACGACGACTACCGCAGTCCACTTCACCCCTCCGCCGCCTCACACCGAAGCCAGGGTTATTGTGCGGTTCGGCCCCGGTGGACCCCCCAGGGAACGTCTCACACCAGACGAGTGTAACCCCTTTGTTTGCGTGGTAGAGTAATGGTGGTGTACGCGTACGTGGAGAACGTGTTTGCGCAGCAGTCGCCGACATACTGTAACTGAGGTGGAATAAGGGGAACGAGACCGCATTCGCAGAGGCAGGTGGAAAACCGCCTAAAAACCATCCACAGACTGGCCGGTTCACCGGACCTCGACACAAATCTGCCCTTTCAAAGGATCCATCTAGACATTTGCCTCAAGAAGTTAGAGATATGACGGAAAACTAAATCTCGATAGGCGGACACGGATCTGGACGGCGTCCTCCCTAAAGTGAGTTCAGTACACTAACCACAGATCCATGTTGCTTGAAAAAAAATCTAGCTTGTCCATACAGACAGTATGAATCAAAACTCTACCTATACACTTTCAGTGGTTGTTCAGGGATACCTTCTGAGTATTTCGGTATCAACGATCCACGGTCTCGGATTGCTCGTCGCAGAGTTCATTTGATGGCCTGCCAGTTACCTTCACGTCTGTATTGACCTGAAAATATTGCACAGCTGAGCAACTGTCCACGGTATATCGTGTCTGGAAACAAATTTGTTCCATTCACTCACGATACCTATTGATGACAACAATAATGCCCACTTTAATCTACGTCCTCAAGCTTGCTTTGCCTGCTAGAGTGGCCAAGCGGTTCTAGGCGCTACAGTCACTACTCTTGATAATTGTGGTATTGTGTTGAAGCTGCATGGGCATCTGTACCTGTACACGCCATCCAAGATCTGTTTGATTCAATCCCCAGGCGTCTGAAGGCCGTTATTACGGCCTGAGGTGGTTGTTCTGCGATCTATGCACCCAAATTGTGTGAAAATGTAATCACATGTCGGTTGTAGTATAATATATTTGTCCAATGAAAACCCGTTTATCATCTTCATTTCTTCTTGGTGTAGCAACTTTAATGGCCAGTAGTGTACTTATTTACGTTACTGTCCGCATTCAGAACGTAGGTATTGTATATTTTAAGACATAGTGTGTCTGGGAACTGTGACCACTATAACTACAGGGAAAGAAGACACCATCTGGTTCACCTGTTACGTTCCATTTTGAATATCATCTTCAGCTCTTAATATACGCCATATTCAGATCCACATAACTATTATTGCATGGCGTTCCTTGTTAGAAGGGCGAGAATTAATAGATAACAACTGTTTGTGATTCTCGCTACGCGTCTCGATAAAAGTTTTGTGGATCTAAATATGAAGTGTATTACGGGATGGAACTGGTACTCCAACGTCGCAGGTGAACTAGATGGTATTTTTTTTTTAAGCCCGGAATTTCCAAACACAGGTGTACATCGATGACAAGTGCGTCATCATATTTTTGAAAAACTGTGTTGCGTGGGAGCAGAAGCACTTTGAATTGTATGTGTCAGAACAGATTCCCCATCACAGGAAACGCGAAATGGTTTTACGCACTTTGGCTTGTGTGTGTGCGAATGTACGGTTTGAGATGCGATGGCGCACTCGAAGTCGATGTGCACCTGTATCTGAAAAAGACCATAGCGCTGCAATGAACAGCACAACACACAAGGGAGCAAATGACAAGGTTATCTACATCAGTATTCTGCAAATTAGCATAATGTGCATGGCACAGGGTACTTCTCGTTGTACAAATGGGTGCTTATATACATCTGTGTGTGTTGTAATTAGTCTCATCTTGTATTTCCTGTCGATACAGAGCGATAGGATGGGGATTGTAATATATGACACGCTTCCACACTTAAAACTGGTTCTTGAAACTTTGTATGAGAGCTTTTGCAGGCTAGCTTACGTCTATCTTCAAGCGTCTGTCAGTCCAGGATTTCTAGCACTTCCGAGACGTCTTTCCGTGGGTTAAAAACATCCATGACTATTCGTACTGCCTTTCCTTTTATACGATCAGCGTTGACATTATTTCGTAAGGGACGGGTCACAAACGATCTCCTTCGTAGATTTATTTCACTTTCCGAGTCGCCTGATAATAAAATGAAGTCTGCGTCTTCTTTTCCTACGGTGTAGCCTCTGTGACCGTTCTATTTCATATTCCTACAAATTATAACTGCAAGGTAATTGTATGAGTTCAGTAATTCCAGTTGTGAGTCACTGTTGTTGCAGGTTTTTTTCCTTTCTGTGAAGAGCTCAGTATCGTATTTGTGTAGATTTAACGCAAGGTGCCAATTTTGATACTTCATCAAGTTCTGATTGAATATGTGTGCAGCTTTTTTACTATAGCTTTAGTACTATAGATTTAGTAAAGTTAGTTGAATTAAATCCTGAGAAGAGTATCAGTTTATCTATCAGAAAGCGGCGACAGAGAGTAACATTAGTTACTCGATTATGAATTTATGAACCACTAAAGCTGCGAACTTCAGTTAACGTCTAAATCCATTTCTGCTCCTAATTACAATGCTTCAGCAAAAACTGGGCAACATTTCTTCAAACGATTGCATTGCTCTAAGAACGGCAAGTTCCCTGTCCATGTCTATGGCTCAAAGGTGGTTTGCTGCATTCGACACAATAACGAATGTTCTACGATTTATAATGACGCAAAATAAAAAACCAGATAGGAGTAGTGCTATGGTACGGGCTCCTTCTACTAAGCTTTAATGATAAAATGGTTATCCTAGTCGACAAATAAGCAGAGAGAATGTTTTAATGAGCTTGACAATATATTATGTACAAAGTTCTGTCACACGGATTCCCAATACTGAGTAGACTGAAGTTTTAGAGAATCGCCATTAAGAGTCAATGTGGAAATTATAAACCGAAGAAAGGCGAAAGTTGTGAAGAGTAGCAGAATCGAAAATACTGAGAACCCTTACATAGATTGTTGGCCACCAGTTGGGCGAGGTGAAGGATACCTCCTACCTAGGAAACAAAACAATACATGACGGAAACACGACAGGGCATAAAAATCGGAGTAACGTCTGTAAAGAGGGCGTTCCTGACCGAAAAAAAATCCTACTTGTATCAAACATGTGCGTCAATTTGAGGAAGAAATATCTGATAATGTATTTTTGGAGCACAGCATTGTGTGGAAGTGAACCAAAGACTGGGGGAAAATCAAAACAGAAGAGAATCGAAGCACTTGAGATGTGGTGCTACAGAAGTATGTTGAAAATTAGGTGGACTAATAAGGTAAAAAATTAAGAGGTTCTCTGCAGACTCGAAGAGGGAAGGAATATACTGTGATCACTGACGAGAAAGGGACAGGATGATCTCTTAAGACATCAGAGAATAACTTCCATGGCACTAGAGAGAGCTGTAGACGGTGAAAACTTTAGGGAAAAACAGGCATTGGAAAACATCCAACAAAGAACTGAGATGAAGAAGATAGCAAAGGAGGGGAACTTGTGGCGGCCCATAACTAATCAGACAACAGACTGATGAACAAGACAAACAATAAATTAGTATACTGTATTTTATAATATATAAGAGATAGTATATCACTAAATCATATCATGGAATGGATGCTTTATCAATGTGTATTGTTCCATTTAAATGAGATAATGTAGAGGATGTTTCAAAAAGACTCATCCGCTTTCACGAGACTGTCTCTTTTGTATCTATGGGGATAGAATATTACGATGAATTTTAATCTACACATAGGAACACAAAGAATATTTATTTTCAAAAGAAATATGCAGGTTTTCAAGAGTATAGCCCTTACATGCCTGGAGATACATTCATGATCTACTTTTTAGAATTACTTACAGGTTCAAAGTTTTCATGTAGATTTCACAAGTGCTCTATGTTCCCTCCAACAGGTGCACGACAAACATTCAGACAGTAGTGAAATTTGTCCCACATTTTTGGGAGTGTGTAAGGAATTACTACACACACCACTGGTGCTGTAAGGTAGGCCTGGCTAAACAGTGCTCCATGAGTGCGAGCGTTCCAGCCGCGCTCCTATTTAGCTCTCCGAGCAAAGCGGTAAGTGTGGCTCACGAGCAAGGAGGGAGGGGACAAGAAAGGCTGCAGCCAGATGCGGCTAGAGAAAAGCAGTCGGCTTTTACCAGCAATACCAGCTGTGTTCAAGTAGATTTACGTTCGGCATTAGGAATCAAATACCAACGGCCTTGCCGCAGTGGTAATGCACGTTCCCGTCAGATCACCGCTGTCGGGATTGGCTAGCACTCGGATGTGGGACCATCCAGCCTGCCGAGCGTTGTTGGCAAGCAGGATGCACTCAGCCCTTGTGAGGCAAATTGAGGAGCTACTTGACTGAGAAGTAATGACTCCGGTCATGAAAACTGACAATGGCAGGGAGAGCGGTGTGCTGACCACATGATCCGCCATATTCGCATCCAGTGACGCCTATAGGCTGAGTATGACACGACGGTCGGTCAATACTTTTGGGCCTTCCGAGGCCTGTCCGTATGGAGTTTAGTATGAGGAATAACATGACGTCCATGGCACCTGTGCAAAAAAAGAAAGAAGCTACTTATTCAGTGCTGAATGGGACTCGCTTTACTTCAGAAATACTTTGGAGGTCTTACGAAGTGCTTATTACACAATCACATTATCATGAGCTGAAAGAAACATTGATTGGAACATCATTATAACACCAAACACGAAAACGATATCCCGCATTTGTCTTCTGACGAACGACAATGAACGCTGGCTGAACTTCACGTGCCCATTACGGAATAAATTGAATCAATGGTAAGTAGATCAGTGAAAAATTGTTTTATAGGTGACTTCACCAGCTATGTAAACTCATTAAATCTTCTAGTTCAAGGGGAGAATAATTTGGTAACAGACGTGGCAGACAAGATTGATGCTCTGAAACAAAAATTAATCATATGTAAAAAAAAAAAGTTAAAGCTCATTCCATGAAACATTTCCCGGTACTTAAAACAGTCATCTGTAGACCAAATATGACTGAATAGTTTTCAGCAATTGATTGGAATATTTCATGATAAGTTCTCAAGAGATATTCCAAGACTTTGCTCGTTGAAGACTGATTTACATTTATTTTTCAGACTGTCCTCGCTTTGTTTGGGCTGTCGATGCACTTCCAAGTTGTGCTGATAGACGTACAGCTTAGCACCCGTCTCAATAATCCGTTTATCAAATCCAGGAATTCACAAGACTCTTATAAAATATTACCCCAAGAGAAATTTTCTCTATGGCACAGATATGCTGCTAAAGTTATTTCAATGTTTGGTTCAACGTATGTGTGCAAACGGCTTTTTGTGTTATGAAATCGACGAAGTCCCGTCACTGTTCTGGTTTAAAACGTTTTAATCTGCGTAACTCCATGTGTTTGACTGTATCACGAATCATAATTACAGATATACAGGGCTGTCCACAGTGAGACTCCAACATCTGAACTCATAAAATCTGAGAGGAAACACAATTTATTGACGAACAAATACAGGGAAATCATACAGCAGCTCATCAAGTTTTCATGCACAGGTGGACGGTTCAGTACACTTGAACATGGGCGCCACGGGTAGCGCGAAGAATACTAAGTCTGTAATCGATTTCGTGCCATGTGTTGCGGAGCATTTGTTCTGTGACAGAGTTAATGACAATTCTTACGCCCTGTTTCAAGTCTTGCAGGTCCTTTACTGGTGTAGCGTATACCCGGTCTCTCACAACCTCACAAGAAAATATCGAGGGGGGTTATGTCGGGCGAACGTGGCGGCCAATCCATCGTTGCGGGAATGTGTCATTTAAAAATTTTCGGACATCAAGGCTCCAATGGGGTGGTGAATCGTCCTGTTAAAACATCACATTTGGCTGCAGATCTGTTATCTGTGGCACGGTAAAATGTTCCAACATGTCTAGGTAGATGGCTCCATCCACAGTAGGCTCCTGAAAGAAAAACGGCCCAAGAATGAGATTTATCATCTCGTTACTCACCCCGCAGTCATTGGCAGCAGATCAGCGACTTTCTGTTTTTCTTGTAAACTATGCAAAGAAATGGTAACTTTAAGTTTTCACCATATATGATGTCCCAAGTTCGTTGTGGCTCCATGCGTTTTTCATCTTTTAAAGAAAATGGATCATTGTACTTCACAATTACCTAACTTCTTTAAATATGATTAGAGATGTTACCAATCTGGAATACAACTGATATCCAATGACAAAAGCGAGAAACTATCATACACAGTAGATGAGGTAAGTCTTACACACTGCGTTTACACGGGTACCATCTAATAGGCCAAACCATATGATGACAAATAAAGCAATGCTCTACCATTCTTATGCCATGTGTTTGTTGCTCGTTTCTGTCGGCTTTTTATTGAACTACTGTCGATCCCTCTTTCCATTTTCTGTAATAACACATTATTTCATATCAATGTAAATTTTACGAATAAAAGTTACTCTTGTTATTGGAAAAAGTTTCATTAGAAAACAAAAATTTTAGTACTGCTGCTATTGCCAAATGATATGTCGATTTTTTATCCATATATTATCAAAAAATAAAAATCTCATGTTATAAATGATGTAAGTAGACTGTTTAGGTTTTCTTATTGGTAACGGCATGTAGCGCTCGGTATGAAAATCACTGGCTGTGCTGTGTGCAGTCTGTGGCTAGTTTGCATTGTTGTCTGCCATTGTAGTGTTGGGCAGCTGGATGTTAACAGTGTGTAGCGCTGCGCAGTTGGAGGTGAGCCACCAGCGGTGGTGGATGTGGGGAGAGAGATGGCGGAGTTTCGAAATTTGTAAGACTGGATGTCATGAACTGATATATATATATGATATGAATTTTGAACAATATTAAGGTAAATACATTGTTTGTTCTCTATCAAAATCTTTCTTTTCCTAACTGTGCCTATCAGTAGTTAGTGCCTTCAGTAGTTTGAATCTTTTATTTAGCTGGCAGTGGTGGCGCTCGCTGTATTGCAGTATTTCGAGTAACGAAGATTTTTGTGAGATAAGTGATTTGTGAAACGTATAGGTTAATATTAGTCAGGGCCATTCTTTTGTAGGGATTATTGAAAGTCAGATTGCGTTGCGCTAAAAATATTTTGTGGCAGTTTAATCACAGTCATGTATAATTTTTCTAAGGGAACGTTTCATATGTCGACCCTTAGCCGAGGATACCTCACTGGAATCTTCTGATTTTTTTCCTTGTAGTTTGCGTAATTAGTGTAGATTTTGTTTATTGCTAGCGCGTAATTATAGAGGGAATTTCCTTTGTAGTTGTAGTTTTTCATTGTTGTACAGTAAAACAGTTGTGGCATGCATGTAGATTTGCACCAAGTATTTCGCAGCTGCGCTTGCAATTAACGAGATATTATTTTCAGTGCTATGTTAATGTGTTTTCTTATTTTGCTCTTCAAATTGTGCTTTTCTGTGTTGTTGTGTGAAATATTGTGACAATAATGGCGTGTGAAAAACGTAATACTAGGCTCCAACATAAACTGATAAATGACAGTGAAGTCGAAAGCAGTGTGTTATCGCCACCATGTAATGACTTAACTAATGTTCAAAGTAGTAATTTGGTAATTGTGCATAGGGAAATGGACGGCCTGCAAATAATGGTGTAGGCAGTGAAACAATTAGTGAACAGGGAAGCATAATCGATCTATCGGTCGGCAACAGCTCACCTGAGGAATCCGAAATGACAGGACACAATCTTGCAAATACTGTAGATTCAGGTTTTGCGTCCTCACCGTTTTCTCAAATAAATCATGACACATTTTCTGCTTTTCAAAATGCGAATATTGCCGGTTCAAATGTACTGCCGAATAGCACTGAGGAACATGTTTCAGACACCAGTGCACTGTTATTACAGTTAATGCAACAAATGGGACAAAGGCTACAAAAGCTAGACACAACACTTGAACAAAATCAGAAACAAATGGGACAAAATCTTCAAAAGTTGGACACAATGGAACAAAAGCTTCAAAAGTTAGACTCAGTGGAACATACGCTTGAACAAACACATGAAGATTTAACTACTGAGTTGCATAAAATCGAATCGAAATGTCAAAAAGTCTGTAATGACGTAAAAACACAAATTTGTGAGCATTTCCAACCTATTTTTTCGTGGCATGAAAATACATCACAGAATCACGAAGCAGCCATAAAAGAACTGCAAACTATTGTTCATGAAAATCATGAGACCTTGCAAGCTAAAATTGACTCAGTTGCATCTACCGATTCGGTTACGCAACTTGCGAAACTCAGGAAAACTTAAAGGACACAGTAGATACGATTTCAACACAAATGGACACTCTGAAATTTGGTTCAGAAAAACACACTGAGGAAATAAGTACACTATCGGAGAAAGCAGCCGAACTTTCGGATCAGTTCATTAACTTATCTGCAAAGGTAGATGATGATCTGAATGACACAGAAGAGTGCGAAAAAATTAGGAAATTCAAAAAAAATCAGAATCAAATTAATACGCAACACCAAAGAGAAATCCGGGAAGTACAAGATCAGCTGACACAGGTAATACAAGAATTACCTATTTCAGAGGACACTCGCGCTCCAACACAGGAAGATGGACTTCGAAATACGGAAAAGCCACAAAATGATAACACAGGGCATTTCGGAAATTATGAAAGAAATTGGCAAGGTGCACCGAATTTTGAGATGGATCCGCCGACACGACGTAACAATGACCGATATGCTACTCGCCGACACGATGATTTTGACTATAAGCTGTTCATTACTACACGTAAATTCAAAATATTTAAGAATTCTGACAACGACATTCATCCACAAGCATGGCTTCATCAATTCTCTCATTGTTTTCCTCGCAACTGGTCATTGGTGCACAGGTTAGAATTTGTGTGTAGCTACTTAGAGAATGAACCAGCTGTAAGAATGCGATCGGTCATTCACGATTGCCACAGTGAAAGAGAATTTTACCATGCCTTCCTCTCAGCGTATTTGGTCTCAAGCTACACAAGACCGAGTAAAACATAGCATCATAATGATGAAACATTTCGAACAATCTGAATTCTCCAGTCGTGTGAAATTTTCTGAAGACATGTTCCACAAGAATCAGTACTTGTCAAACACTTACATAGCCACAGTTGCAACAGATGGCTGATGGCCATCTCTACAAGGACTACAGTGGGTCTACACCTTTGATGACTCACCAACACCATTATTTCTACAAGGACTGCAGTGGGTCTGCACCTCTTATGGCCCACCAAAACCATACTATCTACCAGGACTACAGTGGGTCTGCTCTGTGATGACCTACCTACCAAAATTCTTCAAAACTCCGACTGACTCTGCGGTGGGTTTGCTCTGCTGTGGACCATTACCTGTCTGCATGTCAAGAGTCAGCATTATGTTTCTGTTGGAAGGACAACACTACTTCTTCAAGACTGCATGGAAATCCACTACTTCTGTGTGCATTTTCTTTTACTGCTCAGACTTTGAGAAAAACACTGCTATTCTACTGTGATGAACGATAAGGACTGTCTTTATGGACTGTGGGAAAATTTTAGCTTTTGACCAACATTGTATCAATAAGTGTGTGCATTTGATATCTTTCTTACTGTAATTGTGAAAATTTTTTTCAAATCTGTATTGGCCATTGCGCAAAACAATTTGTAATTTTTTTATGGGGAGCATGGGGGCTGGGTAAGTAGGCTGTTTAGGTTTTCTTATTGGTAACGCCACGTAGCGCTCGGTATGAAAAATCACTGGCTGTGCTGTGTGCAGTCTGTGGCTAGTTTGCATTGTTGTCTGCCATTGTAGTGTTGGGCAGCTGGATGGTAACAGCGCATAGCGTTGTGCAGTTGGAGGTGAGCCGCCAGTGGTGGGTGTGGGGAGAGAGATGGCGAAAATTTGAGAGCCGATGATCTGGACGTGTGTCCATTAGAGACAATACATTTGTAAGACTGGATGTCATGCACTGCTATATATATTATGACTTTTGAACAATATTAAGGTAAATACATTGTTTGTTCTCTATCAAAATCTTTCATTTTCTAACGATGCCTATCTGTAGTTAGTGCCTTCAGTAGTTTGAATCTTTTATTTAGCTGGCAGTAGTGGCGCTCGCTGTGTTGCAGTAGTTCGAGTAACGAAGATTTTTGTGAGGTAAGTGATTTGTGAAACGTATAGGTTTATGTTAGTCAGGGCCATTCTGTTGTAGGGATTATTGAAAGTCAGATTGTGTTGCGCTAAAAATATTGTGTGTCAGTTTAAGCACAGTCATGAATAAAACTACTGCCAGCTAAATAAAAGATTCAAACTACGGAAGGCACCAACTACTGATAGGGATAGTTAGCAAATGAAAGATTTTAATAGGGAACAAACAATGTATTTACCTTACTAGTGTTCAAAAGTCATAATGTATATAGCACTTCATGACATCCAGTCTTACAAATTTCAAAATTCCACACATAAACTTCGACACAAAGACATAATTGATTTAGCTAATAAAAATATAAAATCTGCAGCAGACAAAACGAGAAAACTACATGATAAAGCAAATGCAAAAAAAATTATATAGTAGTTTGACCATGTGAATGCGGGATGGCTTACATCGGTCAAACTACAAGAACAGTTGAAAGAGGATGTAAAGAACACCAGAGACACACCAGGTTATGACAAGTAACAAAATCTGCAATAGCAGAACATTTCCTTGACCTTGAGCACACCAAGGAGTATGACAAAACTATGATCCTGGCTCAGACCCCCCGATTCTGGGCTAGTGTCATTAATGAATAGATTGAAATCAAGATGCCGGAGAACTTGATCAACCGAGAAGCAGGATATCAGCTTAGTACTGCGTGGAATCCTGCTTTGGAACTACTACAGAAACAACGGAAGGAAGTTCCATCCTCCAGGAATGAAATACAGACGTCCAAGGGTATAAGTAACGGAACAGAAAGGCATACGCGACACCAGGCGGCAGCAAGCTCCTTGGAGGATGGCCATCATAACACGCAGCTCCAACAACAGCCCGATGCCACAGGAAGCGCACCTCACAGGCGCATACCGTGTTCAGAAGGTCAGGACAATGGCTCGGCCACGAGAGAAACTCGCCGCGGTCGCGGACAGCATAAGGAGCTTCAGCAGAGCCTTGATAGTGCTAGGATCGCACCTATCGGGCCCGGACCCAATAGGGAACGCCCGCTACCTCAGAAGAGAGCCGCAACGGGCGCGGACCGAGGAGGAAGCGCCTAGAGACTGATACCACCGACAGAAATGGCCACAGCGGGCGCGGACGGCATAGGGAGCACCACACACCGCCCAGGCATAAATATGGGACGAGTGCAGCGCGCCAACCAGTCTCAGGGAACACCTGGTGAAGATGCCGAGCTACGGCGTCGAAATATCGTGTTGGGAAGACGCGGACCACCGGCAGTACACCCGATTTTACGAGATGTCAACAAATCGCCGGGAAAGTCATAGAAATTACACTGTTGATGTATGTTTCTGATCAATGAGATGATGCTATATGAGGAATCTGATTTTGCTATGTATTTATTATGATGAAATATTGAAGACATGTTGATGAATATGTATATGTGTAATAAGGTAAGGAATAAGGAGTAGTGGTTAGGAACTCTGACTTGTGAAAAAGGATGTTGGAAACCAAGAATCGTACTAAGAGTTATGAAATGTGTGTAAATGCGTGAATGTATCACAATGCCGACGAAAATTTTTTGGACATTGTTATATTTATAGGATTTTGTTTCTACACATTTGTAACGCAAATTCTCGACCTGTGAATTTTTTTATATGAGTGCAAACTGGTGTCGAAAATATTTCGGTAAGAAAGTTAAGTGACCACCTTCACGTAATGCGTCGTGGGCACCCAGATGCGTAACAGTCGCCTGGAAAAAGCCATTAGTGTGTGCCTTTCAGAGGCAAAGGTAAAAAAAAAAGAGAGGCCATTATCCTAGCTATTGACATTCATTCCTTTGTAGAAAGCATCGCAAATACGACACGCCCAAACTTGAAAACATGATTACACTGTAGAGTTCTTAATTTATGATATTTACTAAAATTCCTAATGAAATGATGAGAAACATTTCTACATCTATTGTCTTTCTAGCTGAGAGATTTTTTTACTGCCTTTGGAGACGCCATTTGCCTAGTGAATAACATTTTACACATTGCTTTGTATATATAGTTGCCTGTTTTGCTTAATATCTATTTTCTAGTTGCACTGCAGCATTGGTTAAAATAAAATTTAATAGATGTATTAATATCACTATTTTTAGTCTATAGACCCACTAAAGAAAAATTTTATGATATACTTTCGTAGAAAAGAGAGCGCAAATAGACATTTCCCTTCACAGGAATTGCATAAATAATTTTTTAATGACTTGGTAACTTTCTTGCAGAGTAAGTTTTTGTGATGCATCACTCTAGTATTAAGATGTGACATAGGTATTAGACATGGCCATCTTTACTGTAATATTTTTTATGCTTGAGCTTTATCATAATTAGATACAAGTTATTGCATTTGCTTGGTAATTTGGACTTACTGTAGCTTGCTTTGCCAATTTCCATTTTTTTGTGATTGCTGTTTGTGTTAATTGTTTTGTGCTGCTGCATTGCCTTGTCCCTTAGTTTAGCATCTGAGCTCAGTAGAATTAAGTTAGCTTAAGATGGGGTTGGTTTACATAAGAGAACGAGTTGTGATGAATTGGAAGGAATGCATTGAGAAACTATGAGAAAATGGTTTGGCCAAAGAAGTATTTTGAAAGAGGATATCAACAAAAAAAAGTAGGGTTTAGGGACAACAGGTTTAGGTAGGATTTTCTTGGAAATAAATGATAAGGTAAGATAATGGAAAATAAATAATGAGGTAAGAAATATGTGAACATATAAATACAGAAAGCATGCTTGGATAAGATTTTTTTGGTGGAAACAAATGTTGAAATAAGACGAAAGATCTATGGAATGAAGTTTTGGGTTGGACTGCAGTACCAAATTTACACTGAAAACAAACCCTGCACTTTCCTCTTGTGTTATTCTGTTATGTGTTTGTGTACCCTTGTTTATTTGTGTTTTTCCTGTCATTATGTGTTTAGCTGATGAAAGTTATGTTGAATAATTTTCCTAATACTATCTTATTTACTTTGTAAAGATGTTTACACATTATTTATTCTATTCTGTTTTAATGCTCATGTGTGGAATTGATGTCTCAAAAGCTATTCTGATCTTTTATGTATTTACTTTTTTCATAATTCCTGTAACACTGATGTAGATATTATTTCGACTCTTTTGTAAAGCCCGTATCACTACAAATGCTATCTGTATTGCTATGTTCTCTAGTGATGTCTTTTGTCCCTTTGTTATTGTATTCTCATGTTATAAAATTGTAATTGACACCAGTTCATCAAATTAACTTGTAACTTACATTTCACTGCACACGTTTCTGTTGGTCATAGTATATGGACAATATGTCGGAAGTAGAGACTGATAGTGTTTGAACGTGTGTTAATAATTCAGCAAGGGAATGGATAACAGCATTGCTGATTCTAAGGACATTTCAAAAAAAATTTTTTTGAGTGCACAAGTGCTGATTCATGGACTTGCTGTATTGTCCACAAGACTCATCTATGGTGATTGTGCACCTGCACAGTCACAACGGATGGCATCTAGCCATCTCTACAAGGACTACAGTGGGTCTACACCTTTGATGGCCCACCAGTACCATTATCTCTACAAGGACTTCAGAGGGTCTGCACCTTTGATGGCCCACTAATACCATTATCTCTACAAGGACTGCAGTGGGTGTGCACATCTGGTGGCCAACCAGCTTCTTGTAAGTCTGCGGATCTAGTAAGTCATTAATCTTGCTGTGATAGTCAGTAACATTCAAAACTACCGTCGCATTTCCCTTGTCAGCGGGGACAATGATAATACTATCGTCCTCATTTAGGCGTTTTATTGCATTCCACTCACCCACGGTTAAATTACTTTTTGGAGGCTTTGCGCTAGCTAATACTCTCACAGTTTCTATGCGGATTTCTTCGGCTGTAATCGCGTCCACACTACGAATGCCTGCTTCTACACACAAAAAAAAGAGCGTTAAGACCGCCGCGTGAAAATCATAGCAATGCACAAGCGCTTGCAAAATCGAAAGTTTTCCTGCCTTTTACTAAGGACGTCACTGACCGCATAGGGAAAATATTGAATAAACGGAATATCGCGGTGATTTACAAACCTACCCGGAAGATACAAGAACACCTGAGATTGGCTAAGGATGCTCGTAAACCGCTGGAAAAAGCAGGAATTTACAGGATCCCGTGTAGTTGTGGGGAGGTATATGTGGGTACCACAAAAAGAACGGTCAAAAAACGATTAGAAGAGCACAAGGGCAATTGTAGAAGGGGAGAGATTGATAGATCAGCTGTTGCGGAACACGCTTTGCAGCCAGGAGACCACCACATTTATTTTGATAGAACTCAAGTACTGGCAGCCACAAGCGGATATCATGAAAGGCTTTACAGAGAGGCTATAGAGATTATGAAACACCCCAGGAATTTTAATAGGAAGGAGGAGGGCGTGAAATTGAATGACATCTGGATGCCGGTGCTGAAGAAGATGTGTACCAGTCTTCCGCCATGGGATGATAGCAACAGCGG
Organism: Schistocerca gregaria; assembly: GCF_023897955.1. Classification (NCBI taxonomy): domain Eukaryota; kingdom Metazoa; phylum Arthropoda; class Insecta; order Orthoptera; family Acrididae; genus Schistocerca; species Schistocerca gregaria. Next base: position 212,462,256 of record NC_064924.1, on the reverse strand, counting down.
ACGGCGGCAACCGACAACGGCCAATTGCGCTCGCGTATTCAAAACATGTGACGTCACGCCTATGCGCGGGAGCACGCGAAAACAAAAATTTGCTGCAGTCAGTAGTGAGACAGTGTGTGTTTCGGAAGTTAACAGAAGCCACGAACCCCCTTGAAGATGTCCTCCGCAGATGGGGACGAAACGTTGGGTTACAATGCGAAATCCATCAGACCACGGCATAATAGCCCGGAAAAGAATTTTATTAATCATGACAGTTCCGACCGTGAAAGTTTACGTTTTACATCTTTCTTACTGTAAGTATGAAAAAATTTTTCATATCTGTGTTGGCCAATGCCCAAAACAATTAGTAAATTTTTTTGTGGGGAGCATGGGGCCTATGTAAGTAGACTGGTTAGGTTTTCTTAGTGGTAACGCCACGTAGCGCTCTGTATGAAAATGACTGGCTGTGCTGTGTGCAGTCTGTGGCTAGTTTGCATTGTTGTCTGCCATTGTAGTGTTGGGCAGCTGGATGTTAACAGTGCGTGGCGCTGCGCAGTTGGAGGTGAGCCGCCAGCAGTGGTGGATGTGGGGAGAGAGATGGCGGAGTTTCGAAATTTGTAAGACTGGATGTCATGAACTGATATATATATCATGAATTTTGAACAATATTTAGGTAAATACATTGTTTTTTCTCTATCAAAATCTTTCTTTTGCTAACTGTGCCTATCAGTAGTTAGTGCCTTCAGTAGTTTGAATCTTTTATTTAGCTGGCAGTAGTGGCGCTCGCTGTGTTGCAGTAGTTTGAGTAACGAAGATTTTTGTGAGGTAAGTGATTTGTGAAACGTATAGGTTTATGTTAGTCAGGGCCATTCTGTTGTAGGGATTATTGAAAGTCAGATTGCGTTGCGTTAAAAATATTGTGTGTCAGTTTAAGCACAGTCATGAATAATTTTTCTAAGGGGACGTTTCAATGAAAACAAATGAATACCGGAAACGTCCGGTATTCAGACCTAAAATACCGACATCGGTTTTAACCGGTTTATTTTTACCATCCCTACCATATGATCCGTTAACTTAGAACTGGGGCCGAAATAAACTTTCAATTTCGATCCGTAAGTTAAAGTTTATCCCAAGTTTCTGTCATCAATCATGAAGGAGATATTTCCTTGAGAAATTGAATGAATCTGTTTGAAAAACTACTTGTGCATCACCAAAAGAAATTAAGAGACTTATGCAGCTCTCTTTCTAGACAGGTCAGCGGGCTTCAAGAGACCCAGTTAGTTCCCTTTTGTGGCTCTCATGCCCAGAATGGACGAAGGCGTCAAGACTGGCAATGGGCATTAGCGTGGTATCTGGAAGCCCAGCGGTGATCACTGGACATGCCCACTGGGAAATATGAAATACATACAGTAAGAAATAAATAACAGTAGTGAGAGGCTCTGTCAACAGGTAACGCCAGCTGGCACAGTGCAGATAATAGAAGAGAGGGCAGAACCAACTAGGAAAAGCATGAAGGGGGCATAAAGAATCTGTATCCACAGAGCTGACTGGAAAATTAAGAAGTTGAAGGAAGCTCGAAATGTGCTCTAAATTTGTAAATTCGAGGTGCTAAACACTAGAGAATTATGGGAATGGAAATCGGGAGGACTACGATACAAGCACGTACAGACAGAATAAAAATCGCATTTACGTCACCTTTCGCGTAAGGTCGCAACAAGGTTCGAATAATTTGCATTAGAAATGGTCACAGAATGCGTGAAATCGATCTGTAAAATAAAAGATTTCAACATTTACTACCTTTGCTGCCATTTATCCAAAATATATTGGCTATTAAATGGCTCTTTGGAGGGATTTACATACACTTTTCTGCAAAACATAAGGACAAGATACAAAAAGTATCATAGCATACACTGAAGAGCCAAAGAAACTGGTACACCTCCGTAATATGGCATAGAACACCGGCGAGCATGCATAAGGGTCACAAAACGACTTGGCATGGACTCGAATAATGTCTGGGGTAGTGCTGAAGGAAACTGACACCATGAATGCTGCAGGGCTGCCCATAAATCCGTAAAAGTACGACGGGGTGCAAATCTCTTCTGAACAGCACGTTGCAAGGCATCGCAAATATGCTCAATAATGTTCATGTCTGGGGGGTCTGGTGGCCAGTGGACATGTTTGAACTCAGAAGAGTTTTCCTGCAGCCACTCTGTAGCAACTCTGGTCGTATTTTCCTGCTGGAATTGCCCAAGTCCGTCGGAATCCACAATGCACATGAATGGACGCAGGTGATCACACAGGGTGCTTAGGTACGTGTCACCTATCAGAGTCGCATCTAGACGTATCAGGGGTCCCATATCACTCCAACTGCACAAGCCCCACACCATTACAGAGCCTCCAACAGCTTGAACAATCCCCTGCTGACATGCAGGATCCATGGATTTATGAGGTTGTCTCCATACCCTTTCACATCCATCCGCTAGATACAATTGGAAATGAGACTCATCCGACCAGACAACATGTTTCCAGTCATCAACAGTCCACGGTCGGTGGCCCAGCTGAGGCTTAAGGCTTTGCGTCGTGCGGTCATCAACGGTACACGAGCGGGCTGTCGGCTCCGAAAGTCATCGATGATGTTTCACTGAATGGTTTATACGCTGACGCTTGCTGTTGGCTCAGGATTGAAATCTGCAGCAATTTGCGGAAGGGCTGCACTTCTGTCACGGTGAGCGATTTTCTTCAGTCGTCGCTGGTTCCGTTCTTTTAGATCTTTTTCCGGCCGCAACGATGCCGGAGATTTGATGTTATTCCGGAGTCCTGATATTCACGGCACAGTCGTGAAATGGTCGTACGGGGAAACCCCGCACTTCTTCGCTACCTCGGAGATGTTGTGTACCATCGCTCGTGCGTCGGTTCTAACACCACGTTCAAATTCACTTAAATCTTGATAACCTTCCATTGAAGCCGCAGTAATCGATCTAACAGCTGCACCACACACTTTTTGTCTTATATAGGCGTTGCCTACCGCAGCACCGTTTACTGCCTGTTTACATATCTTTGTATGTGAATACGTAGGCCTATACAAGTTTATTAGACGCTTCAGTATATTAAGTAGTTGATGGAAATGAACGAATGTGCGGATGCATGTCGCCAAAAGTACGAGTCGTGCACAGAAAGTTGGACGACACATGGCGTCATATCAGAGTGACTATAGCGCCAAATGGAGATGGTCCCGCAGCACGAGGCAGGTACGGGAAAAAACATTGCGTGTCAGTTAGTGAGCATTTACGGTGCATTATGGTGGTGCTCTTGACTACGACATGGCACGAATACAACATTTGGATGACTTCACACGGGGAAGACTTATCGGTAAAGTAGAAGACGTACGAAGTGTAAAGCCAGGAGTGTTTCACAGAAACTGATGTCCGAAGGAGAGGAGGTGGTCGACCACGGCCAACTACAGCAGCAGATAGCCGCTACATTGTGCGAGAGCAACAACGGACAGCGGGTGCAATTGCAACAACATTTAACAGGACTGCAAGGCACGGAATCTCACGCTCTGTAACACCACGGGGATTGCATGAGTGCCGGATTTCCGCAGGACGACTAGTACGTTGTATTCCGTTGACCCTTGCACATCAGCAGCACCGTTTGCGATGGTTCCAAGAGCACAGGGAGTGGACCAACGAGGGTTCGCGTGCTCTTCTCGGATCAGAGCAGATTCAGTCTGAGTAGCGATTCTGGAAGTACCCTCATATAGAACGAGGTCGAATGCACCCAGGAACATTGTCGAGCAAGATCATTTTTGTGGTCTAGGTTTTATGGTGTGGGGAATGATACTCACAGGTCAACATCATTGCGACACTGTTTTCCTTCCCCATGTGTCTCTTCAGTGGTGCATTCGGCCCTGATTTCTTTTTTGTTTATAACAGTGGGCTACTGCATCGAAGAACACAGCTGGAGAAGCTCTTCAAACGAGAGGATATTCGGCGAATGGACTGGCCTGCCCACTACCTCGACTTAAATTCCATCGAGCGCTTGCGGGGTGCGTTGGGGAGATGTATTGCAGGACAACCACATGCACCAACGACCATCCAGCAGCTGTCTACCACTACAAGAACTCATTACCAACCTTATAGCCAGCAAGAGAGCGCGTTGCAGACCACACATTACCGTCCGTGACAATTGCACTCTATATTATAAACCATGCACCGCCTTTTTTAAAGTCCTTGGGGCTATCATGATTAGCGGTATGTTCAGTGTAATTGTTGTCTTTCCATGTATGATCCAATTTCCATCGAGCTATCTTAGTTGTCTGTGACAGATCATATAAGAGTTACTTTTGGCTCTAAGTTTTGCACATCAGAGTGTACTTTAGTCTAATGATGCCGTGGTGTTCGCAACAGCCCAGCGTCAATTTGTGTAGCTCATAGCTCGAGAAGATGCTTGCCGAGGGAACGAACTTGGCCAGATTTATATAAACTTCTCATTTTTGTTGATACTGTAATGTTTTACTTATGTGTGACTGTTCCACTCTGCTTCATTTATTCCACGTACTTTATTTATTTTTTGAGGTTTGTGAATCAGGTTGGGCATCAAGTGAGATCTATCGAAGGTTTTTTCCCATTGCTTGGTTTCATTATCAAGTAGGCATGACAGCACAAATCGAAGGAGTTCAGAGACGTCAGTATAGGATAAATTCATGTCTATAAACGACAGTGATCTCTATCTAAACTGGATGTCGAACAGTTGATGTCTCAGTATGTTAGGTAAAAGATGGCCGTACTTTGTTTCCAGCCTAGCTAAAACATGGCGGACATCGAATATTACTAGGATAGAATAGAAACTGCCACCGCATTCTGTGCCGAGACTCTATTGAACCGTTCCAAATTTCTGGAGAACAAAATAAAGTGGTGCCACAATAGCGCAAAAATCGGTGTCATTGACGTGATCCAGAAACTGAAAGATCACAAAATAAATTATGTCTTTTTTCACTAATACTGTCGTCGTTAACAGCAATGCCACGAGACGCAGTAGAAATCGTATCGAGATTATGTTTCAGGGATGATACTTTCACCTGTACTTTTGTGTCTTACTTTACTTGCAATCGATTTCGATGTAAACATTACTGCTCCGTCTTTAGGCCACTCTATGGTACCAGGTGAGCTTGTGGATACCAATAAATCATTATACGTCTCGTAGAGAGAACAAAAAACAGATGACCGCTATCGTATTCTCTATGAGTTTTATGAAGATGATTTACCGGCATTCACAATATCGCTTGATGTCGTAGAGAGGCCTGACGATGGAGTAATGTAACACCGAACTCGACTGCTAATAAAATAAGACCTATAAATACAGCTTAATTTGTCGTCCGTACTATGAACAGATATAACAGACCTACAAATACCAGCTTAATTTGTCATCACTACTAAGTAAAGATATAAGAGGTGTCGCCCCGTGATCTACCGGAAGACAGATATACGGAGAAAGTTAATACTGATTGCGCAGACATACCGCTAACGGTGTTTAAAGAAGTCTCTGCCAAATTATTCTTGCAATATCCTATCTCATTTTCATCTAATTCCACTTCACTTTCTGTAATACTGCTCTTCTGTGTAGCTCTTTCACCTCTCAGATTTCCCTCTTTCCCTTTGTGTTGGTTTGTTACCTTAGCTGTCGATACTAACACAGTTACTATTCTTTTCTCCAAAGGTCTCTTAAATTTTCTTATAAGCTGACTATCTTCCCTGTAGGCATGCATTCTGCTACAGCATTGCATTTGCTCATTAACCATTTCTGCTTGGACATGTAGCACCTCCTGTCACTCATTTTTAGACGTCTGTATTCCCTTTTTCTCGATACAATCACTGCACTTTTTCCTTTCGACATTTACATTCAGTATCTCATATGTTTCCAAGAAAATCCACTACGCCTATTCTTTTTACCTACTTTACTTATTTCATGCCTCAAAGTTACCCCTCCGTCTTCCTATGTTCTATTCTATTGTTAACTAATACTCCCTTTGAAACACTCATCAACCTCTATCCATTTCAGTATATCAGGGTCTCATGTCCTTAAGTTACTACCTTTTTCCAGTTTCTTCCTTTGTTATCTTCGGTTCGTCGCCAATAAATTATGATCAGAATCCACTCTGCCACTCGACATGTTTTACAGTTTAATAACTGTTTTATAAATCTCAGTCTTACCGTTACAGACGGTCCAGACACATTAATGTGATCACCTGTCAGAAGCCTGAATAACCACCTTTTGCAACAAAAAGGAAGAAAATCAAAGTGATTCTGGAAGGTACCAACAGGGATGTGGAGCCATGCCGTCTCCAGTACCATGGGTAGCTGAGCTCTCTCTCGTATGAGGGTCCATGGCACCAACAACCCTGTCGCCGTAGTCCCATAGTTTTTCGATTGGGTTTAAATTCGGGGAGTTGGGTGGTGAGAAGATTACGGTAAACTCATCCTGGTGCTCTTCGAACGACGCACGTTACATCGAGTCGTGTGACACGTTGCATTATCCTGCTGGTAGATGCCTTCGTGCCACTGGAAAACAAACTACATGTAGGAGTGGACATGGTCCCCAAGAATATATGCACACTTGTGTTGATCCATTGTGCCTTCCAGAATTACGAGATCATCCAGAGAATGCCCTCTGGCCTGGACCTTTCCGACGACTGTTGAAGTGTGTTTGCTTTCGGACGTTTTACGCTGTACACAACGGCCATCTACTCGATAGAGCATGTGACGCGATTCATATGAAAATGCCAAATCTCGAGACTCAGTGGACGTCCAGTTCCGTTATTGGCGTGCAAATTCCATCCTTCGTCTCAGATGAACAGTAGCCAGCATGGGTGCTTGAACCAGGCGCCTATTGAGGAGGACCATACATACGAGTAGAGAACTTTCGCGAAACGGCCGTTAAGGAGACACTGTTAGTCGCCCGTTGGTTCATCTGGACCATCAGTTACTCAGCAGTTGCACATCTATTCACCGGTACGCATCACTGCAGCCGTGGTCCACAAGTATTGCGTCGGCGCTGTTGTTAAATAGTGCCATTTTGTCACGCACGATATTCATTAACCACGGCGGCACGGGAACAATTTACAAACTTAGACGTTTCGTGAATGCTTCCTTCCTCGGCCAGAAAGCAATGATGAAGGCCTTTTGGACGTTCACATAAAGCGCTCCCTTTCTGCATTATGACATTCACTGCACTTCCTGTCCGTGTCTCCTGTCATACTTTATATACCTTCCGAAGCTAGTGCTGTCATCTGCGGTCTGTGAGTGGCTATTGCACCTTGGCGTCGAAAATAGGTGGTGGTCACATTAATGTGACAGGGACGTATATAATTCTGTTAAAGCCTTGCAGTGTTTCCACATATACAAACTTCTTTTCTGATTTTTAAAACAAATGCAATGATTAAATTATGCCCCGTGAAAAATTATACCAGGTGACTTCCCAGTTCATAATTTCCTACTAATTTCCTTCTCTTCCTTTTCCTACTATTGAAATCAAATTACCTAGAAAAATTACGTTTCCATATCAGTTAACTGTGTGAACAATTTCTGTTATCTAATCGTACTTTCGTCCAATATCATCATCATCGTCATCTGCGAAACTGGAAGTCATATAGATTTGTACAGCTATGGTGGGAGTAAAATTTATGTCTCTCTTCGCTAATGTAAAGTTCTGAATATGCTTTTTGTGGTGTGCGTACTGTAAGATCTTCGGTACACACACCATCAGATTATTTGACTTGTCGCTCTAACGAAGTAGGCGAGTGTCAGCCATATGTCTCGTGGTCTTATCGTGGCGTGTTTATCTTCTGCCGTTAGGTCGGACGACAGAAATGCCACTTGCACGCTTAGAGTAGCAGATTGACGGTGACCAACTTTAAACAGAACTTGATTAATTTTCACACACATTTATTAAAATTGTAGTGACCTATTTCTGACAATCGATCCCTACAAGTGTACAGTGCTTCATAAACATTCCGTGAAGTGTTAATTTACGTGCAGTGATATAGTTATTCTTTGACTTGGCTTTAGTTAGTTATTCCGTGCTGTTCATGTCTACACAATTCATTCATGTGTGCAGTGTTAACTTATTGTTAAACATACGTGGGAATAAAGGAATTGTTTTCTCCAACACCCACATTTGGTGACACCCGACGAACTACGTAACATCCGCGTCGGCTTCGGCGTTTAACGAGGTTCCGCAACGTTCACGTTTGTAACTTCCGCGCCAGCCGCGTCGCGCTCGGTACAGCACGATAATGACCGATTCGCCAGTCTCAATTCAACCTGAAGCCAGCAGTGCAATTAACAGGGTGACAATAAAAGCTCCACCATTCTGGTTACATAGTCCTCTACTGTGGTTTGCCCAGTTAGAAAGCCAGTTCGCCCTCGCACAAATATCGGCGGACGAAACTAAGTACAACTATGTGGTTGCAGCACTTACAGAAGATCTAGCAGCAGAAGTACAAGATATCCTAGCCGCACCACCGGATACCGATCGTTATGCATCCATTAAAAACGCATTAATAACGCATTTGGCACAATCAGAGGCAAAACGGCTAGAGAAACTACTGCGCACTGAAGAACTCGGAGATCGCACTCCGTCACAACTCTTACGACGTTTGCTCACACTGGCAAGTAACACTGTAACTGATAATGTGCTACGAAATATGTGGTTGTCTCGGTTGCCGTCAGATACTCAAAAAATTCTCACGGTATGTGCAGGCGATTTAAACGCACTGGCACAAACGGCCGACAGGTTAATTGAAATGTATCTCACAACAAGCGTTTCAACATTAACGCCACAACAAGAAAATTCGCCCACAGTGACGTTAGTCTCCCTACAATCACAACTGGCAGAGTTGACCGCACAGGTAGCTGCATTACAAACAACGCACAACCGCCAACGGCCACGCCGCCTACGGTCACGAAGTCGCAGTCGATCACCATCACTACAGAACTTATGCTGGTACCACATGACATTTGGTAATGATGCACGAAAGTGTACGCCACCTTGCAGTGGAAACATGAGGCAGACACCGTAGCAGCGATAACTTCCAGTGCAAACACTCGCCGCGAAACAAAACTACAGTTTCTCGTCGATACAAGCGCAGAAGTGTCCGTATATCCAGCAAACCGCCTATCACGCCGGAACTGGGACGACTGTTATCTTTACGCCGCCAATGACTCCAAAATTAGAACATACGGTCGAGTAACATTATTCCTTAACTTGGGGCTACGCCATGTGTTTGAATGGCAATTTACAGTGGCAGATACATGACAGCCTATTATCGGAGCAGATTTTTTTGTCCTTCTACGACTTACTGCCAGATCTGCGACGTCAGCGACTAATAGATTTGACTACTAGTCTGCATACAACAAGAGGTACGCACAGTCACAGGCGACACACCATATATACGATTACTGAAAGGATACCCCGAGATCACACAGCAATCGCCTACTCTCCCACCAGTCAAGCATACAACCGTCCACCACATTTTGACCACGCCAGGGCCGCCAACTCACGTTTGGCCTAGACGTTTAACGGCCGAAAAGCTAAAAGTGGTAAAGCAGGAATTTCGCAGCATGCTGTCACAAGGTATCTGCAGAGTTTCTAGTAGCAGCCGGGCATCCCCAATTCACATCGTACCTAAAAAGAAGAATGGATGGCGCCCCTGCGGTGACTATCGCCAACTCAACGCAAGGACAATTCCAGACCAGTTCCACATATAGAAGACTTTTCTGCAAATGTTCATGGCAAGACTATATTTTCTACCATTGATCTACTTCGATTTTACTATCAGATCCCTATAGCTGCAGAAGACATTCCTAAAACAGCGGTGACAACACCATTCGGTCTATTTGAATTGACCCGAATGCCATTCGGACTATGTAATGCCACCCAGACCTTCCAACGTTTTATGGATGAGGTTACAAGAGATTTAGATTTTTGCTATGTGTATATAAATGATTTATTGGTGATGTATGCATCGGAAGAGGAGCACTTACAGCATTTGGCACAAGTGTTTGACCGTCTACGCACACATGGACTAGTAATTAATCCTGCCAAGTGTGTTTTTGGTGAGAAAGAGGTCCACTTTCTAGGATATTTGGTGAATGCACAGGGTATTCGACCGCCACATAGTAAAGTAGAGGCCATAAACAAATACCCCGCCCTGTCACAATCAGAGAATTACGACGATTCATTGGAGTAGTGAGTTTCTACCAACGCTTCATTCGCAATCATGCACTGATAACTTCACCATTGAATGAACTACGTAAAGGCGCACCTAAACCTAACCACAGCGTGCATTGGACTATCAAGGTGGACACCGCGTTTCACGCTATAAAAAAAGCTATAGCAGAGGCCGCGCAATTAGCACACCCGGTCGCGCATGCTCCACTCACTCTCATGGTTGATGCTTCGTCCACTGCCATTGGTGCCGTACTTCAGCAACAAATTAATCAGTTATGGCAGCCCATTGCGTTTTACAGTCATAAGTTGTCACCATCTCAGCAACGTTGGGCAACATATGACCGTGAGATGTACGCAGCTTATGCGGCAGTAAAAAAAATTCAGACACGCATTGGAAGGGCGACAGTTCACGATTTACACAGATCACAAACCGCTTACCTATGCCTTTAAGGTAAAGCCAGAGAAGGCATCGCCCAGGCAGCTGCGACACTTAGATTATATCAGCCAGATCACGACCAGCATTGTGTATGTGGAAGGGAAGCTAAATGTTCCAGCCGATGCACTTTCTCGCATAGAAGCAGTGTCCACAGTAGCAGATGACATCGCACAGGTGGAAGCAGTGACAAAGGCCATTGATTACGACGCCGTTGCGCATGCGCAACAATGCGATAGTGAGTTGCGTGATCTATTGCAACAAGAGAAAGGCCGGCCGCGGTGGTCTCGCGGTTCTAGGCGCGCAGTCCGGAACCGTGCGACTGCTACGGTCGCAGGTTTGAATCCTGCCTCGGGCATGGATGTGTGTGATGTCCTTAGGTTAGTTAGGTTTAAGTAGTTCTAAGTTCTAGGGGACTGATGACCACAGCAGTTGAGTCCCATAGTGCTCCGAGCCATTTGAACCATTTGAACAAGAGAAAGGTTTGATGCTACAGTTTGTGACAGTTCCTGAAGCAAGCATTGAGTGGTACTGTGACGTAGCAAGAGGAAAGATACGTCCATTTGTGCCACAGCAATTCAGAACACAGGCAATTGCATCAATGCACAATCTGTCACACCCAGGAGTAAGAGCCACACTCAGATTGGTCTAACAAAAATTTGTATGGCCATGTATGCACACATGACTGTAAAGCATTTGTGAAGCAATGCTTGGCTTGCCAGAGGAATAAAATCACACAGCACGTTAAGGCACCATTAGGCACATGTCATCCACCAAATCAGCGTTTTGACCATGTGCATGTTGACATCATCGGCCCACTCTCGACATCGGAAGGCTACAGTTATTGCCTCACGGTGATTGACAGATTTACTAGGTGGCCTGAGGCATTTCCAGTGGAGGACATTACTGCAGAAAGTATACCTCAAACATTTTTTCGTGGTTGGATTGCCCGGTTTGGAGTTCCACTGAGAATTACAACTGATCAAGGAGAGCAATTTGAAACCTACGTTTTCAATGCATTGGCTACGTTATTATGAAAGAAACGCATACGCACCACGGCATACTAGCCCGCATCAAATGGCATGGTTGAACGTCTTCATCGACAGTTAAAGGCAGTGCTGAGATGTCACGCAACACCGAATTAGACAGAGACATTACCTGTCGTACTTTTGGGGCTACGAACGTCATTCAAAAGTGATCTGAAAGCAACAGTAGCAGAACTGGTGTATGGACAAACGTTACGCCTACCTGGAGAATTTCTGCGCAGCATGGCAGATGATACAATCACAGCCTCAGAATTCGCCACAAGACTGAGAGAGCATATACGCCAATTGAGACCAACAATGCCCAGAAACCAGCTTGGAAGACACTCGTTCGTTTTTGCAGAGCTAGACGAGTGCACGCATGTATTCTTGGGCACTGATACTGTGCGTAAACCACTGCAGCCACCATATGACGCACCATATCTGGTAGTCAATAGGGATACCAATACTTTCCGCATAATAATTAACGGTACACCGACCAGAGTTGCAGTGGACCGTATCAAGCCTGAATTTCTGGACGCAACAGACACCACGGCTACCACTGAACACAAACCAGAGAATACAGGAGAAGCTACAAGATGTGTTCCTGTACCCCATGAACATCACAACGCTCAGCGAACACCAGTCACACCCCAAGACCGACGTCGAAGACTACTACATCACTCCCTGACACAACCACTGACACACGTGACGCACCGCCCGGTTTCAAGAAAGAAGTAGTTACAAGAGCTGGACGGCGTGTGAAATTTAATCTGCGGTATTGTTAGAATTAAACGGGGGAGTCATGTAGTGACCTATTTCTGACAATCGATCCCTACAAACATTCCGTGAAGTGTTAATTTACGTGCAGTGATATAGTTATTCTTTGACTTGGCTTTAGTTAGTTATTCTGTGCTGTTCATGTCTACACAATTCATTCATGTGTGTAGTGTTAAGTTATTGTTAAATATATGTGGGAATAAAGGAATTGTTTTCTCCAACACCCAAAAAATAATAAAAAGCATAGAAATAACTTAACTTGGTTCTGGATGCTATTTACAATTGACAGTCTGAAATTCCTTTGGTCTTGGTACGTTAATCTTAATCTCACATATCTCTGATACTTGCCAAAGTGCCTATTCATTTATCTTCATGGCTATGTACAGGATTATGATAATCTTATTAGGCGCAGACTGAAACTTGACTATAGACAAATGCAGACTAATGCAGACTAATGCAGACTGGTGCAGATAAATGTAGACTAATGCAGACTGACTAACCGGAGGTCTGTACACTCGTTATAATACCTCGCGCGTTCAGGTATCACTGCGCGAGTGTGATCCGCGAGGAGAAAAGGTTCTACGTCAGCAGCAATCTCATTGGCTGCATTACATATTAATACGCGGATCGGCAGAAGCAGAATTTGGTCCATCTCTAAGCAGCGCCATCTCGTAGTGTGGAGACGGACGAGCGCTGCGCCTGCGCTGTTGTGCTTAGCGGGGCGCGCTCTAGTGGGAAAGTTGTGTACGCGCTGACTACGCGGAACTATGTACTGAACACTTTTCATAGTGGCTTACTCGTATTGCAGTTTTCTTATTGAATACAAGACCTAAACTAGCATTACACCCATCTGATTTTGTGTTTATAGCCCTGTACTCATGGTCAGGCGTGTTGTTTCTGCCACCGCATTTCACTAACCCGACTTCATGTAATTTATCAATTTCTCTGGTTAAATTCTATAATCTACCTACCCGAGTAAGGGATCAAACATACCACACTGCGACCCGTAAACTGTTGTTTTTTTCCCCCTATGGATTTCAGCCGTTCGCGTTACCAACATACCAAAGCCGTGTTGACTAAATTTACAAGGCCAGGTCAGTCAATCATCCAGACTGTTGACCCTGCAGTTACTGAAAACGTTGCTTCTTCTCTTCATGGTACCACAGGTTAGTCTGACCTCTCGACAGATACTCCTCCGTTGTGACTGCAGGAATGGTAGAGTTATTTCTATCGTTGTCGAATACAAGCCACCCGAACTCGACATGGGTCATGGTTCAAGGCGGAAGATAAAAAAATCTTGAAAAACCAGTCAGCGACCATAAAACTTGGTGTTTATTATTATCTACCCTATTCCCGCTTCAATGAGACACCTTTTTCACAACGGTGGAAGATTCATCACTGACCTGGTTGTAGAAGTCTGATTGCTGGCTTTACAGAAAGGTTCCACCTCAAAAATCTCCTGGTCGTTGCACTGAAAATGCCTTTCATACTTTGGTTTATTCATCTGATAAAGGAGGGAGAAGCCAATAGATGCCACAATAGATTTGTGAGGCCAGCTTTGAAAGTCCTAGGAGCAGCATGTCTGTGTTTTATGAAGAATGAGTTATGGAGTTGTCGCTGACAAAAACACACCCTTGGGCACCTTCTCACGACGTTTAGTCTTCACTGTTTCCCGTAACGCTATCAAGAGATGACGTTAGTAAGCTGCTGTTTGCTCCTTAAGACTCCTCAGCACCACACCATGGAAATCCCCTCCCCCTCCCCACCCCCTGCAAGAAAAACACCCTCATTATAATGTTATCAAATGATGGTTGAGGCCTTGCTTCTTTCGAAAATGGCGAAACAATATATTTCCACTACTTGTTTTGCTCCTTTGTATTTGGGCCATAGTGACCCACCTAGCCCTCCTCCATGCTGATTAGTTGGTTAAAGTCGTCATACGGATAGAGCTTGTAACACTATAGCTCTAATACCCTGCTGATTTATTTTGCCTTCTTGTTTTATTTAATGTTACATCCTTGCGCTCCTGTAAATGTGTTTGATTGAATCGAAAACACAAAATGGTATACTCCTTTCTTTGTAAAGACTTTGCTGTTATGGTTTGCTTCTAGGCAACGTAGTATATCTGTCATTTAAATTCTTTGTCTCAATTGGAGGGAGACAAAACTTACTGTATATATTTGGAATTTGGATGAATAATTTTTTGTAGAAATACCAATATGTGCAAATGTTCTGTTTTATTTAAAACGTTTGTTTGCTGTCATGTAAACTGCTGACCTTCACTTACGGTTCTTAGTTATTTTGTATGTAAAAGGTGTTGTGGTTCCCCTCGGGAACGGAACTGTGTAGCGGAGTTAGTCGGGGACGAGCTACCAAACTGTCAACTGCTCAAGTAAAAGTTGTGTATTGTGCTGGTTCTGACAGAGGCTTTTCCTGGCGCTTCCCAATGCCTCGGATGGATGGATACAGAGCTGGAACTATTCTGGAATTGATGTCTATCATCGCCACCAAGAAATGACATAGTCTGGTAATTATACCTGCAAATCCACCTACCAACATGCAATCGCCACCACATTGCGCAGTCACTGTAATGGAACACTATAGTAATGTACAGTGAAGGATCAGCTTATTGGATGTTTAGTATACTCAAATACAAGGTAATTTTTAACTGAACTCTTGTACCTGCCGTGATTTATTCTCAGTCAATTATCCACTTAGGGTCTCTCCGACGCTAAAGTGGTTTCCGAGTGTCCTTTATTGAAAGAAAGTTAAAGTTAATGTGGCAAGAGAGTGAGCTAAAGTACATGATGCTTGCTGAAAATAAATTTTCTATTAAAACTGCTTATTAATATGTTATTGCCAACTTCAAAACTAAATACTCGTAAAACTGAGGCTTATAAAGTATTTTTTTAGTAAATGATCACATTGCTGCCTGTGGTAAATCGTAAAAGGTGAGTCAGTTGCTCACAAATATGTCAATTTTGTGTTTCACTGTAGTAAAAGTTGAAAATTGTAATTATGGAAAGTTATATACTCATGCTTGCTAAACACTTGTTCCTCTTGTGTATTGAAAGTGCATATTAATAGTGTAATAGGTTCCACAGTTTATCCTTTATGCTCATGATAAATAACAATTAATAGAAAGACCACTATCTATGAAAACAGTAACTTCTTTAATTTAAAATTCAGTGAGAAATTGCTTGTTAGTGAGATACAGTTAACTTTCATCCTAAATAGAAAAGTATTTAGCTGAGAGAGACTTAACCTATGACCAGTTCATAATTTTGCAGTGAACTACATTTTCAATTCTTTGTCAGATAGAAAAATGATGAAAAGTAATACTGAACCTGCGTCCAATTTATGATTCTACAGTGAATATTAATAGTAATGTTATAAAGACCATTTTCAGTTTGAATAAGCCCTGAAAGTAATAGTGTGTATTGTCATCTGTTAATTTTATGCCAATAGTTTGTTCTGATCTGTTAACTCCAACCTTAATCTGAACACACTGTATTCCGGTGCCAGAGTTCATTGCACTCGCGTGTGGCAAAGTATAGGTTGTGTTTGTCCGTTAAAGTTACTCATACCTATTTTTTTTAACAAGAGCGTCAATCATTCTCTTGCCTAATTAGGCTGGCGGTCGTTTTCTTTATCCTTTGAACAGTGTGGATAGGTTAAATATTGTTTCTTACTGTTTGAATATTTACATAATTCTGACTTTCACTTCCGATAAGCCACCTCCGTTAGGTACAACCCGGTCAACATAACAAAATTCCTCTCAGAGGGTAACACTGCTCTGTTGCGTTATACCGTAACTGCTTTAACAAGACAGTTTTATTTCACAACCTGCCTCCAACTTTAAGGTTATGGTACAGCAGTAGCGGAAAGTAGTGTTATAAGCTGACACTTGTTCGCTGCGCCTCGTTTAGTCGCACTTTTTAATGAGTCTTGCAGTCACAGCGATCGAGCGGGTGGCGACCTCTGCATGTTTGAAATATTGTGTAAGATTTTCACTTTTTTCACTGTCGATTCTACTGTGATACACCGGTCTTCGAGCTGTAGGACCTCCTCTGGCGATTCTCGGCTACTCACAGAGATACGGTCTCCGATTCGTCCTTGTGTCACTGTGGCTCGTTTGACCACATTGGAAGTGTATCCACCTCCTAACCACTGTGCCACATGATGGTGCATTGTTGGCGCACACTTCTACCAACCCCGCATAGATTGTTGCAGCGCTGTTACCCTTCAGATACAAAAATCGAATTACCTTAAGATGCTCCACTTCACCAAAGGGACACCCAGTGGCGTACTACGGCATGTGTATCAGTATTCCACACACGTACCGCTAAACAAACAAAATATTAATTACGAAAGTCCATATCTGTGAGGTTATTACCCCTTGTATGTGGTATTTCTTTTGTACTAAAGTCTTGTAAGCGTTCTGTCCCCAGAAGGCGGAAGAATCGTCAACAATCAACGGCATGAGCGTGCAGATAGCAATTAAAACCACTGCATTTTTTTTGTCATCCGTTTTCTGACTGGTTTGATGCGGTCCGCCACGAATTCCTCTCCAGTGCTGACCTCTTCATCTCATAGTAGCACCTGCAACCTATCTCCTCAATTATTTGCTGGATATATTCCAATCTCCGTCTTCCTCTACAGTTTTTGCTCTTTACAGGTCCCTCTAGTACCATGGAAGTCATTCCCTCATGTCTTAATAGATGTCCTGCCATCATGTCCCTTCTCCGTATCAATGTTTTCCAAATGTTTCTTTCCCCTCCGACTCTGTGCAGAACCTCCTCATTCCTTATCTTATCAGTCCACCTAATTTTCAACATTCGTCTGTAGCACCACATCTCAAATCCATAGATTCTCTTCTGTTCCGATTTTCCCACAGTCCATGTTTCACTACCATGCAATGCTGTACTCCAGACGCACATTCTCAGAAATTTCTTCCTAAAATTAAGGCCGATATTTGATATTAGTAGACTTCTCTTGGCCAGGAATGCCCTTTCTGCCATTGCTAGTCTGCTTTTGATGTCCTCCTTGCTCTGTCCGTCATTGGTTATTTTACTGCCTAGGTAGCAGAATTCCTTAACTTCATCTACTTCGAGGCCATCAATCCTGATGTTAAGTTTCTAGCAGTTCTTATTTCTATTACTTCTCATTACCTTCGTCTTTCTTCATTTTCTCTCAATCCATATTCTCTAATTATTTGACTGTCCATTTCATTCAGCGGATCATGTAATTTTTCTTCACTTTCTCTCCGGATAGCAATGTCATCAGCGAATCATATCACTGATACGCTTTCGACTTGAATTTTAATTCCACTCCTGAAACTTTCTTTTATTTCCTTCTTTGATTCTTCGATGTACAGATTGAACAGTGGGAGCAAAAGTTTACATCCCTGTCTTAACCCTTTTCAATCTGAACACTTCGTTCTTGGTCATCCACACTTATTACTCCCTCTTGTCTCTTGTACATATTGTATATTATCCGTCTCTCTCTCTCTCTACTTTACCCATATTTTTCTCAGAATTTCAAATATCTTACACCATTTTACATTGTTGAAAGTTTTTTCCAGGTCGACAAATCCTACGAAATTGTCACGTTTTTTCTGTCGTCTTTTTTCCATTATTAACTGCTACGTCAGAATTGCCTCTCTCGTGTCTTTACCTTTCCTAATTCCAAACTGATCATCATCTAGCGCATCCTCAATTTCCTTTCCCATTCTTCTGTAAATTATTCTTGTAAACAACTTGGATGCATGAACTGTTAGCTGATTATGCGATAATTCTCGCACTTGTAAATTCTTGCCGTCTTCGGAATTGTGAGGATTATATTTTTCCGAAAGTCAGATGGTAAGTTGCCAGACTCATGCATTCTACACACCAACGTCGTTTTGTTGCCACTTCTCCAATGATTTTAGAAATTCTGATGGGATGTTATCAATTCCTTCTGCCATATTTAATATTAAGTCCTCCAAAGCTCTTTTAAATTCTTATTTTAATACTGAATCCCCTATCTCTTCTAAATAGACTCCTGTTTGTTCTTCTATCACATCGGACAAATCCTCCCGCTGTTAGAGATTTTCAGTGTATTCTTTCCACCTATCCGCGCCGGCCGCTGTGGCCGAGCGCATCTAGACGCTTCAGTCCGGAACCGCGCTGTTGCTGCGGTCGCAGGTGCGAATCCTGCCTTGGGCATGGACGTGTGTGATGTCCTTAGGTTAGTTAGTTTTAAGTAGTTCTAAGTCAAGGGGACTGATGACCTCAGATGTTAAGTCCCATAGTGCTTAGAGCCATTTGAACCACTTGAACCATCTGTCCGCTTTCTCCTCTGCATTTAACCATGGAATTCCCGTTGGACTCTTAATGTTATCACCGTTGCTCTTAATGTCACCGATGGTTGTTTTGACTTTCCTGTATGCTAAGTCTGCCCTTCCGACAATCATTTCTTTTCCGATGTCGTCACAAATTTTTCCTGCAGCCATTTCGTCTTAGCTTCCCTGCACTCCTTATTTACACTCATGGAAATTGAAATAAGAACACCGTGAATTCATTGTCCCAGGAAGGGGAAACTTTATTGACACATTCCTGGGGTCAGATACATCACATGATCACACCGACAGAACCACAGGCACATAGACACAGGCAACAGAGCATGCACAATGTCGGCACTAGTACAGTGTATATCCACCTTTCGCAGCAATGCAGGCTGCTATTCTCCCATGGAGACGATCGTAGAGATGCTGGATGTAGTCCTGTGGAACGGCTTGCCATGCCATTTCCACCTGGCGCCTCAGTTGGACCAGCGTTCGTGCTGGACGTGCAGACCGCGTGAGACGACGCTTCATCAAGTCCCAAACATGCTCAATGGGGGACAGATCAGGAGATCTTGCTGGCCAGGGTGGTTGACTTACACCTTCTAGAGCACTTGGGTGGCACAGGATACATGCGGACGTGCATTGTCCTGTTGGAACAGCAAGTTCCCTTGCCGGTCTAGGAATGGTAGAACGATGGGTTAGATGACGGTTTGGATGTACCGTGCACTATTCAGTGTCCCCTCGACGATCACCAGAGGTGTACGACCAGTGTAGGAGATCGCTCCCCACACCATGATGCCGGGTGTTGGCCCTGTGTGCCTCGGTCGTATGCAGTCCTGATTGAGGCGCTCACCTGCACGGCGCCAAACACGCATACCACCATCATTGGCACCAAGGCAGAAGCGACTCTCATCGCTGAAGACGACACGTCGCCATTCGTCCCTCCATTCACGGCTGTCGCGACACCACTGGAGGCGGGCTGCACGATGTTGGGGCGTGAGCGGAAGACGGCCTAACGGTGTGCGGGACCGTAGCCCAGCTTCATGGAGACGGTTGCGAATGGTCCTCGGCCATACCCCAGGAGCAACAGTGTCCCTAATTTGCTGGGAAGTGGCGGTGCGGTCCCCTACGGCACTGCGTAGGGTCCTACGGTCTTGGCGTGCATCCGTGCGTCGCTGCGTCCGGTCCCAGGTCGACGGGCACGTGCACCTTCCGCCGACCACTGGTGACAACTTCGATGTACTGTGGAGACCTCACGCCCCACGTGTTGAGTAATTCGGCGGTACGTCCACCCGGCCTCCCGCATGCCCACTATACGCCCTCGCTCAAAGTCCGTCAACTGCACATACGATTCACGTCCACGCTGTCGCGGCATGCTACCAGTGTTAAAGACTGCGATGGAGCTCCGTATGCCACAGCAAACTGGCTGACACTGACGGCGGCGGTGCACAAAATCTGCGCAGCTAGCGCCATTCGACGGCCAACACCGCGGTTCCTGGTGTGTCCGCTGTGCCGTGCGTGTGAACATTGCTTGTACAGCCATCTCGCAGTGTCCGGAGCAAGTATGGTGGGTCTGACACACCGGTGTCAATGTGTTCTTTTTTCCATTTCCAGGAGTGTATTTCGTTCCTCAGCGATTTGTATTTCTGTATTCCTGAGCTTCCCGGAACATTTTTGTACTTCCTCCTTTCATCGACAAATTGAAGAATTTCGTTTGTTACCCTTGGTTTCTTCGCAGTTACCTTCTTTGTACCTATATTTTCCTTCCCAACTTCCGTGATGGCCCTTTTCAGAAATGTTCATTCCTCTTTAACTTTACTGCCTGCTGAGCTATTCCTTATTGCTGTATCTATAGTATCTCGTCATTCCTTAGTACTCCCACATCCCACTTCTTCGCTTATTGATTCTTCCTGACTAATGTCTTAAACTTCAGCCTACTCTTCATCACTACTATATTGTGATCTGACTCTACATCTGTTACTGGTTACTCCTTACAATCCATTATCTGATTTCGGAATCTCTGTCTGACCATGATGTAATCTAACTGAAATCTTCCCGTGTCACCCGGCCTTTTCCAAGTATACGTATAAATAGTCCTCTTGCGATTCTTGAACAGAGTATTCGCTATTACTGGCTGAAACTTGTTACAGAACTCAATTAATTTTGTCCTCTCTCATTCCTTGTCCCAAACCTATATTCTCCTGTCATCTTTTCTTCTACTCCATCCACTACAACTGCATACCAGTCCCCCATGACTATTAGATTTTCATCCGCCTTTACATACTGTATTACCCTTTCAATATCCGCATAACCTTTCTCTATCTCTTCATCTTCAGATTGCCACGTCGGTATGTATACTTAACTATCGTTTTGTTTTCGGTGTTGGTTTGCTATCGATTCTGATAAGAAGAACCCGGTCACTGAACTGTTCACAGTAACACACCCTCTGCCCTACCTTCCTATTCATAACGAATCCTACTCCCCTCCCGTTATACTATTTTCTGCTTGTGTTGATATTACCCTATACTCATCTGACCAGAAGAGTATTCCGGAGTCTTTTGCCAATGGAGAGATCATCATGACATTATTTTCAATTACAGGCCACACGTCCTGTGGGTACACGGTACGTGTCTTTAATGCAGGGGTTTCCATTGCCTTCTGTATCCTCAAGCCATTGATCATTGCTGATTCTTCCGCCTTTTATTGGCAGCTCCTAGACCACTGCAATACGAACACCTAATATGGATCCAGAGGACATGTGATCTATAACTGAAAAAGCGTCAAAATGATCTCTACATTGGCAAAAGTTTCCGGGTTAGTCCCCCATTTGAATCTAAGGAAGGAAATTGCGAATGTGGAGGTGATCACGAGAAAAAGATTCAATAAAAGGATGTCACAAGTTTGGACTTGGTATGGAAGCTCGAAAGTCTTAAAAGGGAAATACTAAGGCTCAGTCTAGATACAGACAAGGATTTCTGGTCA
Organism: Schistocerca gregaria; assembly: GCF_023897955.1. Lineage (NCBI taxonomy): Eukaryota > Metazoa > Arthropoda > Insecta > Orthoptera > Acrididae > Schistocerca > Schistocerca gregaria. The sequence continues at coordinate 212,440,508 of NC_064924.1, read as the reverse complement.
GATGAGTACAGGGTAATACTAACAGCAGCAGAAAATGGTATAACGGAGTAGGATTCGTCATGAATAGGAAGGTAGGGCAGAGAGTGTGTTACAGCGAACAGTTTAGTGATAGGGTTGTTCTCATGGCTTAGGTCTACTTGCATTTTAAACGCAGTAGACAAAGATGAGGCCCTCTCTGATGATCGATGCTAACGTTTGTTGACACACAAGGAATAACAAGGCACTAATATGATGTTTATATATCTTCATTTACTGTGCTCTGTGTTGTTCATATTCGTATGTTGATTACTGAAATCAGACTATATTTTGAGCAGACGCTAACTATTGCTAAGCCTCGTCTCTCCTGTACAAACTTATTTTCTGTCTTAGATTGTTGAATACTTCCACTTCCATTATCTACTATAGAAAAATTTCTAACAAAGTCGAAGAAATTCTGGTCATATATAAATACTGTTAGTACTTAAGTTAGAGTCCACACCCTCACGGACGAGACAGGAACTAAAGCTAAGGATTGCAAAAAAAGGAGAAATACTAAAATCCATTTCAAATGATCCTTTACAAAGTAAAAGCAGAGAGAAGTGCCCCAATTTAAATATCGTACCACTGCAAAGAGAACGTAATAGATATTAATGGCAGTTGTGTTGAGAAATAACTGAAATTATTAAAGGAGAAGGAAGCTCTACAACTCCAAGAATTCATGGTTGAGTTAGCCCCTCTTTTAAGCAAAATATGCCGTTGATCTAACAAAAAACAGTGCCTTGGGGTTGCATGAAGGCACAGTTCACACCGGTCTCCATGGAAAACAGCAGAAACGACGCACAAAACTACTGTAGACTATCCCTGAAATCCATTTGTTGTAGAATCTAGTAGCATATCCTGAGCTCAAGAGCAATGAAATATCTTGAACAGAATTACCATTTCCATGCAAATAACAGTGGACTCCTAAAACATCGATCATGTGAAATCCTCCTCGCATTTTTATCACATAACATTCTGAAAATCGTGGATAAAGACAATCACTTATACGCAGTACTTCCTGACTTCCTAAAAGCAAATGACTCAGGACCACATATACGCATATTGATAAAAGTACGATCGCGGGCAGTATCAAGTGATATTTGTGACTGAATTTAAGATTTTTTGGTAGGAAGCAAGCAGAATGATGTTTTGGACAGAGTCGTCGAAAGATGTAGGAATAACATAAGTTGTATCCCAGGAAAGTGTATTGAGACCCTTACTGTTCATGTTGTGTGTTTATGATTTTGGTAACAATATTTATATTGGACTTCCGCAAATAATACAGCTACCTGCAACGAAATATTGTCTGAAAGAAAACTAGGTAAATGTTCAGTCGGATCCTTATAAGATTTCAAAGCGGTGGAACGTCTGACAACTTCTTTTAAATGTTCATCACTATAAAATTTTTCACTTCACGAAAAAAAGTTGTCTTCTATGACCAAAATATCAGTAATCACAGATGGAATCGGTCAGTTCATCCAAAGACCTGTGTGTAATAATTTGTAGTGATACAAATCGGAACACGTGCGGCACGTACTAGAATATTGCTGAAATTTGTGGGACGCGTACGAACTAGGACAAACACGGTGGTTTTAGGAAAGATCGCTTGTGCGAGACTTAGCTTGCCCTTTTCTCACATGATATACTGCGAACTATGGATGAAGGGCAACAAGCAGATTCCATATCCACAGATTACCGGTGCTCCATTGCAGATTTTTTAACGAAGGTACAAGCATACGGAATAGGTTGCCAGATATGTGGCCCGAACACTTCCTAAGTAACAAAGCCCAGTACGTTGTCCTTGACGGCGAGTGGTCATCAGGGATAAGGCTATCGCCAGTAGTGCACCAGGGAAATGTTACAGGAGCGTTCTCATTCTCTGTATACACAAATGATCCGACGGGAAGGGTGAGCGGCAGTCGGCGGCTATTTGCTGATGACGCTGTGCGGTACGGGAAGGTGTCGTTGTTGAGTGACTGTAGGAGGATGCAAAATGACGTGTAGTAAGTTAATGCAGATGAGTAGCGAAAACTATCTCGTAATGTACGAAAACATCATAAGTAGTGCGCTACTTGAAGCAGTCAAGTCGATTAAATTGCATATAGATTTGCACCAAGTATTTCGCAACTGCGCTTGAAATTAACGAGATATTATTTTCAGTGCTAGGCTAATGTGTTTTCTTGTTTTTGCTCTTCAGATTGTGCTTTTCTTGTTATCGTGTGAAATACGTCATAATTATGGCGTGTGAACAACGTAACACTAGGCTCCAAAGTAAATTGAGAAATGATACTGACGACGATTGTAGCTTATCAGCACCACCGTGTAACGAATTAAGAGACATTCAATGTAGTAATTTGGTAATTGTGCATCGGGAAATGGAGCGGGCGGCAAATAATGGTGTAGACAGTGAAACAATTAGTGAACAGGGAAGCATTATCGATCGATCGGTCGGCAACAGCTCGCCTCAGGAATCCGAAGTGACAGGACACAATCTTGCAAATACTGTAGATTCAGGTTTTGGGTCCTCACCGTTGTCTCAAATAAGTCAAGACATATTTTCTGCTTGTCAAAATGTGAACGTTGCCGGTGCAAATGCACTGCCGAAAAGCATAGAGGAACAGATTCCAGACACTAATAGATTATTATTGCAATTAATTGCAACAAATGAAACAAAATCAGAGACAAATACAGCAACAGTTAGACGCAATGGAATAAAATCAGAGACAAACACAGCAACAACTTCAAAAGTTAGACTCAATGGAACAAACGCTTGAACAAACACGTGAAGATTTAACTGCAGAGTTACTTAAAATCGAGTATAAACGTCAAAAAGTCTGTAATGACTTAAAAATACAAATTTGTGAGCATTTTCAACCTATTTTTTAGCGTCATGAAAATGCATTACAGAATCACGAAGCAGCCATAAAAGAACTGCAAAATATTGTTCATGAAAATCAGTAACTGTGTTGTGTGAAGTCTGTGGCTGGTTGTTGGAATATTTGTTATTGTAGTGTTGCGCAGTTGGATGTGAACAACGCGTAGCGTTGCGCAGTTGGAGGTGAGCCGCCAGCAGTGGTGGATGTGGGAAAAGAGATGGCAGAATTTTGAGAGCGGACGATCTGGACGATCAGAAAGAGTAAATTTTTAATACGGTATATCATGAACTGATATGTATATTATGACTTTTGAACATTATTAAGGTAAATACATTGTTTGTTCTCTATCAAAATCTTTCATTTGCTAACTATGCCTATCAGTAGTTAGTGCCTTCAGTAGTTAGAATATTTTATTTAGCTGGCAGTACTGGCGCTCGCTGTATTGCAGTAATTCGAATTATGAAGATTTTTGTGAGGTAAGTGATTCATGAAAGGTATATTACTGTTAGTCAGGGTCATTCTTTTGTAGGTATTATTGAAAGTCAGATTGCGTTGCGCTAAAAAAAAAAAAAAAAAAAAAAAAAAAAAAAAAAAAAAAAAAAAAAAAAAAATAAAGAGAGGAATGTCTGAGTACGTTCAATTTTCCTCAGCTGTTTGAAAATCAAATAACGTAAGAGGTTGATCAGCACAGTAATTCATTAATTTTTCAAAGGGGATGTTTCAAAATATCGAGGCGTGGCGTTGCAAAGCGATGTGAAGTGCAATGGGCATGTAAGGATTATAGTGGCGAAAGCGAATGGTCAACCTCGGCTTATTTGGAGAGTTGTAGGAAAGTATGGTTCAACTATAAAGGACATCGCAGGTAGAACACTGCTGCAATCCATTCTTGAGTACTACTCGTGTGGTTTGCAACCCTATGACGTCGGATTAATGGAAGACTTCGAAGCAGTTCAGAGGCGGGCTGCTAGATTTCTTACCGAAAGGTTCGATGAACACGAAAGTATTATGGAGACGCTTTGGGAACTCAAATGGGAACACCCAGAGAAAAGGAAACGTACTTTTCGGGCAATGCTACTGAGAACAATTAGAGAACCGGCATTTTAAGTTGACTGTAGAACGATCCTATGGCCGCCAATGAGCATTTCGCGTAAGGGTCACGAACATAAGATAAGGCATATTAGAGTTTGTACGGAGGTGTATGGAGAGTCGTTTTTCCCTCGCTATACTTAAGTGTAACATGAAGGGAAATGAGTTGTAGTGATGGAACGTACAATTCGCCACACACCATACGTAGGGTGGCTTGCGGAGTATGTATGTAGATGTAGATGGAAGATGAAGAAGAGCTGCACGAACGGTCACAGTTTTGTAATTTATTTTTTATTTTTTGACTGGTTAGAGAGCCTTACGGAGATGCTGCAAGAACTTAAATGCAGGGAGGTAACTAGGCTGAGGCAGCCAGGTCATTGTTCTGGATACCGGAGGATGGGGGATCCCGCTGCTTGAAAGAAAAAAAAAAATAACGTAAAGAAAAACACTGAAAAACTGAAATGGAATAAGTAGTATCATTCATTAGTAAAGTGAAGTCTTTCCCTATGTTAAATCAATCGAAGTTGTTTTTGGAAAGCACATCTACGTAAGGAAATGGCAATCATTTAATCAACTTTAGATAGCAGACGACGCTGTGTTGAGTGCGTCTATGTACTCGTAACGCCCGGGGTCAAATATCACATAAACGTCGTTGTAATTAAGAACAAAATGGCTTCAATTTATTGATAGATTCAGTGGAGGTACTGTTTGCAAATAACTTAGGAGGCTATGGCCGGTATCAACTGGAAACAATTGAAGAATTGAGATCAAAGTCATACACAACCTTGTGACCTCCTTCGAAACACCTACTCCCCGTCATCCATTGCTCCGAGAGGCTTCTCAGAGTACACCAATAATACTTGGAGGTACATAATGACATAAGAGGTCATGTCCTAATGATAGCTATCGCTATAAATCGCTAAATCACCGAAACAAATACAGCATAATCAATGACTGTACAGTGATCAGCCAGAACATCATGGACACCGACTTTCAACTGATATGAATCTGTCCGGGTGACAGCAGCGTCACCTGGCGAGGAAAGATTGCTGGGCAGACACACGCACTGTGCATCTAGTGTGAGTGAGCGTGCTGTCCGTGTGTAGAAACGGAAGGCGCTCGATCTATCAGAGTTTGACCAACGCTCAGGTTGGCAAGGAGGCGCGAGCATTTATAAATTGCACGATTTGTCGGGTATTCGAGGAGCGCTCTGGTGAGTGTCTTCAACATGTACCGAAACCAAAATGAAGACACGTCCAGACGTCTTGGGGTTTGGCGGCCACTCATAATTACAGATGTCGGACGTAATGCGACTGACCTATCATCAGACTCTAATGCTGGTCACATTACAAGTATGTCTGAACACAAAGTGCACTGAACACTCCTAATGAAGGGCCTTCGCAGCTGACGACCCATGCATGAGCCACTGTTAACTAATGTTAACACCACGACATCGGCAGATATGACTGAAATGGGCACATGACCAACGGCACTGAACGTAGGCGCAGTGAAAGAGCGTTCCATGGTCTGATGAATCCGACATCTTCTTCATCATGCCATTGGGAAGGCGCGAATCCGTCGTCTTCCCGGTCAACAGCTCCTTGACACCTGTACTGCGGGAAGGAGCCAAGCTGGCGGAGGCTCCATTCAGCTTTTGGAAACATTCACGTGGCCATCAACGGTTCCAGTGGAGCTCCTGCAAGGCACCATGAAGGCCAAGGCGTATCGTACTCTGGTTCCAGACCACGTACACTCCTCGTTGATGATCATGTTTCCCGACGGCAGAGGCATTTTTCAAATAGATGATGCACGGTGTCACAAGGTCAGAAATGTGATGGGGTGGTTCGAGGAACACAGTAGCGAGTTCCAATTGAACATGGCGCCAGAGCTCACCGTCTCCCTATGAGAAACAAAGGAATATGCAATCAAAGACTTTAAATCAATCTGACGAAAACAAATAAATCTAACACTCACCGGCCCCCTCTCCGTAATTTACGGGAATTAGGTGACTTGTGCGTGCAAGTGTGGTCTCTCTAGTGACCTACGAAGGCCTCGATGCTTCCATGCCACGAATCACAGCTGCTGTTATTTGTGCTAAATGTGGACACACTGTGGGGCGGCGGGTAAATAATCTAACTGGTCTTTACATTTTGTTATGTTGTCGAGGCAAAGACATTTAAATTGTCTGCGCTTACTTTACATCTACCTTCATCTTTTGCCTGAGACCTATTTTTGTGGTCAGCCAAAAAGCGACGGAGAACACACTGACCGTGATTAACCAGTCTGCAAGTCCACATTGCTCACTGTGTTCACTGAAAGAAAATGTTCCTATTTTCTATATGCTCAGTGGGACCAGGAACAATGACTATAAATAAAATTTTTGAGTTTTAGCTGATTGATATCTTCAGTAAAAGTTCATACGCAAAAAATGCAATAAAATGCCTATTAATAATAATAATAATGTCCCTATCGGAAACAGCACTATTAAAAGTTCAGACGCGACTTCTACAGGAAGTTCCAGCTAATATGGCATATCACTCTCACTTCTAATTACCAAAGTTAATAGCTAGGCTTAAAAGTGGAAAACAATTTTACTACTTGCTATGCGGTTTTGCCAATATTACGGGTGGCACACAGTTACTTCTGTGAAATGTAAGGATAATGTACAGTCCTCGTCAGTTCACTGCCTACTTTTGCCGAAAACTTTTTGGTGACTGATTAGCTCTGATGTCATCCGAGGTACAGCGCACGCAGGCGTTTGACTGACGGACAGATTCGTATCTCGGTGCGACGTGTCTCTAGCTACTGCCTCTGGTTGTATTTATATATGGGCGCAGCGGACTGCCGAACGGAACATCTGCTATCAGCCACTCTAGGCAAAGGAGCAGCATCTAAATAGTCCCTTTTTGGAAACATATTAATTAATATCTCTGTAGTTTAATAATTCATTATCTTCTTAATTTTCATATAGCTAGAGTTAAGCTTGCTTTAATTACTGAAGAAGTTTCAGTTGGGTTTTAGTAAATAACTTGGTGTCACAGATACAAGGTTTGTAGACCACACTGAAGCTACATAGGATTTTCATCTTTATGAGTCCAATATTTAGCGCCTTCAATTTTTCGTAAAAACGCCAATTTTGACCAAAATATTGGTTTGATCAATTTGAGACTTGTAACTTTTAATTCTAACATGCAATTGCGTATTCTGAACAGTTTTAGCTTTCTAGCTTCCTTAATTAGGGCCACTTAGTTTTTTTCTTAAAATAATATATTTAGCAAAACATACAATTTTTGCTTTAATACACTGAAACATGCACTGACAAGCTTTGGAAAAGTTATTTGAATTCTTAATTTCACTTTTGGATTATGATGAAATCCTTTGTATGCTATGCACAGGCGCTTTCGTTTGATGCAAATCAGCTAAGTTACTCTCTGCCTCTGAGCAACTGTGTCCCAGCGCCACATTACTATCTGTAATACTGTTATCTGCTTTTAAAGTTTGTGGAAAGTCAATACAGTCAATATAGCTATTACGTTCCCTGATCTCATTGTTATTGCCAGCCCCTTCATTTAACAACTCCTTCTCTTTAGAACCTTGAAAAACTGACACTACTTCCTCTACTGAAACTTCAGCCTTCAAATTGCCGTTATTGTCGAAGCTATAAGACATTACTTCATCTTCATCCTCATCTGATTTAAACCACATGATTTGTTCTTTCCTATTATCTGTAGCGTTTTCTTTTTCCTTCTTGACCAACTTTTTCAATTTGTCCAAAATGCTGTCAACTATATGATGAGAGTGGTTTAGTACATCACTGGTACTGCCTGTGCCTATTTCCTCACTCCTCTTATCGGTCTGACTGGGATCTGTGTTTTTGTTACTGGCTGTCTTACTTGGTTCCGCCTGGTGTGCGCAATTTTCTTCATAGACGGAACTTAGTTTCCAACACACGACCTGTTGTGTTAATTCGATTCAGAATCAGATCGAGTAGTATTTGTCTCTCCGTCTTGGCTCAGCAGCACATTATTTATATTTCTGCCTTCGTTATAATAATTATGACGCCTCAATACCGACGAGTAGGTAGCTGGTGACAATATTCTTGCTGCACTGTGAAGATTCAGGCATATTGGGCACATGCTTTGATCGCAGCGAGGAGAATTAAGATATATGCAGCACGAATTCCTGAGACCTTTGCCGTTCAGTACGAGGAGAAAAGGAGCAAAGAAAATGTGAGAGCACTGTACTGGATTTGAAGGTACGAACTGCACTGATACAACTCGTGGTGTAGTGGTGCAAACACGCCAGCTCAGCGTATTCGGCCTGGGGTATGGCCACTCACCGTACTAAAAAAACTGACTAAAGTTCTAATCGTTGTTATCTGAGAGATCTCATGTGAAACCCTTACAGAACTGTAGAAGAAAAACGAGAAAAAAAAAAACAGAAATCGTGGTGGCTGGGTTTCAGTTCTCGGGCGAGTCGGATATTTTCTTCATTCAAGGACTGAGTGTTGTATTGCCCTCGTCATTTCATCTCATCTTCATCACAGAGACGCGCAAGTCACCGAAGTGACTTCCCTGTGTATTGTGTATTAAACCGGGGACGTAGAAACGATGGAGAGGCTTCGTCCCGCAGTAGCCCTCAGTGGTTACACAACCCCACAACAGGCAACCGCAGTCCACTCACCCCACCGCCGCCACTCATCGAACCCAGGGTTATTGTGCGGCTCGGCCCCCAGTGGACCTCCCTAGGAACGTCTCATACCAGACGTAGTCCCAAATGTTTGCGTGGTAGAGTAATTATGGTGTACGCTTACTTAGAGACAGTGTTTACGCAGCAATCGCCGACATAGTGTAACTGAGGCGGAATAAGGGGAACCAGCCCGCATTCGCCGAGGCACATGGAAAACCGCCTTAAAAATCACCCACAGGCTGGCCGGCACACCGGACCTCGAGACTAATCTGCCGGGCGGATTCGTGCCGGGGCCGGAACACTTTCCCGCTCTGGAAGCAGCGTGTTAGACCGCGCGGCTAGTGGAGTGGGCTAATAGTGACCTGTACTAGGCAGACGAACAACCGCAGGCGGGATCTGGAGGTCAATAATGCCATATGAACTTTCTGGCAGACTAAAACTGTGTACTTCTGGTACTGGCAGATGAAAATGAAGAAGGAAACATCCATGCTGCTCGTCTATTGTCTTGTCTCAGACTGATGCTAAGCAACGACGCTGCAGAGACCCCTCCATTCTTGAGAACTGTGGCACGTCGTGATATGTTGTTTACTCTAAGAGGGCACGCTGAAAAGACCAACTGCATAATTAAGAAAATATCCATCGATAATATCACATGGTTCAAATGGCTCTCAGCACTATGGAACTCAACTGCTGTGGTCATCAGTCCCCTAGAACTTAGAACTACTTAAACCTAACTAACCTAAGGACATCACACACATCCACGCCCGAGGCAAGATTCGAACCTGCGACCATAGCAGTCGCACGGTTCCGGACTGCGCGCCTAGAACCGCGAGACCACCGCGGCCGGCTCGATAACAACAGGGGCATAACTATGCCCCCGACGATAAGGTACCGCCGGCCGAAGTGGCCGAGCGGTTCTAGTCGTTACAGTTCGGAACCGTGCGACTGCTACGGTCGCAGGTTCGAATCCTGTCTCGGGATGGATGTGTGTGATGTCCTTAGGTTAGATAGGTTTAAGTAGTTCTAAGTTCTAGGGGACTGATGATCTCAGGTAAGGTATCTCTGGAAAGAATGAAAAATTGGAAAAGACGAGGAAAAATTAAAATTGACAGGAAACGTGCAAAAAACAACAATAACGATGTCAATAAGAGTTATATTATTAACATTCGGAATGAGTGTTCTGGAATTAATTCTGACGTAAAGATACACGAATCATTTTGCCTCATTAAACAGATAAATGATCAGCCTGCCGCAGGAAACGAAGTTCATTTAATAGAATATACAGAACGGAAGGAACAGGATGGGAGTCAAGCTGCAATTTAAATTTACTCTCTAAAGGCTCTGCAGGGGCTAAGCGTCTAACGAAGAAACAGAACTGTATTTCGAAACCATTGAGAACAGATAGGAATTTTTTGATCACAGCAAGCTACAGCTGCAGAATTTAATGATTATTGAACACCTCCAAGGTAATTCTAAAGACACCAGATCCAACGTAATTCGGGCAACAGATAAGAAACCAATGTACAGTTAAAAATACACTGCAGCGTCAAAGAAACTGGTAGAGACATGCGTATTCAAATACAGTGATATGCAAACAGGTAGAATACGGCGCTGCAGTCGGCAGCGCCTATATAAGACAAAAAGTGTGCGGCGCAGTTGGTAGATCGGTTACTGATGCGACAATGGAAGGTTATCAAGATTTAAGTTAGTTTCAGTGTGGTGTTATAGTCGGCGCATGAGTGATGGGGCAAAGCCTCTCAGAAGTAGAGATGAAATGGGAATTTTCCCGTACGATAATTCCACGAGTGTACCGAGAATATCAGGAATCTGGTAAAACATCAAGTCTCCGACGTCGCTACGGCCGGAAAAAGATGCTGCAAGAACGGGACCAACCACGATTGAAGAGAATCGTTTAACGTGACTGAAGTACAACCCTTCCACAAATTTCTGCAGATTTCAATGCTGGCCCATCGACAAGTGTCAGCTTGCGAACCATTCAACCAAACATCATCGACATGGGCCTTCGGAGTCGGAGGCCCACTCGTGAACCGTTGATGACTGCACGACACAAAGCTTTACGTCTAGCCTGGGCCCGTCAAACCCAAATTGGATAATTGATGACTGAAAACATGCTGCCTGATCTGACGAGTCTTTTTTCAAAGTATATCGATTGGATTTAGTACGGGTATGGAGACAACCTCATGAATCCATGGACCCTGCATTGTCAGTAGGGGACTGTTCAAGCTGGTGGAGGCTCTGTAATGGTGTGAAGAGTGTGCAGTTGGAGTGATATGGACCCCTGATACGTCTATATACGACTCTGATAGGTGACACGTACGTAAGCATACTGTTTGATCACCTGCATCCATTCATGTCTATTGTGCATTCCGGAGGACTTGGGCAATTGCAGAAGGACAATGCGACAACCCACACGTCCAGAATTCTACATCGTGGCTCGAGGAACACTCTTCTGAGTTTAAACGCATCCGCTGGCCACCAAACCACCAAGACATGAACATTATTGACCATGAAACCTGCTAGGAAGTTTCATATCTGCGCACACTCCAATGCAGAGTGAAAATCTCATTCTGGATTATTGACCATTTCTGGATGTCTTGCAATGTGTTGTTCACAAGAATTCTCCAATCTCTCGTACTCTTGCGGATTTATGGACAGCCCTGCAGGATTCATGTTGTCAGTTCCCTCCAGCACTACTTCAGACAATAGTCGAGTCCATGCCATGTCGTGTTTCAGCACTTCTGCGTGCTCGCGAGGGCCCTAGACGTATTAGGCAGGTATACCAGTTTCTTTGGCTCTTCAGTGTAAATTCATTCACGTCTTAGGGCTGTCAAAAATGTTATTCGTAAGAGTGAGAAGTAGTGTAGCAAAAGGTCATAAAAACATAATCTTATACTTTTCAAATTCAATATAAACGACTAAAAGATTTCATACGAACCTAAGGCGTTTTGGTCTGATAGAAATGACGCTGCAGTTGCATATGACTTCCTAGGAACTATCCGCGATTAGCTTCACATTATGTTTTCATGTGTGCGCCAAGACTATAACTCTTAATTACAATCTTTTGTTGATTTATTAACTGTTTTTAAGTTTGATTTAGTGCATAAATAATGTTTTTATGTGTTAAGGGAGAAAACTAAATTGTCATAGTGACCGGTAGTTGCCGTTTGTACTCTTAGATGAGTCTCCTCAATAATATATTCGTTTAAGGTTTGGTAGGTGTACTACCGCTTGTGTTGGCAATCTCTAGTAATTCTCATAAGACATTATCCACTGCGCGTCGTTTTTTCTCTTAAATTTTCTTCTTCTTATGGGCAGCTTTCCTTCCCTAAAAGTCGCCGGGGACCGCATTTGCAGCATCTTAGGGGTGTGCTAAGTGTGAGTAGATCAACCGACACCTCACACTTTCCGCAGATAGATTTTCCGATTCCTAATACTGTTTCGAGAGATACTGTCTGATGTTCACGTGAAATACCACCAGCCCCTTGTTTCAGTTTGCGTCGATAGTTTATCGGCAACACAGCGGCTGTTGGTGCCCGCAAAATTTCGCTGTGGTGCAACCGTTGCATGACTAACAGGGATTCACTGTAGCTGGCGGCTAGTGCCTGCTGTCTCTCGTGGCGTCCGTTGCAGTTCTAGAATTTCTGGGGTGAGGCAGGGCAGCCTATGTCTATTTATTGTTCTCCCCGGACTCCGTGATATCGCTTGTTTCCAGTTGCAAACCTACAACTGACCGTGGCTACAGCTCCTCCTCAGTAGACAGCCCATAAATGTGCAGCAATGATCCAGAACAATCAGCCTCGCTAAAATAATTGTCTAATCTTTTATCTTTTAAATTAAAAAATGAATTTAGTATCAAGCCAAACTTTTTGGATAAGAAAGAGGCTTTCCACTCTTAAATTGAAATGCTATTAATTGATCATTACAAATGACTTGTAGTACATGCGATTTCAGTGCATGCATACTAATCAAATAACAGTTGGATTAAGCGTTAAAAGATAATAAAACCTCGCACTGTCGGCGGGTTATAAGCCGATGATCACACGGAAAAACGTCCTAAAATCGCATCTATCATCATGTGTTTTGACTTTCACTTAGCAGTTGTATATCGACCAACTGACAGCTAAATGTCCACGACTGTGTATACGCGGACACGAACACATAGCCAGTCAATTGCTGTGTCTTAACAATCGCCCCTCATCCCTGGGACAGACAGGGGTGTCTTTGTTCCTCGGTATTTTCTTTTTTCAGTCAGTAACTCACAGGTAAATTAGTTTGGCTGAAATTGCTGCAAACGTTCCTGAGTTAAGTTTTACAAGTCATCGTTTCCTCCCGCCACCTAGGGCTGAATAAATGTCAATGGAACGGCAACCAGTCGGCCTGACAACTCCGTAAACAACTGACTCGGCACTTACACAGTTTGTAAATGACTGTATTTTTACGTATTACCCACAACGCACTGTGACGATTTGGGAGCTTACCTAATATTACGTTGCTGTTGTTGTGGTCTTCAGTCCTGACACTGGTTTGATTGAGCTCTCCATGCTTCTCTATCCTGTGCAAGCTTCTTCATCTCCCAGTACTTACTGCAACCTACAACGTTCTGAATCTGCTTAGTGTATTCATCTCTTGGTCTCTCTCCATGATTTTTACCGTCCACGCTGCCCTCCAATGCTAAATTTGTGATCCCTTGATGGCTCAGAATATGTCCTACCAACCAGTCCCTTCTTATTGTCAAGTTGTGCAACAAACTCCTCTTCTCCCCAATTCTATTCAATACCTCCTCATTAGTCATGTGATCTACCCATCTAATCTTACGCATTATTCACATTTCGAAAGCTTGTATTCTCTTCTTGTCCAAACCATTTATTGTCCATGTTTCACTTCCATACATGGCTACACTCCATACAAATACTTTCAGAAACGGCTTCCTGACACTTAAATCTATACTCGATGTTAACAAACTTCTCTTCTTCACAAACGCTTTCCTTCCCATTGCCAGTCTACATTTTATATCCTCTCTACTTCGAAAATCGTCAGTTTTTTTTCTCCCCAAATAGCAAAACTCCTTTACTACTTTAAGTGTCTCATTTCCGAAACTAATTCCTTCAGCATCACCCGAGTTAATTCGACTACATTCCATTATCCTCTTTTTGCTTTTGTTGATGTTCATTTTATATCCTCCTTTCAAGACATTGTCCATTCCGTTCAACTGTCTGTTCTTCCAAGTCCTTTGCTGTCTCTGACAGAATTACAATGTCATCGGCGAACCTCAAAGTTTTTATTTCTTCTCCATGGATTTTAATACCTACTCCGAATTTTTCTTTTGTTTCCTTTACTGCTTGCTCAATATACAGATTGAATAACATCGGGGATAGGCTATAACCCTGTCTCACTCCCTTCCCAACCACTGCTTCCCTTTCGTGCCCCTCATCTCTTATAACTACCGTCTGGTTTCTGTACAAATTGTAAATAGCCTTCGCTCCCTGTATTTCCCCCTGCCACATTTAGAATTTGAAAGAGAGTATTCCAGTCAACATTGTCAAAAGCTTTGTCTAAGTCTACAAATGCTAGAAACGTAGGTTTGCCTTTCCTTAATCTTTCCTCAAAGATAAGTCGTAGAGTCAATATTGCCTCACGTGTTCCAATATTTCTATGGAATCCAAACTGATCTTGCCGGAGGTCGTCTTCTACCAGTTTTTCCATTCGTCTGTAAATATTTCGCGTTAGTATTTTGCAGCCGTGACTTATTAACCTGATAGTTCGGTAATTTTCACATCTGCCTAATATTACATTTGATCGAAATGACCATACTCATACAAAAAATTTAGCAAGTAAACTAATTGACCTTTCAAACTGAAGCAGAATTTGAGCTGAAATATCAATAGTGGAGGAAACCTGATACATTTCTAATGAAATAAGAGTAAGCTCTCTAGTATGTAATCTTGGAATAAGTAAAAACATAACATCCTGACTGTTCCCAGAATACACTGAATTTTACACTCGTTCATACTGAAACAATTACAGATATTTTGCATAACAGGGAAGTCAGGTCTCACAATAGCTCCGGAATACTGTGGTACATGCATTCTCAGACGTAAATGAACTGTAGCTAACACGCATCTGTCGGACTATTCGAGAGTAATCTACGTAACCATGGTAGTAGTACGATCAAATACAGTACCACTTTCTAGAAGATTCCACGGAATGACCTGGTGTTTCAGTTTCCATGTCCCTATCGCGATCACATGCACTGAATTTCACTAACATTGTGTGTTAATAAAACATAGTAGAAAGCAGATGAAACACATTTAGTTTAGCTTAGTAACTATACGTAGTGAGTGGCAATTCCCGGCGAGCTAAAATGCCAATACATTACTTAATTATTGACAAAGAAATGTTCTGTAATTTATTTGCATTTCATAATCAATAATGACCTTATTTGTCTACACTGAGCGGATAATAGTCATGGGACAGCGATATGCACATGTACAGATGGCGCTAGTATCGCGTACATAAGGTATAAAATGGCAGTGTATTGGCGGGTCTGTGACCTGGACTCAGCCGAATCATGTGAAAAATTTGCCAACGTGATTATGACCGCACGAAGGTAGTGAACAGACTTTGAACGCGGAATGGTAGTTGGAGCTACAAACATGAGACATTCCATTTCGGAAATCGTTAGGGAATTCCATATTCCGAGCTCCAAATGACAAAGAGTGTGCCGACAATACTAAATTTCAGGTATTACCTCTCACCACGGACAACGGAGTGGTCGACGGCCTTCACTTAAGTACTAAGAGCAGCGGCATTTTCGTAGAGCTAGCAGGGCTAACAGTCAAGCAACACTGCGTGAAGGTTCCTGACGACAGACGGATCGTGTGACCCACCTGGCCATGCGCCATCCGAATGTCTGCCTACTGTTTTACTGGAAAACAGACCCAGTGCTACTGGCGCGCAGGCTCCGCTCAGTGCAGCAGCTGTTGCATCCATATCAGCAGGCCTCATACTTAAATCAGTATCATTGAAAAGAGCTGACAGTTCGTTCGTTCCGAAGAAACTTGGTGTACGTTCTGAGGCCCAACCAACCTATAAAAAATAAATAGTTTATACCAGCGCACAATTGGACGGTGGTCAGCGTTGATGATCTGCTTTGCGCATCAGTGTGAGTTTGCGGGTGCTCAGCAGTGTTCGACAGCACGATTTGGCAAACGTCTGCTGCAAAACGTTGACTCGTATGTGAATAGAGTCTCTTTAAGGTAGCCAGTAGGTCGGTTTAATGGCAACTCACAAAAGACTTGGCAACTCTCCTCGTTCTCCAAATAAACCTTCTGATGCATGTGCCGACGGTAAAGGCGAATTTTCGAGTCTTTCAAATTGCAACACATCGTGCTGCGTGGGAGGAGTAATCGTCAAGAGAGGGTCCTTGTTCTGATTTCTGAAAAAGTGTGCACATATCCAGGGCAATGGCATTGTTTCTATTTCGTACAATCCTATTTCGATGGGCGGTCATTAAAGACGGATCAGAAGTTCGGATTTTGGAAGGATGGGAAGGAAATGGGTCATGCCGTTTTCAAAAGAACCATCTCGGCATTTGCTTGGAGCGATTTAGGGAAATCAGCGAAACCCTAAATCTGGATGGCCGGACGGGACTTGGACCGTTTTTCTCTCGAATACGAGACCAGTGTGCTGACCACAGTGCCAACTGCTCGATGACAAGGGTGCCTCGCCTCCATCCTAGCAGCGTCGTAACACATGCCTAAACAAGTAAAATTCCTATTACGGGATGTTGTCAGGAAGATCCACTACATCGGAAACCATTAAACAGGCTGCTAGTGAGTGAGAGCGTTGGCAACACCCACTCATAATCAGTAATATACCTGTTACATCTGAAACTGTGTACATGTTGCGCTCTACGGTGTGGGACGGACAAGACTGAGGTGCGTCCACTGCGAGCTCCAGTGTACTGCATACTTGTCATACCGGTAAACTACTGTTCGCCACCACTTTCTTGTCCAACCTACACCGTCGACTGCGCCACCTTGCACCGTGTTGTCAGCTAGCACCATTCAAAAAATGGTTCAAATGGCTCTGAGCACTATGGGTTTTAACATCTGAGGTCATCAGTCCCCTAGAACTTAGAACGACTTAAACCTAACTAACCTATGGACATCACACACATCCATGCCCGAGGCAGGATTGGAACCTGCGACCGGAGCGGTCGCGCGGTACCAGACTGAAGCGCCTAGAACCGCTCGTCTACGCCGGCCGGCCTAGCACCATTCAGCAGCGCTAATCAGTCACTGCTTGAATGATGGTTATTGTTCATGTTTTACTGTCGCCGTTAATACATACATATAAAACGAAAACATTGCACTAGAGTAATTTGGGAGCTCTTTATCGAACCGAAACTTAATATTATGCTTTGAAAATCATGTTGTTTGTAACGTTTTTCGTTGACACTGTGCGTCGCGTGAAATATGTGGTACGCAGTGTTTCCTTACCCCGACTTTATCTACACAGTGCAGAAACGAAATAGCAAGTATCTGAAAAACACCAGAGAAAATACGCCTGATGGCCCTCAAGAGACGCATCTTAATGGAAATGCTAATTTATCTAAGTATCAAAAATACTTTTCAAACATGCGACTGCTACGGTCGCAGGTTCGAATCCTGCCTCGGGCATGGATGTGTGTGATGTCCTTAGGTTAGTTAGGTTTGGGTAGTTCTAAGTTCTAGGGGACTGATGACCAGAGCAGTTGAGTCCCATAGTGCTGAGCGCCATTTGAACCATTTTGAACTTTTCAAACAAAACTTTCCTTTTTGTTGTTCTTTATCTCTTTAGAACGATGAACATTTTCTGGCACAGAAATAATGTTGAGGAACCTGGTCAAACAGTTTTTTGAATAATATTTTGTGTTGAGTACTCCTTCGTACGCAATGGTAAGGAGAGGTGGGCTGCAGATTGGCGTGGCAACTGTCATCATAGGGAAATAGGATGGGGGCACAAATTAGAGAACAAGTTATCACATTAAACTGAAAATTTACTTTACAAATAATGCAGCAAGAATAATAGTGCCAACAAGGGATAGGCTCTCTGAACTAAAGCACCAACAGCATGTTGGAGTCGTGACTAGGTGGTGTCTGTGTAACGTCACGTAGCGAAGAGGCTCCGAGAACGAGTGGCTGTGCAGCTACTGCCGGCCATCCTATATTGCGGCGGCAGTGGGATCTCGTGGTATGGACCTGCTGGACAGCTGGACACCATTTGGTCCGCCAGATCCCGTTCGACCTCTCGCAGTGACTGAAGAAAACTTGGAACTCCGTTGCGAGCTTTGGCGCCCGGTGGACGGTATCAATACATGAAACCGCATTTCAGATTTTAAAAAAAATATCTGTCCTTTTTTAATTGGGCAATGTGATCAAAATTCAGTCCTTAAGTAAGATGTGAAGCATTCAAAATGCTGCTGTCACAATCTTCAAAAATGACTTCTTTCATTGTCATGTTGAGGCAAGTACGAAAATTCTATTGATGTTTCGCAGTACACAGTAAAGCATCGTTTCGGAACAAACTGGTTTTTCTACTGAAGGGGGTCACTATAGCTTTTCCCGTAACAAACCATTCATTTTCATTGTTTTGTGAACCGTAACTCTGAAGTATAGATACAAGCAAGCCGCGAGATGTGTCAAAAATGGCTCAAATGGCTCTGAGCACTATTGGACTTAACATCTGAGATCATCAGTCCCCTAGAACTTAGACCTGCTTAAAACTACTAACCTAAAGACATCACACACATCCATGCCTAAAGCAGGATTCGAACCTGCGACCGTAGCCGTCGCGCGGTTCCAGACGTCGTACATTCCAGCAGGTATTTATCCCATAGGCTAGGGTTGATGCGGTTCTGTAACATATCTGTGTACTGCAACGTTAGTCACAAAGTTAACTTCGCTTATCGTTAATCCGTTACTAAAAAGGTAATGCCATTCAACGTTAAAACTTTACTGTAGATCTAGCGCAAGTAACAGTTAATCATTCACTCGTAATAGTAAAATTCATGTTGATGGTTTTAGTGAAACGAGCAAGTGGACTAAAAGTTTTACCGTTGTTTAGGTAAAAATGTTTTAATTTGGGAAGTTCAGGTAGGACACTGAAGATGAATGTAAACATGTTTAATCAATTAGTTTTATTATCACATAATTATCAATGTTATGCTTATCTAATGCGTTAAATGACAAATTGTTGCAAACAAATGTTTCTTAACATCACTGGGTAAAATGGCCCTGTGTACAAACTTCCACTGTGATACCAGAACTACATACTAAACATAGCGTTCACATTTCATGCTCAAAGTGATGCCCATTGGCTTGCATACATAGGGTCACTCTGCAGATGAAGGATGCCCTACTTCGTGCTACTGTTTCCTCTTTGATGGCTGTACAAGCATCAATAATGCGTTGCTTCATGTCCTCTGGTGTTGTTGGTTCATGTTGGTAAACAGCATCCTTCACTGCTCCCCAAAGAAAATAATCCAGCGGTGTAAGGTCCGGAGATCGGGCAGGCCACCTAACTGGGCCACCTCGTCCAATCCACCTACCAGGGAACTTACGGTTCAGAAGTCGTCGTGCTCGTAAGGCGTTATGTGCAGGGCATCCGTCATGCTGATACCACATGACCATTCTTAGGTTCAGAGGTACGGTGTCCAAGAGAACAGGAAGATTGTGTCGTATAAATCTTGAGTATTGTCTGCCTTTTTGGTTGCCAATTATAAAGAAAGGTCCAATAATGGTATCTCCAATAATCCCACACCAAACATTAACTTTCCACGGACGTTGATGCTCTACCTGACGGAGCCATTTTGGATTGTCTGCGGACCAATAATGCATATTCCTCATATTGACAATTTCTTTGTTGGAGAATGATGCCTCGTCGGTAAAGAACATCTGCAAAAAAAATTGGATTAGTCAGAAGTTTTTGCTGATCCCACCTACAAAATGTTACCCTATTGCGGAAGTCATTTCCATGAAGATCCTGGTGTAAATAAACATCGTAAGGATGAAATTTATAGCGTTTAAGAATACACTCTGCACTTGATTTCGACACACCAACTTGACGTTCAATTTGACGTGTGCTGATTTGAGGATTCACAGCTATGGTAGCGAGCGCTGCAACTTCAGCACGTTCATCTGTGCGTGTTCTAGGACGATGTCGAGGTCTTGGATTTAAGCTTCCCGTTTCACGTAGACGAGATGTGAGACGACCAAACATCCGGCGCGAAGGCGATGGCTTGTCAGGGAATCGTCTTCTGTACAGTCGTTCTGCCTGAACAGCATTTCGTCCACCTACAACAGGGTACAGTACAGGTATGTAGAGTAGGGTAGAAAACAGACACATTAACTTAATAATCATAAGGTTCGCTAACAGTACTATCAACAAACAAGCAATCTCATAACGTATTTCCCGTCAACGTACATTCTCCATAGATCAGCAGCATTTGTACCATATCTTCATGTGTGTACATTATACTGTACAGTATAAGTTCCAGAACACAACGTTTATTCACAATGTGTACTACCTCCGTGCCGTCACTAGATTACTCTGATGCACAACTACACTGGCAAGCGGTGTACTTCACGCCAAAGCAACAGCAAATGGGAAACTCGGAGGGTGGTGGAGTACAGGAGTTTGCATGGGTCGCAAATCATAAACAAGGCGAAGTGGTAACTGTGGCAGTAGTGGGAACTACGTTGAACACTTGACTAGGTAGAGCCAGGCCCTGCGCGACAGGCAAAATGGGTCATATAACGCATTAGATAAACCTTATTTTGGGTGTGCAGGATAAATAAGACAACCTGACGGGTGTACACCGATCGGTACTGGTTCATATTGTGTACGTAGATACGTAAAACGTGCAAGAGGGAAACCATTATGTGCTTATGAGAGTTGATGGTAGCAGACCGTATTATTCGTTTCGGACCTCTTGATAAGTGTGGAGTTGTGATTACACATGTCAATCACATTGCGATTACGGGCAGAATGGGGTTCACGCCTGAGCCTCAGGACGTGCGCTAGCAGCGCATGTCGGGTGTTTCAAGCGTCAACTTCGCGTCTTAATATCTCGGGATGTAATGGGAATATTGCGATGCAATCAACGCCATTGTGCGTGTGCTTTGTCATGCTATGGATTGCTGAAGAAAAAATATAGGAGGCCCATTTAAAAAACATCAGTTTGTGTTAAAAAAACACATATGCTTTCGTTTTAGAATGTTTCCAAATATGTACATTCATGGGCCCCAGCCCTACATTAATACCGGTGAAAGTCGTTTTCCAATAGCTGTTATTGTTCCAGAGATATTTTGGGTGGGCAAGATAGCTGGGACACCCTGTATGTGTGTATGCAACACACAAAAAACACGGCACGTAATCTGATATAAGGTAAAATTAATAACACCATCTGTGAATGGAGAAAAATATCCTATGAACATGTGTAAGCAAATGTATCGTTCCCATGTTAGATAGCGCTGACGAATGACAATCTCTCAGATTACGTGCCGTGTGTTGCAGGCTGTGTGACTGACGCAGCGTATTGTAATCAGCAGAATAGTCCGGTATTCACGTCGGGAAAACTGTCAAAAGGCAGTACGGCTATACCGAAACACCAATCACATTACACTACATTTTAAGCCCTTTTTGGAAGTTTGTGTGATCATGGATCCTTTCAGACACATGACCGTCCTAGGAGTTGAAATGTGTGATGTGGATAACGACTGTGAGGGTACTTGTTTTGGTGTAGTCGTGCTACCTCTCGGCCGTACCCAAACAGGATCTCGGCTTGTTCCTGACATGAGTACTGGGTCATTCTGGTGCTTACAGTACGCTGTGTCATTCACACGGCCCCGCAATACACTGCACGTGTTCAGAGGAACTGTTATTTGTCAGCACCATCTACCATGGCAACGATGCATTCCGGACACATCTTCATAGGACCTTTTTTTCCCCATCAGAAATCAGTACGTGCAGTGTGCCGGTTTTATTAACGTTTGCCCTATAACTGTGCGTCAACGCCCGTATCACGCAGCTTCTGGTCTTGTGGTTAATGCTTAGGGCGCCATTATCCATGAACTATGTGTCGCACAATGACATAATTTTGTAGGTACATTCAGCTGAATACGTGAATACTGCCTGCAAAATGTATTGCGAATGGAGTTAGTAGTAACAAAGCAATAAATTTAAATGTTATGCGTGATGCGACAGTTTTAATCCAACTCATTGTTTATGTCATCATATATCCTCCACTATGAGTCGTAAAATAATATAATTTTGAATTTACATTCAGTAGTATATGTGCATACCAACGGAAAAGCAAGAGGTTATCAGCGAGAAAAAAATTCGTAAAGGTTTGTAATTATGTGTAAAGTTCGTTGCAGATCGCGAAGTGGTCTCATTCTCTCAAATACTGGATCAATAAATTCTAGGAATTCACGCTTCGCGGTCTACGCTTCTTTTCATTCCCATTTCCTCCCATATGGTAGGTAGGTGATTCTACCGTCGACACTGATTGTCACCTGATGGTAACATCATGCGTACCAAGTTAGGTTGACATCAGTTCTTCTGGTTTAGGAGGAGATGTGGCACATACTCACAGGCACCACACACACATACATCGATATTTATATAATGGCACGACTAGTCTCCTTCTTCACGCTCGTCCCTAATGTTCCTAATAATCCCGCCCGTTTTAAACATCGTGCATTAATAGTGTTGCGCTAATAGATTCACTATTGCAGGGAACCGAAATGTTGTTGAACATGAAGACAGATAAACGCAGCTCAAAACCTAAACACAGCCTTGAGTGAGGAATGCAAGCTTGCAGGACGGTGGGGTGGGGGGAGAAATCCCGAGCACTAACTGCATACACTCTGGGCTAACAAGCGGAACCCCCCTCCCCTCTCCACCGGCGTCGGCTGACTCTTGTGTTGTAAATGTAATCCAGGTGGCCGGCGCGGTAATGAAGAGGTCTTACCGCCCATTGTGGGGCGCGCGCTCAATAGGATCAGGGAAACTGGATAGTTTTTTTAAGGGCTGTCACCTCCGCTGGCTGTTACACGCGTGCTTGAGCAGCGGATCCCCCCTCCCCCAGTAACGGATGTCCCCTCCTCTGAGCCGGAGTAATAGGGCCGCCGCGCTGCGCCGGTCTGGATTGATCCAGATCAGGCGGGCCCAGCAACAGCCCCCCCTGTCTGGCGCACAATGCGCGCCCGTTTTCACAGGACCAGCCCTTATCTCTCCAGAACACAGGGGCGGCGCAACGACAGTTCCTATTTGCCAGAGCCGCGCTCTGTCGTTATCCGCTGACGATACTGTTTGCGGGCAGGCTATTCGAGAACGATTTGTTTATCTTCACTATGATGCTGTAGCCTGGATTTTAATGCGACTGTGCATTAGTGGTAACTTAATATGGTGTACATTCTGTAATGCAAAAAAATGGTTCAAATGGCTCTGAGCACTATGGGACTATATTAATCTATGGTCATCAGTCCCCTAACCTAAGGACATCACACAACACACACTCATCACGAGGTAGAGAAAATCACTGACCCCGCCGGGAATCGAATCCGGGAACCCGGGCGCGGGAAGCGAGAACGCTACCGCACGACCACGAGCTGCGGACTTCTGTAATGCAACAACAACAATGTGCGTTTTATGTAAGTCTGCAGGCTTTCGTGACCGTTGTCGCTAAAGTTAAAAGCTTCTGTGTTGTTAGACCTCATCATATTTCCTTCAAAAATAATCGACGTTTCGGCCCCCCTGCTGGGATCTTCTTAAGGATGTTTCGGTGTCTAGCGACAGTTCACAGTCGTTAAATGAACTGTCCTTCGTTGTATCAAGCATCTTATGCTCATGTTCATCTCCTTTCGCGGGGCAGTAGTTGATCCATTAAACTGTGTGAGTGCAGCTGCTGAAACTCTATTTCCTTCAACTTCTTCGTCTTCTTCTGATACACTGACCATCTGTTTAAAGCCTGCTCAGTCACATTTTGCAACGCAAGACGAACAGGAAAGGAGTCCATGAGGTTCTGGAAAACACTAACAGGGATACGGAGCCATGTCGAGTGCACTGTCCTGATCAGTTGCCTTAGCTTTTTCGGTTGAGGATCCATGGCGCCTGCTGCCTGTCCGAGATGGTCCCACAGGTCTTCGACCCGGTTATCCACTTGGTTCATCTTGGAGGTCTGTTGCTCAACAGTTGCACATTTACTCTACCATATACACCTTCGCAGCTGTCATGTATGACCCCTGGTGCATCAGAGTAACCTCGGTGCCGGTTCTGGATACGACAAGATAAGTGTCTGGCGCAGTTGTCAGATCGATTACTACTGCTACAATAGCAGCTTATCAACATTTAATTGAGTTTGAACGTCTGTTGTAGTCGGCGCACGAGCGACAGGCATCTGGCCGACCTTTACGAATTCATCACCGCCGGAAACACGACAAGGACAGACCAATTATAAGTATTGTATTCCGAAGGGGATTTGTTAACAAAAGTTTTAAGATGCAATGGCACCAGGAGTAATACTGCTGCGCCTCCCCAAAATACTGAAAAAAGGGGACCTCACAATAGGCCGCCACTCGCTTACGATGGTTATCTGCGACGGTGCAGAACCATGATTCATCGCTGGACACAACACACAACAAAACTCCATTCTCCTTGGTCAAGGACCACTCCAAACGCAGCCCTTTTGCTTTTGTTCTTAGTTGTAGCTTACGTGTAGAATATTAATTTCCTAGTTCGGATGCTACGACCCTCCCACCAATGGTTCAGGATGACACAGAATGTTACAGGAAGTCCGTTTCTTGTTCTCTAAAGACAGGCGCAGTTGTGAAGGGGATATGCCTGGTGCACAATAAGGCGATCATCCATTATGGTGAGAGGTCGCCGACGGGAACCTTGATGACGAGTACGCCTGTCCTCACATCCAACATAGTCCACTGCCACAAACAAATGCCCTGCAAACCCGAATATTGCACTACCGACCAGCCGGTCAAATGGAAAGCCACAATGAGGCCTCCTTCAACCTCTGTCAGATATGACAAATGCTGTCTCATACGAGCACTCGGCATCTCCGTG
The DNA here is from genome assembly GCF_023897955.1 of Schistocerca gregaria. NCBI lineage: Eukaryota > Metazoa > Arthropoda > Insecta > Orthoptera > Acrididae > Schistocerca > Schistocerca gregaria. The sequence continues at coordinate 212,415,696 of NC_064924.1, read as the reverse complement.
TCCTTCGTAGTGGTTACTCAATATGTGACAGTGTTCACGCTCCTAATATATCCTAACTGGCCTCGTAAGAACACTAAACACGAACAACACGAATGCAGTCTAGCGGCCGATCTACGTGTCACAGATAATTGCAGCTCTTATCATTTAGATACTCGCCGATGGTGTGCACGTCTGCGAAGTTACATTGACATTTGCCCATGTCTTCTGCCTGCTTCATTTGTTGCATCAGGCAGTGTGTTTTTACAGGTACTTCACATACCTCTGTAACATGCGTGGCGGAGTGTACTTCTTACGATATTAGCGATTTTCTGTCCTGTTCCAGTCGTTTACTGGGCAAGTGAAGAATTATTGTCTGTATGTGCTCTAATCTCTCTTACCTTAATGTCATGGCGATGAAAAAAAAAATCAACCAGCTGAACTTCGGGATCAAATCTACGTCTTTTCCACAAATATCCCCTTGTAAGACTCTGAACATTTTTGCATGGGCTATACCGGCGTGTTTCGATATCAGTGATGTGTCTCTGAATTATTTCAATCTCTGTTAACATGGTCATCTGATGAGGACTGCAAACAATGCATCAAAACCCTAAAATTAGTCACAATACTATCTTGTATGAGATTTCTAGTACAGATGCACTGCACTTTTACACAAGCCTTCCAACAAGTCTAAGCCCTCCATTCAGCTTACTAGATACAGATTTTACGCATTTACACCATTTCATTCATCGTAATAGTATTACAACTTAATACATGAATGGTATGGCGTACTGCAGACGTTCTTCACTTCCCTGCTTTTCTAATCGAATATTATCAAGCTATTTCTCGGTGTTTTTAATATTTACAGAGAACTGTCGTTAAGAAGGCTTTATGGTAGCACTAAGTCGTTCTGCATTTCCTAGCCTGTGGGGATACAAGCGCCTTAGCTGACTAATATCACTGGCGAGTTAGAGCGAGAGAGGGAGAGATGGAGAGAGAGAGAGAGAGAGAGAGAGAGAGAGAAAGAGAGAGAGCAGATTAAAGCGTGAGTGAGAAAGAGAAACGAGGGGGGAGAGGCAGGGAGGGAGAGAGTCTCGAGGCCAAGCCTGGCGCGCTTCCCTTCATTTTTGTACGGTGAACATAGACTTATGTAACTGCGTAACGTAATATATTGATGTTGTTATAATAATGTAATGTGGTAAAATGGTATAGAAGTAAGGAATAAAGAGTTTGAGGATCATCAGATAACGAATTTCTTCAGAAAATCGGTGTATTTTACATCCGTCAGGTTTTGCACTAATGATCTCTCCGTTTAGCCGCCTACAACAATAATAATCACTGGCAGGGCTAAAAGTTTGGTGATATACACTCCTGGAAATTGAAATAAGAACACCGTGAATTCATTGTCTCAGGAAGGGGAAACTTTATTGACACATACCTGGAGTCAGATACATCACATGATCACACTGACAGAACCACAGGCACATAGACACAGGCAACAGAGCATGCACAATGTCGGCACTAGTACAGTGTATATCCACCTTTCGCAGCAATGCAGGCTGCTATTCTCCCATGGAGACGATCGTAGAGATACTGGATGTAGTCCTGTGGAACGACTTGCCATGCCATTTCCACCTGGCGCCTCAGTTGGACCAGCGTTCGTGCTGGACGTGCAGACCGCGTGAGACGACGCTTCATCCAGTCCCAAACATGCTCATTGGGGACAGATCCGGAGATCTTGCTGGCCAGGGTAGTTGACTTACACCTTCTAGAGCACGTTGGGTGGCACGGGATACATGCGGACGTGCATTGTCCTGTTGGAACAGCAAGTTCCCTTGCCGGTCTAGGAATGGTAGAACGATGGGTTCGATGACTGTTTGGATGTACCGTGCACTATTCAGTGTCCCCTCGACGATCACCAGAGGTGTACAGCCAGTGTAGGAGATCGCTCCCCACACCATGATGCCGGGTGTTGGCCCTGTGTGCCTCGGTCGTATGCAGTCCTGATTGTGGCGCTCACCTGCACGGCGCCAAACACGCATACGACCATAATTGGCACCAAGGCAGAAGCGACTCTCATCGCTGAAGACGACACGTCTCCATTCGTCCCTCCATTCACGCCTGTCGCGACACCACTGGAGGTGGGTTGCACGATGTTGGGGCGTGAGCGGAAGACGGCCTAACGGTGTGCGGAACCGTAGCCCAGCTTCATGGAGACGGTTGCGAATGGTCCTCGCCGATACCCCAGGAGCAACAGTGTCCCTAATTTGCTGGGAAGTGGCGGTGCGGTCCCCTACGGCACTGCGTAGGATCCTACGGTCTTGGCGTGCATCCGTGCGTCGCTGCGGTCCGATCCCAGGTCGACGGGCACGTGCACCTTCCACCGACCACTGGCGACAACATCGATGTACTGTGGAGACCTCACGTCCCACGTGTTGAGCAATTCGGCGGTACGTCCACCCGACCTCCCGCATGCCCACTATACGCCCTCGCTCAAAGTCCGTCAACTGCACATACGGTTCACGTCCACGCTGTCGCGGCATGCTACCAGTGTTAAAGACTGCGATGGAGCTCCGTATGCCACGGCAAACTGGCTGACACTGACGGCGGCGGTGCACAAATGCTGCGCAGCTAGCGCCATTCGACGGCCAACACCGCGCTTCCTGGTGTGTCCGCTGTGCCGTGCGTGTGATCATTGCTTGTACAGCCCTCTCGCAGTGTCCGGAGCAAGTATGGTGGGTCTGACACACCGGTGTCAATGTGTTCTTTTTTCCATTTCCAGGAGTGTACGTAATCTGATCTAAAAATAACATGCAGGAACGTTGTGTGGAGTTACCTTCAATAATTTTGAACTTTAAAGGAAATGTAAAATCTTGACTATACGTTAGAAAAACAAAGAGATTATCCACTATTTTATACGTATAAGCTAGATTGTCCTTAGGTAACGGCGTTGCTACGGTGCCGTAGGTTTGAACAACAGCATCAGTGTGCATTAGAGTTGCAGACAGTCTAGACAAGGTGAACAGGGCTTCACTGGTAAAGCAGCTCTTTTATCAAAACAATAGCAAGAGTGCTGCTGCTCTTCACAAGTATCGACGCATCACAGCAATACGGAAAAATCCTCTTTCCGCACAGGGCTTGAAACCCAATTCGGAAGTTCGAATTAACTGGAGATTTGGGAATTGCTCCTGGGAGAGGCCGACGGTCAATTATGCCACAAATTTTTGAAGAAATTACTATTGCATAAGTCACATCAATACCCAAGAAAAGAAATACGAGTAATCCACTGAACTAGATATCCATATCGCAGTAGGATTTTGGAACAGATACTGTGTTCGAACGTTATGAGCTACCTCGAAGAAAACGATTTATTGACAAACAGCCAACACGTATTCAGAAAATATTGTTGTTGTGAAATTCAACTAGTTATTTATTCTCCGAAGTAATGAGTACTATTGACAGGCGATGTCAAACTAGTACCGTATTTTTAGATTTCCGGATAGCTTTTGACTCCGTTCCTTGCAAGCTACTTCTAGTTAAATTGCATGCCTATGGAGTATCGTCTCAGTCGTGTGACTGAATTCGTGATTTCCTGACAGAAAGGTCACAGTTCGTAGTAACTGACGGAAAGTCATTGAGTAAAACCGAAGTAATATTTGGCGTTCCCCAAGGAACTCCTCTGCTGTTCCTAATCTACATAAACTGTTTTGAAGACAATCTGAGCAGCCCTCTTAGGTCGTCTGCAGCTGATGCTGACATTTAAAGTAGTATACAGTATAAAGTCATCAGATCAAAACAAATTGCAAAAGGTTGTAAACAACTATCTGTATGGTACGAAAAGTGGCAGTTGCCTCTAGATAACGAGAAGGTGAAGTCATCCACATAAGTACTAAAATGAATTTCGGTTACAGGATAAAACACGCCAGTATAAAAGCTATGAATTCAACTGTATATTACGAATTACAATTACGAATGACTTGAATTGGAACGATTACATAGACAATGTCGTGGCGAAAGAAAACCAAAGAATGCGATTTACTGGCAGCAAATGCAACAGGTCTGATAACGACACTGCTTACACTTCGCTTGTCCACCCTCTTCTGAAGCACTGTTGCGCATCGTTCAAAGAAGGGCAGCTCGTTTTGTATTATCACAAAACAGGTGAGACGGGTGAGAGAGTACCACGGATATGATACGCGAAACGGGGGAGGGGGGGGGGGGGGCAGTCGTTAAAGCAAAGGCGATTTACGAAGGGATCTTCTCATGAAATTTCAACCGCCAACTTTGTCCTCAGACGTTGGCGCCCACCTGCATAGGGAGGAATGATCATCATAATAAAATAAGAGAAATAGTGTTCGCTTAGAAAGATTTAAGTGTCCGTTTTCATCGTGCTTTCAGAGAGTGGAATGATAGAGAGATACCTTCATTGTGCTCAGTGAGAATCCTCTGTCAGGTACTAAATCGTGAACTGCGGACTAATCACGTAGAGGCAGATGTATATGAAGATGTTGCCTTGGCTCAGAACGCTGGACGCAATGTGCGATCGTCAAGCAGTGCACGAGCCGTGAGCCGTGTCACGACAGCTGAACATTCCATGACTCACCTTTCGAAGAGTGCTAAGAAGAATTGTGAAACGGCATCCGCAAAACTACACATTTCTCACCAACTTCTTCCGCGTGACGCAGACATTCGACTTGGCTTTACTCAAGGGTTGAAGTTGATGACACGTGGCCTTGGAAAATTTTATGGAATGATGGAGCCCACTTTGCGCTCACTGGAGCTGTGAACACTCACAGTTGTCTCATTTGGCGATCATCACAGCCAACGAACGTCTTTGAAGTACACCTGCATAGTGAACTCGTCACCGTGGTGTGGCTTCACGCCACATTTCCTGTTTGATCATTTTTTCTTTGAGGACCTCGGACCCCAAGGACATGCAGCATGAACGACACATGTGATATGCTTCGCCACGTAATCCCTGCTTCACGGGGAGAGGTACTTGGGGTTCAACATTTTGATGCACGATAGTGCACCGCCTCACATTGCCCGTGAGGTCACTCGGTTACTCCGTAACACATTTAGTGGAAACTGTATCATTGGCCAATAGTTCCAAACTGAGTGGCCACCAATATCACCAGAGTTGAATTCTTGCGATTTTTGGTTCTGAGGATGCCTGAAGGAGAGGTTTTGTCAACGGGACACTAAAGCACTCGGGGGGTTGAAGATACGCATTGCGAGGGAGGTAGGCGACGATCTCCCGAGATATTTCGGACAGCAGTAGAGCAGCCCCTACTGCGGTTCCAGGCTGTCGTGGATGCAGATGATCGTCACACTGAGCAACGTTTGTAACGTGGAATGTAAATTTGGTACGCAATTAACACCAATGTTACTCTTTCCTGTGAAAATTAAAATATGTTTCTTTCAATGTTCATAAAGTTTCAGTCCTACGATCACTCGTTCATGGGTTACAAAATTTCAGTGTCCGAAGACCACTCGTTCTTCGTGGTGGTCTTCTCAAATAGCGGAAGTTGAATTACAACCAGCCTGTACTTCCAGTTACTGATGTGTACGCCGCTCTCGGGCGGAAATAAGCAGCCCAGGTGTAGAGAACGAACAAAAGTTTATTAAACACAGTTTCCACAAAAATATTCTCCACAACGAAGGATGGTTCTTCAATAAGTGAAACAAAATCAATGCCAGTCCTTCAGTTAGCGAAACAAAATAAATGAATAAATGGTGGTCCGTAAATGACGGAGCCACTTAGATTTCCGTAATCACAGAGTTAATAAATAAGTTCCGCGATACTTGAAAGAATAGTACACGCTTCAGTGAACATATTAAAGTCTTAAGAGAGTCACGTTAAAAATTGTGAACTAAGTTTCTGTAGTAATACTCTTTTTATTGATCCTAATCCACTCCTGGAAATGGAAAAAAGAAAAACATTGACACCGGTGTGTCAGACCCACCATACTTGCTCCGGACACTGCGAGAGGGCTGTACAAGCAATGATCACACGCACGGCACAGCGGACACACCAGGAACCGCGGTGTTGGCCGTCGAATGGCGCTAGCTGCGCAGAATTTGTGCACCGCCGCCGTCAGTGTCAGCTAGTTTGCCGTGGCATACGGAGCTCCATCGCAGTCTTTAACACTGGTAGCATGCCGCGACAGCGTGGACGTGAACCGTATGTGCAGTTGACGGACTTTGAGCGAGGGCGTATAGTGGGCATGCGGGAGGCCGGGTGGACGTACCGCAGAATTGCTCAACACGTGGGGCGTGAGGTCTCCACAGTACATCGATGTTGTCGCCAGTGGTCGGCGGAAGGTGCACGTGCCCGTCGACCTGGGATCGGACCGCAGCGACGCACGGATGCACGCCAAGACCGTAGGATCCTACGCAGTGCCGTAGGGGACCGCACCGCCACTTCCCAGCAAATTAGGGACACTGTTGCTCCTGGGGTATCGGCGAGGACCATTCGCAACCGTCTCCATGAAGCTGGGCTACGGTTCCGCACACCGTTAGGCCGTCTTCCGCTCACGCCCCAACATCGTGCAACCCACCTCCAGTGGTGTCGCGACAGGCGTGAATGGAGGGACGAATGGAGACGTGTCGTCTTCAGCGATGAGAGTCGCTTCTGCCTTGGTGCCAATTATGGTCGTATGCGTGTTTGGCGCCGTGCAGGTGAGCGCCACAATCAGGACTGCATACGACCGAGGCACACAGGGCCAACACCCGGCATCATGGTGTGGGGAGCGATCTCCTACACTGGCTGTACACCTCTGGTGATCGTCGAGGGGACACTGAATAGTGCACGGTACATCCAAACAGTCATCGAACCCATCGTTCTACCATTCCTAGACCGGCAAGGGAACTTGCTGTTCCAACAGGACAATGCACGTCCTCATGTATCCCGTGCCACCAACGTGCTCTAGAAGTCAACTACCCTGGCCAGCAAGATCTCCGGATCTGTCCCCCATTGAGCATGTTTGGGACTGGATGAAGCGTCGTCTCACGCGGTCTGCACGTCCAGCACGAACGCTGGTCCAACTGAGGCGCCAGGTGGAAATGGCATGGCAAGTCGTTCCACAGGACTACATCCAGCATCTCTACGATCGTCTCCATGGGAGAATAGCAGTCTGCATTGCTGCGAAAGGTGGATATACATTGTACTAGTGCCGACATTGTGCATGCTCTGTTGCCTGTGTCTATGTGCCTGTGGTTCTGTCAGTGTGATCATATGATGTATCTGACCCCAGGAATGTGTCAATAAAGTTTCCCCTTCCTGGGACAATGAATTCACGGTGTTCTTATTTCAATTTCCAGGGCCTAAATAGCCGCCTTGCGAATGGATATTGCAGGCCTACTTACTGCACGTGACGCAGCAGACGCGTGAGGAGATGCTTAAACGGAAAAATAAGTTTCTCACTTCACGTTTAAAACTAAAGTCCAAGTCCAGGCGTCAGCCAAGAAAAATAAACTCTAACTCTTACGTTGTATTTCGCTGAAGAAGTACTGACAGCCAGTAGTAACGAAAATCCGACAAGGATAGAAACTCCCAGTCTGACAGTATCTTGTCGACTATAAGAACAGCAGCCTCAACAGTCACGTTGCTGATCACCTAAGAGTTCCGACGGCGTGCCGTCGAGAAGTCGATGGCCAGTCCTTCGCACAGCGTAGTGGAGATCCACAGGTCGCTGGCTGCGACGAAATTGCTGTAAGGAGCTCGCGCGAGGGCCTAAATAGCCGCCTTGCGAATGGATATTGCAGGCCTACTTTCTGCACGTGACACAGCAGACGCGTGAAGAGATGCAGTTTGTAAACGACCTCTGTCGTTGTCTTGTATGTCATCTGATAACCTGACCGGAGTACTGTTGACGTCCTCTGCTGAGTTCCGGGATTGCGAAGCTCTATGTCGTTTTTACTATAAGGACTGAATTCGCTGCAACCCGCACGATGAGTGTGTGTGGTGCCGTCAGCAACTGATGTCTAGGACCCGACCACAGTTACGATGAAGCTTCATTCGAATCTTTTCTCTGTATTTGTTCTAATTGTAGGGCACTATATCCTGCCAGGAGCCCGTCTGCAAGTTCATAGTCATGAACTGGAAATGGTGATAAACACTGAGGTCAATCACAGACAGTTGTAAGTTCACTGAATGAAATATTGTTGACCCACTTAAAACAGCATGCCGGTGGTCTCCTTCGAGAGCTGTAGATGGTGTTAAACTGGTAGTTGGCGATAATGTACCTTTCACTGTTCACGTAAGTCATGGCAAAGAAAAAGTGTGTATGTACCAGTCGGTAGTATGGAATGAATGCAGTATTACGTGTCGACTAGGAGTCATGATAGAATGGAAGGTAGGAGCTACAGCGTTAGAAGGCGCCTATGACTACATCGTGACTTAACACGCCAAATTTGTTAGTGTATCACGCAGATCGTCCAACGTGTCTACAAGGAATGGTGGACAACTTGCAGCCATTTACCATGGCATAAAAATAGTGGTCATAAAAGTATCCTAGCAGACAGGAATTAGAGATGAATCTTACGCTTGCCCAGCAACAATCCGTTCAAGCTCAGTAGGCTGTCCTACTAACAGTGAATGCAGGGCCATCTCAACTAACTGCCGAGTAAACACTGCAAACGAAACTGCGTGCCTCTGTATGTCCATCTTTTCGGAGATGGTTGTGGGCCTCGGCTGTTCGATGCAGGATGTCAAATCAAATACCTTTCAGCCGTTTAGTTTCCAAACTAATTTTATTTGGCTACCAGTTCCGGCGATTACTATGCCATCTTCAAGCTCCTGACCGACGTGTAGGATGATTTCACCTCGGTTCTGGTCAAAACAGGGGCCAGCATTCGAATACTGGTATCTGTAGATCTTTGCTTGTTGTTTGAAGTGATCGCTATAGCAAGCAGAAATCTACAGATACCAGAACTGGAATTGTGGCCGCTGTTTTGACCAACCTGTTTCAACCAAGTGCGTGCACTCATTCAGATTTCTGTGATCGTGAACCAGTTTACCAGGTGATGCACTTTCTTCAACATCTTCATGAAGAGTGTTCTGTGCACATTCCCTTATTCCCAGATGACAACAGAGCTGCACGCACGCGTTCCTGGTTTGGCGTGCACTCAGGCAACCTACACTGAAGTAATGTCATAGCGATTTGCACATATACAGATGGCGGTAGGATCGCGTGCACAAGGTATAAAAGGGAGGTGCATTGGCGGAGATTTGAAGTCAGGTGGCCGGCCGCTGTGACCGAGTGGTTCTAAGCGCTTCATTCCGGAACCGTGCTGCTGCTACGGTCGCAGGTTCGAATCCTGTCTCAGGCATGAATGTGTGTGATATCCTTAGGTTAGTTAGGTTTAAGTAGTTCTAAGTCTAGATGACTGATTAACCTCAGATGTTAAGTTCTACAGCGCTTAGAGCCACTTGAACAATTTTTTTGAAAGGTGATTCATGTGAAAATGTTTCCGAAGTGGTTCTGGCCGCAAGACTGGAATTAACAGGCTTTGAACGCGGAATGGTAGTTGGAGCTAGACGCATGGCACAATCAGTTTCGGAAATTTTTAGGGAATTCAATATTCCGAGATCCACATTGTCAAGAGTGTGCCGAGAATACAAATTTCAGGCCATATCTATCACCACGGACAACACAGAGGCCAACGAGAGATGCCAATGCTAACAGACAAGCAACACCGCTTTAAATAACCGCAGAAATCCATGTAGGATGTACGACGAACGGATAATGCGGCGAAATTTGGCGTTAATGGTCTACGGTAGCTGATGACTGATGCGGGTGCCTCTGATAACAGGTCGACATAGTCTGCCAATCTCGTGATCGTATCGATTGGACCTTTGAAGATTGTAAAACCGAGGCCTTGTCAGATGAGTCCCGATTTCAGTTTGTAAGAACTGATGTTAGAGTTTGAATGTGTAGACCCCAAGAAGCCATGGACCCACGTTGTCAACAGGGCACTTTGAAAGCTGGTGGTAGCTCCATAATGCTGTGGGCTGTGTTTACATGGAACTGAATGGGCCCTCTGATCCAACTGAACCGATCATTGACTGGAAATGGTTATGTTTGGCTACTTGGAGGCCGTTTGCAGCCAATCATATAAGTCACGTTCCCGAAGGAATTTTTATGGATGACAATGCTCCATGTCCCCGGGCCGCAGTCGCCCGCGATTCGGTTGAATAACGTTCTGGACAGTTCGAGCGAATGATCTGGTCGCCCAGATCGCCCGACGTGAATCCCATAGAACATTTATGGCACATAATCGAGAGGTCAGTTAGTGCACAAACTCCTGCACCGGCAACACTTCGCATTATGGACGGCTGTAGAGCCAACATGGCTAAATATTTCTGCAGGCGACTCCCAACGACATGTTGAGTCCATCCCAAGTCGAGTTGCTGTACTACACAGGGCAAAAGAAGGTCCGACACAATATTAGGCGGTATCCCATGACTTTTGTCACCTTAGTGATTTGTTGATTCACCCGATCAACCTTCCACAGAAAATGCCTTAGCCTATTTAGAATTGTGGGTGAAATGTGTCAGACAACATAGCACATATGAAGAAACTTACGGTATGTATTCCTTGCCGAATCGACGATACTGCTAAGGGTTGACTCCGTTTTACGTGGAATTAACGGTATGTGTCGTGGGAGTGACTAAATTGTCATATGCTCTCTTATTGTGGTTCGATGCGACAGGCACAGTTACTTGTGGATTGTTTACATGCTTCAGATGCTCTGTCAAGACTTTGATACTGCACAGAACTTGATTTCCAACCATTGGTTCCTAAATTGAAGATATTATTTTCAAGCTCCTCTACCTTTTTACAATTTTAACATTGATGACTTTAGACACGCTGTATAGCGACACTAGTACGTGAAAAGAGCTGCCTTTGTTCTTCTTCTGATTAGCACCAGTTACATCTCTTCCGATATTATCTTTACTTTTCTTTTGTACTCGCACATATGCTTTGTATTCCCGAAAGGTTTTATTCTCATGTATTGAGCTTTCGTCTCTTTTCCAAGTGGTTACAGTATTCCTCTTGTTTTGTACTAGAAGTTATAAACCTTTATCTTAATTGACTAACCAATTGTAATACAATTGTAGACATCTTCCTGCTGTGTGTCAATAGGGATATCCACAGTGACATGTTTGCGATGTTTCCAACTCCCTAAGCACACAATTGTGACGCAGGCGACGATTGTGCTTCCAGTCTTTCTGTTGATCGTAATCCACTGTTGAAATATTAATTTTTCTTCACCCATCAGTATAATGACAGGACCACACACATGTTATGTACTTGTCTGAAAATGTGCAGTTCATTATTTTAACTTTGTAGCACATTGGACTATTTTTGGAGTCCAGCATCTACAAACGTTAGAGGTTTATGTTAAGCTTGTAGAACAAAGGCAGGAAAGCGCGTTCAGTAAGATGATCATAAACTGGATGTTTCACCGGGCTTGGAATCGATTTCGGTTACGGTTCTTATTGACAAAGTGGACAACATATTCAGATATCAGATATCTTGCTCTGATAGTAGTTAGCATACTACCCTAGCATTCGGATCTTGGAGTAATTAAATGGTCTTTTAGGTCAAAGGTAACTAAAATATATTTTGCATATTGTTTAGTATCTAATATGAAGCGGTATTTCACTTTAATACATTAATCACACAACGACGGCCACAAACTCATGACATCGTGTCCTACACCAGCGGTATTGACTGATTTATTACTGACAATATGCTATGTTGAGCTCGTCATTCCGCCTGAATAAAATATTTTTGAACATCTGCATCGTGCATTTATTTTAATGTAGTTTCGTATCACACTCAGTAGTATGTAGTACATGATTGTAACTAACATATAGAACGTATATTTGATTAGTACTTTTGAAAGCTTTTGCAGTTGATTATTAACAGACAGTCCAATTAAGAATGAAAACACACACGATACTGGCATGAAATATTCTACCAACAACCGATAGAACAGTCAATCAGTACGGTCAACCAAATGTGTTCATGCTAAATAATGATCAGTGAACGTGTTATCTCATTTACAATCTTATTAACAATAAAAAACATGGCCTGCCTCCTAAAACCACATGTAAAACCTACTTCAAAACTAAGTTGTCACGTATACATTGAGTATATCAATTCTAAATGCATCTTTTAGTTGAAGCACACTTTCTGTCCGTGTTTGCTTTCAGATATATAATTGATTTCCCTTGAGCAAACACAGTTTTCTTCTTTAAAACCTACACATGTGTCAGTAAATGTTCACCATCGTTCATATTCTGTAGAAATAAATTACAACGAACCCACTGACAAAAATAATACTTAGCCGAAGCATGTATCGACGTTAAAGAGGAAAATTGTGTTTGCTCACGGCACAATCTTATGTACTTAATGTTAATTCCAAGAATGGACTATACGCTTCTGGCGATGATTCTGTAATAATTGGTGTTCGTGGCAATATTTAAGTACATTTGTTAGTCACAAAGCTAGATACCACAAAATGAAATGACATAGCCGATTTTAGCGACTAAGGAATCAAAAGGATAAATACATGACGATAATGCATCAGAAACGTGGTTCTCATGTGAATCATACAACTTACATTCTCTAAAGAGTGCAAGGAGCCAATATTTATATGTATTTAACTTTTTCTGTTTATTACTGCATAACTTTCGAAAACATTGCTGGAAAATAACAGCGGTTTGATAGCTAATTAAAAGACGAATTCTTCTTGATCGCAAGGCTTTAATAAAAATTAATAATCCTCCGTCAAAATGGTTACCAGTTTCGATTTTTATCAAAAATCATCCTCAGATCATGTCACATCAAATGGTGAACAGAGATGACGGCTGGAAAACTGGTAAGTGTCGGAGAACACCAATGGTGACCAGTCACTTACCAGTAACGTCCTCCGGCACTTACCAGTTCTCCAGCCGTCGTCTCTGTTCACCATCTGAAGACGATGTTTAATAAACATCGAAAACGGTTACCATTTTGACGTGTAACTGTTAATTTTTAATAAAGCCTTGCGATCAAGACCGATTAGTATTTTAATATTACTGCATACTTTCAAACCCTACATCCTCAAAAAATGTTCCATGTTTTGCAGTCCCATCAGTTTCCCTCTGTGCTTCATATTAAGCTTTTACACATATCCCAGCAATCTGTCTCTCGTCTCAGTATAATACTTATTTCTGGTCAATATCACTTCAGTTTCTACTTCATTTCTCTGCATTACTTAATACGCTCCGACGCTAACATATTTCAACGGTTCCATTTTATTCTTTTGTGTGTTCACTACTGTTTCGGTTTCAATGTCTTTATTAAAACACAATTTTTGTTGTTGCTAGAAACCACTATTTGATGCCCGTCGATTTAGCTGGTCGAAGAAAAAATTTATTTATCTTAACTGTTCCTTCCGCCGCTTCTTCGTATAATTATTCCATCATTATAAATGATATGTAATGTAATAAAGTAATGAGACGTATTTAATAACTAAATAAAATAATTGTAAATTAAAAGTACAATAGTGTAGAATACACACAATATTGTGTTGTTCATTTATAACGTTTTACTCGCGTGTCACAATATATCTACTTCGTTGTTTCGGCAATTTTGCTTCGTAAGAAGAAATTTCTCTCAAAATTACGTATCATCCCAGTTTTCAAGATTAGCAAATTCACTTGTCGTCACGCAAATGCTGGGCTTCATAACCTGTCCATTCCACCGAACAGTTCTCATACGTCTTTACTTCTTTTAGGCATATGGTAAATAACTCACGGGAACACCGTGATCGGTTTCGGTATCTTTAAATATTCTATAGTTGGTCAACAAGATACGTAGTCCAGGTTTCTAGGGGACGCAGCCGGACAGAATTTAATAGCTAGTCTTCAAATTTTGTAGTGTTGTTGTTGTTGTCTTCAGTCCTGAGACTGGTTTGATGCAGCTCTCCATGCTACTCTATCCGGGTGCAAGCTGCTTCATCTCCCAGTACCTACTGCAACCTACATCCTTCTGAATCTGCTTAGTGTACTCATCTCTCGGTCTCCCTCTACGATTTTTACCCTCCACGCTGCCCTCCAATGCTAAATTTGTGATCCCTTGATGCCTCAAAACATGTCCTACCAACCGATCCCTTCTTCTAGTCAAGTTGTGCCACAAAGTTCTCTTCTCCCCAGTCCTATTCAATACCTCCTCATTAGTTACGTGATCTATCCACTGTATCTTCAGTATTCTTCTGTAGCACCACATTTCGAAAGCTTCTATTCTCTTCTTGTCCAAACTAGTTATCGTACATGTTTCACTTGCATACATGGCTACACTCCAAACAAATACTTTCAGAAACGACTTCCTGATACATAAATCTATATTCGATGTTAACAAATTTCTCTTCTTCAGAAACGCTTTCCTTGCCATTGCCAGTCTACATTTTATATCCTCTCTACTTCGACCATCATCAGTTATTTTACTTCCTAAATAGCAAAACTCCTTTACTACTTTAAGTGTCTCATTTCCTAATCTAATTCCCCCAGCATCACCCGATTTAATTTGACTACATTCCATTATCCTCGTTTTCCTTTTGTTGATGTTCATCTTATATCCTCCTTTCAAGACACTGTCCATTCCGTTCAACTGCTCTTCCAAGTCCTTTGCCGTCTCTGACAGAATTACAACGTCATCGGCGAACCTCAAAGTTTTTACTTCGTCTCCATGAATTTTAATACCTACTCCAAATTTTTCTTTTGTTTCCTTTACTGCTTGCTCAATATACAGATTGAATAACATCGGGGAGAGGCTACAACCCTGTCTCACTCCTTTCCCAACCACTGCTTCCCTTTCATGCCCCTCGACTCTTATGAGAGCCACCTGGTTTCTGTACAAATTGTAAATAGCCTTTCGCTCCCTGTATTTTACCCCTGTCACCTTTAGAATTTGAAAAAGAGTATTCCAGTCAACATTGTCAAAAGCTTTCTCTAAGTCAACAAATGCTAGAAACGTAGGTTTGCCTTTTCTTACTCTTTCTTCTAAGATAAGTCGTAAGGTCAGTATTGCCTCACGTGTTCCAACATTTCGACGGAATCCAAACTGATCCTACCCGAGGTCCGCATCTACCAGTTTTTCCATTCGTCTGTAAAGAATTGGCGTTAGTATTTTGCAGCCGTGGCTTATTAAACTGATGGTTCGGTAATTTTTACATCTGTCAGCACCTGCTTTCTTTGGGATTGGAATTATTATATTCTTCTTGAAGTCTGAGGGTATTTCGCCTGTCTCATACATCTTGCTCACCAGCTGGTAGAGTTTTGTCATGACTGGCTCTCCCAAGGCCGTCAGTAGTTCTAATGGAATGTTGTCTACTCCGGGGGCCTTGTTTCGACTCAGGTCTTTCAGTGCTCTGTCAAACTCTTCACGCAATATCGTATCTCCCATTTCGTCTTCATCTACATCCTCTTCCATTTCCATAATATTGTTCTCAAGTACATCGCCCTTGTATAAACCTTCTATATACTCCTTCCACCTTTCTGCCTTCCCTTCTTTGCTTAGAACTGGGTTGCCATCTGAGCTCTTGATATTCATACACGTGGTTCTCTTCTCTCCAAAGGTCTCTTTAATTTTCCTGTAGACAGTATCTACACTCCTGGAAATTGAAATAAGAACACCGTGAATTCATTGTCCCAGGAAGGGGAAACTTTATTGACACATTCCTGGGGTCAGATACATCCAAAGATCACACTGACAGAACCACATGCACATAGACACAGTTAACAGAGCATGCACAATGTCGGCACAGTACAGTGTATATCAACCTTTCGCAGCAATGCAGGCTGCTATTCACCCATGGAGACGATTGTAGAGATGTTGGATGTAGTCCTGTGGAACGGCTTGCCATGCCATTTCCACCTGGCACCTCAGTTAGACCAGCGTTCGTGCTGGACGTGCAGACCCCGTGAGACGATGCTTCATCCAGTCCCAAACATGCTCAATGGGGGACAGATCCGGAGATCTTGCTGGCCAGGGTAGCTGACTTACACCTTCTAGAGCACGTTGGATGGCACGGGATACATGCGGACGTGCATTGTCCTGTTGGAACAGCAAGTTCCCTTGCCGGTCTAGGAATGGTAGAACGATGGGTTCGATGACGGTTTGGATGTACCGTGCACTATTCAGTGTCCCCTCGACGATCACCAGAGGTGTACAGCCAGTGTAGGAGATCGCTCCCCACACCATGATGCCGGGTGTTGGCCCTGTGTGCCTCGGTCATATGCAGTCCTGATTGTGGCGCTCACCTGCACGGCGCCAAACACGCATACGACCATCATTGGCACCAAGGCAGAAGCGACTCTCATCGCTGAAGACGACACGTCTCCATTCGTCCCTCCATTCACGCCTGTCGCGACACCACTGGAGGCGGGCTGCACGATGTTGGGGCGTGAGCGGAAGACGGCCTAACGGTGTGCGGGACCGTAGCCCAGCTTCATGGAGACGGTTGCGAATGGTCCTCGCCGATACCCCAGGAGCAACAGTGTCCCTAATTTGCTGGGAAGTGGCGGTGCGGTTCCCTACGGCACTGCATAGGATCCTACGGTCTTGGCGTGCATCCGTGCGTCGCTGCGGTCCGGTCCCAGGTCGACGGGCACGTGCACCTTCCGCCGACCACTGGCGACAACATCGATGTACTGTGGAGACCTCACGCCCCACGTGTTGAGCAATTCGGCGGTACGTCCACCCGGCCTCCCTCATGCCCACAATAAGCCCTCGCTCAAAGTCCGTCAACTGCACATACAGTTCACGTCCACGCTGTCGCGGCATGCTACCAGTGTTAAAGACTGCGATGGAGCTCCGTATGCCTCGGCAAACTGGCTGACACTGACGGCGGCGGTGGACAAATGCTGCGCAGCTAGCGCCATTTGACGGCCAACACCGCGGTTCCTGGTGTGTCCGCTGTGCCGTGCGTGTGATCATTGCTTGTACAGCCCTCTCGCAGTGTCCGGAGCAAGTATGGTGGGTCTGACACACCGGTGTCAATGTGTTCTTTTTTCCATTTCCAGGAATGTATCTTACCCCTAGTGAGATAAGCTTCTACACCCTTACATTTGTCCTCTAGCCATCCCTGATAGCCTTTTTGCACTTCCTGTCGATCTCATTTTTGAGACGTTTGTATTCCTTTTTGCCTGCTTCCTTTACTACATTTTTATATTTTCTCCTTTCATCAATTAAATTCAGTGTTTCTTCTGTTACCCACGGATTTCTATTAGCCCTCTTTTTATCTACTTTATCTTCTGCTGCCTTCACTACTTCATCCCTCAGAGCTACCCATTCTTCTTCTACTGTATTTCTTTCCCCTATTCCTGTCAATTGTTCCCTTATGCTCTCCCTGAAACTCTGTACAACCTGTGGTTCTTTCAGTTTATCCAGGTCCCATCTCCTTAATTTCCCACATTTTTGCAGTTTCTTCAGTTTTAATCTACAGGTCATAGCCAATAGATTGTGGTCAGAGTCCACATCTGCCCCTGGAAATGTCTTACAACTTAAAACCTGGTTCCTAAATCTCTGTCTTACCACTATATAATCTATCTGATACCTTTTAGTATCTCCAGCGTTCTTCCACGTACACAACCTTCTTTCATGATTCTTAAACCAAGTGTTAGCTATGATTAAGTTGTGCTCTGTGCAAAATTCTACCAGGCGGCTTCCTCTTTCATTCCTTAGCCCCAATCCATATTCACCTACTATGTTTCCTTCTCTCCCTTTTCCTACACTCGAATTCCAGTCACCCATGAGTATTAAATTTTCGTCTCCCTTCACTATCTGAATAATTTCTTTTATTTCATCGTACAATTCTTCAATTTCTTCGTCATCTGCAGAGCTAGTTGGCATATAAACTTGTACTACTGTAGTAGGTGTGGGCTTCGTATCTATCTTGGCCACAATAATGCGTTCACTATGCTGTTTGTAGTAGCTTTTCCCGCATTCCTATTTTCCTATTCATTATTAAACCTACTCCTGCATTACCCCTATTTGATTTTATGTTTATAACCCTGTAGTCACCTGACCAGAAGTCTTGTTTCTCCTGCCACCGAACTTCACTAATTCCCACTATATCTAACTTTAACCTATCCATTTCCCTTTTTAAATTTTCTAACCTACCTGCCCGATTAAGGGATCTGACATTCCACGCTCCGATCCGTAGAACGCCAGTTTTCTTTCTCCTGATAACGACATCCTCCTGAGTAGTCCCCGCCCGGAGATCCGAATGGGGGACTATTTTACCTCCGGAATATTTTACCCAAGAGGATGCCATCATCATTTAATCATACAGTAAAGCTGCATGTCCTCGGGAAAAATTACGGCTGTAGTTTCCCCTTGCTTTCAGCCGTTCGCAGTACCAGCACAGCAAGGCCGTTTTGGTTAATGTTGCAAGGCCAGATCAGTCAATCATCCAGACTGTTGCCCCTGCAACTACTGAAAAGGCTGCTGCCCCTCTTCAGGAACCACACGTTTGTCTGGCCTCTCAACAGATAGTCCGTTGTGGTTGCACCTACGGTACGGCAATCTGTATCGCTGAGGCACGCAAGCCTCCCCACCAACGGCAAGGTCCATGGTTCATGGGGGGGGGGGGGGGGGGGGGGATTTTGTAGTAGTGATACTGAAACGAGTATACTTCGGCACGCTTGTATGTGGCACCAGAATGATATAAGAATATTAATAAATGAAAATGTAACTAGTATACTATAAATGATGAATGTCTCTGACAGGCTCGATAATTCGAGTCGCTGAGTGTGTGCGAATGCAGAGCCAAAGATACTGCTAGCGTTGGAGTAAGAGAGCGCTTGACCTACATTTACGTCGGATTAATGAATATAGATCATACGTGCTGTTTAAAGCTCATTGCTTGTGAATCAATTGTGAGTAATGTAACTTCAACTGTCAGATGTTTTTGAAAAGACAAACTTAATTGGCAATATAATTTTGCTAAAAAACACTGAGTGTTAGTAATTCACCATAATCAGTACCGCCTCCCTGTCCAGGTCATATATTTTTCAAAGAAGTTGGATTTTCTTAAATGTTCTCGTCTATGAGCCAAATGAATTTCAAGTGCATTTCACGTATTATGAGCAGTATTGCACACTGCTGAGCCTGTAGTTAGCATATATATATCACGTTCCACCTTTGCTGCTATAGAGGTAAGACAAGTTAATGTATTTGTTATTTGTACAGGAGCCAAAGTTTTTTAGTTCTGAGCAGGGCCTTAGGATTCAGTGCTTAAGGGGCTGATGTATTTTTGCAGTGACTGTATTTCGTTATTGGTATTGGGGGTTGCATTGCCCAATCGATTCGTAAAGTTTTGATAGCAATAACACAGAGGAAGCACACCACTTGCACTTACAACAAGCAACACTACAATTCGAGTTCAATATTCATTCCACAGATCAGACATTCATTCAACGTAATCCTAAAGTTACCATTTTTAAAGAAAGTTACAATATAAAAAATTCATTCGTGTAAAAAGTTACAGGATGTTCATGTATGTTTGGGATTGAACGAAATGTGATGATAAGGTTCACCTTATTTTGCCTAGAAAATACTAACGTATCACTGAAAGTAGTGCTGACATTAGTACTTAGACTGCACTATAATAATGTTGATGACATAATGAAACTACAGTCTGGAACCGCGCGACCGCTACGGTCGCATGTTCGAATCCTGCCTCGGGCATGGATGTGTGTGATGTCCTTAGGTTAGTTAGGTTTAAGTAGTTCTAAGTTCTAGGGGACTGATGACCACAGCAGTTAAGTCCCATAGTGCTCAGAGCCATTTGAACCATTTGAAAGGATATCAATAATAAGATTCGCTGATGACATTGCTATCTTCAGCGAACGTGAAGAAGAATTGCGGTGTCTGTTGAATGGAATGAACGGTCCATGAGTTCAGAGTATCAACTAAGAGTAAATCGAAGGAAGGCGAAAGTAATGAGAAGAAGCAGAAATGAGAACAACGAGAAACTTAGTTAGTGATCACGTAGTAGATGAAGTTAAGGAATTCTGCTACCTAGGCAGTAAAATAAACCATGGCAGATGGAGCAAGGAGTACATGAAAAGCTGGCTAGCAATAGCAAAATGGTAATTTCTGACCAAGAGAGACTACTAGTGTGACACATAGGCCTTAATTTGAGGAAGAAATTTCTGGCAATGTACGCGTGGAGCTCAGCATTGTGCAGTAATGAAATATGGGCTGCGGGAAAACCGGAACAGAAGATAATCGCAGCGTTTGGAATGCGATCCTTAAGAAGAATGGTGAAAATAAGGTGAAATGATAACGCAAAGAATGAGGAGATTCTCGACGACGAAAGGAATGCATGGAAAACACTGACAAGAAGAAGGTACAGGATGAGAGTACATGTGTTAAGACGTCAGGGAATAGCTTCCATGGTACTAGAGGCGGCAGTAGAAGCTAAAAACTGTAGAGGAAGACAGAGAGTAGAATACATCGAGTAAATAACTGAGGGAAAAAAATGGTTCAAATGGCTCTGAGCACTATGGGACTCAACATCTTAGGTCATAAGTCCCCTAGAACTTAGAACTACTTAAATCTAACTAACCTAAGGACAGCACACACACCCATGCCCGAGGCAGGATTCGAACCTGCGACCGTAGCAGCCCCGCGGTTCCGGACTGCAGCGCCAGAACCGCACGGCCACCGCGACCGTTGAAGTGAGACGAGGTAGTTGGCACAGGAGCGGGGTTTCATGGTGGGCCGCATGAAACCAGTCAGAGGATTTATGACTAAAAAAGATTACTATTTATATCCGAACGTTACTGTAAACAGATTCGTGTGTAGGAGAATGTCTCCCAGGGTGACTGGAACTTGTGCCTCAGTCTTGAACCACGGATAACACATTTACTCCACATGGTTCCTGAACTGCGTAGCTACATCGACATACACACTCTGTTGCCGAACAGTCGGTGGAATATCCTGAAATCACTCAGCATTTTAGGCTCGTGCAGATTTTTAGAAATTTTACTTGTAACAAATTAGAAACAAAAATTGAAATTTATATTTAACAATATATATACCGAAATTCCTACTGATATGTTTGAATTTACGACGGACTTATTCACTGTACTAGTTTCATCCGTGTGATATAATGAAGGAAGCATTTATTGAAACAAATCTTTTAGAGAAAATTTTTACTGAGATAGCTTCATAATTTTTTAAATAATTCTCGAGTAGATATGATACTTATTCGAACGGGAAATTTAAAAAAAAAATAAAAAATACTGGAGAAATCCCAAAGTGATACGGTTTAAAAAAGTATGGAATGGATGAATGAATAAATATAATAGGGGAGCACACAGGATAGATAGAAAGTTAGTATCACCATCGACGGTAAAATATGTAAGGTGATAAAGGAAAGGGGAACAGAGCGTTGCAGTATAGTAGATAAATCTGTTTGTTTATCAACACTGAAGAATGAATTGTAAACTGGTTAATGACAAAAATTTTAAATGGTGAACAGAAAGAAATACAGGCACAGATTTGTCGCAAAATGAGAAGTGAAGCAAAGATTTAAGGAAATAAACAAAAATAAGGGAGTTAACACTAAATCTTACGGAATAGTTACGAAATAAATGTAGTGATGAATACGAAGGGGACTACAGTAGAAAGGAGAACATGAGTAATAAGCGTCTGTCTCGAAACAATGTTTAAGAAACTCAGGTAACATAAGCAAGTCTCTTTCAATAAATATACACTATGTCTAAACACATACAATGGAAAAGGAAACAAAAGATAAAAGTCAGGACCAAAACAGGCGAAAGAAAGAAACTGATTTATCGTGAAGATGGAAACCACGGTAACATAAGGAACACATTAAGGAAGAACGCGAAACTAGCTGATCAGTGACAAACTATAAAAAGACAAAAGCTTTTTGATTAAAGACTAACAGTGTATTTTTTTTTGATTATCTTCATTCGAAAGTACATTTAATATCCACTTTTTGGAGAAAATAACAAATGATAGCACCCGAACAATATTTTTAATATAGATTTTTTTTTCGTTTTTACATAGTCTTTTACTGCATTATTTACAACAGTTTTATGTGTAGTTATATCAACCGTTAATTTTACACAAATTATTAAAAGAATATTAACAGAATTTATTTGCAATTACAGTTTTCAGATGTTCTGTGCTTGTCGTTCATTGGATTTTGTGCTCATTACCCTTTCTTTAAGAAGTAACAGATTCTGCTTGATTAGCTTTGTTAAGTCCCGCCTGTAATAACGGGTTTCAGATCTGCACTGAAAGGTGCACGTAGGTCAGCAATAACCTTCCGTTAAAAAAATGTTCAAATGTGTGTGAAATCTTATGTGACTTAACTGCTAAGGTCATCAGTCCCTAAGCTTACACACTACTTAACCTAAACTATCCTAAGGACAAACGCACACACTCATGCCCGAGGGAGGACTCGAACATCCGCTGGGATCAGCCGCTCAGTCCATGACTGCAGCGCCCTAGACCGCTCGGCTAATCCCGCGCGGCATACCCTTCAGTTAGTCTTTGCTGTATACCTATCAGAAATCACATGGAATTACAGTGCTCTGTTCCAACTTGATTTCGTCCCATTTATGGGGCAACAGAAAAAAATCGCAGCATGTATCATATTTTCAATTGTCTCTATAAACATTGGAAGTTAGTGGTGTACTGGCTGTCATCGCTGCGTCTAGACCATCGCGTCAAGTGTTCGGAAATTTACTTCACTTGAGGACTGGGTGTTGGTGTCGTCTTATTCGATTCATTTCATCTTCATCGAAGAGCAAGTCGCCAAAGTGACGTCAAACAGAAACATTTGCATAGGTGGCCAAGCAACACGAGACGGGATCCAACCGGCCAGTAATGCCATACGATCATTTCATTTCATCTCTATACAGGTTATGAAGAAATTGCATGCCAATATATTGAGCTATACAGGGAGATTCAATAGTAAACGATATACTTCGAGGGCGTAATGTATCCATCAAACTGAAAGCAAAATGTGGTATAAAGCTTTGTCTGAAATTGCTTTATTTCCGGTTCATGATGCATAATGTCGTTTGTGGTAGGTATTACATCATGGACCAGCGTAGGCTTTTAGCACGTCGTGTTCGCCTGCATATCGACTGATGTTGCTTTGTACAACCTTCTGCACTTGATTCTGGCACGAAGCGCCTTTGTTTAGTCGTCTTCGGTGTGGCCCGTTGTCGCCTATTGCGCTGTTGTAGTGTAGCGTATACTTATTCTATCGGTAGTTCATAGGCTCGTTTTTGTACGATACGTTGGCGTACTCAGACGCTGATTACGCGGATACTCGTATGCACGCTTTACGGCGTAGCAGGAGTCAATGCACGAGCAGAAAGACGATGCTATATCGAAATGTTTGCAAATAGAAGAGTACCAAACCATCAGCCTTTCACAGCTGCACACATTTCTTTAAGCAAATGTGGCATTCGTGGTGCGGCACGGGTAAGTCGACCTCAACCGGATGGAAGGGGTGTTGAGGACATCGAGGACATCCTGGAAATGGTAGATAAAGATCCGACCACAAGTCCCCACGTATAAGTGCTACTGTAGTGATTCCTTAGTCAACGTGTGGACACCTGCTTCGGAGACAGGAAAAAAAATGGTTCAAATGGATCTGAGCACCATGGGGCTTAACATCTATGGTCATCAGTCCCCTAGAACTTAGAACTACTTAAACCTAACTAACCTAAGGACATCACACAACACCCAGCCATCACGAGGCAGAGAAAATCCCTGACCCCGCCGGGAATCGAACTCGGGCGAGGGAAGCGAGAACGCTACCGCACGATCACGAGCTGCGGGCTCGGAGACAGCAATTCCACCTATTTGACCTGCAGGAGGTACAGGAGCTGACACCTGTAGACTATCCTAGAGGTCAGAATTTCTGTCATTGGTTGCTTGAGCCCCATGCAGCTGACTCAGTGTTCGGTTGTCGGGTACTGTTTATGGATGAGAGCCTCTTTACCCACGCAGATCGTGGACGCTCATAACATGCACGCTGGCGTATGAGAATCCTTGCGTTAACTACAGTACGAGAAAATAACATCATTCCGTAGCTAACATTTGCTGTGGTATAGTGGAAAATCAGCTACTCGGACAGCACGTTATTCCACTGCACCTGACTGGCAGAATGTGTCGACAGTTTTTGGGACGTGAATTTCGTGATCTGCTTCATGATATTCCACTCGCTACACGATCCATATTGCGCTTTGTGCACAACGATACCCCTGCACATATCAGTCGGCAGGCAAGAGAGTATCACAGCGTTATCCCGATTACTCCGGATCTTAACCCCTTGGACTTCTACCTTTGGGGGCGTCTCCTGGAGTTCGTGTATGGTACTGCAATTGGGAATGTAGCACAATTACAGCAGCGAACTGAAAATGGATGCGCAACTGTGCAAAATAAGATGAACGGAACATGGAACAGTCCGAGAGCGGTAGGATGTCGAGCACGTCACTGTCTTGGTCTACATGGATTTTGAACACGTTCTACGTGTTCTGGGTAAATGTACAGTACGTAGCATTGTTCAATTTCGGGTCTTTTTGTGTTGTTGTTTCCTGAGAATTAATTTTATGTTGTCAGTGTTGCACTTGTGATCCCTACTCAACTGCTTATCTCGGAAATAAAGCAATTTCAGACGAAGCTTTATTACCGATTTACTCTTGTTTTGATGCATATACGAGGGTCAGTCAAAAAGTAATGCCTCCTATTTTTTTTCTACGTTTAATTGTCAGGAAATTTAAATGCAATTACATAGGTTGAAAACCACAACATTGAGGATCATTTTGTCATTTTTCAATGTAATCTCCGCCCATCTCTACAGTTTTGGTCCATCTTTGAACAAGGGCGTGTATCCCAGCACAGTAAAAATCACAGCTCTGCTTCCTAAGCCATTGACGCACGGATGTTTTGACGGCCTGCTCATCTTCAAAATGAATCCCACGATGAGCTTCTTTTAGTGGCCCGAACAGATGGAAGTCTGATGGTGCCAGGTTAGGGCTGTATGGGGGATGAGGCAAAACTTCCCATCCAATTTTGACAATCTCGTCAGAGATGTGACGACTGGTGTGTGGTCTTGCATTGTCATGCAAAAGAATAACATCTGCCATTTATTTTGTTGGGCGAACTCGCTGAAGACGTGCTTTAAGTTTTTTGAGGGTTGTGACGTATTGAACAGAATTTATTGTGCATCCCTGCTCCAAAAAATCAACCAGAATCACACCCTCTGTATCCCAGAAAACTGTTGCCATAACTTTCCCTCCCGATCGCGCAGTTTTGAATTTTTTCTTCCTCGGCGAGCTTGTGTGACGCCACTCCATTGACTGCCTCTTTGATTCGGGTTCAAAAAAATGCACCCATGTTTCGTCCCCGGTCACAATTTTTTTCAGAAACTCATCTCCCTCCAAACGGAAGCGCTGCAAGTGTTGGGAGGCTATTGTTTTCCTTGCCTCTTTATTCTGATCGGTTAACATTCTTGGAACCCACCGTGCACAAACTTTTGAGTATCCCAATTGTTTAATAATCGTGATCACACTGCCTTTACTAAGAGAAATAATGCGACACACTTCATCTGCAGTCACCCGACGGTCACCACGAATGATGTCATCAACTTGCTGAATGTTGTGTGGAGTCACTGCACTCACCGGCCTGCCGCTCCGCTTTTCGTCAGTCAACGGTGTTTGCCCTTCAGCTTCCTTACAACGACGAACCCATCGTCTAACAGTGCTGACATCCACTGTCACAACACCATACACCTTCTTCAGTCTTTCATGAATGCGTATGGGCGTTTCGACTTCTGCATTCAAGAATTCAATCACACAACGCTGTCTCAAACGAACATCGATGTCGGCCATCTTACAAACTTCTGCTGTGCTGCCACCTATTGACATAGAAAGTTACTACTGCAGTGGATTGCAGAAGAAGGTTTGAGGAATGACGCCCAATTCAAATTTTTCACTTAACTTAATTTTTTTAAGTAGAAAAAAATGGGAGGCATTACTTTTTGACCGACCCTCGTATTACATCTACGATTTGTATTGTTACTTTTGAATCACCCCGTGTACTGGAGCGTTCATATTCAACAATGAAAATTTTGCTCTTTTTCAAAGGTACTGCAGTGATGATTAATTTAAAGGGGGAATAATAATTGACATGTTCGCAGAATTAGTTGATTCAGATGCTGAGATATTGTTTCCACAGTCTAGTTCACTGAACTCATGTAAGTGAGTAAATGACCAAGACGACATATAAATGAGCAAAAACGAAAGCGGATGGTTAACTTTACGAAGCGCAAGCATTTTTAAGCCCAGCAAGTGAAGCAATCAATCCTGTGAACACTCAGGACAGATCAAAGAGGCCGTGTGAATATCGATAATATTGGCAGAACTAATAAAGCAATAATCAGTACATCTAACAAGGGAATTCTCCAATCCGAAATGTAGAACCCTATCCTGTCAGAATTTAAGCAGCTAAGATGCGCTGTAAGTATTTTTTAATTATGTTGACGTTACTCATTTTGTCGCATATACAACTGCTTGTAACAGCGATTTGTACTGCTCCTGCTGCCTAACGCTCGAATCGGCGAATAAGCAGACGCAGCCGTACCAGGAGAACGTACAGCCAGCTAGCGCGACTCTAAAGTACGTAAAAGTGGATTTTAAACATTTAAACCATACCGAAAATGTCACACATCATCACTTTTTTGAATAACTTTCAGTTCATATCGACAGCTAAACTGTGCAGATGTAATTGTTTCACAAGCGATTGACAGAAACAAAATCAACAGATTGTATGGTGTTACATTACGGAAGACTACCATCAATTGATGACATTAAATATTTTATAACAATTTCTGTGCACAGTTTTTATGATAATTTTTAAATAATGTATATTTTACTAACAATGAAGCAGTTTCTTATTGATTCTCTGAAGTTGTCACAAAAATGAGAAGTGTCTGTAGGATTACGAAAAGAAAATTTTTCATTACACTAGACACATCTAACTAAAGCAAAATTAACGCAGTCAGGCATTTCACAGCAACTACCAGTTTTATTTAGGCAAAACTGCAAAGGAGTAACAAATGGACGTGGCTATTGTTTTGTATATTTTGCTGTGTACCAGGAGTACTCGATAAAATTCATAAAACGCGGGGATGCAAAGTAACTGCGCAGGAATGACTGAAGTCTAAAAATCACTTTTTCGCACACCACTGTGGTGTGAGAAACAGTGTGATGTGAAAAAGTATGAAGTGCATAGTGCTGCAGAACAACTAAAAATTAGACCACAGCTACCAGTATCTAAAGAAGGAAAACAGAAACGATGCGCTAGCAGACGGAATTTCCCGAAGTAACGAGAAATCAAGGGAAAATCACCACCACTGATGATGCTTTACCTCAACAAAGCGAAACGCGCCTGGTGAAAGAGCACGCACTTTTATAGTTGCAACGACAGAACAAAAATACCTAAATAATTGAAAAGCAAATACGGGCAACATGGTCACATAAATGAAGAAGTTATATGTAATGTTCATGATCAAGAGATCCGCTATAATAGTACAGTTTTAGGGGATTGCGCTTAACCTTTCTTACCACGTTTTAATATTAGGAGTATTTGACCCAGTTTCCGTAGAGCACGCAATCGGCGGACGTAAGTGGCTTGTTGAACCTCTGACTATGGGTGTCAGCAAGAATTTGAAGAGAACAATGTTTCTGTATAGTATGTGGGTCAACAAACAGACTGCCTTATTCCTCTCGGAACTGCGTGTGAGTATATGTAAACGAAATTCAAGAATATTACAGAAATGCCTTAGACAGGAATGAAGCGAGCAAAGTCGTGACGGATGGATTGCCGAACTCTCGCTGGAAGTGGTTAACTACGTCAGAGTGATTGATGAAAACGATCTGTACTACTAGCATAAACGTTGGTTGCTTTATCGCGCGATGAAGCGGTCACGCAAAATTCTGTAACTCAAAAACACAGTATTCTCAGAAGTGGTTTATAATTTACTAGTGGTACACTCATCTTTTTTGGTTTTCCGAACTTTATATTCGGTTTCTGTTTTTTGAATTAGACTCTAGGCACTGAGTATTTCGTTATGCAGTACCTAGTTTCTTTTCTTGTATCTTATTTTTCTTGTAATATTCTGTAGGAATCTGTTTCTCGCGCGTATGTGCGCTTTATTTTCTTCTCGTATATAAAAGTTTTACGTAAATCTTTGAACGTCGAGAATCACCCAACGTAAAAAGCAATTGCAGTAGTATAGTCCAGAAAATTAGCAATATAAAATCAGCCAGTGGCTGAAAGAAAACACATGTATGAAGTTTCTTTCCCTTTGAGTTTTGGTAAGAACGGAGATTTGCATGTTTTTCGTATGTCTTTTTCCTTGATCTGCCTTAGTAAGCAGACACATATTGAAGTGTATTGATGTTTGCTGGTTTTGGTTTTAGAATTAAATATAAAACAAAGGTAAAAAAAGCTCTTGTTTTTATACTTATCATAATTTCTCCTGGTATGGATATTTACATTCTTGTGCACCAGGTAACACTATTTCATGTTGCTTTGCCTGAGATTGTTATGAAGAGACGTAATGCCGGAACGCACATTGAGTTCAGTCATTAATTTTTCATGGTTCTTGGCAAATCGCGGCCCTAACATCGTTTTAATATGTCTTGCACTTATTACGTGCAAGAAAATATTGAGAATAATTCGGTCGTTTGATTAGTGTTGCTGTCGGGCTTCGATCCCGTCTCGCACAGGCCCCACGAAATAATGTTGACTGATGGTGCTTGAAGAAAACTAGCTCAGTTATTTGTTAGTAACATATTTATACTTTTTACTGAGCACACTACATAGTCATACTACGCACAAGAGCAATGCCTTATTAAGGCCATATTCCCACCATCAAAATGGGATAGTCTATCTGGTCGCTTCCAGCCACTTGTGAGCGCTCCAGCTTTCAAGGTGAGCGGTAGAGGATTTAAGAATATTTTCATTGCGTTTTCATAAAAGTTTGACCTGAACTATTTTTATGTAGTTATTATCATCTGTAGTTGTTGTTGATGTTGTGGTCTTCAGCCCTGAGACTGGTTTGATGCAGCTCTCCATGCTACTCTATCCTGTGCAAGATTCTTCATCTCCCAGTACCTACTGCAACCTACATCCTTCTGAATATGCTTACTGTATTCATATCTTGGTCTCCCTCTATGATTTTTCCCTCCACGCTGCCCTCCAATACTAAATTGGTGATCCCTTGATGCCTCAGAACATATCCCACCAACCGATCCCTTCTTCTAGTCAAGTTGTGCCACAAACTTCTCTTCTCCTCAATCCTATTCAGTACCTCCTCATTAGTTATGTGATCTACCCATCTAACCTTCATCATTCTTCTGTAGCACCACATTTCGAAAGCTTATGTTCTCTTCTTGTCCATACTATTTATCGTCCATGTTTCACATCCATACATGGCTACACTCCATACAAACACTTTCAGAAACGACTTCCTAACAAATCTACACTCGATGTTAACAAATTTCTCTTCTTCAGAAACGCTTTCCTTGCCATTGCCAGTCTACATTTTATATCCTCTCTACCTTTAAAATCGTCAGTTTTTTTTCTCCCCAAATAGCAAAACTCCTTTACTACTTTAAGTGTCTCATTTCCTAAACTAATTCCTTCAGCATCACCCGATGTTATTCGACTACATTCCATATCCTTGTTTTGCTTTTGTTGATGTTCATCTTATATCCTCCTTTCAAGACACTGTCCATTCCGTTCAACTGCTCTTCCAAGTCCTTTGCTGTCTCTGACAGATTTACAATGTCAACGGCAAACCTCAAAGTTTTTATTTCTTCTCCATGGATTTTAATACCTACTCCACATTTTTCTTTTGTATCATTCACTGCTTGCTCAATATACAGATTGAATAACATCGGGGAAAGGCTACAACCCGGTCTCACTCCCTTCCCAACCACTGCTTCCCTTTCATGTCCCTCGACTCTTATAACTGCCATATGGTTACTGTACAAATTGTAAATAGCCTTTCGCTCACTGTATTTGACCCCTGCCACACTCGGAATTTGAAAGAGAGTATTCCAGTCAGCATTGTCAAAAGCTTTCTCTAAGTCTACAAATGCTAGAAAAGTAGGTTTTCCTTTCCTTAGTCTAGCTTCTAAGATAAGTCGTAGGGTCAGTATTGCTTCACGTGTTCCAATATTTCTACGGAATCCAAACTGATCTTCCCCGAGGTCGGCTTCTACTAGTTTTTCCATTCGTCTGTAAAGAATTCGCGTTATTACACTCCTGGAAATTGAAATAAGAACACCGTGAATTCATTGTCCCAGGAAGGGGAAACTTCATTGACACATTCCTGGGGTCAGATACATCACATGATCACACTGACAGAACCACAGGCACATAGACACAGGCAACAGAGCATGCACAATGTCGGCACTAGTACAGTGTATATCCACCTTTCGCAGCAATGCAGGCTGCTATTCTCCCATGGAGACGATCGTAGAGATGCTGGATGTAGTCCTGTGGAACGGCTTGCCATGTCAATTCCACCTGGCGCCTCAGTTGGACCAGCGTTCATGCTGGACGTGCAGACCGCGTGAGACGACGCTTCATCCAGTCCCAAACATGCTCAATAGGGGACAGATCCGGAGATCTTGCTGGCCAGTGTAGTTGACTTACACCTTCTAGAGCACGTTGGGTGGTACGGGATACATGCGGACGTGCATTGTCCTGTTGGAACAGCAAGTTCCCTTGTCGGTCTAGGAATGGTAGAACGATGGGTTCGATGACGGTTTGGATGTACCGTGCACTATTCAGTGTCCCCTCGACGATCACCAGAGGTGTACGGCCAGTTTAGGAGATCGCTCCCCACACCATGATGCCGGGTGTTGGCCCTGTGTGCCTCGGTCGTATGCAGTCCTGATTGTGGCGCTCACCTGCACGGCGCCAAACACGCATACGACCATCATTGGCACCAAGGCAGAAGCGACTCTCATCGCTGAAGACGACACGTCTCCATTCGTCCCTCCATTCACGCCTGTGGCGACACCACATGAGGCGGGCTGCACGATGTTGGGGCGTAAGCGGAAGACGGCCTAACGGTGTGCGGGACCATAGCCCAGCTTCATGGAGACGGTTGCGAATGGTCCTCGCCGATACCCCAGGAGCAACAGTGTCCCTAATTTGCTGGGAAGTGGCGGAGCGGTCCCCTACGGCACTGCGTAGGATCCTACGGTCTTGGCGTGTATCCGTGCGTCGCTGCGGTCCGGTCCCAGGTCGACGGGCACGTGCACCTTCCGCCAATCACTGGCGACAACATCGATGTACTGTGAAGACCTCACGCCCCACGTGTTGAGCAATTCGGCGGTACGTCCACCCGGCCTCCCGCATGCCCACTATACGCCCTCGCTCAAAGTCCGTCAACTGCACATACGGTTCACGTCCACGCTGTCGCGGCATGCTACCAGCGTTAAAGACTGCGATGGAGCTCCGTATGCCACGGCAAACTGGCTGACACTGACGGCGGCGGTGCACAAATGCTGCGCAGCTAGCGCCATTCGACGGCCAACACCACGGTTCCTGGTGTGTCCGCTGTGCCGTGCGTGTGATCATTGCTTGTACAGCCCTCTCGCAGTGTCCGGAGCAAGTATGGTGGGTCTGACACACCGGTGTCAATGTGTTCTTTTTTCCATTTCCAGGAGTGTATTTTGCAGATGTGGCTTATTAAACTGATTGTCTGATGTAATGTTATTTCTCTGCCTTAGAAAAGTGAAGTTGCTTTCCTACTTTATGAAACACAATCATTGATGGGCGGTTAGATAATTTTTCTTCTAACAGACGCACAAAAGTGGGCGGTATGTGTAAAACGTAAAAATGACACATATGTTGCTCTCTCTCGCGATGGTTGCCTTTTTTCTGAAGAATTTTAGTATTGTTTATTTCATTAAATTAAACTGGTCGCCTCACTTGAGAAACCTATGCTCAAGCAAATTTAAAATTAACTAATGTAGAGAAATAGGGGAGTAACGCGTCAGATGCTTGCTTGATACCCACCCATAATTCAACGAGTGTACAATTACTGGAACAGTTAGGACATTCCATGAGGTGTTCTGTATCCTGCTATTCGCCCCAAGCACATATGTTGTCATATTCATCTATAAGGCCTCACTTGACCAAGCTTGCCTTCGTTGGTGCTACCCCCTTTCTGATACGGTTCATGTTCCTCCATATCTTTCACTTCGAGTTCTTGTCGTTGGGCTGCTGATGCAGTTAAGCTTAGTTTCTTGGAGGCACACTAAGTTCTTTGTCCAAGAATCTTTTGCGGGACTCCACAGGAGCATCAAGTCAAAGGAGGTGTTCACCGAAGCTGCGTTTTAGATTCTCAGTGTGTTCTTGGCTTGTTCTTTGGGATACATAAATCAAATAGCTCTGTACAACGTATCAATTGGCGTGACTTTCATGCAGCCATTTTTTAGTCACCATGTTGCATTGAAGCTCAAGCTGATCTCTTTGGCAGCTACAGATATGGACAACATTGGGCAGGTATACTCTGCTGTGGAGAGACGTTGTGGTTCAACTTTGGGCTAGCTCCCCGTATGCTGTTAGATTTTCTCATTGTGCTACATCTTGCTGAGGTTTTAAGATGGTTTTTTGAGTGATGTTTGTACATCAGCGACCGGTCTACTTTATTTGGGTTCAAGGATGATGCTAGTCCAGGTTACGTTCAGTTTTCAGTTTGGATATTTTGGGGGAAGATGGAAGGCATTGAATTGTGCCTTTAAGAGATTTGGTTTGTTCACTTCATCCCTATTGGTAAAGTGAAAAAAATATTATTGGAAAAAGACACCTCAGGCGCACCATTCCAGAGAAGGAGAGCTGGACGTATGTGTGCGTAGGGATTTTCGATGACGTTTATAAAATATCGGCGTTGAGAGTTTAAAAATCGATGTTTCAGTACCCATAATGGAGTCCCTTAAATCGCCACGTCGATGATAAAGACAGAAAAAACAGGCACCTTATTATCACTGTGAAAAATTGTTTCATCATTTAAATGAACGTTTTGTGAACATATCTCATAACGACACTAGTCTCCTTAAACGGGGCCATAGGCCTGACGTATTTTTGAAAGAACTAAGGTAGGAGCATTGGCTGACTATTGTTGTAGATAAGCGTGAACTAATACCTTTCAGAGCTCACTGAGCACATGCTTTTTTGGTGTTAAGCAGTGTGTGGCTGTATTATCTGGAATGTTTCTCTTTTTTTAGTGGCAATAAACAGTACTTAGAATTATGTAAGCAAACTTTCCATTTATGAGACGTGAGATTACATTTGATTCACGTTGAACAATACAGGAAACTACCCAGTTAAAGACATTCACATGATTCTGTTCTGTCATTTTTCAGTAATTTTACTCTTCTCGTTTGTTACTTTGAAAGATACTTGTTAAGAATAATAAATGCTTTCAACCATCTGTCATTTTCAAGCGGTGTGTTAACACTGAAGATAACGAAACGGTACTGCAATGTAGGAAAGTCGCGTTCGACGACGAGCGATGTCACAGACTTGTTGATGCATTATTTTTTTATACCGGGTGGTTATAATTAAACTGATTAAACTTAAACTTTAAAGCGTTATAACATGGAAACTAACTACCGTACGAAGACCAAGCTTGGCAGCTTTAACGTCAAGAACATGAGGAAGAGAAACAATGTAGAATTAATTCAATTGAAACACTTCTAATGTGCTGCTACGGTATATAGTTCCATTACATACAGGTACCAGTACTGTTACAAAAGGGATTCAATATGGCGCCCATTAGTGTCCAAATGAGTCGGAAGGCGCAGGACTACATCCTGTCCATAAGTATACTGATTACCTCTCTTGATAAGCTGATGTGTGAATGTTCCCCTGGCAAACCCTGTCCTTCAGGTAGTCCCACAGCCAGAAATCACAGGGAGTGAGATCAGGTGATCCTGCTCGCCAAGCATTTGGAAACGATCGGCTGAAGGTCCCCAAACTCGGCAATTCTGTGTGTTCACCTCACCCGTCAGAGGAAAAGGAGCTTCGTCTGTCCAGAGGATGGTCCAGGACCTGCCCTCGTCAATTTCAATCTATGCGAGAAAGTGGAGTGTAAAGTCAACACGTCGTTGTGCATCCTATGGTGCAAGCTGCTGTACCGTATGGATCTTGTACGGATACCATTTGAGAATGGTTCTTCCGTACGGTGGACCACGGGATTTTCAGCTGCAGTGACACAGCAAATGCATTGACTTATGATCGGGAATTGTGCGCAGTGTTGTCTGCCATAGCAACAACGATTTCAGCAACCACCAGTGGTGCAACCGGCCGTCGGTCTCTCCAGAGCGACGCCCAGTTTTGCAGTTGATTCGAACTTCTTCATCATGTCCCGCACAGCAGGTGGAGAAAGAGGACCCTTCCGTAATCCTTTCAGCTGGTGACATTCTCGAAGAGCAGCTGCAGCATTACTGCTGTTTTGGTAATCGAGCTTCACCAACAATACCCTGCTCCATGGTCATGTTGACACGTCAACAAGTACACTGCGACTGGTCATGTTGAAACTATCTCTTTAATTATTTTTATTAAACACTGACCTACAGAATTTTCCAAGACCTATTCATTTAGTACCCGCAATATACAAGCCAAACGCAATCTGACTGCCATACATTGACAACAAGACTTCCAATAATTAATACAAAAGAATGGCCCTGAAGTGCAAGAAATCCTAACAATAATACAAACCAAAAAATATGAAATTAAATAAATGTGAAACTACCTCCAACTCTGTTAATTACCTAAACTCATTTCAGTCACGAGTCCCAACAGTGTAAATCCCAATCTTTTTTCATAAGTCACTTACCTCACAGAAAATCTTCATAACACGAACTACAACAATTACAGCAAGTAGCAACTACAGCCAGCTAAATAAAAAGATTCTAACTACTGTAGAATCTAACTACTAGGAGGCATTTGATTAGCGAAAGAAATAGTTTGTTGAAGAGTAAACAATGTATTCAGAGATTTTCACCTTACTCATCCAGTTCAAAACTTATATTGTTGTCAATAATTCCACTGCCACTTTCACTTCGTACTTTCTTATAAACGCATCATTTCATCTCACTTTAAAATGAATGTCTTACCAACACAGCCGGCCGCGGTGGTCTAGCGGTTCTAGGCGCTCAGTCAGGAACCGCGCGACTGCTACGGTCGCAGGTTCGAATCCTGCCTCGGGCATGGATGTGTGTGATGTCCTTAGGTTGGTTAGGTTTAAGTAGTTCCAAGTTCTAGGGGACTTATGACCACAGCAGTTGAGTCCCATAGTTCTCAGAGCCATTTGAACCAATCCTACCAACACAGAGACTCCACTAAGAATAGCTTGTCCATACACTTCCCTATCGACTCGCTAACTGCTACTCCGTCCAACCACAGAATCTCTTAACACAGTCTATAGCGCTGCCAACATACAAACAGGTTACTTACAGGGCGTGTGAGACGGTGCATGACGATGGCCATAGTTGGAACTGAATGGTGTCGCTGTCACGCATGGAAATTATGCACGCCGTACTCTGTACATTAATGATTCCAAAATTGGTACTCGTTCGCTAATTATTTTCCGTATTATAACGTGTTAAATACGGAAAGTTTAATTATAACCTCACGGTTTTTCGACATGTACGAAACGCGCTACAAAAATGAAGGATTCCTTGTTGGATTAAATTTGGAGTGAGTGGTAAGAATAAACTTGTACTTAGTTAGTTAGGGGCGCTAAAAACCGATGATAAGAAAGCACTACAGTTTGCAGACAAAAAGCTGTGGGTTACATAAAGCTTATTACTGCTGTATTTATTGATTAATAAACACAATGTATTTCAAGTCGCTTTTTACAACATTTCCTATACTAGGTGCTTGACTGCTATAGGTATAAAAGAAAGGGGCGCATACAGGATAATGAACCAAATAAATAATGCTAATAAAAATCGGTCCGGAAACCAAAACAGTAGTGTAGTCATGCCAATGTTACAACAATGTTCATGTCTAAGAATATATTTATTTCGAAAGTACTCGAGTGAGGCGTAAGTTACAAAGTGTTAACGGGCCTCGTTTGATTTTTATCGTCATTCTGGATATGAAAGTGCCGGTAAATAGCGTATCGACAAGAAGTATGTCGGTCGTGGCTCGCCACTACCATCGCCTCCCAGGTCCCTGTACTTGAACGCGTCATATTATTATTATTATTATTATTATTATTATTATTATTATTTGTGGGGATATTTAAAAGCTTTGGTGCATTCTAACCCTGTTGATAGTGTTGATGAACCTGAGAACGCACTGTGGATGGTTGTCAGTGCTTTCGGAGCACGTCTTGGTTTTTGAAAGTGTATAGGCAACCGACGAGGACACGTGCTGAAGCCTTCCTTCAGCTGAACAATGGCCACTTGTTATGCTTATGTAATGTGTTTTTTCCAAAGAGCATGTCTGCTGTTTGGATCCTAAGGGATTGTTTTAGTCCTGGTGTCAATAGTAATCGTACGAATAAAGGTAAATTTACCAATCTTAATTTCGGCAAAACGGATGTTGGGATTGGTATGCAGACAATTAATTCTCTGAAGGCACGCAAAGCCCAATAAACTTCATAAATTGGGTGTGTACCTGATCAATTGCAATGACAGTGATAGCTACTAAACTGGCCAGACAGGTTCACAGTGACAGTAACTATATTGGTGAGACAGGCCGTTCTGTTGTTATACGTTTCAGGAAGCATAACTACTCGCAGAATAAAACAGTTTTTGTCTCGAACATTACCAATAAAAGACAAACTGTGTAGAACATTGATCAAAGGCTAGAAATATTACGTTACGCTTCAAAGGGAAGAAAATACAGTATGTGTTGCTCGAAGAATTAGAGATTTATTCCAGTATGAAGAAGGCCCCTGATAACGTTTATTGCTTTAGCATCTTCTATGCAATGTTATAGAAAAATTAGTCGTTGCTTATCCTTGACCGCTCGTCTTGTGGCCTGGGCTGTGAAACAATGCCGCCATCCGCCATCTAGCTGCGCCCGCCTGCGGTGCTGCTGCTAGAATTCCTCCCGCTTCACGTCAGGTGGCGTCCCCACCCATCAGCTGTCACCTCCTCTTGACGAACATTTTTATCTTTCACTATAAAACTAGAATAACATTGCAGTCCCTGTTATATTTAGCCTTATTACATTTGCATTTTCTGTGCTTTTATACACAGGTACATTTTGTCAATGTCCCTTCGATTTCTTGTCGTTTTTTATAATTATTCCCTTGTGTTATTACGTTAGGTATAAGTTAAACACTACCTTCAATTTTAGGCGTCCTTACTTTGTTCCTTTGTGGTACACATACGGTGCAATTTGTTATTTATTGTGTCAGTCTTCGTAAATGCAAGCGTTCTCGGGTCATATAGCGGCCTTTTTGGCTGCTCCGGTCGGCCAGTAGGAGCCTTGGCGTAATTTGAGGTGCCTTGTCAGACTGGTGGCCTTGCGACATTTTCCTTTTATTCTTCCACCTGTGCACTTTTCTAAAGACGATTGTTTCATACGCGATACGAGGTCTTTCATTTGTAAGCTAGGGTATGATATGTCTCTCTCATTTTATAGCTGTTGATCACATAGCTTTACTTACAAAATTACTACGGATTGTTTTGACTGTATGTTTACAACTATAGAAAAGTTCACAATTTTTGGAACCGTTGCATGGTCTGTTCTCACTATAATACCTGCTATACTATCGAAAATAATGAGTTTTTGAAGCAACTTTTACTCCTGAAACTGGCCACTTTCCTTTGTTATCGTCATCCTTCATTATTACGGCATGTTATTCATCTTTTTAGCGCTAGGCTATACTTTGATGCGTTTTTTGTGATTTACCTCTCGTGTATGACCGATGTTCTACATGTGGCATGTTGCCAGTTAACTGTACGAGGATGCTTCTCCGTCTTGCCATTTTTAAGATCATTCCCCTGTTATTTTTATAGTTTTAAAAGTATTTATAGTTAGGCACAATATTCTTCATTTGATTCCTGCATTATTGTGGATGACGTAGGATTTGCCTTCTACATACACCATGTTGCCAGTTAACGATGTAAAACAGCATTCCTTTCTTGTAATTTTAGCTTCATGCCTAACTGATGTTTATAATTTTAAAAATCATTTGGACGTAGGAGAAAGCTGTTTAGCGTACCTCGCCTAAAATTCTTTCGGCGGGTCCAAAACCTGGTTCTATTAACGCGATGTTTTTAATTGTCCTGGGATTTACGAATGCATATCATTTCATGACTACAGCTAACGATACTTTCCAATGCATAGTCATTGCTTTTTTATATTTGAAATTGTATGTTATAAGCATTAACATATTTTGTACTCCACTGTTAAATGGATCTGTCAAATGTTTACTCTCACTATTAGAATTGGCTCCCCTTTTGTGGTTAACTTTTACATAGTGTTATATCCTACGTGATTTCTTCGGCTACTTTTCCTCCATTTGTGGACAGATGTGTAGATGGTTGTAGATAGCAACGGCAACTTCGGGAGTTTAGAGTCATAACGAAGTATCTACAAAATGCGTGTTTTGAGATGAAGGCAAAGGAAATTTTTGCAACATCAGAAATAATAATCAAAATATCCACGGGTGTACTGCCGGTCTATAGTGTCCAACGGGCACAATATTTCGGCGATCAAACATGTCGCCATCATCAGGTGAACTGACGGACTGAGCTATATTGTGGGTAGAGCAAACCAAAGACTGCGATTCATTGGCAGAACACTTAGAAGGTGCATCAGGTCTACCAAAGAGACTGCTTACACTACGCTTGTCCGCCCTATTCTGGAGTACTGCTGCCCGGTGTGGGATCCGCATCAGGTGGGACTGACGGATGACATCGTAAAAGTACAAAGAAGGGCAGCTCGTTTTGTATTACCTCGAAATAAGGGATATAGTGTCACAGACATGATACGTGAATTTGAGCGGCAACCATTAAAACAAAGGCGTTTTTCGTCGCGACGGGATCTTTTCATGAAATTTCGATCACCAGTTTTCTCCTCCGATTGCGAAAACATTCTGTTGGCACCCACCTACATAGGGAGAAATGATAATCACTATAAAATAAGAGAAATCAGGACTCGCACGGAAAAATTTAAGTGCTTGTTTTTCCAGTGTGCCGTTCGAGAGTGGAACAGTAGAGAGACAGCATGAAGGTGGTTCATTGAACCCTGTGCCAGGCACTTGATTGTAAATAGCAGAGTATTCACGTAGATGTAGATGCCAACAAAATTTTGTAGATACGCCGTTATTACTTTAAACCCAGAAATAGTTAATTTTAGCAGGGAAACTACGCTCTAGGCATTAAAAAGTCGCCCCTTTCTTTTTCCAAAATAATAGTCAAGTATCCTGTGTTTTTAACATCCATGTTAAAATTCAGCATCGATGAGTTGGCAACATCGCACATCCCTTCGTGTGGGACGCTAGTATAAGCATCAGTGATCAAACTTGCACCAAAGAAACTGCTTCAAGCACAGAGCCAAGTTAGAAAAGAATGTCTGCAATAGCAGACTAGAGAACACTGTGATACGTGGACCAGGAGCCAGGCGAGGTGCCAAGTACAGACAGGTTTGGGGGGGAGGGGGCCCCCTCTACCGCCCCCAGCAGCTTACGGTGCAGACCTACCTCTACCTGAGGCGGCGCCCGCCAGGTGTCGCCGCCGGCATTTCCATCAGAATGGCCGCCGCCCTTATTTGTAAACTGTCGCCGGCGGCGCTATTAGCCGTTGTCGGAGGCGTTAATCCGTGCGAGCGCGTGTGAGCCCGCCATTCAGGCGGCCACAATGCGCTGCAATAACACGCGAGGGCCCGCCTCTCTTCTGCAGCGCCGCCGTGGCCGCCGGCGACCACAAAAACACAAAGCGGGTCGGCACGTCGCGGCCCGGATCGCGCGGCGCTAATTTCGGAATCAGATTACCATCCCGCAGTGATATTCCGCACTTCACGCCGGATAGCCGTGTCGCACTTCAGAGTCGTCGCCTCAGTGCTCGCCCGCGAGGGCCGCCGCTTCCCTGTTGCGGTCTTTGTCGCTGCTGCCGAGGTGTCGGTCCTCGTGAACCGACATTGGCGCTCTCTCGGGCCGAAAACCCAGCTACATTGAGAAGACTCTATTGGCAACACACCCTTAAGGCAGGGGGGATGAGGGGCAAAGTTTTCGGTAGGGCAGTGGCCCATGAAATCCAACGAATTACTAAAGTATGTTTTCCTAGGCCACAACAAACCTATCTCTTCCTCTGTGTGTGCACGTGCATTGTCACGTCCCAGTCTGTGACTCTCATCTTCTTATTTCATAACACAATAGGCGGCGTAACCTATTACGACTCACACTCCTTGTCGGCGATGTCGCTCTTTCCGTATTTCCCAGTATGTGCAGGGTGTTTCAGAAAGATGTTTCGGCTCTAACTCACAATGTAAAACTTGAAACTATTATTCCTTTAGGTAGCTAAACGTAACAAACGTTATACGCCTTCTGCGGAGTTACAAAAATAGTTTATTTAGTTATTTTCCAGCGAGTTATAGTTTTTTACGGTGTAGCGTCTTTGATTCATAATCCAAACGTCTTCGGTCCCGGGTTCGAACCCCGCCACTGCCTAAATTTTGATAAATAATCAGCATTGGTGGCTGAAGACTTCCGGCATAAGAAGTCAGCCTCATTCTGCCAACGGCCTTGTCAAAGAGGGCGGATGAGCGGATAGAGGTTCAGGGCAGTCTCTTGTCCCAGGGGTGGGAAATTGCCCCTAAAGGCGGAAGAATCACAAATGATCAACGACATGAGGATGCGGAAGGCAATGGAAACCACTGCATTAAAGACACGTAACGTGTATTCACAGGACATGTGGCCTGTAGTTGAAGAAGTGTCATGATGATCTCTCCATTGGCAAAAGATTCCGGAATAGTCCCCCATTCGGATCTCTGGGAGGGGACTGCCAAGGGGTAGGTTACCATGAGAAAAAGATTGAATAATCAACGAAAAGATAATGTTCTACGAGTCGGGGCGTGGAATGTCAGAAGCTTAAACGTGGTAGGGAAACTAGAAAATCTGAAAAGGGAAATGGAAAGGCTCAGTCTAGATATAGTAGGGGTCAGTGAAGTGAAGTGGAAGGAAGACAAGGATTTCTGGTCAGAGGAGTATCGGGTAATATCAACAACAGCAGAAAATGGTATAACAGGTGTAGGATTCGTTATGAATAGGAAGGTAGGGTAGAGAGTGTGTTACTGTGAACAATTCAGTGACCGGTTTGTTCTAATCAGAATCGACAGCAGACCAACACCGACAACGATAGTTCAGGATACATGCCGACGTCGCAAGCTGAAGATGAACAGATAGAGAAAGTGTATGAGGATATTGAAAGGGTAATGCAGTTTGTAAAGGGAGATGAAAATCTAATAGTCATGGGCGACTGGAATGCAGTTGTAGGGGAAGGAGTAGAAGAAAAGGTTACAGGAGAATATGGGCTTGGGACAAGGAATGAAAGAGGAGAAAGACTAATTGAGTTCTGTAACAAGTTTCAGCTAGTAATAGCGAATACCCTGTTCAAGAATCACAAGAGGAGGAGGTATACTTGGAAAAGGCCGGGAGATACGGGAAGATTTCAATTAGATTACATCATGGTCAGGCAGAGATTCCGAAATCAGATACTGGATTGTAAGGTGTACCCAGGAGCAGATATAGACTCAGATCAAAATATAGTAGTGATGAAGAGTAGGCTGAAGTTCAAGACATTAGTCAGGAAGAATCAATACGCAAAGAAGTAAGATACGGAAGTTCTAAGGAATGACGAGATACGTTTGAAGTTCTCTAACTCTATAGACACAGCAATAAGGAATAGCGCAGTAGGCAGTACAGTTGAAGAGGAATGGACGTCTCTAAAAAGGGCCATCACAGAAGTTGGGAAGGAAAACATAGGTACAAAGAAGGTAGCTGCAAAGAAACCATGGGTAACAGAAGAAATACTTCAGTTGATTGATGAAAGGAGGAAGTACAAACATGTTCCGGGAAAATCAGGAATACAGAAATACAAGTCGCTGAGGAATGAAATAAATAGGAAGTGCAGGGCAGATGAGACGAAATGGCTGCAGTAAAAATGTGAAGACATCGAAAAAGATATGATTGTCGGAAGGACAGACTCAGCATACAGGAAAGTCAAAACAACGTTTGGTGACATTAAAAGCAACGGTGGTAACATTAAGAGTGCAACGGGAATTCCACTGTCAAATGCAGAGGAGAGAGCAGATAGGTGGAAAGAATACATTGTCTGATGTGATAGAAGAAGAAACGGGAGTCGATTTAGAAGAGATAGGGGATCCAGTATTAGAATCGGAATTTAAAAGAGCTTTGGAGGACTTACGGTCAAATAAGGCAGAAGGGATAGATAACATTCCGTCAGAATTTCTAAAATCATTAGGGGAAGTGGCAACAAAATGACTATTCACGTTGGTGTGTAGAATATATGAGTCTGGCGATATACCATCTGACTTCCGGAAAAGCATCATCCACACAATTCCGATGAAGGCAAGAGCTGACAAGTGCGAGAATTATCGCACAATCAGCTTAAAAGCTCATGCATCGAAGCTGCTTACAAGAATAATATACAGAAGAATGGAAAAGAAAATTGAGAATGTGCTAGGTAACGATCAGTTTGGCTTTAGGAAAAGTAAAGGCACGAGAGAAGCAATTCGGACGTTACGGCTGATAATGGATACAAGGCTAAAGAAAAATCAAGACACGTTCATAGGATTTATCGACCTGGAAAAAGCGTTCGACAATATAAAATGGTGCAAGCTGTTCGAGATTCTGAAAAAGTAAGCTATAGGGAGAGACGGGTCATATACAATATGTACAACAACCAAGAGGGAATAATAAGACTGGACGATCAAGAACGAAGTGCTTGTATTAAGAAGGGTGTAAGACAAGGCTGTAGCCTTTCGCTCCTACTCTTCAATCTGAACATCGAGGAAGCAATGATGGAAATAAAAGAAAGGTTCAGGAGTGGAATTAAAATACAAGGTGAAAGGATATCAATGATACGATTCGCTGATGACATTGCTATCCTGAGTGAAAGTGAAGAAGAATTAAATGATCTGCTGAACGGAATGAACAGTCTAATGAGTACACAGTATGGTTTGAGAGTAAATCGGAGAAAGATGAAGGTAATGAGAAGTAGTAGAAATGAGAACAGCGAGAAACTTAACGTCAGGATTGATGGTCACGAAGTCAATGAAGTTAAGGAATTCTGCTACCTAGGCAGTAAAATAACCAATGACGGACGGAGCAAGGAGGACATCAAAAGCAGACTCGCTATGGCAAAAAAGGCATTTCTGGCCAAGAGAAGTCTACTAATATCAAATACCGGCCTTAATTTGAGGAAGAAATTTCTGAGGATGTACGTCTTGAGTACTGGTATGGTAGTGAAACATGGACTGTGGGAAAACCGGAACAGAAGAGAATCGAAGCATTTGAGATGTGGTGCTATAGACGAATGTTGAAAATTAGGTGGACTGATAAGGTAAGGAATGAGGAGATTCTACGCAGAATCGGAGAGGAAAGGAAAATGTGGAAAACACTGATAAGGAGAAGGGACAGGATGATAGGACATCTGCTAAGACATGAGGGAATGACTTCCGTGGTACTAGAGGGAGCTGTAGAGGGCAAAAACTGTAGAGGAAGACAGAGATTGGAATACGTCAAGCAAATAATTGAGGACGTAGGTTGCAAGTGCTACTCTGAGATGAAGAGGTTAGCACAGGGGAGGAATTCGTGGCGGG
The DNA here is from genome assembly GCF_023897955.1 of Schistocerca gregaria. Taxonomy (NCBI): domain Eukaryota; kingdom Metazoa; phylum Arthropoda; class Insecta; order Orthoptera; family Acrididae; genus Schistocerca; species Schistocerca gregaria. Next base: position 212,371,771 of record NC_064924.1, on the reverse strand, counting down.
CCGCATCAAACCAGTCAGTAGACTGATGACAAAAAAAAAAAAAACAAAAAAAAAAAAAACGGTGTAGTTGCAACTTGCTGTACGTAACAGTCTGTGTTCATACGGATATTCAGGTAGTGGATATTCAAACGAGTGCTCATTTATACAAACACACACACACAAATAATTAAGACGAAGACGACCAACTGGTTACTTCAGTGCAGAAGCACACCACTCTCGAGCTCTTACGGGAATCGGCGAAATTCCACGAGTAATAAGAAAAATGCTCAAGGAGTATTACATCTGTAGTGTGTGGATAAGCTGAGAGTTTGGGTCTGACGGGAGGCGTGAGAGGGTAGTCCGTGCCATTGCGATGACCACTGTGTCGGCAACACTTATGCCATTGATTTAGATCAATGCCCACTAACGTCATTAATTCCTTTGTGTCTTGAGCGATCATTTTCCTGAACGCACAATTCAGTGCAAGTTCTGAAGTACATGCGCACGGGTTGTAACCGGCTGAATAAAACCAGCTATTTACATGTTACATCCTGACTTAAAGATATGAAGGTTTCCATTTGTCTAACTAAAATTATTAGAAATTTAGATTAAACTTATTTCTACACAGTTGGTTTAAATGCATCAGCAATATTATAGAAAAAAATATTGTTTTAAAAAAATATAACTCATTGCTGTAACACTCTGGTAAGTAACAAAAAGTTGCGTTTTATTGCAGAACACTTAGAAAATATAACAGATCTACTAAAGAGGTTGCCTGCACTACGCTTTTTCGTCCTCTTCCAGAATAGGGCTGCGCGGTGTGGGATACTTACCCAGATAGAATTGACGGAGTACATCGAAGAAGTTCAAAGAAGGGTAGCACTTTTTGTATTATCACGAAATAGCGCAGAAAGTGTTACTGAAATGATACAGGATTTGAGGAGGACATCATTAAAACAAAAGCGTTTTTATTTGATGCAGAATCTTCTCACGAAATTTCAATCACCAACTTTCTCCTCCGAATGCGAAAATATTTCGTTGACGTTGACCTACTTACGGAGAAACGATCATGATAATAAAATAAGAGAAATCAGAGGTCGCACGGGAAGATATAGGTGTTCATTTTCTCCGCGCACTGGACGAGATTCGAATGATAGAGCATTATTGTGAAGGTGGTTCGAAGAACCCTCTGCCAGGTACTTAAGTGTGATTTGCAGAGTATCCATGTAGACATAGATGTAGATGTAGAAACTGTGTCCAAGACTTTTTAGATAAAAGTAACGTTTCTTATTTTTACTTATCAAAATAAACAATCCTTTCACTTAAAGAAAAAAACACCTTATCTGGAACACTCGTCATAGAAAGGGCCACAACACATGATTCGTTCGTTTTCTAAGCTCTATATTTTCCAAAGTATCATGTATACAAATATGATTAATGCGCAAATAGAACCGCAAAGTCACAGAGTTTGCATCGTGCCCACCAGTTGCCGTTACGAGTGCAATGCCTCGACAAAATGGCGACAAAGCAAGAAAAGAGGAACTATCGAAAAGAACCGCCATGTAAACAGAGAACTGCGCGCTTGTATCGACACTTTAGCGACGATTGTCTCTGTAAACAGAAAGCACCGGTAGACCGAGTGGGGCAGATGCAACCTTGGAGAGGATGAGAGAAACTTACCTGCGCAGTCCAAAACGATCAACTGCCTGCCCAATCCACGAATTTGGAACGTGTGTAGCCCTTACCGTCTGCTGCTCATGGAACAGTTTAAACCCGGAAGATTCTGGCTGTCGCCTCTAATTATGCGTCTTGTTGAAGAAAGCACCTGAGGATGAACATTTCGCCTCCAAGCTGATATTCAGCGACAAAGCACCCTTCCGTTTATCTGGAGAGGTTAATCGCCACAATTTGAGAGAGTGTAGCAATGAAAATTCTCATTAAATTGTGGCGCCTGAACAGGGTTCGCCGAGGGTCGATGTTTTCTGCGAAATGACAGACGAAGCTGTATGGGCTGCTTTCCTTCTGTGAGAAGATTGTGGCGGTTACCTATTATCTTGATATGTTGCAGGTGCGGTTGTTCTCACAAGTGACTGCTGATTCCGAGAATTTGATCTTCCAACCATCTAGTCGCTGGAGCATGGCTACGTAATCGACGGACTTTCGCATCGCTGGACTGGACTTAGTGGTGTTGATGATGTGGCTCTGCTCCTTTCAACCCCCTGGTTGCCTGATACAACGTTTTGTGACTTTTTCCTTTCAGAGTACATTAAGGACGGTGTTTACGTATCCTCACTGCCACACACTGGAACAGCTCAGAGAACTCAATGCTGTAGTAATGAGCATTGATAGGGTGTTGCTACATAACGTATGGAGCGAACTTGACAACCGCTTGGAGCGTGTCATGTGAGCAGAGGGGCACTCGTATAACATTTGTAGAGTGCGAAATGCAAACATTATTTTTTATTTTCGGTTTTATTCATGCATCAGTCATATTTATTCCTGTGATACTGTGGAAAATATAAATCTCTGAAACTATTCAATCATGTATAGTGGCTCCTATGTCCCTCCAAATAACGTCGTAATTTCCATCAGGCTGCTCGTGGATGGTGCTGTTGTGTATAGAGAAGTAACAATGCCAGAAAACTCTAGCGTAGTGCTGGAGTACCGCCAAAGGATCGACGTTTTGTGCAGGAACGGGCAATTGACTCGCAACTTAAACAAATGTAGCGCACTGCGCATAAATAGATGGAAAGTCACTTTATTGTATGATTACGGTACTGTCGAACAATCACTTGAAGCAGACACATCTATTAAATAGCAGAGAGTACGAGTACGCAGCGATTTGAAGGGAACGACCCTGTACTAACTGTAGATACGGGTGGATACACACTATGTGATCGAAAGTATCCGAACACCGGGCTGAAAATGACTTACAAGTTCGTGGTGCCCTCCATCGGTAATGCTCGAATTCAATGTCGTGTTGGCCCGCACTTAGCCTTGATGACTGCTTCCACTTCCGCAACCATACGTTCAATCAGATGCTGGAAAGTTTCTTGGGGAATGGCAGCCCATTATTTACTGAGTGCTGGGCTGAGAAGAAGTATCGATGTCGGTCGGTGAGGTCCGGCACGAAGTTGGCCTTCCAAAACGTCCCAAAGTTGTTTCATACGATCCAGGCCAGGATTCTGTGCAGGCCAGTCCCTTACAGGGATGTTATTGTCGCGCAACCACTCTGCCACAGGCCGTGCATTATGAACAGGTGCTCGATCGTGTTGAACGATGCAATCGCCATCCCCGAATTGCTCTTCAACAGTGGTAAGCAAGAATGCTTAAAACATCAATGTAGGTCTCTGCTGTGATAGTGCCAAGCAAAACAACAAGGGGTGCAAGCCCCCTCCACGAAAAACCCGACCACACCATAACACCACAACCTCCTAATTTTATTGTTGGCAGTACATACACAGGCAGATGACGTTCACAGGGCATTAGCCATATCAACACCCTGGCTTCGGATCTCCGCATTATGTACTGTGATTTGTCACTCCACACAACATTTTTCCACTGTTCAATCGCCCAATGTTTACGCTCCTTACACCAAGTGAGGCGTCGTTTGTCATTTATTGGTGTGATGATTGGCTCATGAGCAGCCGCTCGATCATGAAATCCAGGTTTTCTCAACTCCCGCCTAACTACCATAGTAACTGCAGTGGATCCTGATGCAGTTTGGAATTCCAGTGTGATGATATGTATAGATGTCTACGTGTTACACATTACGACCCTCTTCAACTGTGCCAGTCAACAGCCAAGGTCGGCCTGTACACTTTTTGTGCTGTACGTGTCTCTTCACGGTTTCACTTCACTATCACATCGAAAACAGTGGACCTTGGGATGTTTAGGAGTGTGGAAATCTCGCATACAGACGTATGACACAAGTGACACACAATCACCTGACCACGTTCGAAGTCCGTGAGTTCCGCGGAGCGCCCCATTCTGCTCTCTCACGATGTCTAATGACAACTGAGGTTGTTGATATGGAGTACCTGGCAGTAGGTGGCAGCACAATGCACCTAATACGAAAAACGTATTTTGTTTAGGGGGGGGGGGGTGTCCGGACACTTTTGATCACATTAAAGTGTAACTACTCACAGAGGTCTAGTACTGGATGTAATTATCGTAGCGAAACTTGGTAGACATGCTAAAGCATTACGGTGAACCGATTTACGCAGGAAAAAAATTAGTTCTAACTTTGGCCACCAGGTACAAATCTGGCGCTGTACACCATCTTATCGACGTTTCTGGTGCTCGTAATGAACGAACTGTATAAACGGCGACCAATATTAAAATCAACATTATGCTTCTCACTTTTTTGACCTTTTCTGCCTGCATCCCATTTCTAATCGATTACGAATGGAAAGATTTCTAGATGTCTATCTTGCATTCACAGCACCCGTATTCAACCTGTTGGCCGAAACTGGAATTAATTTTCTCCAGCGAAAGCCGGTCCCACATTTACGCATTAGATTATCTACCACGTTGCGCTGCCATACGATAATTACTGCCCACGCTGGACCTCTATGAGTAGCTGCACTTTAATTACAGCCACTCGGAAGAAAAGACAAATGTCAGATTGAGACTCACTGAAAAAAACCTTTAAAAAGTGTATACAACCGACGAAGGAGGAAGCTTAAAGAATCCTCGACACTTAAATATTGTTCCCCGATCTGGAACTTTTATAATGTAGGACTGACAGAGAAAATAGAGAAGATCCTACGAAAGCGGCGTGTCATGTCAGAAGTTTTTGCAGCAAAATCTGCGGATCTGAACTCAGCTCTAGTGGCAGATGCTACAAGAGAGACGTTGTGCATCGCGATGTTCTGTTAAAATTGCGAGAGCATATGTTCGTAGAAGAATCAACAAATACGGGATGTTTCTAAAGTGACTATCCATTTTCACGAAAAGGCTAATTGTTTTTTCTTGTCTCTTCAAATACGGGTACCTTAGCGTGTGTGTCTATAAAGTCACAATCTATTTCCATGAAAAGGCTAATTTGTTTTTCTTTTCTATGCAGATACTGGTGTCTTCGTGCAAGCTGTTTTACACAAGAAGAACGGGTTTTTTTGTGCACGGGTGCGCGGATTGTCATATGAAGACGCCAGTAAATTCCACAAACCAGCCCTATCAAGGGCACACAGTCGTCTTCTTGTGTGGAAATTTAAGCGTACTGACAGTTTGTGTGATGAGGGACGTCATGGAAGACCACGCGTATCGGCAGAAACAGTGCAGCAAGTTCAGATTTCCCGTGATAGGAGTCCGAAGGCATCAACTCGACGCCTTAGTAGGGATCTGAATGTCCCTCGCAACACAGTGTGGATAATCCTACGTTTCACTCTACGAAAACCTCCTTATCACATACATGTCCAGCACCATCTTGAAGACGAGGATTTCGCCTGTCGTTGGGCAATGTATTATGACCTCCTGAAACCTGTAGAGAACGTGAAGTTAATGGACAACATTTTATTCTCCGATGAAGCCACATTCCACGCTTGTGGGAAAGTTCACAGACGCAACAGCCGAATATGTACATATGGAGAACCACGTGAGATATCGGAGTGAGAACGTGACACACCGAAGGTCAATGTTGGTTGGGTATGACAAAAGCAAAATTGTACGGCCCATTTTTCTTTGCCGAAAGGCAACAACGGGTAACAGCTATCTCGACATGTTAGAACTGTTCCTTGAAACGCATCTTTAGGATTGTGGCCTAAGGGATATAATTATATTGCACGCCTTTCCAAGGAGGTGAATACGCAGAGGGTCACCTCGCCTGTGGGCTTCCCGTTGACCAGACCATATACTTTAGGACTTTTTTGCATGGTGGTACTTCAGTCGAAAGTGTACACTAGCAAAGTGAATGGTCTGTCTGGTCTACGGAATCGTATCGGGGAAGCAGCAGGCAACTTTATGGTTGAAATGTTAATGCATACATTTTGTTCCAATACTGAAATTGGAATATGTGTTTTGACTTGGATGGCGGTCATGTAGAAGGGACACCTCTCGTCAACATATCTGTTAGTGTGATCTGGAGCCCATATTTTCGTGAGTGAATGGGCCACCCCTATTAGTCATCATTTCAGTAAGACGTTTCCGCAGGCACGACATTATCATCAGCTTTAAAATAATTTGGGTGATCGTATCGAGTACAGCCCTCCTCTGTAGGTCACCAGACATCGGACCGTAGCATCTACAGGTCTGCTAAGCAGCACAATTCACACCCCACACATTCACCTACTGGCAAGGGGCCTCGACTATCCACACCACCTCGAGCGTCACTTACCAATGACTACAAAACTGTTTGGCATATGAGGGGCTGCTCGACTTTCGTATCCCATTACATTTTCATTGTGCTAGCCGGTCACCTAATGGCACTCCGGAACTCACGAGGAACTTCTTCCGCAGATTTCATGCTATTTTTTAAAACCACCCTCCGCTAAGTACCACGGTCCTTCTCCGTCAGCACATAACGTGGGCCTGGTTAACCCGCACGCTATTCGTTCGTTTCTTGCGTCACTCGACTCCACTGAATCGAGTTATCGAGTACTTGTACTTTCCTATGTAGTACGCTCGTCTGCTTCATCGTATTTTATACGTTTCTGTCTGGCACACAGGGATCAACTTAATGACTAGTACAAGGGGCGTTCAATAAGTAAAGCAGTACTTTTCTTTCTCAGCCAATTATGACTAGTGATAAACTACGACTGACACTCCAAAGGATTAAATTGTGGGACCACTCATTTTCACCCCCCCCCCCCCCCCCCCCAATGAACCATGAACCTTGCCGTTGGTGGGGAGGCTTGAGTGCCTCAGCGGTACAGATAGCCGTACCGCAGGTGCAACCACAACGGAGGGGTATCTGTTGAGAGGCCAGACAAACGTGTGTTTCCTGAAGAGGGGCAGCAGCCTTTTCAGTAGTTGCAAGGGCAACAGTCTGGATGATTGACTGATCTGGCCTTGTAACAATAACCAAAACGGCCTTGCTGTGCTGGTACTGAGAACGGCTGAAAGCAAGGGGAAACTGCGGCCGTAATTTTACCCGAGGGCATGCAGCTTTACTGTATGATTAAATGATAATGGTGTCCTCTTGGGTAAAATATTCCGGAGGTAAAATAGTCCCCCATTAGGATCTCCGGGCGGGGACTACTCAAGGGGATGTCGTTATCAGGAGAAAGAAAACTGGCGTTCTACGGATCGGAGCATGGAATGTCAGATCCCTTAGTCGGACTGGTAGGTTAGAAAATTTAAAAAGGGAAATGGATAGGTTAAACTTATAGTGGGAATTAGTGAAGTTCGGTGGCAGGAGAAACAAGACTTCTGGTCAGGTGACTACAGGGTTATAAACACAAAATCAAATAGGGGTAATGCAGGAGTAGGTTTAATAATGAATAGGAATGCGGGTAAGCTACTACAAACAGCATAGTGAACGTATTATTGTGGCAAAGATAGATACGAAGCCCACACGCCTACTACAGCAGTACAAATTTATATGCCAACTAGCTCTGCAGATGACGAAGAAATTGAAGAAATGTATGTTGAAATAAAAGAAATTATTCAGATAGTGAAGAGTGACGAAAATTTAATAGTCATGGGTGACTGGAATTCGGTAGTAGGAAAAGGGAGAGAAGGAAATGTAGTAGGTGAATATGGATTGGGGCTAAGAAATTAAAGAGGAAGCCGCCTAGTAGAATTTTGCGCAGAGCACAACTTAATCATAGCTAACACTTGGTTCAAGAATCATAAAAGAAGGTTGTATACATGGAAGAATCCTGGAGATACAACAGAAGGTATCAGATAGATTATATAATGGTAAGACAGAGATTTAGGAACCAGGTCTTAAATTGTAAGACATTTCCAGGAGCAGATGTGCACTCTGACCACAATCTATTGGTTATGATCTGTAGATTAAAACTGAAGAAACTGCAAAAAGGTGGGAATTTAAGGAGATGGGACCTGGATAAACTAACTAAACCCGAGGTTGTAGAGAGTTTCAGTAAGGGTATAAGGGAACAATTGACAGGAATGAGGGAAAGAAATACAGTAGAAGAAGAATGGGTTGCTCTAAGGGATGAAGTAGTGAAGGCAGCAGAGGATCAAGTAGGTAAAAAGACGAGGGCTAGTAGAAATCCTTGGGTAACAGAAGATATATTGAAATTTATTGATGAAAGGAGAAAATATAAAAGTGCAGTAAATGAAGCAGGCAAAAAGGAATACAAACGTCTCAAAAATGAGATCGACAGGAAGTGCAAAACTGCTAAGCAGGGATGGCTAGAGGACAAATGTAAGGATGTAGAAGCGAGCAGCACTAGGGGTAACATAGATACTGCCTACAGGAAAATTAGAGAGACCTTTGGAGAGAAGAGAACCACGTGTATGAATATCAAGAGGTCAGATGGCAACCCAGTTCTAAGCAAAGAAGGGAAGGCAGAAAGGTGGAATGAGTATATAGAGGGTCTATACAAGGGCGACGTACTTGAGGACAATATTATGGAAATGGAAGAGGATGTAGATGAAGATGAAATGGGAGATACGATACTGCGGGAAGAGTTTGACAGAGCACTGAAAGACCTGAGTCGAAACAAGGCCCCCGGAGTAGACAACATTCCCTTAGAACTTATGACGGCCTTGGGAGAACCATTCCTAAGAAAACTCTAAAATCTGGTAAGCAAGATCTATGAAACAGGCAAAATACCCTCAGACTTCAAGAAGAATATAATAATTCCAACCCCAAAGAAAGCAATTGCTGACAGATGTGAAAATTACCGAACTATCAGTTAAGTAAGTCACAGCAGCAAAATACTAACGCGAATTCTTTACAGACGAATGGAAAAACTAGTAGAAGCCAACCTCGGGGAAGATCAGTTTGGATTCCGTAGAAATGTTGGAACACGTGAGGCAATACTGACCCTACGACTTATCTTAGAAGCTAGATTAAGGAAGGGCAAACCTAAGTTTCTAGCATTTGTAGACTTAGAGAAAGCTTTTGACAAAATTCTGAAGGTGGCAGGGGTAAAATACAGGGAGCGAAAGTCTATTTACAATTTGACATCTCGTAAAATCGGATGTACTGCCGGTGGTCCGCGTCTTCCCAACACGATATTTCGACGTCGTAACTCGGCGTCTTCATCAGGTGTTCCCTGAGACTGGTTGGCGAGCTGACCTCGTCCCATATGGGACGAGGTCAGCTCGCCAACCAGTCTCAGGGAACACCTGATGAAGACGCCGAGTTACGACGTCGAAATATCGTGTTGGGAAGACGCGGACCACCGGCAGTACACCCGATTTTACGAGATGTCAGCAAATCGCCGGGAAAGTCTTAGAAATTATATTTACAATTTGTACAGAAACCAGATGGCAGTTATAAGAGTCGAGGGACTTGAAAGGGAAGCAGCGGTTGGGAAGGGAGTGAGATAGGGTTGTAGTCTCTCCCCGATGTTATTCAATCTGTATATTGAGCAAGCAGTGTAGGAAACAAAAGAAAAATTTGGAGTAGGTATTAAAATCCATGGAGAAGAAGTAAAAACTTTGAGGTTTGCCGATGACATTGTAATTCTGTCAGAGTCAGCAAAGGACTTGGAAGAGCAGTTAAACGGAATGGATAGTGTCTTGAAAGGAGGATATAAGATGAACGTCAACAAAAGCAAAATGAGGATAATGGAATGTAGTCGAATTAAGTCGGTTGATGCTGAGGGAATTAGATTAGGAAATGAGACACTTAAAGTAGTAAAGGAGCAAAATAATCTGGGGAGCAAAATAACTGATGGTGGTCAAATTAGAGAGGATATAAAATGTAGACTGGCAATGGCAAGGAAAGCGTTTCTGAAGAAGAGAAATTTGTTAACATCGAGTAAAGATTTAAGTTTCAGGAATTCATTTTTGATAGTATTTGTATGGAGTGTAGCCATGTATGGAAGTGAAATGTGGACGATAAATAGTTTGGACAAGAAGAGAATAGAAGCTTTTGAAATGTGGTGCTAAAGAAGAATGCTGATGATTAGATGGGTAGATCACATAACTAGTGAGGAAGTATTGAATAGGAGTGGGGAGAAGAGAAGTTTGTGGCACAACTTGACTAGAAGAAGGGATCGGTTGGTAGGATATGTTCTGAGGCATCAGAGGATCACCAATTTAGTATTGGGGGGCAGCGTGGAGGGTAAAAATCGTAGAGGGAGACCAAGAGATGAATACACTAAGCAGATTCAGAAGGATGTAGGTTGCGGTAGTTACTGGGAGATGAAGAAGCTTGCACGGGATAGAGTAGCATGGAGAGCTGCATCAAACCAGTCTCAGTCCTGAGACTGAAGACCACAATAACAATAACTCCTTTTCATACGAATGATCATCCATTTTAACATTTTGTTGATAATGCAAGTATCGCTAGCAATTCTAATAGTACTAGAACAATATAAGGGCTAATTAAATATTCAAACGCACTATCGATTGTCAGTCGGTGAATTGTCCATCAATTAATCTAGAAAAAATAACATTCATTCAGTTCTCTACTACGCAGGACATATGATAGTCAATAGCGATACAGAACGGGGAAATAAAAAAAGTAAAACTGATTGTTAAAACTGTCTAGAGTGCTTCTTGTTGATCGGAGCCTGAATTGTGAAATACAGACTAAAGGTCTTCCCTAACGCTACAGTTCATAAACATTATACCTGTATGTAATTATTGATTGTGGTAATAAAGACGTTAAAATATTAGCTTACGTTGCAAATGTTCAGTTATTTATAATAAATGGAATAATTTTGTGGGGCAATTCCATAGATATAAATGAAGTATTCATTGCACAGAAACATACTGTAGTGCTAATATTTGGTGTCCAATCTCAAATGTCATATACGCACTTGCTTAATAAATTCGGTATACTGACAATAACCTCACAATATATTTATTATTTTACAAATTTTGTTGTAAAAGATAAGGCACAATTTGAAAATATTTGTAGCCATAATAAATATAACACTAGAAACGTAAACAGCCTAGCTGACCACAACTCATCTTTAGTACAGAAAGTAGTAAAGTACAAGGGGAGTTCAATAAGTAAAGCAATACTTTTCTTTCTTGGCCAATTTCGGCACCCAAATTTTTTGTGGGACATCGTGGAATATTCCAACTTCAGCCCCTAAACTTTTATGTAGTTCCGGTACTATACGTAACCTTCAAGATCGCATCTGTAACAGCGATTCGTTCTAAGCAGAGAACTGTTATTGAGTGACTTTGGGCGGAAAACCAGAGCATCGTAGATATTCACAGGTGCTTGCAGAACGTCTACAAAGACCTGGCAGTGAACAAAAGCACGGTGAGTCGTTGGGCTAGGCGTCTGTTATTATCCCAACAAGATCGTGCAGACCCGTCTGATTTGGCTGCACACATCTGTGTCTCCTATAGTGCCGGAACGTGCGGATACTCTCATTCGAGGTAAACGACGGATCACAATCAAACACCTCGCTGCTCAACTGGACGCCCGTGTTGGTGGTGTCGACACACATCTTCAACAGTTGGGGTACTCAACACTTGCAAACGAACTTCTCCATGAAAGACAAGGCCACACGTAAGTCTATGCGACCGAGAGGATCTGACCAAACTTCATTGGATTGTTCTCCTTGATTCACCCTACAGCCTGGATCTCGTACATTCCGACTTCCATCCATTTGGCCCAATGAAGGATGCATGCTGCAGGAAGCAGTACATAGATGATGGGGAGGTTATTGACGCGCAAGACGTTGGCTCTGTCGTCGACCAGTACAGTAGCACCATGTTGGCATCCAGGCTCTCCCAGTGCTGTGGCGTAAGGCCATCGCACTGAATGGAGACTGTGTTGAAAAATCGGGCTTTGTTGCCAAAAGAGTGGGGAATAATATGGTGTTATAATGAATAAAACTAGCCTGTTTTCAGAAAAGAAAATGTGTTGCATCGTTATTGAACGCCCCTCATGAGAAGCCACAAAAATATTTGATCGCCTCGCTTGTTAATTAGTGTTAGTAGATGGTGAAAGTTTGAAAACGCATTTAAATCATTCCTGCCTGACAATTTCTTTTCCTCTACGAATAAGTTTCTGGACAGAAACCACAATTATTTGGTTGAATTACGTTTATCACAGTTGTAGCCATTTTCTCTGAGATAAAATGTGTGTTTTTTTTAACCTATTGACATGTTTCACTCAATAAAGTGTTCTATCGAACGTGAGATACGGAATAAACTAAACTAAATTTACATTTAGGATTCTTCTAACGCATCTTTTGTGTGGCCGTTGAATTTTAGCTTGCCTGGATGCAGAGTCCGCCAAGTTTTTTGGTTATTATTGTTTCTTGTGATTGATCGGTAATTGTGTAATAGAACGATAGAAGGAAGACTTGCCAATGACTTCTGCGAAATACATGCAATTCATTTTCACTAAAGGTTGTCTGCTATTTCCTGTCATTCATTCATTTCCGTTTCCGGTCGCATTTCCAAAAAATAGTAGCTGCGATAGCTTTGTCATTTCCATCGTAAACATCTTGTATCGGGCACGGGTTGTCCAGGAGGGGGCATAAAAGTAGGTGGCATGGATCTTCTTCAGCCCCGAAGTCGGAAGAGGTGTCTGCGCGCTCAGGAAGGATTCCCCATTTCTTCAGGTTGGTTTTGCATCGGGGGACGCCCACTCTTGGGCGGTTGAGGGACCTCCATACAGGGTATTGTAGGTTTGTGCCAGGAGCTAGTTCTTCTTTTGGCGATACGTCTACGGGCAGTGAGCTCTTCCGTGTTGCAAGACGAACTGCCTCTGGTGCTCCCTCCAGTGGCGCAGCCCAAGCAAGGAAAGTCTTGCGGGATTTAAGGTGAGATCTTGCTGCCTGATGACCACACAGAGGATGTCGGCGGTCATTCTCCAGTTTTCTTCTCTCATTGTCTGCAGCAGTGGCCCTCCGGATATTGGGTGGGGCTATTTCAACAATCGGAAACAATTTCTGCACTGGTGTTGTCCTCAAGCATCCTGAGACAATCCTTGCAGTATCGCTGACCGCAATGTCGACTTGCTTAGCATGAGCTGAAGCGTTCCACACAGGAGCAGCATACTCAGCGGCTGATACACAAAGCGCAAGCGCAGAAGTCCTTAGGAGGTGCGGATTGGCTCCCCAGCTGCTGCCAATCAGCTTCTTAAGTATCCCACTGCGAGCAATGACTTTCTGTTTCACTCTTAGACATTGTTGCTTGTACGTTGGACCCCTGTCCAGTGTGACACCTAGTTAGACTGGTGTTGGGCAATTTTCCAGTTGGTCTCCTTGCCATATGATGTCCAGATTTTGCTGCACTTCCCTGATCCGTAAGTGGAAGGCGCTCCCTTGAGTTTAACTGGGATTGGGCTTCAGGTGGTTGGCATCATAGTACTTGGAGAGTTCATCCATTGCCAGAGACAGTTCTCCCTCTACTTCTTTAAAGATTGGTCCCTGAAGAGCTACTGCTGTGTCATCGGCATAGATGAAGAGTGCAAACATATTGCGTTGGGTGTGACCGTTCTTGTGCGTTCGCTATCTACTCCACTTACCCTGTAATGAAACTTGGAATCTTCTGTTCTGATGGAAGGTGCTAATAAGGAATGTTAGTTGGTAGTCCTTAGTAAGGTCATACACTTCCTTTAAAAGTTTCCTATGATTCGCAATGTCGTATGCAGCTGTTAGATCAACAAAAGCAGCTCCAGTAATCTCACCACGCTCAAAACTGTTCTCGGTGTGCTGGGTTAGATTCGACATCTAACTACAGTATGATTTGCCAGCACGAAAGCCTGCTTATTGTGTGATAGACTTCTTTTCGATGGTGTCACCGATTCGGTTAAATATTAGCCGTTCTAATATTTTGAAGGTGTGGCATAAAAGGGAGATAGGTTGAAATTTTTTTGGGTCGTTTGGTTCCTTCCTAGGCTTAAGTATCGCAATGACTCGAGACTTCCGCCACATTTTGGGGTTGTGTAGCTTGGCTACACATGTGTTCATTAGGCTTAGTAGCCACTCCATCGTTTTACAGGCGAAGTTCTTTATCTATTAAACTCTAAGGTCAACGACATCTGCAGCCTTATGCATCTTCAAACTGGAGATGGCAGCTTCGAGTTTAGCCATGGAGAAGGGACCACTAAGAAAATAATGCTCTGTTTCTGGGTCGCGCTGAAGAGCTTCTTTGGGCATCCTTCCTTTTTATTTTTCCGTTCTTCAGGAGCTAGGTTGCCACTTTATCAAGAGTCACACTCGTAAAATTGACTTGTGATTTTACACGGTTGTCACTTAGGTTTTTAAGCAGTCTCCAGGCTTGTCTACTGTTCAGCTTTATGTCGAGGTTCTCTACCAGGTTACTCCACTTGGGATTACGAGTCGCTGAAATGGCTTGCAGCAATATTTCACCAACTTGGATTGTTTCTTACGCAAATGCATCCTCTTCATAGAGAGTTTGGTATCTTTCTAACAACAGTTTGTCGTCACTGGACATGCCTGGAACATACTGAGTTCTCCTTCCTCTCGGAATAGTTTTCCTCGAAACTTGTGGGACGCATTTGATGAAGATTTCGTACATTTCAGATTGGGGCGGAATGTTTATCACTTTTGAGACAAGCTCTTCACTGAACTTGAATGGTACCTCTTCAGGTGCTACTACAGGATCCATAGTGTATATGACAGGTCTATGTTGGGTACGAGGGATGGGCTCTCATACATTATTCCTTCATTTTACAGCCTGGAAGAAACAAAAATGTAGTCTGGGTTGTACCTTCTTTTCCATCTGCCCCTGTTAATAGAACTTGGGAGCTTCCGATCATGGATCAGATGTAGATCATGACTTGTTCCGTTTGTGTCGGTATCTGGGTATCCTCATGATGTACTTCTGCAATTGAAATCACCTGTGACAAAGTTCACGGCCTGTCGTTGAAGTTGGCTGGTGTTTTAATGCTGAAATTGGCATCGGGTGGTTTGTAGACCGATGTTACACAGAAGAATTGAGTTCGCAGTGTGAGGAGCTCGATGTTGTCTTCAGTCAGTGATTCTGATATGATATTTACGTTAGATCTGGCAAAATTGGCACTGCCGTATTTGTCGTGAGGCCTTTCCAGTATTAATTCCACACCAGCAATTCTTGGACGGTTTTTAGTACTTCCCTTGTGTGTTTCCTGGACTAACGGAATGTCGCGTGTATATTTTTGACATAAATGTGCTACTACAACTTCTTTCCCTCGAGTAAGTGTACTCAGCTGCTAGTACAATGGGCTTGCATCATTCGGTTCACCGGATCCCACAAGACTGCTATCGGCGTTGGACAGAAACTTGCAATTCTGTTGGCAACTTCGGAACACCTATGGGGCGGTATTGACATGTTTGATACGCCGCAGCCACTATAAACAACATCTTGGGCCACCATTTTGCCTAAGTTTTGAGCTCTTCCCACTATCACCCTGCCTTCCTCCATCGGAAGCGAGCGGAGGAGGCTCGGGCGATACCCTTCTCTTCTCCGCATCGCAAGTGCTACCGTGCCACCTTTACTATGAGGGAGCTAGATCTGCTCTTAGTTCATCCCGATCCTCCGCCCCAGGGCCAGACGCCATCCACGTTCAGATGTTGCATCACCTTCCTCTTTAAGGCAAGCACTTCCTCCTTAACAAATACAACCGCATCTGGGCGGAGGGCACATCTCCTGGACTCTGGCACGTTATATGATAAAAGAGACACTGAAACTGTATAACTCTATTGCAACTAACAATTACCACAAAAAAATTGAAAACTGTATACTAAATAAGCTGTCCTTACCTAAGCTCGGTAAGAACAAAAATCTTCCTCCTAGCTACCGGCCCATCTCTCTTACCAGTTGCGTTTGCAAGGTGATGGAACGTACACTATGTGGTCAAAAGTACCGGACACACCCAAAAATATACGTTTATCGTATTAGGTGCATTGTGCTGTCACCTGCTGCCAGGTACTCCATATCAGCGACCCCAGTAGTCATTAGACATCGTGAGAGAGCAGAATGGGGCGCTCCGCGGATCTCACGGACTTTGAACGTGGTCAGATGACTAGGTGTCACGTGTGTCATACCTCTGTGCACGAGATTTCCACACTCCTAAACATTCCTAGGCCCACTGTTTCAGATGTAAAGGGACACGTACAGCACTAAAGCGTACAAGCCGACCTCGTCTGTTGAATGACAGAGACCGCCGACAGTTGAAGAGTGTCGTCATGTGCAATAGGTAGACATCTATCCAGAGCATCACACAGGAATTCCAAACTGTATCGAGATCCACTGCAAGTACTATGACAGTTAGGCGGGAGGTGAGAAAACTTGGTTTTCATGGCAGAGCGGCTGTTCGAAAGCCACACTTCGCGCTGGTAAAACCCAAATGACGTCTCGCTTGGTGTAAGGAGTGTAAACATTGGACGATTGAATAGTGTAAAAGCGTTGTGTGGAGTGACGAATCACGATACACAAAATGGCGATCCGATGGCAGGGTGTGGGTATGTCGAATGCCTGGTGAACGTCATCTGCTAGCGTGTGTAGTGTCCACAGTAAAGTTCGGAGGCGGTGGCGTTATGGCGTTATGGCGTTTACATGGAGGGGGCTTGCACTCCTTGTTGTTTTGCGTGTCACTATCACAGTAGAGGCATACATTGACGTTTTAAGCACCTTCTTGCTTACCACTGTTTAAAAGTAAGTTTTGGATGGCGATTGCATCGTTCAACACGATCGAGCACCTGTTCATAAAGCACGGCCTGTGGCGGAGTGGTTACTCGACAATAACATCCTTGTAATAGACTGGCCTGCACGGAGTCCTGACCTGTATCCTACAGAATACGTTTTGGAACACCTACTTCGTCTCAGGCCTCACCGACCGACATCGATACCTTTCCCCAGTGAACCACTCCGTGAAGAATCGGTTGCCACTCCCCAAGAAACCTTCCAGTACATGGTTGAACATTGCCTCCGAGAGCGGAAGCTATCATCAAGCCAAAGGGTTGGCCGACACCAAGAAACTTGTACGTCATTTTCAGCCAGGTGTTCGGATACTTTTGATCATGTAGTGTGATCATGTGCTGCACTGAATTTTTTTAATATTTTTCACCACTTTCGAGCAATATCGAGATTCCGTTGCCACAAGGTAAGTCAATATTTTTTTTGGAGAAGTTCAATATCAGTCGTGATATAAAAAAGATCATTTATAGTTCAGCTTTGCATTTCAAATTAGTTATCAGGTCTCAGTTTAGATAAAGTTTGGTTCAGATCTCATTTATTTGGTAAGAGAGTCTGAGTCTTACAGTGCAGTGCTACATTTGCATGTGGAACATTCAGTGTTCGGAATTTTGTCTAGTCAGTGCGCGTACATTAATTTAAGGGGAATTTCTGTAGAGGAACTTTCTACATTTATTCTTTCAAAATTCAATTTGAAATTTTGTGTGGATTCATGTAGAATTGTTAATCCGCTAGTTGTGTGTGTTGGAACTGAAACTCACTCACGTACTGTGTGATGTCACGCATTGTAGCCCTGTTCACTGCACAACGCAATAGAGAATTTCACAGGACAGCTTCTTTTTTGTGGAAATTGTTAGTTGCAATAGAGTTATACAGTTTCAGTGTCTCTTTTGTCATATAACGTTTACCTAATCACACCACTTGCATTGCTCAGGTTAGAATTACAACATAGACATAGCTGAAAGTTAAGAATGGGAAACCAGTTTAGTTTACATCATCATCAACAAATGGTTAAAATGGCTCTGAGCACTATGAGACTTAACATCTGTGGTCATCAGTCCCCTAGAGCTTAGAACTACTTAAACCTAACTAACCTAAGGACATCACACACATCCATGCCCGAGGCAGGATTCGAACCTGCGACCGTAGCGGTCACGCGGTTCCAGACTGAAGCGCCTAGAACCGGTCATCAACAACAACAGCAACATACCACAACAACACAGAAAACTTAACAGTTAAAAACGGTCATACAGAAAACCCGGGTTTAGTTCTCGATACTACTGCGGATTTTTCCTTGGTGCGAGAACTGGAACGGGGTCCAGTCAACCTCGTGATGCCAAACTGAACGAGAGGTGGCAGTTCCAAGATCTGCAAAGTCGCCATCGGCCAGGAGAGCTGTTTGCTGACCACAAGCCCCTCCACATCGCATCAAAACGCCGACAACGCCAGAAGATGACATGACAGGCAATCGGCATTGTATGGTCCGTCAGATACAGAGCGCGGAGATGCACTGAAATGACGAAAGTCATGGGTTACCTCCTAATATGATATCGGACCTCCTTTTTCCCGTCGTAATGGAGCAACCTGACGTGGCATCGACTCAACAAGTTGTTGAAAGTCCCCTGCGGAAGTATTGAACGTGTTGCCCCTATAGCCCTATTTTGTGCATGAGCTGGCCTGTTAATAATGTCCGATAAATGTTCGAAGTGATTCCTGTCGGACTATCTGCTTGGTCAAATCATTTGGTTGAAACGCTCAGATGGTTCTTCAAACCAATCACGAGCAATTATGGCCCGGTGACATGATGCATGGTTGTTTAGGAACATGAAGTCCATGAGTGGCTGCAAACAGCCTCCAAGAAGCCGAACACTACCATTTACTGTTAATGATTGAGTTGGACCAGAGGAGCCAGAAGACCTTCCATGTAAACGTACCCCACACTATTTGTGGAACCACCACCAGATTTCATAGTGTCTCGTTGACGACTTGGGTCCATGACTTCGTAAGGTCTCCACGACACTCGAACTGTACTATTAGCTCTTACCAACAGAAATCGGGATTCATTTATCCGGGCTACGGTTCTCCAGTCCTCTTGCGTCCAGCCGATATGGTCACGGGCGCCGGAGAGGCGCTTCGGGTGACGTCGTGCAGTTAACAAAGGTACCCGTGTCGGTCGTCTGCTGCCATAGCCTATTAGCTCCAAATTTCGCCATACTGTTCTTACAGATACGTTCGTCGTACGTTCTACATTGGTTCCTGCGTTTATTTTACGTAGTGTTGCTTATCTGTTAGCACTGACAAGTCTATGCAAACGCCGCTGCACTCGGTCGTTAAGTGAAGGGCGTCGGCCACTGATGAGAGGTAATGCCTGAAATTTGGTATTTTCAGCAGACTCTTGATACTGTGGATCTCGGAGTATTGAATTCCCTAACGATTTACGAAATGGAATGTCTCTTGCTTATAGCTCCAACTGCCATTCCGCGTTCAAACTCTGTTAATTCTTATCGTGCGGCCATAATCACATCGGAAACATTTCCACACGAATCACCTGAGTTCTACTGACAGCTCCAAAAACGCACTGCCCTTTTATACCTTGTGTACGCGATACTACAGCCATCTGTGTATGTGGATATTGCTACCCAATGACTTTTTTCACCTCAATGTACGTTTGGTAACGGTCGGACAAGATGTCCACGGCGTAAGACTTCCCATTTCCGGCACTACCCCGAACAGCTCCCTCGTATCAAGTGGGTGTATTTACTGAAATGCGATGTCTGTTGTGCACATTGACCGTTAGGAACCGAAACCATTATTTTATTTGATTATTAATATTACAGAGTAACCCGTCACCTTGATAACAGTCTTTTGCAACGCCAAACTAGACAATTTTCAGAGTTTTAGTACTTTTCTTGTTTTCAAAATGTAGTTAAATTGTCAATAAAAAACGAAAAAACACAAGTTACATAAAGCACAATTGGGAAAAAGTTACTATTCTAAAGAATAAATAAACGAATGGAAAGATTTAGATAGCAAAAGAAGTCCCTTTATGTAGTAATTTCAATCGGGGGTAATCCGGTAATGCCTCGCCTGAATTAGCAGATTCTAATGGTTCAAATGGAGCACTATGCGACTTAACTTCTGAGGTCATCAGTCGCCTAGAACTTAGAACTAATTAAACCTAACTAACCTAAGGACATCACACATCCATGCCCGGGGCAGGATTCGAACCTACGACCGTAGCGGTCGCTCGGCTCCAGACTGTAGCGCCTAGAACCGCCCGGTCACTCCGGCCGGCTTAGCAGATTCTGTTCTACTATAGCTACTACTATACGTATGAATGTTGTGATATTAACTCTAAGTGGTTTGTGTATAAGATATGACAGTACTATTTGTTACTACAATTGTTTGTTCGACTTAACCGCGCCGTAAGCGGTAGATGAGTCTCGATGGGTAACCTCGAGCTTCGTCTCCGCGAAGGGCGCTTCTTATCTACGTTGTGTGGTTGTGTATGTGTATTTACGTATTATAATACTGCATACGTCTGTTTATGCACACTTTTGTAAAGTTTTACGCATTTCACAATATACACATTTACATGTTTGAAAATAATGATCCAAAGAACTAAATAATTACTTGTTTTGAAACTTTCTGGTGAATTAAAACTGTGTGCCGGACCGAGACTCGAACTCGGGACGTTTGACTTTAGCGGGCAAGTGCTCTACCAACGGAGATACCCGCAAAAGACAAAGGTCTCGAGTTCGAGTCTCGGTCCGGCACACAGTTTTAATCTGCCAGGAAGTTCCATATCAGTGCACACTCCACTGTAGAGTGAAAATCTCATTCTGGAATTACTTGTTTTACTTGTAAAAATAGAAAAATTCGTTGTTTTATTTCAGTTACTAAGTTATTTCTAAATTCCATGTGTTGTATTACTTGTAGTATTGTTGCAGACATCTGATATGCTTCTGTGCCGTATATGTATCTGGTGTTCAGGTCATCATCTGTGTCTATGTGCTCATCTGTTTCCACATCATTGTTTGAATCTCTGTTGTCCCATGCATCATGTTGCAGTGTAGGGTGTGTTTCGGGGCGTGATGTTGTATATGGTTGTTTGCATCGCTCTTGATATTTCATCAGTGATTCGGTTCAGTATGCTACAATTATCTGGGTCTCTTAAAGCTTACTTTAGACCTTCGATTTCTGAGTGAGTGTGCCACATTTTAGTGTTATGTGTTCGGGTGATCCATGTTGCTATTTTCCCACACAGCACTTGGGATAAGGCCAAAACAGTGCAGGTATGTAGGGCAGGGGCCATGGCCCGTCGGAAAGCGCACCATAAGGCGACTTGGTTCAACGTGTCTGAACCCCAACCGTTCCCGGATGAACCGAGAGGATGGAAGAACCCTCCGCGATTGCAGGCATCGCTCCAAATGTCAGGCTAGCCTGCCCGAGAGGTGGTAAGCTAGTTTCGAATAGCCGTGTAAATTAGGCCGGATTTTCGTCGCTTCTCCGCCGTCACAACTAGGACTCCGGCCCTGCCTTGCAACCAGGGCGCCGTTGTGTTATTCTAGCGACAAAAGAGCGATGGCGAACGTAATTTAGGGTTTAACCGCGGTCGACGGCGCGGAGCACAAATAATAATGTATCCACGGGGCAGGGCGTCGCCCCCTCAGGGGCGGCAGAACAAGGCGGCCGGCGTAATTCTTGGCGCGCGCATTGTGGCCGAGCAGCCCCTCACGCGCTCCTGTCACGCGTGTAGCGAGAGGCGAGTTGCGGTGACAGCGGCCCATTACGTCCGCTTGCAGAGGATTAACAGCGCAGAGGTGCCAAACCGCGAAACGTCGTTAGCGTGGGATGCTGGAAGCGTATGTGACAGGCACGGTGAGGGTGCGACATTAACCACATTTTATTTTTGAACAAAATTCTCAACCCTGTCTACCTACACCAGCACACTGACGACTCCGCCAACCTCTCTGCCCATCGTATCTCTGCATTTATGGACACTTTCCCTCAAAGACCACCTCAACAAGTTTCATCTCCTGGTGCCACTGCCTCTTCAAAAGCTTTTGAAAAGCTTATGTACCCTTACATTCTTCCCTCGAGAGTTTTACTGAACAATTCAAAATCATCGAATATACCGTGTGATCAAAAAGGCAGTATAAATTTGAAAACTTAATAAACCACGGAATAATGTAGATAGAGAGGTAAAATTTCACACACATGCTTGGAATGGCATTGGGGTTTTATTAGAACAAAATAAAAAACAAAGTTCACAAAATTTTGGACAGATGGCGCTGGACACCAAAACGCAAGTGACTGCGCGTGACAATCGTGTATAAAAGGAGCTGTAATGGGAGAGAGAATCAGATGCGCCAGCAATCGCAGCATGTTGACGTTGCCTGAAAAGGCGCATTCAGTGAAACTGTATTATCAGACTGGGGAATGTGTTAGTTCAGCGTTACGATCCTATCGCCATAGGAAGGGGATTCGAACGGGTAAAGGTCCGTTGACAAATGCAGCTGTGGCGAGAATTATTTCGAAGTTCGAAGCCACGGGTTGTTTAGACGATAGACACCGTAGTGGCCGACCGGGCGCAAGGCGTAATGCTGCTGAGACAGTTCAGGAAGAAATGGAGACTGTAGCGGGTTTGTCTATGTATGGGAAAGTCAGTGCTCGTGCAGTCGCACGTCGCAACGGTATTCCATACACTACTGTTTGGTTGGCACTAAGGTGTACCCTCCGATGATATCCGCACAAAATCCATCGGCATCATGAACTGTTACCTGGCGATTTAGTGAAGCGGAGGGCATTTGCGCTGTGGGCGTTTCGAAAGATGGCGGAAGATGACGATTGGTTGAGTAACGTGTTGTGGACCGACGAAGCTCATTTCACGCCCCGAGGGTCTGTCTACGCCCACAACTGCAGAATTTGGGCCACCGAATATCCTAGAACTGTCTTGAAAACTCTATTGCACGACGAGAAAGTCACGGTATGGGTTGGATTTACCACATCTACCATTATCGGGCCTTTTTTCTTCGAGGAAATGCGTGATTCTGCTACCGTGACGGGTGAGAGATACGTCGATATGTTACAGAATTGCATCATCCCCAGCCTGGCTGATAAACACCTGCTGGAACGTACGATGTTTATGCAGGATGGCGTTCCACCCCATATTTCTAGACGCGTGAAAGATGTCTTGCACGCGTCGTTTGGTGATGATCGTGTGCTCAGCCGCCACTTTCGTCATGCTTGGCCTCCCAGGTCCCCAGACCTCAGTCCGTGTGATTATTGGCTTTGGGGTTACCTGAAGTCACAAGTGTATCGTGATCGACCGACATCTCTAGGGATGCTGAAAGACAACATCCGACGCCAAAGCCTCACCATAACTCCGGATATGCCTTACAGTGCTGTTAACAACATCATTCCTCGACTACAGCTATTGTTGAGGAATGATGGTGGACATATTGAGCATTTCCTGTAAAGAACATCATCTTCGCTTTGTCTTACTTTGTTATGCTAATTATTGCTATTCTGATCAGATGAAGCGCCATCTGCCGGACATTTTTTGAACTTTTATATTTTTTTGGTTCTAATAAAACTCCATGGTATTCCAAGCATGTGTGTCAATTTGTACCTCTCTATCTACATTATTCCGTGATTTATTCAGTTTTCAAATTTATACTGACTTTTTGATCATTCGGTACACTATGTGATCAAAAGTATCAGAACACCCCCCAAAACATACGTTTTTCATACTAGGTGCATTGCGCTGCTACCTACTGCCAGGTACTTCATATCGGCGACCTCAGTAGTCATTAGACATCGTTTTTGAAAGCAGAATGGGGCGCTCCGCATAACTCACAGACTAGGAACGTGGTCAGGTGATTGGGTGTCACTTGTGTCATACGCCTGTACGCGAGATTTCCACACTCCTAAACATCCCTACGTCCACAGTTTCAGATGTGATAGTGAAGTGGAAACTGGAAGAGACATGTAAAACACAAGAGCGTACAGGCCGTCCTCGTCTATTGACTGACAGAGTCTGCCGACAGTTGGGTCGTAATATGTAATAGGCAGACATCTATCCAGACCATCACACAGGAATTACAAACTGCATAAGGATCTACTCCAATTACCATGACAATTCGGCAGGAGGGGAGAAAACTTGGATTTCGTGGTCGAGCGGCTGCTCATAAGCCACACATCACGCCGGTAAATGCCAAATGACGCCTCGCTTGGTGTAAGGAGCGTAAACACTGGACGAATGAACAGTGGAAAAACTTTGTCTGGAGTGACGAATCACGGTACGCAATGTGGTGATGCGATTGCAGGGTGTGGGTATGGCTAATGCCCGGTGAATGTCATCTGCCAGCGTGCCAAGAGTAAAATTCAGAGGCGGTAGTGTTGTGGTATGGTCGTGTTTTTTTTTATGGAGGGGGCTTGCACCCCTTGTTGTTTTGCGTGGCACTATCACAGTACTGGCCTGCATTGATGTTTTAAGCACCTTCCTCCTTCCCTGTTTTGAAGAGCAATTCATGGATGGCAATTGCATCTTTCAACACGATCGAGCACGTGTTCATAATGCACGGCCTGTGGCGGAGTGGTTACGTGACAATAACATCCCTGTAATGGACTGGCCTGCACTGAGTCCTGACCTGAATCCTATAGAACACATTTGTGATGTTCCATTGAGCTTCTGGTGTGCAGCCGCAAGAATTCTCCTTCTTCTTCTAATATTTCGACTGTATAACGTTCAGCCACCTTCAGAGTGAGCAGTAAGACTGCTGCTCCGTTGCTCGCTTCGTTCCTTTATACACGTGTACCTCGCAACTGCGCATGCAGTTTTCTTCTCCACTCGATTAGTGGGATCCCTGTTGATCTTCCGGTACATGCTGTCACTCAATAAATTGCACATTTTATCATGGTATTCATCTCGAGACAATAAAACAGTAGCATTACCTCTATCCGCTGGGAGTACCACCGTCTGAGTATCCTGGCCGAGCTTACGTAGTGCAGCCCTCTCTGGCACACATAAATTTCTCCTTTTTGGGCGAGCCTTTATGATCGTACGGCATTTTTTACGTTTTATTTCCCCTGATGAATCCGAGGGGAGTAGTTGAACTACTTCTTCAATGGCACTGATAACCAAAGGTAATGGCAGTGCCTGCGGCATGGGTGCAAAATTCTTCGTAGAGCATTGTCCAAATCTCTACCTGTCATATTAATGACAGGGCGTCGAATAACAGTTTCTCGCTGGGATGTCGTTTTCAGTCGACTAAATTTTGCAGTCTGTCTGGATGCGGCCACCTCACGAAGCCAGTCTGATTTGGCCCAAGTTGTACCATCAATTCAATTCCAAGAATCATGTTCTAAAAGGAAGTACGTGTTCACTTCCTGTTTCTGTCACATTAACTGCCCTTCTCTGTGGCGAAATTTCGTTAATTTCACTGTATATATTTTTAACGATCGTTACACAGTGTGACCCAAAAGTCAGTTAAGATTTGAAAATGTACTAATTCACGGAAGTAGGTGGATAGAGAGGTAAAACTTGGCACACGTGCCTAAAATGACATGGGGTTTTGCTGATACGAAAAACGAGTGCAAAAACTAGCCAACAGCTGGACAGCAACACGCCAGTGAAGTCACGTGAGAATGGTGTATAAAATGAGTTGTAGTGAGAGAGGGAGTCAGATGAGCCAGAAATCGAGGCCTGTTGACTTTACTACGAAAGGCAGGATGGCGCTCCACCCCATATTGCTACATATATAAAACATCACACAGTTTGGTGAGGAACGCGTGTTGAGCCGCTACTGAAATGATGTGCAGTGTTGTTCACAACGTGACCCCTTGACCACAGGTATTGTTGATGAATGGCGGCTGACATGATGAACATTTGTTATAAAGAAAATCGCCTTTGCTAATAATCAGTTGTTACGCAAATTATTGTTTTTGCATAATATGATTGCCGTCCGTTGATCATTTTGTGCACTTTTTTGGTTGCAATAAAACCCCATGTTACATTTGAAGTATATGTGTCAATTTTTTCCTCTCTACCTACATTATTCCGTAAAGTATTGATTTTCGTATGTTAACGTCCAAGATGCTACTCCAGGCGGGTGTAAAAATGAATGTGCGCAATGAAAAATAATGAACGTGAAAACGAAGATTTGGCCCTGTCTGACTACCCCCTGAAGCAGATCTTAGGATCTCTTAATGGTGATATTATTTCCTCATTCTTACTCTGTAACATATAAATTACAACATAAAACGTGAATGAATGATTAAGGGAACTAGTAACTACAAAATAATATATGTTGTTTCTGCTTATGAATTTATAGTAGCTTAAAACCCCTTTATATATCACAAATGTTTATACACACATCAACAAAGTTTTGCATCATCTCGGTTCCGAGAGTTCCCGAACATGTACAGAAAATTTTAATATAGATCAACATAAACATCATTTCCGCCATTTTCATTGCTCATAAAAAACCACACAATGCATGTTGTACCACCATACAGCGAGACCTTCAGAGGTGGTGGTCCAGATTCCTGTACACACCGGTACCTCTAATACCCAGTAGAGCTTCGTCTTGCATTGATGCATGCTTGTATTCGTCGCGGCATACTATCCAAAAGTTCATCAAGGTACTTTTGGTCCATATTGTCCCACTCCTCAACAACGAGTCGGCGTAGATCTCTCATAGTGGTTGGTTGGTCACATCGTCCATAAACAGCACTACTTAAACCTAACCAACCTAACGACATCACACACATCCATGCACGAGGCAGGATTCGAACCTGCGACCGTAGCAGTCCCGCGTTTCCGGTCTGTAGCGCCTAGAACCGCACGGCCACCGCGGCTGGCTTTTAAATCTGTCCCAGGCATGTTCGATGGGGTTCATATCTGGAGAACATGCTGGCCGTTCTAGTCGAGCGATGTCGTTATCCTGAAGAAAGTCATTCACCAGATGTACTCAATGGGGGCGCGTATTGTCGTCCATGGAGACGAATACCTCGCCTATGTGCTGCCGATATTGTAGCACTATCTGTCGGAGGATGGCATTCATGTATTGGAGTTACGACGCCTTCAATGACCACCAGCGGCGTACGTTGGCCCTACATAATGCCACCACAAAACATTAGGGAACCTCCATCTTGCTGCACTCGCTGGACTGTGTGTCTAAGGCGTTCAGCCCGACTGGGTTGCCTCCAAACACGTCTACGAAGATTGTCTGGTTGAAGGCATATGCAACACTCATCGGTGAAGAGAACGTGATGCCAATCCTGAGGGGTCCATTCGGCATGTTGTTGGGTCCATCTGTACCACGCTGCATGGTGTCGTGGTTGCAAAGATGGACCTCGCCATGAACGTCTGCAGTGAAGTTGCGCATCATGCAGCCTTCTGCGCACAGTTTGAGTCGTAACACGACGTCCTGTGACTGCACGAAAATCATTATTCAACATGGTGGCGTTGCTGTCAGGGTTCCTCCGAGCCATAATCCATAGGTAGCGGTCATCCTCTGCAGCAGCAGACCTTGGGCGACCTGAGCGAGGCATGTCATCAACATTTCCTGTCTCTCTGTCTCTCCTCCATGTCCGAACAACATCGCTTTGGTTCACTCCGAGACGCCTGGACACTTGAGTCCTCCCTGGCACAAAGTAACAATGTGGACGCGATCGAACCGCGGCATTGACCATCTAGGCATGGTTGAACTACAGACAACACGTGTCGTGTTCCTCCTTCCTGGTGTAATGACTGGGACTGATCGGCTGTCGGATACCCTCCGTCCAATAGGCGCTGCTCATGCATGGCTGTTTACATCTTTTGGCGGGTTTAGTGACATCTCTGAACAATCAAAGGGGCAGTGTTGTGATACAATGTCCACTGTCAACGTCTATCTTCAGGAGTTATGGAAACCGGGGTGATGCAAATCTTTTTTGATATGTGTATATCAATGTCCAATGGACATAAAGAGATACAAATGAATTTCCTAACTAACATTATTGATCACTTACCCAAATCTGCTATTTTTATGGATACGCGATCTAATGTAAATAACTAGAGGTAACTGACATCATCTAGGTACTAAATACTAGAAGACACTACTTTCAAAGCTGGTCTACTGTGGTGTACAATCTCAGTAAAATAAAAGTTACATTATCACAACTATTAAGCTTTATAGCCCTAAAGCCGAAGCGATTAGCTTTATCGCTGTATGAAGAGCGCCCGTTGCGTCGGAGTGATGGTTTGCGTACACGTCTGCGAGGACGGAAGAACTCCAGCCACAAAATATCAAAAAAGACACATTCCAACATTAGGATGGGAGAAGACGGTCCAATGACTAGTATAATCTGATACTGTCTTCTCCTCTCTGTGTTCTACAGACGGGAAACGCGAGCACCCAGCCACAAGTACGGAATTCAGATAACGTCTCAACGTGAGTATACACAGCAGAAGTGCTTTCAATCACTGAATGCTTGCGTAGTTAATGAAGACTCCCCACCCGGAGGTGAATTCCAGAATCGTGTAAGTTCGCAAAGTACAGTGCCTAACCGTTCACTAACTACAAAATCTCCTGAGAGCATAGATAGCAAGTTCGTCTGTACCAACAAAACGGATATTGAGCGACCGTCAAATACGGGCGCTCAAAACGGAAGACCTCTTCTCTCCACCGCTGGCTTCCCAGCAAATCTTGGCTCCCCTCCCTCGTAATTGTAGAAGGCGAATCATATTTTCGAAAGCACGGAATATTATCCCTTTCTACAGATTCTTCACATTTTATGTGATTACGTAGGCTTTCCCGGCGTAAGAAGTCTTGAAAGTCTCTTTGGGTTTGCTGCCGGATGATAAAATCAACTTGACTCGATATTTCGGCGATCCAGCTGGTCGCGATTTTCAAGAAAATGCTGCTTCTGCTGATGAGTCCCGCTGAGAACTGACGCCAGATTGCAAATCGACGTCCTATATACACTCCTGGAAATGGAAAAAAGAAATTGACACCGGTGTGTCAGACCCACCATACTTGCTCCGGACACTGCGAGAGGGCTGTACAAGCAATGATCACACACACGGCACAGCGGACACACCAGGAACCGCGGTGTTGGCCATCGAATGGCACTAGTTGCGCAGCATTTGTGCACCGCCGCCGACAGTGTCATCCACTTTGTCGTGGCATACGGAGCTCCATCGCAGTCTTTAACACTGGTAGCATGCCGCGACAGCGTGGACGTGAACCGTATGTGCAGTTGACGGACTTTGAGCGAGGGCGTACAGTGGGCATGCGGGAGGCCGGGTGGACGTACCGCCGAATTGCTCAACACGTGGGGCGTGAGGTCTCCACAGTACATCGATGTTGTCGCCAGTGGCCGGCGGAAGGTGCACGTGCCCGTCGACCTGGGACCGGACCGCAGCGACGCACGGATGCACGCCAAGACCGTAGGATCCTACGCAGTGCCGTAGGGGACCGCACCGCCACTTCCCAGCAAATTAGGGACACTGTTGCTCCTGGGGTATCGGCGAGGACCATTCGCAACCGTCTCCATGAAGCTGGGCTACGGTCCCGCACACCGTTAGGCCGTCTTCCGCTCACGCCCCAACATCGTGCAGCCCGCCTCCAGTGGTGTCGCGACAGGCGTGAATGGAGGGACGAATGGAGACGTGTCGTCTTCAGCGATGAGAGTCGCTTCTGCCTTGGTGCCAATGATGGGCGTATGCGTGTTTGGCGCCGTGCAGGTGAGCGCCACAATCAGGACTGCATACGACCGAGGCACACAGGGCCAACACCCGGCATCATGGTGTGGGGAGCGATCTCCTACACTGGCCGTACACCTCTGGTGATCGTCGAAGGGACACTGAATAGTGCACGGTACATCCAAACCGTCATCGAACCCATCGTTCTACCATTCCTAGACCGACAAGGGAACTTGCTGTTCCAACAGGACAATGCACGTCCGCATGTATCCCGTGCCACCCAACGTGCTCTAGAAGGTGTAAGTCAACTACCCTGGCCAGCAAGATCTCCGGATCTGTCCCCCATTGAGCATGTTTGGGACTGGATGAAGCGTCGTCTCACGCGGTCTGCACGTCCAGCACGAACGCTGGTCCAACTGAGGCGCCAGGTGGAAATGGCATGGCAAGCCGTTCCACAGGACTACATCGAGCATCTCTACGATCGTCTCCATGGGAGAATAGCAGCCTGCATTTCTGCAAAAGGTGGATATACACTGTACTAGTGCCGACATTGTGCATGCTCTGTTGCCTGTGTCTATGTACCTGTGGTTCTGTCAGTGTGATCATGTGATGTATCTGACCCCAGGAATGTGTCAATAAAGTTTCCCCTTCCTGGGACAATGAATTCACGGTGTTCTTATTTCAATTTCCAGGAGTGTAGATATAGTCTACCGTTCAGTACAAGGCGCGTGCGCCTCCCATCACGGTTGCTGCTCACCAAGACAGGGAGGTGACGCCACCCTTAGTGGAATATTGCTGGCAACGATATATCGCACTCAAGGCCGCACCGAAGAACGTTCAATTTTGATGCAAGACAATACAGGATTCCAATTCTTGCCAATAGGAAACCCCTTGTCTCTGTTGATTAAATTATCCGCCAACCTAATTTCAATCGCCTCTTTATAGACACTGTTCCCAAAACCGGAAATGTTGGCAACTATCACAGTTTCATCAAATTTCATACTGTGTCCTTCATTTAAGCAGTGTTCTCCTACTGACGATTTTTCCGGCTGTTCTAACCTGGTATGACGGCGATGTTCCACACACTTGTCGTGCACTGTGCGAATCGAACGGCCAATGTAAGCTTTCCCACGTTGAGACGGAATTTTGTAGACACCGGGTTTCCTAAGCCGCAAATCATCTTTCACAGAGCCGAGTAGTGCCCTAATCTTAGAAGGTGGGCGGAACACATTCTTATGTTAAAATTCCTTACAATTCGCCAATCTTACACGATAAGCTTCCAGCATAAGGAAGAAAGGCCACCGATCTACGTTCCTCTTCATGTACCTCCGGAGATGGTCCAAACTCCGTAGCCCGACGAATCTGCTTCTCGGAGTATCCATTTTCCTTAAAAATAGCCGTCAAATGCGCAAATTCTTGGGTTAAGCTGTCCGTGTCGGAAATGGCATATGCTCTCCGTACCAAAGTCCTAAGGACGCCACTGCGTTGGTGTGGTGGTTAAAACCCTTAGGAGCCGGCCGCGGTGGTCTCGCGGTTCTAGGCGCGCAGTCCGGAACTGTGCGACTGCTGCGGTCGCAGGTTCGAATCCTGCCTCGGGCATGGATGTGTGTGCTGTCCTTAGGTTAGGTAGGTTTAAGTAGTTCTAAGTTCTAGGGGACTGATGACCACAGCAGTTTAGTCCCATAGTGCTCAGAGCCATTTGAACCATTTGAACCCTTAGGATGCAAATACCAATCTGTGTGCGTCGGCTTTCGCTGAACACTGTGTCCCAAAGTACCGTCTGGTTTTTTATAAACCATAACGTATAGAAATGGAAGCATGGCATCATTTTCAAACTCCATAGTAAATTTGATGCGGTGATGAAGACAGTTGAAGTGGTCCAAAATTCTATTAAGAGCATCACGTTCATGCGGCCAGACGAAAAACGTATAATCCACATATATCCAGAAGCACGTTGGTTGCAAATCTGAAGTCCTCAGTGCCATATCCTCGAAGTCCTCCCATAAATAAATTCGCGACTATGGGTGATAAATGGCTACCCATAGCCACTCCGTCATTCCGTTAAAAAATGTTGCCGTTAAATAAAAAATGCGTGGATGTCAGCACATGACGACAAAGCTTCACCAGCTCTATTAATGAAGAAATTGTTTATATCAACAGGCAAACAGAAGAAACAAAGAACTGCAACAACACAGGGTTACTTATCCATAAAACACACATTGCTGATAACTGTGCATTGCAAAGATCTGCAATGCTGCAACAGGGACTGCATCGACAGTGGGATACTACATTTGCAAGGTTACCTCAAAACACTTGAATGACCTGTGAAAAACCAAAGTAGTAAATAAAGAAGATCGTTCTGTTATGCTCAATGCCTGAATTAGATTTTTCGTATTTTTGTTGCATTTTTTCCTATAAAAGAAGCATCAAGAAGTAGCAATTCCGTCCAAAATAAGATAAGAAACTTGTTCAAGAAAGAAGAAGTCACTCAAGACATGTTTAGAAATTGCTTGAGATTAATTACAGACGTTCCAATGCAATGCTATGGAAATAGCAATGATGGAAATAACATTAGAAGATTTTTTGCAACTCCTGAAAATCAGCAGAAATAACAGGTGTAGATCTGAAACCATCTATCGATTCTGGGTTGTTCTAGAAGCTATTCCCAGTGGACGCAAGATATACATAGACAAATTTTCTAATTATACGCTCAAAGCAGCAAAATTATGGTGATTTATATCCATTGCTTCCTGTACAGAAGATTTTAGTGGGTAGCCCAAATGTCGTTGAACTTGTTGTCTTCCCCATAGGCAGTTTATCAGAAGCAGCCAAAGACAGCAATAAGCAATAACCAGAAAACCATCCTTAAGACAAACATTAAGTTTACTGTTCTAAAAAGGAAGAATGGATTAGACAGGTCCCCAAAGCTGAAAATGATGATGAGGAAGAATCTGCAATACAAACCCGCTGCTCAAATGAACAAGACTGGAATGCATCATCAGTATAATACACAGTATTGTATCTAAGAAATAAAGAATCTGATAAAAATAGCACAGTTTTGTTTTATTTCATGTTATAAAGCATGTAACTGTATTATTATCCTATAAATGTCTTCTTTAGTGTCTCACAGTACAGAAAATACCAAACATTACTTTTTGCATGAACTACGCCTGTTTGCGTCGTGCGGCCATAATCGCTTTGGAAGCCTTTTCACATGAATCACACGAGTACAAGTTTCTTGTGTATCCGATACTTCCGCTATCTCTATATGTGTACATCGCCATCCCATGACTTTGTCACCTCAGTGTAAATTCCTGACTTCAAGTTCCATTCTTATAATTTATTGACTATTTTAGGAGTTATCAGTTGCTCTTTTGTATCTGCTTTTTGTTGTACAGTTGGTACACCGATTTCCTTCTTTACTGCATTCAGCTCGTTTTATACGCTACTAATACTGATACTTTTGTGGCGTCAGGATGTATCACCTGCCACTCACGACCAGTAACATTACCACATCGGAAATAACAGGTCAACTCCTTGGAGACACGAAAAAAGGGTAAGAAGAAGAATTCTGACGCCTTTACTTAGTCCAATCAACACAACCTGCTTTGCAGATCAGTACTTTAAACGGTGCATGTTAGCTCTTTCATTTGCTCACCACCAATTTCATCTTTTTCAAGAAATATAATACTCATCTTGCTACTTTCTTTGAAATGTCGTATTAACCAGCTTCAATAAATATCGATTCAAATAATTCCGCAATTTCTTTGTTAAGTCACTGCATCGGCAGTAAGTCTTACGAGACACGTTTGGACATCAGCCAACAGCGTGCCTTGGCGGTTTAGAATGCCATGTGGGTCCTTGTTCGAAGGAAGACAGCCATTACATTCGTTCTACAGTACCTTGGAGTCTTAAGAAGTGTCTAGTTCTGGAGCCATTTTTGAGGAAGCATGCCGCTCTGATGAAAATATATTTATTTGATAGAGAGCAACAATGATGAGCGGTCTTCACCTTGCACAAGATCAATCCAGTGACAATTCTCTGCTCGGGTATAGTTTACAGAGTAAGTTCAATGGGATGTTCATTTGTATTGGTCCGCCGCTAGAATCCTTCTGCGTGTTAGATGCATTGGAATAGGCTCAGAGCCTGCGAATCAACAAGCACTTTGAAGACTATCCGAGCACCCTTCACAACGGGACCATGTAGTGGTTCCATTCAAAAGTAATCACCACACACGTTAAGACACTTCTCCCACCGGGAGACGATCATTTCTTGTTTCGTAGAACCCGGTCCGCTGCTGATATTTCCACAACCATACGCTCTCTTGCACTCTCTCGTCCGACTGAGGCCGACGTCCACGCATATCTTTCTTCAGATCGGCGAAGATGTAAAAATGCTATGGTGAAAAATCCAGGCTGTACGGAAGATGTTGCAGTGTTTCCCAACCAAATTGCAGAAGTGCAACCCTCGTCCAAGTGTGGTTCCATACCAGGGGAACTTGTTTCCATGTGATGACTGGAGTCCGTATAGAGAGCGCGCGAGAATTGCAGGCCACGTTTGCTGCACTGTTATCTAAAGACTAGATCGTAGGTGCTAGCCGTAGGCTACTATGACAGCTGAATGACCACACTAGACCATTCCGCCAACGACCAAGGTCATTATCCAACAACTATGTGCACCTATGGTGTGGGGCTTCGTCGTTCTCCTACCACAGCGCTGTCAGTATCGAAACGTAATAACAGTGGGACCCCTGTCACAATGCCTGTGTGTTATGGCGGGTGTTGGTTTTTAATTTGACTGCCCCTTATAGTTTCGCGCCAAAAGAATATTGAGCTTGTCGCAGTCACTATACTTCAGCGGAGCTCACCCGCACGAACTATTCCGTTCCAAGCGAGGCCACACAGTGTTACAACCGCCAGCGTCAAAGAATTAAGCACATTTTTTCACTTTCTACCAGGATGCCCTGTCGGCGTTCTTGAACGCTCGTCGTATCTCCTGCTAAAGATTCTTTCTGGTGGCATCGTTTATTTCTTTGTAACACCTCCAATACTGAGTATTCCTTCGTCAATGTCAGTAATTCGTATTCTGTTGACATATTTGTCCACTGTATGTGCTTTGGCTCTTTGAACATCTTTATTTTCGCTTCTTCTGTTATAAACCGACATGGTGAGGCATTACTGGTCTGTCTTCGGTTGCTTGCTTCAGGACAGAGGCCTCCGCGGTAAACTACCCATACGCGTTCCCACGTGGACCCAACGACATTGTCAGGCTTTAGTGCAAAGAGCACGCGATTATCGAAATGGGACGGAAGATCAACGGAAACGTGTCGTCTAGTCGGTTGCGGCACGTGTCTTTCTACAGCATGTTGATGGTCGCATTTGGCTGCTCGAAACATGTTGAACGTCACAGTCACGGGCCAATGAGTCATTATGTTATGGGGGACATTCACCTATGCTTCCATGGAACTTACGTTAGTGATCGAAGGCACCGTGACTACTGTGGACTGGGTGAAAATTATTGCAGACCAACTGCATACCTTTATGCTTGACGCCTTTCCCGGCAGCGGTGGCATCTTGGTCACAAATTCATATTCATACAGGTATCGATGGAAAATGCAAAATTATAAACTCGGTGGCCAGTGAATGAGTGGGTGACGCTGCAGGGCAATTACACCGTGCAGCTGGTGAGAATAGTAAACAGGGGACATAGCGGTACCAAGGCATCACATGTTTGTGAATTTCATTCGTGTACTCAGTTGTTTGGTAACTATGCCACGCAAACAACTGCATGAACAGTACAAGCAGATGGCAGCATTTAAGTGAAGATTTGTTGTTGGGCTCGGTGAATCGCTGGATATTTCAATAGAAGAGATGTCACTGTTCGACGAAGGTGACAGGTAAACCATGGTCGAATGCACCATTAAGATGGAAGTGGACGAGCTGGAGAGACGACAGAACGTGAAAACCGAGTAATCGTCAGAGAGGCACTCAGAGCAACGGATTCATCATTATCATCGACCCGATGTGCAACTGGTCCTTCAGTGACCACAAGGACAAATAACAGGCGGTTCACAGACTTGGGGCTCAGCTCACGGCGCCCCTTGCGCAGACTGACATAAACCACTGAACACCAACAAGCTCGTCTGCAGTACTGTCGAGTATGTTCGGGCTGGAACATCGTTGTATGGAGTAGGGTTGCCATCAGAGATGAATCCCGCTTCGAGGTGAGCACAGATGACCAGTGAAAACGTGTCTGGAGACGCCCCGATCAGCGGTTGGATTTCAGCCTGGCTGTCGCCCACCGTACGGCGCGAAAACGAGGAGTGATGGTCTGGGGCGCCATTTCTTTTCATAGCTGGACCTCTTTGGCTGCTATCAGCGGCGCCCTTGCAGCAACACAGGTGCGTTGACGATATTCTACTCCCAGATTTGTTGCCCTTCATGCCAAGCCAGCCAGGACTGAAATTTCAGCAAGATAATGATCACCCACATACAGCGAGAGTTTTTATTACTTGTCTTCATGCTTGAAAAGCTTTACCTTGATCAGCAAGTTCATCAGATCGCTCTCCAGTTGACAAGGTTTGGAGCATTACTGGAAGGGCCCTCCAACCAGATTGACGGTATAAGACGCCAGTTGGGCAGAATTTGGCACGATACCCCACACGATGAAATCTTACAAGCATATCAATCAATGCTGAACCGAATAGCTGCTTGCACAACAATCATAGGTAGAACAACCTGTTAATACCTTTCTCAGTTTGTGAAGTTATTTCTCTTGAATAAGTCGTCAAATTTTTCTGAAATTATAATCATTTTTACATCACATCTACCAATTTCCGCTCCATTCGGATAATTCCTTCGTGGTGTATTTTTTTTTGACTTAAGGTGTATATGGCTTTTCCGTCGGAAAAAATATGAGGACAAAATTACTCGTAGAAAGATGCTAGCTCTCACGGAGGCTTAACCAACAGTTAGTCTTCCCGTCCGCAGCTCATGGTGTAGTGATTAGCGTTGCTGCCTCTGGATCATGGGGTCCCAGGTTCGATTCCCGGCCGGATTGATGATTTTCTGTGCCCGGGGACTGGGTTTTGGTGTTGTCCTCATCAGTTCATCATCATCATCATCATCATCATCATCATCATCATCATCATCATCATTCGTGACAGTGTCTAAATTGAACTGTGAAAAAAATGGGACTGTGTAAAAATTGGGACTTTGTACAGGCGCTGATGACCGTGCAGTTGAGTGCCCCACAAACCAAACATCATCATCATCATTACTCTTCCCGCGTGCCGTTCAAGAACAGAGGAGGGAGGGAGAGAGGGAGAGAGAGAGAGAGAGAGAGAGAGAGAGAGAGAGAGAGAGAGAGAGAGAGAGACAGGTATACACAATGCAGCCTCTACCATACACTTTGAGATGGTTTTGTGGCTTCCAGAGTACGATGTAGATGAAAGTTGCTTCACGATCTCCGAAATGGAGCGTTCTACGTGCCAAGGGCACCCACCCACTATATCGCTGCATCAAATGTTCTGATTCGCACTCTCACACATTCTGCACGCCTCACACGTTTAACAGCTCCGCTACCTGTGACGTCAGGAGTAATTCCTATCAGTATATAGATGCCTCATGAGTTTACGTATATTTTATTTCACTTCTGCTGCTGTTATATAGAAAATCCAGGTTTCCTTTCAGTTTTGGACTAGTGGCGTCAAATGTTTATTAGCTTCAGCTGCTTCGATAATTCTTTCAAGTCCAAACAAATGTTTGGTATTGATACTTGGACAAATACGCACCTAATGTCCTGGCACGTGGCTGAAGTGTTCTCATTGTAGAATGTAGGACCTTTGCACCAGCAGTAAAAGACGGTAGCCTCTAGACCACAAATGATTTGTTTCAAACCGTAATAAATCAAAGTGTGAATGAGAAGTGAACAGACTACTGGGGTTCCTTCATTTTCTCATCTTTGTGCTTATCTTAAGGGCGAGTTGTATTTTCTTGTGATTACTTTTTGCTTAGTAGACACTATAGTAATCTACTGTGATACTTCCTAAGCTTGGAGCATTCCATGATTTCTGCTCTTATTCAGTGTTTCTAACTGATATCGCGTAAAAATAAATGGCGACGAGTTGATAAAACAATCCTGCATTCTCGTAAACAGAGTTTTATGCCCTGGGCTTCGTGATCATAGGTAATGCTATAGAAAGCAACTTTGACAGGATACCAAATTTTTTTAGATCTGATTTGATCCATTCTAAATGGTTTTTGGAAGAACCTCGCCTAAAGAAAATAGAATTTTATAGGAGATATGTAGATGACACACGACTGTTAATGAAAGGTGATACCAAAGACATCACAGACATTCTAAATTATTTCAGTAATTTACATGAGAAAATAAAATTTACAGTGGAACATGAGTAATATAAAATCATCAACTTTCTGGACCTAAATATTACACGACACAAAAACACACGCACATTCAAAATTTATAGGATATGCACAATGACTGACACCACAGTCCCTGCAAACTCATCTCACCCGAATATCCACAATCAGGCAATATACAGGTCAATGCTACACAGGGTAACAAAAACACCGTTGAACCAAGAAAACATGCAACAGTAAATAAACACAGCGAAAAAGACTGCAGTTACCTATGGTTAAATGTTTCCATGGTTGACACAAACCTGGACAAAGTGAAGAAAGACCCACGTGCAAACCACGGAAGAACAAGAGAAAAAAATGTATATCTAGTATCCCACACATAGGCAATGTATCACAGAAGACTGCAAATATTTTCAAGCTCACAAAGTAAAAATTGGGTTGTCTACATCTAATAAATTAGAACAAAAACTAATACATAATACAAAGCGTAATCATGATCTATATTCAGACTCTGGTATATACAAGGTAACATTCCAGGAATGCTCCTTGTTCTACCGAGTACAAACAGGCCGAAATTTCAACATCAGCTACACACAGCACATTAAAGCCTACACACACAACAAACACATTACGTCAGCAATAGCAACACACATACATAATACAAGACACCTATTTGGGAAAATAGAGCAAAGTGTCAAAGAACTCCACTGACTAAATAAAGAACATAAAATGATTGGCTACAAGAACTAGAGATATATTCACATTAAAAAAAATATGAAGACGAAATATTAAACGAAAAACTTGAGAGTCAATCAGTGAATTTCTCCAGATGTTTCGATAGAACTCTTATATAAAAATAGCAAAGCATACAAATAACCGTAATTGTAAAATCGATATAAGTAATTTATGAGCCAAATTGTTAAGATAAATAACCAACTAAAAAATCGCGTGTTTCTTATATATTGCAGTGAAAGTTAACGAAATGACTCAGACTCTCACACATCGACAACATCAATAGAAATGGCTTGATGCACGCAAAAAAACGCACTTGAAGATGGGAAACATTTCCCGAAACAAATTCTGCGAAAAGTAAATAATTAAAAATCGTGACTGGTAGCAGAAGATTTATTTATAAACAAACCTATAATTTTTTGGTTGTTAACCCGTTCCGATCTGACAGTGTAACCGTCTATAAATCAAATTCTTTATTAGTAATACGTCAAAAACTAACACATCCTCGCGCTTTATCTTTAACTTCAGATATTAGTTTCAGCAATAAAACGGTGAGGGGTTCATCAAAAACTTCCTAAACCATTTCTCACAATGCACTTCACTGATGAAGGACCCTGTGTTTTCATGCGGTTTTTCATATATCGCTCAACGATCTTCTGGAAGATCTTTAGTCGCAATTTCCTACTGCATTGTGTTGTGAATGTTTTCCACCATACTTGATCTTATTTACGCTCATGTGACCATGGCGTAAAGGGTTAGAGATAGAGAAGATGAACGACTTTGCCAAGATCACTAATAATAACCTTTCTTTTCGATAACAAGTTTCGGTAATCATCGTTACCATCTTCAGATGTGGAAAATATTTGGGCCTATACATCGCGACTACATTTAAAACAATTATATTATACAGTACCAGATACAATACAAAAGAAAAAAATTAAACATTTTAATGGATTTGTACGTCTGTCTGTGGTATTTGTAAAGTGTTAAATGCTATGTTAAGTCATCATCATCATCATCATTTAAGACTGATTATGCCTTTCAGCATTCAGTCTGGAGCATAGCCCCCCTTATAAAATTCCTCCATGATCCCCTATTCAGTGCTAACATTGGTGCCTCTTCTGATGTTAAACCTATTACTTCAAAAGCATTCTTAACCGATTCCAGGTACCTTCTCCTTGGTCTGCCCCGACTCCTCCTACCCTCTACTGCTGAACCCATGAGTCTCTTGGGTAACCTTGCTTCTCCCATGCGTGTAACATGACCCCACCATCTAAGCCTGTTCGCCCTGACTGCTACATCTATAGAGTTCATGCACAGTTTTTCTTTGATTTCCTCATTGTGGGCACCCTCCTGCCATTGTTCCCATATACTAGTACCTGCAATCATCCTAGCTACTTTCATATCCGTAACCTCAACCTTGTTGATAAGGTAACCTGAATCCACCCAGCTTTCGCTCCCATACAACAAAGTTGGTCGAAAGATTGAACGGTGCACAGATAACTTAGTCTTGATACTGACTTCCTTCTTGCAGAAGAGAGTAGATCGTAACTGAGCGCTCACTGCATTAGCTTTGCTACACCTCGCTTCCAGTTCTTTCACTATGTTGCCATCCTGGGAGAATATGCATCCTAAGTACTTGAAACCGTCCACCTGTTCTAACTTTGTTCCTTCTATTTGGCACTCAATCCGTTTATATTTCTTTCCCACTGACATTACTTTCGTTTTGGAGATGCTGATCTTCAAACCATAGTCCTTACATTTCTCCTCTAGCTCTGAAATATTACTTTCAATCGAATCTGCCATCACAACTAAGTCATCCGCATATGCAAGACTGCTTATTTTGTGTTCACATATCTTAATCTCATCCAGCCAGTCTACTGTTTTCAACATATGATCCATGCTACGTTAAGTGATCTATTGTATATCAGTTTGTGGTAACTGTACCAAATATAAATTCAGCTTTTACATAGGTAATTTGCATAATTAACGCTATACGAATAATCTTTATTGCCAACCTTAATTAATTATTATCAATAATTTTGTAAACATATGTTTAGATGTACTTTCGTCCATGTTTTAGTTAGCACACTGTAATGTAATGACATAATTTATTTTAATGAAAGAATATACATGCTACGATAGCGACCCCTGTCGGTCCAGTTGTCAACGTCTATCCTTTACTGCTCACCTCCTGCTAGCCTAGCGGCGCCCTAGCTGCAGCGATGTACTCTGTTGTGCGTGGCATAAGGCAGATGAATGTTGTAAACAAGTGTGTGTAGTTGTTTTAATTTTGACGTGCCAAAGCATCACTCTTCCATCTCATGGATATGTATCTGCCAAATCATGAGATTTGCTACTATAATAAATATGCAATAAAATTTGTCGAGGTGTGTTGTATTTCTGATTTTTTTCGTTTACATTGTATATGACACGGTGTACTACAATTGTTTTTTTGTATATTCACATTGTATAAATGTTTTCCTGATCTGGAGATAGTAACACTGATTACTGAAAACAATTATCGAGAATAAAGGTTATTATTAGCCATATTGGCAAAGAAGTTTATCTTTTCTAATGTATTATCATTCGTCACCTCTTGCGTCCTAGAATGAGTAAACTAAGAGAAGATGAGGAGAGAACGCTACTGTGAAACATGACACTTCCTTCTTCTTCAATTCCTTAGATACAGATTATGTAATTATCACTGTTATTGCGTCATCGAATTCTCAGTGCTGCAGATCTGTGCTTTAGATTGAAATGCCCCTTACAACACTGCTCTGCAAATAATAATGATCTGTTAAGAACTTATTCGTCATTATCAATCTGCAATCATTTCTCCCTTAGAAATACGAATAATGCTGGTTCTGCAAGGAGAATTTAGAACGGTATTCATTGAGGGCGTTGTCCAGGAAGGTAGTAAAATGAGATAATAAGCAGTCGCCGCTTGACGAAATTGGGAGACCTTGGAAGTCAATTGCGATAAGCAACCTTGTTGGAGTATTGTATGAAAGTTTATATCGCACAAACAGTTTTCTTTTGGGACCATACAATTTAGTTGGAAATACGCCATTGGCATCGGCGGTATTAGATTTTCTGTACAGAACTTGCTTTGGCGAAATTATGCCGGCTGATGTGTCGTCACGAATGGTGATAGTCATCTGTTGCCCAGGTGCAAGTGGAAACGAACTTTAATATTTAACCGAAATCGCTCCACGTACATTCTAACTGTGGACGGTTAACGAAATTTCAGCCCCGACCTTTGAATGCTAACCCCTGCACGAAACATTCATTAAGAAAATTGTCCCTGCTGCGAAATGCGCAGTGCGACGTTCGTTTCAAAAATCCTGGATTGCCGCGACTCGCTCGCCGAGCCAATTGGTCATTACTCGATAATTCGTCCTTTAAAATCGTTAGGCGCTTAGCCAATCAGCCGGCCATCACGCTGCGTATGAAAACGCACTTTTTCCCCCGGCAGCCCCTTTAAGTCACTTCTCGGATGGAGATTGCCACTGCGGCGTTCGCACGTGCTCTTCCTATTTGCCGCCCAATCACCGTTTACAAGTCTGTCGAGATTTTAATTTGGGCTCAGGAGGCAACGTTATTTGATTTCCATGTATGCGGTCGTAATTGGCTCTTTTTCGCATTTCGAATTCCATTACGGTCTAAGCCAGCCGATACAGTTTTACGGTTAGCACTCCTCCAAGTTTTTCTACTGGCTGGCAGGACTCTCTGCCGGTTTTAACCGCTGCAGAGTGCTGGTAGAGCAGTGTGCTGGCAACATGCCCCTCTGTACCCGCATCCGGTGACACCTAAGGGGTGAGGATGACACAGCGGCCTGTCTTTACCGTTGGTCCTTCAAGACCTGTTCGGACCATGTTTGTTTATTCCCTTAATTATGTGTGGCATCATGATACACTTTCATAGCTACATTTTGCGGCATAACTGGATACTGCCTGCAAAATTAATTGCGAATACACTTAGTAGCACGGAAGTAATACATTCAAACGTTGTGGATGATGAGGTGGTTTTTCACGCATAACATTGTTTATGACCTCATATATCCTGAACTATGACAGGTACGTGGTTTTTATTCCAACAGAAATTGGTGATTGAACTAAGGGATACGTGTTCTAAGTTTGGTTGAAAGTACAGAAGGAAATGTAGAACACACACACATCTATTTTTATAATATGTATAGATTATATTTGAATAGATCAGTAGTGTGTTTTGGCAAGGCGTCAAAACAATGTAACAAAATGATAAAAAAACGAATCTCAATCTTTCCATTGACCTATAGCATCCATTCCAAAGCTAACTCGCAGTAGCGAAGGACAACTTTCAGGGACTACTAACATCGGTAGTAGTATGACGTAGTCAATTATACGCATAAGCCATCGCTGGTTCTCTGGAAACTCGGAACTGAGCCCATATTTTTCGGCAGGTGGCATTGTCTTGCTGTATCGTTCGACACTGTCCAAGAACTACCATTCACATACTCAATGCGAGACGACGGAGTCGCTATTCATGTTTCGAGTGGAACGGATGCTTTTGAGTCCCATGCAAGAGAGCCCGGGTTCGGTTCCCAACCGGATTGGAGATTTTCTCTTCTCGGGTACTGGGTGTTGTCCTCATCATCATTTCATCCTCATCACCGGCGCGCAAGTCGTCCAATGTGGCGTCGACTGAAATAAGACCTGCACTTGGCGGCCGAATTTCCGCGGATGGAGCCTCTAGGCCAAAGATCCCATACGCTCATTTTTTTTATGTGAATAGTTTACAGATATTCAAATACGTCTTTGGAAGTTTTTCTTCGACTGGTAGGGCAGCCGTGAGTGATGAATCGATTTATTCACGGAGGGAAGTAAGTGGATAAGAAACAAGTGCATAAGCGCCTGTAGCTAGTGGTCAGCATCGACTCTTCTAGCTTGCTGCACCCCGCGTTGTATACGGAGATTTACTTCACCCGGGGAATGTGTATCTGTGGTGTCCCTAGAGTTTCATCTTATCTTCTTCATTAAGACGCCTAAGGCTGCCGATGTGATTACAAATAGAAAGACTTGGACCAGGCTGTCTAACAACTCCGGATGGTCTCTGATATTCGATCGAGAACAGTGGGACAGCAGCGGGACACGAAGTAACTGAAACCAACAGCTGTATTGTAATTCAGCCACTTTCTATGCCAGACCTTTGGTGGGCTTCCTACTGCTACGAAGGTAGGGAATCCAGTTGATTTTGGCCCTCGACTGCACTCGACTTTGTTGGTTGTACCGTTTCCATTTGGAAACTCCGTTAGTCTTTGTCAGTCTGGCCCATACGTTGATGGCAGGTTACGCTTGGGACCTGAAGATGACCCTTTTTGCCGTCGAAACTAGTAACACATTTTGGATATACGATGTAGGATTACAATACAGCTGTTGGTTTCAGCTATCATTAGTCAAGTGCCCCGGATGGTGTCTCCCCGTTAATAATGCCGTACCATCATTCCATTTCAGTAGATGAATCAGTATTGTCATTCTTAATCAAAATCATCCATTGACCGACTATATTATTATTTTGAAAAATTATTAAAGTTACCTTAAACCGTTGTTGAGTGATAGTTTAATAACATAATGGAGAACTTCACTGTGAAAGTGGAACAATGTATGAGAATGCCGGCCGAGCGGTTCTAGGCGCTACCGTCTGGAACCGCGCAACGGCTACGGTCGCAGGTTCGAATCCCGCCTCGGGCATGGATGTGTGTGACGTCCTTAGGTTGGTTAGGTTTAAGTAGTTCTAAGTTCTAGGTGA
This sequence comes from Schistocerca gregaria, assembly GCF_023897955.1. NCBI lineage: Eukaryota > Metazoa > Arthropoda > Insecta > Orthoptera > Acrididae > Schistocerca > Schistocerca gregaria. The sequence goes on along the minus strand of NC_064924.1, from coordinate 212,327,440 downwards.
CCTCAGTAGTTAAGCCCCATAGTGCTCAGAGCCATTTTTTTGCATAAGCATTTTTTGGTCTAGCCTTTGTAAGGAAGTTTGTTACTTATGAAGCCAAAGGAAAGAAACTTATTTTCGTTTTATGCAACCTTGTCAGGTTTTCTATGGGCAATGTTCTCCCTGTTAAACATTCCTTACCCATGTCCGATCGCCATGAAGAGGACTGTAGCGTCTACAAATTTACTTTCGGCGTTTTTTCTCGACGTCCGACGTCCGAGGCTTTATAATGAAAACTTACAAGAAACTTAGGACTGAAAGTACTGGTCACCGCTGACTACTACTTTCTATCATATTTTGGGAGGCATAGGAAACCATCGGCGAAAGAACAGGCCGTTTTTTGAAGAGAACCATCAACCGATGCAATTTTCAACTTTTTCATATGATGGGAAGCGTTGATCAGCCAGGCCGTGTGCCGTTGATTGAAAAAGATAACAGTCAGAAGGGACGTACCATTTCAACTTTTCAGGTTTGTTTGACGGGTCTTGCGTGTGGGTGTCGAGCATTGTCATGATGCAAGATCACCTTTTTATGTCTGTCTCTGTATTGTGGCCTTTTTGTCTTTCAGTGATAGATTCAAAGGCATCAGTTGCTTCCAATAACGATCTTCTGTGATTGTTTCCGTCGATTTCAGTAGCTTCGGAAACCCTCTCTCTTCCACTGCCATGCAAGTCTTCGACGTCAAAAACGCCGTTCTTGAAGCGTTGAAATCATTCTCTGCAAGTTCTTTCACTAACAGGTGTCTCACCATAGACCTTACCCAGAAGTTTATGAACCTCATCTGCAGATTTATTCATCTTAAAGCAGAAATCCAAACTTCCTGCAAATGACGAGAACTAGGCTAGTAACATGACATATTCAATCGAGAATAACATTATGATACAATCTAAAATGGTTCAAATAGCTCTGAGCACTATGCGACTTAACTTCTGAGGTCATCAGACGCCTAGAACTTAGAACTAATTAAACCTAACTAACCTAAGGACATCACAAATATCCATGCCCGAGGCAGGATTCGAACCTGCGATCGTAGTGGACGCTCGGCTCCAGACTGTAGCGCCTAGAACCGCACGGCCACTCCGGCCGGCTATGATACAATCACATATCGACTAATATTTTGATGGCGTTATGTTTACTCATGGCAAAATTAATTTTATAACACTTAAACCTGCCACCTGCAGCATCACTTGCCATTACTATCATTTATTACAAAACGAAGGAAGCGAAGTTGTAGATCTAATAAGAATCAGCAACATACAAGAGGAGGGATGTTACAAACTGGACTCTGCAAAGGTGAGAACAAGACGGGTTCGGTAAGTTAAAATCATGTGCAGAATATATACAGTATCTCAAAACAATCCTCATATGCAAAGACGTAAGAACTTCATCTCCCTTAGCAACCTTCGTCGATTCCCAAAAGGCCCACGGCTCGGTAGATAAATACTATCTCTTCCAGACGCAACCTGATCTAGATCGGTACCACAATATCTTGATCCTTGTGAAATCGGCCTTTACCAGTACGACGACCAAAGAGAGAGGAACAGTCAAGGAACTTCGAGATCAGAAATGGTCCCCATTTCTCATCAACTGCCCGCTAGAGACAGTTGCCAGTGAGTGGAGGATGACACAAACGGGTCTGGACTGAGTATCGGTTACAAAAAGGAGTTGTTAGACAGTCTGCTTCGCAGGTAGCCTCATATTTTTAGTCTGCAGTGTTGAAGAAGTTATCAGCTCTCCATCTACATCTACATCTACATCCATACTCCGCAAGCCACCTGACGGTGTGTGGCGGAGGGTACCCTGAGTACCTCTATCGGTTCTCACTTCTATTCCAGTCTCGTATAGTACATGGAAAGAAGGATTGTCGGTATGCTTCTGTGTGGGCTCTAATCTCTCTGATTTTATCCTCGTGGTCTCTTCGCGAGGTATACTGCTTGACTCTTCCGTGAAGGTATGTTCTCGAAACTTTAACAAAAGCCCGTAACGAGCTACTGAGCGTCTCTCCTGCAGAGTCTTCCACTGGAGTTTATCTATTATCTCCGTAACGCTTTCGTGATTACTAAATGATCCTGTAACGAAGCGCGCTGCTCTCCGTTGGATCTTCCCTATCTCTTCTATCAACCCTATCTGGTGCGGATCCCACATTGCTGAGCAGTATTCAAGCAGTGGGCGAACAAGCGTACTGTAACCTACTTCCTTTGTTGTCGGATTGCATTTCCTTAGGATTCTTCCAATGAATCTCAGTCTGGCATCTGCTTTACCGACGATCAACTTTATATGATCATTCCATTTTAAATCACTCCTAATGCGTACTCCCAGATAATTTATGGAATTAACTGCTTCCAGTTGCTGATCTGCTATTTTGTAGCTAAATGATAAGGGGCCTATCTTTCTATGTATTCGCATCACATTACACTTGTCTACATTGATATTCAGTTGCCATTCCGTGCACCATGCGTCAATTCGCTGCAGATCCTCCTGCATTTCAGTACAATTTTCCGTTGTTGCAACCTCTCGATACACCACAGCATCATCTGGAAAAAGCCTCAGTGAACTTCCGATGTCATCCACCAGGTCATTTATGTATATTGTGAATAGCAACGGTCCTATGACACTCCCCTGCGGCACACCTGAAATCACTCTTACTTCGGAAGACTTCTCTCCATTGAGAATGACATGCTGCGTTCTGTTATCTAGGAACTCCTCAATCCAATCACACAATTGATCTGATAGTCCGTATGCTCTTGCTTTGTTCATTAAACGACTGTGGGGAACTGTGTCAAACGCCTTGCGGAAGTCAAGAAACACGACATCTACCTGTGAACCCGTGTCTAAGGCCCTCTGAGTCTCGTGGACGAATAGCGCGAGCTGGGTTTCACACGACCGTCTTTTTCGAAACCCATGCTGATTCCTACAGAGTACATTTCTAGTCTCCAGAAAAGACATTATACTCGAACATAATAAGTGTTCCAAAATTCTACAACTGATCGACGTTAGAGATATAGGTCTATAGTTCTGCACATCTGTTTGACGTCCCTTCTTGAAAACGGGGATGACCTGTGCCATTTTCCAATCCTTTGGAACGCTTCGCTCATCTAGAGACCTACGGTACACCGCTGCAAGAAGGGGGGCAAGTTCCTTCGCGTACTCTGTGTAAAATCGAACTGGTATCCCATCAGGACCAGCGGCCTTTCCTCTTTTGAGCGATTTTAATTGTTTCTCTATCTGTCGTCTATTTCGATATCTACCATTTTGTCAACTGTGCGACAATCTAGAGAAGGAAGCACAGTGCAGTCTTCCTATGTGAAACAGCTTTGGAAGAAGACATTTAGTATTTCGGCCTTTAGTCTGTCATCCTCTGTTTCAGTACCATTTTGGTCACAGAGTGTCTGGACATTTTGTTTTGATCCACCTACCGGACATTTTGTTTTGATCCACCTACCGCTTTGACATAGGACCAAAATTTCTTAGGATTTTCTGCCAAGTCAGTACATAGAACTTTACTTTCGAATTCATTGAAAGCCTCTCGCATAGCCCTCCTCACACTACATTTCGCTTGGCGTAATTTTTATTTGTCTGCAAGGCTTTGGCTATGTTTATGTTTGCTGTGAAGTTCCGTTTGCTTCCGCAGCAGTTTTCTAACTCGGTTGTTGTACCACGGTGGCTCTTTCCCATCTCTTACGATCTTGCTTGGCACATACTCATCTAACGCATATTGTACGATGGTTTTGAACTTTGTCCACTGATCCTCAACACTATCTGTACTTGAGACAAAATTTTTATGTTGAGCCGTCACGTACTCTATACTCTGCTTTTTGTCACTTTTGCTAAACAGAAAAATCTTCCTACTTTTTTTAATATTTCTATTTACGGCTGAAATCATCGATGCAGTAACCGCTTTATGATCGCTGATTCCCTGTTCTGCATTAACTGATTCAAATAGTTCGGGTCTGTTTGTTACCAGAAGGTCTAATATGTTATCGCCACGAGTCGGTTCTCTGTTTAACTGCTCAAAGTAGTTTTCAGATAAAGCACTTAAAAGTATTTCACTGGATTCTTTGTCCCTGCCACCCGTTATGAACGTTTGAGTCTCCCAGTCTATATCCGGCAAATTAAAATCTCCACCCAGAACTATAACATGGTGGGGAAATCTACTCGAAATATTTTCCAAATTATTTTTCAGGTGCTGAGCCACAACAGCTGCTGAGCCCGGGGGCCTATAGAGACATCCAATTACCATGTCTGAGCCTGCCTTAACCGTGACCTTCACCCAAATCATTTCACAATTCGAATCTCCGTCAATTTCCTTCGATACTATTGCACTTCTTATCGCTATAAGCACGCCTCCCCCTTCACTAACCAGCCTGTCTCTTCGGTATACATTCCAATCAGAGTTTAGGATATCATTACTGTTTACATGTGGTTTCAGCCAACTTTCTGTCCCTAGTAGTATATGGGCGTTGTGACCGTTTATTAATGAGAGCAGTTCTGGGACCTTTCTATAGACGCTCCTGCAGTTTACTATTAGCACATTAATATTGTTATTTCCTGTTGCATTTTGCCTACTCCTGCCTTGCCGCGTCTCAGGAGGCGTCTTGTCGGTCCTAGGGAGGAAATTCTCTAACCTAAAAAAACCCCATGTGCACTCCACACGTACTCCGCTTCCCTCGTAGCCGCTTCCGGCGTGTAGTGCACGCCTGACCTATTCAGGGGGACCCTACATTTCTCCACCCGATAGCGGAGGTCGAGAAATTTGCACCCCAGCTCTCCGCAGAATCGTCTGAGCCTCTGGTTTAAGCCATCCACTCGGCTCCAAACCAGAGGACAGCGATCGGTTCTGGGAACGATACTACAAATAGTTAGCTCTGATTCCACACCGCGAGCGAGGCTTTTCGCCTTCACCAACTCCGCCAACTGCCTGTACGAACTGAGGATGACCTCTGAACCCAGACGGCAGGAGTCATTGGTGCCGACATGAGCAACAATTTGCAGTCGGGTGCACCCAGTGCTCTCTCTATCGCTGGCGGCAGGGCCTCCTCCACATCTCGGATGAGACACCCCGGCAAGCAGAGAGAGTGAATACTGGCCTTCTTCCCCGACCTTTCCGCTATTTCCCTAAGGGGCTCCATCACCCGCCTAACGTTGGAGCTCCCAATAACTAATAACCACTAATAGCCACATGTCCACTCACAGGCAGAGCGGGCGATGCCACACGGCCAGCCTCCACATTTACCCTCCGCCTCGAGCGCCGCGAACGCCGCTGAACCCGCCACTCCCTTGGGGAGAGGGTGGCCCAACCGCGCCCGGTACCCGCGAAGATGTCTCGACAGCAGGGACAGTGGGTGAAGCATGTAACACCTGGGGTGTACCTTGCGACGCACCAGACTCCCCACTGCCGCTACACTCCGAGGCAGCAGCCTGAAGACGGCTGACCGCGGCCATCAACACGCTCAGCTGTTCGCGAAGAGTGGCCAGCTCCTCCTGCGTCCGTACACGGCAGTCACACATCCTATCCATCCTAAGGAATCAATTTACTGAAGAGACTTAATCAACTTTTAACTAGACTGCTAATTCACTAAAGGCGGCTGATTATTGACTAAACTGTGATTGCTAGCCACTTCTTGTAGAAAATAATGAAAATAGCACTACCTGTCTCTCGACTGTATTCAAAACAAACACTAGCAGTACTGGCACTATGACTGATTAAAGGGACTCTCTCTGACTGTATTCAAAACTAACACGAAATCTATGGAACACTATTACTAGCACTCGACAAAGCTTCCTAAAAGCAAAACCACGCCGAAGAAGAAGTGACAAGTAAGAAAAATAAAGCTCACCGTCAATAAGATAGAATTCATCACAAATATCGGAGATGCACGAGACAAAATGCCGTTGGGTAGCCTTCTTCAATGCGGAGGCACAAATGCGTCCGACCTCCTGCGGCAACCTCAGAGTGGAAATGGAGCAAATGGACAGGGACTGCAGGTAGGTTGCGCTCGATGAGAGTGTGGATTGGCCGAGACAGTCCGTGCAGTTGCGACAACGCTGTATCCCGGATGGCGCAGTGGTTAACGCACATGCCTAGTAAGCAGGAGAGCCTGGGTTTGAATCCAGGTCCGGTACACATTTTTCACTCATCATTGCTAATTCCGCTTAGTGTCCTGATGCAACTAACAGCAGTCCCTACCTTTCCCTTCTTCCCCCATTCATCTTCAATATACACATTCTGCATGATGTCTGTTCTTTCGGACATGTCCGAATCCCAGAGAGCGAATATGGAGGAAATGGACAGGGAGTGGATAGGTGGCGCTCGATGGTAGTGTGAATCGGCGGCGAGGCATGCCGAGATAGTCCTCGCAGTTGCAATAATGCTGTATCCCGAGTGGCACAGTGGCTAATGCATCTGCCTTGTAAACAGGAGATCCCAGGTTCGAATGCCGCCGCTGATTCCGCGTAATTTCCCAATGCAGCTGACCAGTGATCTCGTCCCCTCGTCCCTATATAAGCTTCAGTGGATATAGGGAGATTGGGAAGGAACGGTCAATATTTTAAACAGTGATAGTATAAGTAATTCTAAACAAAAAGTGTAATATGAACATATGTCTGTAAATGCTGCGTTAGGGAGGTATGGGCATTGAAAGGAAATTTAAAGGAAATTTAATTCTGCAAAGCTGATGTGCATAACACGAACTTATACGCAATACAACTGGACCTTAATGTGATAATTTTGCAAATAATGCACGGGTACAGGTCACGTTTACGGTAGGCAACCTACCACGTATTATGGTCATGTAACGTACGTAGTACAATCACCCATTTTTTGCGCAGTTGTGCCGTGTAACCCGCATTGTGTAGTCTACCAGCGACGGATCCCTTAGCTGTGTAGTGTATGGTTTTACTGTGTTCGTACAAGCGCTGCTAACAATGCCACACCTCTACAGGAATGAGGAATATGCAGATATGGTGTATGTTTATGGCTTCTGCGACGGTAGTGATACAGCTGGAAGAATACCACAGGCGCTTTCCGATTCGACAATTACCTGATCGCAGGGTGTTTAGCAAAGTTTTTATCGCTTTGCGTGCTACTGGCTCTCGTAGACATTTTTCGCCCGAGCGTGAACGTCAACGATCTTTGCAAGAACAAGAAGAAGTGTTGAGCGAAGTCCCGGTACGAGCATACGAAGAATGTCACTGCATATGAATGTCCCACAGACACGTGTATGGGCAGGCGGGAGTGGCCGAGCGGTTCTAGGCGCTACAGTCTGGAACCGCGCGACCGCTACGGTCGCAGGTTCGAATCCTGCGCCGGGAATGGGTGTGTGTGATGTCCTTAGGTTAGTTAGGTTTAAGTAGTTCTAAGTTCTATGGGACTGATGACCTCAAAAGTTAAGTCCCATAGTGCTCAGAGCCATTTGAACACGTGCATGGGAAACTTTACATGCGGAAAACCTGTATCCATTTCACCTACAGCGTGTCCAAAATCCCCACCTTGGCGACGATGCCCAACGAATTCAGTTCTGTCACTGGCTAACTGAGAATAGTCATTTGCTTCCATACATGCTATTCACTGGCGAAGCCCAGTTTTCACGACATGGAATAAACGACACATTTAATAATCATAGATGATCACGGGAAAATACTCATGCTTCAGTGGATAGCAATTTCCAAGTTCGTTTTGCCATAAATGTTTGGTGCGGCATGATCGGTAACCTTTTGACAGGTCCGTTTGTTATCAATCTGCGAATGACGGGAGAGAGGTACCTGCATTTTTTGGAAGACGTTCCTTTAGCCAATCTAGCTGGAACGTGCTTTCAACATGACGGTACACCTCCACATGTTACGTTACGTGTGAAGGACCATCTCAGCAGCATCTACCCTAATCGCTGGATTGGCCGTGACGGTGCTATTAACTGACCTTCAAGATCACTTGACCTTACACCTTTAGATTTCTGTTTATGGGGTTGGATGGAATCAGAGGTGCACAAAGTAAAAGCTGCTTCGTCGCCTCATGGACGCTGCTGAATCGATTATAAACCAACCACAGGCAACTGAACAAGCAACACAACATGTTATCGCTCGAGCGTAAAAGTGCATTGAGGTTAATGGTGAGATATTCGAACCTGTTCTGTGAACTGAACATCTGTACGATAAGTGTTAAAGCCGTTTATAAAAGACGTGGTACGTCTTTTTCCACTGAATACATTAACACGCATGTTGTAATGCATTATGTACTAAGTGCAAAAGAAATCAACATTATGCAAAAATGTGCAACGTAACTGTATTTCTCTGTATCATTGTTTTCAGAAAAATCACGTTACGTTCCAGTTGTATTGCGTATACCTTCACGCAGAACTGAAGTTCCTTTCAATACCCATACGTCCCTAAACAAGCGTTTGCGGACCTATGTTCTTATAACATTTTTTGTTCAGAATTACATATACTAACACTGTGTAAAATACTGGCCTTTCATCTCATATCTTTCAGGAAACATTCCTCACACACAAAGAAAGAAAATATGTTATGTGGACATGTGTCCGGAAACGCTTACTTGCCATGTTATAGCTCATTTTATTACTTCTATTCAAATCACATTAATCAAGGAATGGAAACAAACAGCAACAGAACGTACCAGCGTGACTTCAAACACTTTGTTACAGGAAATGTTCAAAATGTCCTCCGTTAGCGAGAATACATGCATCCACCCTCCGTAGCATGGAATCCCTGATGCGCTGGTGCAGCCCTGGAGAATGGCGTGTTGTATCACAGCAGTCCACAATACGAGCACGAAGAGTCTCTACATTTGGTACCGGGCTTGCGTAGACAAGAGCTTTCAAATGCCTCCATAAATGAAAGTCGAGAGGGTTGAGGTCAGGAGAGCGTGGAGGCCATGGAATTGGTTCGCCTCTACCAATCCATCGGTCACTGAATCTGTTGTTGAGAAGCGTACGAACACTTCGACTGAAATGTGCATGAGCTCCATCGTGCATGAGCCACATGTTGTGTCGTACTTGTTAAGGTACATGTTCTAGCAACACAGGTAGAGTATCCCGTATGATAACGTGCTCCATTGAGCGTAGGTGGAAGAACATGGGGTCCAATTAAGACATCACCAACAATGCCTGCCCAAACGTTCACACAAAATCTGTGTTGATGACGTGATTGCACAATTACGTGCGGATTGTCATCAGCCCACACATATTGATTGTGAAAATTTACAATGTGATCACGTTGGAATGAAGCCTCATCCGTAAAGAGAACATTTGCACTGAAATGAGGATTGACACATTGTTGGATGAACCATTCGCAGAAGAGTACCCGTGGAGGCCAGTCAGCTGCTGATAGTGCCTGCACACGATGTACGTTGTACGGAAACAACTGGTTCTCCCGTACCACTCTCCATACAGTGACGTGGTCAACGTTACCTTGTACAGCAGCGACTTCTCTGACACTGACATTAGGGTTATCGTCAACTGCACGAAGACTTGCCTCGTCCATTGCAGGTGTCCTCGTCGTTCTAGGTCTTCCCGAATCGCGAGTCATAGGCTGGAATGTTCCGTGCTCCCTAAGACGCCGATCAATTGCTTCGAACATCTTCCTGTCGGGACACCTTCGTTCTGGAATCTGTCTCGATACAAACGCATTTGTAAACATCGCACTGACTGCAAAAACACGTTCGTGATGAATACTAACCTGTTGAAGCTATGTGCTGATGTGCTTGATACTAGTACTGTAGAGCAATGAGTCACATGTCAACACAAGCACGGAAGTCAACATTACCTTTCTTCAATTAGGCCAACTGGCGGTGAATCGAGGAAGTACAGTACATACTGACAAAACTAAAATGAGCTCTAACATCGAAATTAAGCTTTTCCGGACACGTGTCCACATAACATCTTTTCTTTATTTGTGTGTGAGGAATGTTTCCTGAAAGTTTGGCCGTACCCTTTTGTAACTCCCTGTATACATTACTGGTGAATTATTCTTGTGTTTTACATTATTATTGTCTAAATTAATCTAACACTAGTATCATATTGTCAGTTTCGCAGGCTTGGTTAGCTAGCCATATTGTATGAATACCATGTTGTCAGTTTCGCAGACTTGGATAGTTAGCCATATTGTATGCTTAACCAGCTCCTGGGTGTCCGACGGTCAACAAATTGTTCTGGTGTGTCTCAGAAGCTGGGCGATTTGTCGACGGGAGAGACAGCAGGCGCAGTGCTGGGCAAAGGCCGGTACTAGCACCTCCATGGGACCACTGTTCCCTGCCGAGCTGTGGTGCGGTTCATCGGTCACTTAACTTCTTACGCTTACTGCGACACTATGCCCCGGGGATCTTCTTAATTTTCCGTTCCTCGCTAAAAAGTTAAAACTTTATTGCAAGTTTAGTTCACCACATACATACACAGAATTGTTGCCAATTTGCCGAACGTTGAGGCCCGTACAGGCCTGCTTGCTGTCACTGTTTTTACATTTGTTATATAACTGGTATCTACCACCGTGGCTTAGTTGTTTTGAAGCGGGGCATTTACTCTCTTACATTGTTTTGGAAGTTGTGAAATATCTTGACCTATTTCTGTTAAAGCGGTTTCTTTTTAATTTTTTAAAAAGGGGATATTTCTAATCCTTCTGGGACTCTGTATTTATCTTCATCTCGTTTTAATACTTAAATAATTTTAAGGCAGTTTCTATGCCCTCTGGTACTTCGTGGTTATTGATTTTGATCTTGTTGTAAATTTTTTAAGAGAGAATTTTAAAGTACATTCCGGGCCTTCAGGCACTCTGTGATCACTGAAGTTGATCTTGTTATAATTATTTTTTAAAAAAAGATCAATTTGAAAGCAAATTTTTAACCCCTCCTGGCGCTCTGTGATAACTGGTTGTTGTTAACCGGCTTTCTCTTCATTCCATTGAAAAGGAAAATATTAAATATTTGCGCGAAATAAATCTAGATGTTGACAACCATAAGAGATGCTGAACCTGGGGTTTGGCCCTTCCATGAATTCCTGCCGCCGCCGATGAAAGATCATTTCATATAGTATCATGGTGCTAGTTTTCAACAGTCAGGACAATACTAGTTCGCACATGTTACTTGTCTCTGAACTGTCTACATCATGTTGAGGTATTCCAGTCACCAGTACGATCACCAGATCTATCCTCAATAGGACACTTGTAGAAGGTACTCGGACGTCTACGTTGCTCGAGTGCCAGCCAGGATATGACGCACCGGTTATAACAGCTGTGAGGGCCCTCTTGCCTCGGAAGAGGATACCCTCCCCAACAGAAGCAGTGCACGCATCCAACCCAGAAGGGGTGCAGCATCGTACTGGTAAGTCGACTCATGCTGCCAAGTTCTTTATAAATATAACTCGAAATCGCAGCCACTAAACAACACTACATAGCCTCCGAATCCGTGAAGTTGCATTTCGTTTCCTCCTCCAGTTCGTCGTCCTTCCCTTTCTTTGTTAGGCAGTGTACATAAAAATATCAAACATAAAGAAATGTTGCCTTTGTCATTTACATCGCAGTAATGTTTCGTATGTAGGGAGAGGAATCCCTAACTGAGGAAAAATCGTATTTTGTAGTAAATCAATGAAAGAATTGATAGTACTTGTTGTTTATCAGGTTGTGCGCAAGAATACGAGTATAACATTGTGAATTAAAGCTATAATGTGCACCGTGAAAACAATTTCAGATACAAAGTTTTGTAAATGTTGAAGGGTGGGGGGGGGGGGGGGGAGGGCGCCTTAAGTTAAAATTCTGATTGCTTGGAAAAGCATGTGTGCTCAAACTGTTTATGCTACAGCTAGTGGAACAAGTGTGTTCTAAAGTTACACAAAGGAGAACACCGACACATCAAATCACAACTTGATAGTACACCATATTATGTTTATCCTATCTAACCAGGAAAGCTGTGGAACACGTCAAGTGTGTTGTGATGGAAGTCAGATCTGCTTTTAACAAAAATTTTATTTATACTGGAGGTGAACAAGATGATTTGAAAAATTATTTGCCTTTAACATAATTTTTAGTTTTACTTTTTATGAAACAGAGCTTAACTGTATTAACTCTACTCTCTGCAAAATCCAATTTTTTCTCTTAAAATTGGGCAAATTTTAAACAAACTTTGACAATCAAAGATACAGTCAATCTGCTTTCACAGAGATTTTTCTCTTAATTTGAGCAAATATCAAACAAACTTTGATGATGAAAAAATTAATGAATTAGTTCAACCAGCTGAATGAGATTAGCACTGTTGGAGGAACCCTAACTTGGACGATGGAAGAAATAAACGAATTGACCTTGGAATTAGTTTGATCAGTTGCATGAGATTAACACTGTGAGAGGAACCCCATGGAAGGAAGACTTTATGGAAGCAATAGCACCCATATATCCTCACCATGCAGCTATCTGACGCAAGACTGAAGGAGCTAAATTCAGTTTCGAGTGAAGTCAATAACCTAGATATCGCACTGAAACATATGGAAAGAAAATTGCTCAGATTCCTGATCATGCTACCAGGAATTTCAAAACCTCGCCTCTGATCAAAGACAGCTGAATACTGCAAATAGCCACAGATGGCCAGCAGCTTCCGTCTCTCTCGGTCAGTGTTCTCCCCTATTCTCTGGGATATCCTTCCTACTGTGCAGCTCCCAAATTCTCAAAAGACTCGTAGGCTATTAGCAATATGACGTCCAACGAATCGTACAAAATTTTCGAAAAATCGGGGAAAACGCAGGAGAGCTCCACCCACCCAACCCCATCCACCTGGTGCATACACAATGCACAATATCCTTCTCGGAGTTGGTACTAATGTGAATCCGGGTTATTACCGATTGGCCGATTTGTCAGTGCCCTATGTTAGAAAAACCGATGCAATCTCATTGGGTGAATCCATATTTTGGGGCGAAAAACCAGAGGCGCTGCGCCAACTCTTTTATTAGTTCCGTGGCGTTGATCCGCAAGACCCAAGCATGGAGAGACTTGCGAATCGGACCAAATATATACAGAGGGTGGCGGGGCAGGCGCTTCTGTCATTCTCTTGATGTTGTTCGCTAACATGGAAAAGGCGGTAGTGTGGGGCGTTCAGACTGACCACTCATGAGGGAGGACAGTGGTAAGATTAATGCGCTAGTATTAGTCTTAGACGTAGGAAAGGGGAATTTTGTTAAAATTCAGTAAAGGCGCTGTTGGGCGATGAAGTCTGGACCGCTGGCAGTGTGTGGTAATAGTCGGCAGCCAGTAGGCCAGGCAGAGTAAACATGGCGCAGGACTGTAGCAGCGTATTGCACGTAAGATTTTTTGGTGTGAAGCAACAGCAAGGTAGGCAACTGCAGCGTTGCTTGAAGTTATTGCAATGTATGAGGCGAGGCAATAGGCCAGAGCCGGAGTGGCGATGCGCAAATGGCTGACGTATGGGAATTTACCAGCCTGCCGCGGTGGTCTCGCGGTTCTAGACGCTCAGTCCGGATCAGCGCGACTGTTACGGTCGCAGGTTCGAATCCTGCCTCGGGCATGGATGTGTGTGATGTCCTTAGGTTAGTTAGGTTTAAGTAGTTCTAAGTTCTAGGGGACTGATGACCACAGATGTTAAGTCCCATAGTGCTCAGAACCATCTGAACCATTTTTTTTTGACAGTTTACCCCTGCCGTAGTTTCTGTCCCTCTCTGACGATACGACAGAAGCGAGGAGGAAAGCAGTACAAATAGTCAGCTTGAGAGTGTGCCAGGTCACTCGAGACTCGGGACAGATCTGTGCTGGTCTACAATTTTATGGGCCAGTCTGGCAGCGATGTTGTAATTATCCTGTGTAAATCTGTACTTTATTTCTTTGTGCTTGTTCGGGCTGTATACCGCCTCCGGGGATGCAACACCAGGGAGGGACGGAACGGCATCCGGGTACTTGGAGACTGCACGGTCTGCCTGAAGGAGGGCAGAGACACCGGTCTGCAGCGGGTCCAGGATGGGCCACGTTTGCTTCCCACTTGGCGTACCAGGGTCCGGCTGAGGCGTACACTCTGGGGGAAGGGGGGGGGGGGGGGCGTGGCAGCGCTACAGCGGCGCCAGAGGCGGCGACAGGTGTCGCCATCCAGCAAGTACCACTAGCGGCTAGTTGTGGCCCAGCATCCAGAGGGGCGTGGGTTTGAGTCCGGTCCTATCCAGGGAGCAGCAGCGGCCTAGGGCCACGGGTCACCAGTACAACCACCTTCGTCCCATGGTCGGACAGAGCAGACCAAACGGGGAGGAGGGCGGCGGGGACCAGGGACTGTGACAGTTTCCAGAATCGCAGGCAGATACGCAACGCAAGACGCGACGCCTCAGCGGACAGCGACAAGGCAGTGTGCGGCCGCCGTCCAGCTGAGTGGCCTTGATGACAGAGCAGGGGTGTCAGCATACCAGGAGTTACTGAGCCGGCTGGACTTGCGGGACAATGCTGCGGGGAGCAAACTGACATTATGCTGCACCCATCGTAGTACTGTAAATTATGTGAATAAAACAATGCTTCCAAATACTGCTGTATCACTCGGCACTGCCCCTTGATGCTCTTGAACTTCCTCGGCCACCTGACAAAATACGGCGCAGTGGGTCCCGGCTTCAGCTCGGCCATCTGGAGTCCCGGGTTCGACAATCGATAGCCCCGCAACAAGATTAACCGATGGCCATCTCTGTCCCTACACTAGGATCCTTAGCCCATCCAGTGACCGCCTGCCAGATGTAAAGCTTTTCACTTCCAGCATATAGTCGACTGAGTGACAGCTAAGAATGTGATGATTGTAAAACTGAATCAGTATCACACAGTGATATGTTACAATCATGTCACAGTGCTTTGTTATTATTTCATACCAACGCCCCTCATGGAGTAAGATGAACCAGGAGTGATCCAATGTACCTTCATCTGGCAAAATGTTTAAAAACAGGTAAAAAGTAAACAGTATATTTAAAGTGTGAAGTATTTACCTAGGTTTTTAAAATTAATAAAAGATGAGTGTGACTGATGGTATTTGTATAAAATTAAACTCGTGATTCCCACTATTTTTTCCTCACATATAACAATATAAAAAAGAAATAATGAAAATATAAAGACAGTCTTAAATAAAAAGTGTACCTTCACTCTTAGTTGCCATTGTTGCACCGGTAAAATGTATTTATGGGAGGGATATATCATGTATTAGGAAGAGCTGTGAGGTTTGGGTTCGTTGCGCCTATGGAGATGTGGCTAGGTGTACGGGAGAGTCATGGGAAGACAGGAAGAGCTAGGAGACTGCAGAGTGAGCAGAACTGCAATGGGAAGAAGATAAGGATGCGGAAATACGAAGTGAGACGGATGGAAAAAGAGACCATTTGTGGGATGAGATAGGTGAGGAAGAGTCATAGTTAATAGGAATTGGTCCGAATTTCATAGACATCGAAACGGAGTTGGTTGAAGTTTCGTTGGGAAAGAATATGAAGTGTGTGTAAGAGTACCGTTGTTGGAATGTGTCGAAATAGGTGCAGGGTTGGAAGAGGGAAGCAGCAGAATTGTAGGAGTCGAGTTTGCGGATAGTGTAGGATGTATAGAGGTGATCAATGAGGAGAGGTGAGACTGGTGAGATGTTAAACGATGCTTTTGGGAGAGGAAAACAGATGCCGAAAACGAGAAGAATATGTGGCGTTTATGGACTTGGAGTGTGTGATAGAACTTTGGTGGGGTGGGCATCCGTGCAACATTGATATTGGAGGAGATACGACTGATCACGGTTTTTTAGGTGTAGAGGACAGCGAAGTGGGCGATCCCCATGTACAACCAGTTAGTAGTTTTACTCTATTGTAGGATTTTTGTTGGTTAGTTATCATGTACAGCCAGTTAGTAGTTTTGCTCTATTGTGGATTTTTTGTTGGTTGGTTAGTATTTAGGGATTTCCATCCTAGTTGTCAGCCGAGTGTTAATCCAAGATATTTTAATGTGTTAGTTAGTAGAATCCGATCGTCATAAATTTTTTGGTAGCAGTTAAAGGGGTGGTTCGCCTATAATTACAGTCTGAGTTTTGTAAAGTGTTATCTCGAGGAACCACTAGCTACGCCAGCAGGGTAAGCTGTTAGTGGAGTTCGAGGGATGTTTGGAATTTCAGCAAGGCAAGGTAGAGGAACAGGCAAGTATTGCCATCAACGTTCTGAAGGACGTGGATCATTGAGCTGTTTTGGGCAAATCGGCTGTATAGTGAATATGAAGGAGAGGAGAGAGGATGTGCCTTGCAGCACGTCTGCACTACGACGGAAGCCATGGGAGTTAGTATAATTAAGAGTGACAAAGGATGGATGATTCGTTAGACAGGATGCGATAAGGTGGACATTGGAAGTGCATACGTCATTAGGAGTGCATGCGTCTGGAGTTTGGAAAAAGGTACAAATGGTTCAAATGGCTCTGAGCGCTATTGGACTTAACTGCTGAGTTCATCAGTCCCTATAACTTAGAACTACTTAAACCTAACTAACCTAAGGATATCACACACATCCATGCCCGATGCAGGATTCTAACCTGCGACCGTAGGGGTCGCACGATTCCAGACTGTAGCGTCTAGAACCGCTCGGCCACTCTGGCCGGCTTGGAAAAAAGACCGGAGGTTATAGGAGTGTTTATTGAGAAACAGCGCAATTACTTAACAGAAGGAAGCAATGAGTTCGAAACGACCGTGTCAGGGACTGTAGCTTGCAGTAATGATAGGGAACACTTTAGTGTGGTGATGGATGAGAAAATGTGTGCGGGCAGCAGCGTTGCCGCGGGACATGAGCAGGCGTTCTTTTTATCTCGCCGCGTGCTCCCTTCGCCCTGCCGTCGTTGGCAGCAGCTGCGATTCCCACGGCGCTCTCTGCCGATAAATGTTTATTGTCGCGTTAACTGCCGGCCGCAATGACGATAAAATCGCATTATTACCTACGGCCGTAAAGCGATAGCAGAGCACGCCCCCAAGCACATTTCTGCGGATGTGGCAACCGGCGCTGACTCACTCGCAGCTGACCGCCGATGCTTTCTTTCTCCTAATGACCTCGTGACGAGTCGGTGAAGAAGAAACGATAATGTAGCGTGGACTTCATCTATCACTCGAAAAATTGTACTGTCACGTAAGAGCACTCCAAAACAGAGTCCGGTTCCTGATCTAGATTGCTGACTACTAAAAATGGAGCACCAAGAAGGAGAGGTGTCGGACAAAAGTATGGAAACATAGCGCACAATGAGTGTGCTTGAACGTAAACTGAGAGTCTAGCCAAGCCTTCTGCTGGTGCTGTTGTATTTAACCACGAAAGGCATCTGTGCAACATGCTCAGTAGGATGCTAGTATCAGTCGTAGTCGCAAGGGTTTTCTATGTAATTGTGAGTGCCTTATGTCAGAGATAAGTGAATTCGAACGTGAGCAAATTGGTGATGCTCGTATGGCGGGTGCTTCCATAAACAAGGTAGCCGAATTGTTTGGCGTTTCAAGAGGCATGATGGAGAGACGTCTACAGACGTTAAAGGAACCTCCCACATGGGAGTGTTATGGGACCATTGCGTTTCACAATATATACAAATGACCTAGTAGATAGTGTCGGAAGTTCCATCCAGCATTTCGCGGATGATGCTGTAGTATGGCTCTGAGCACTACGGGACTTAACATGTATGGTCATCAGTCCCCTAGAACTTAGAACTACTTAAACCTAACTAACCTAAGGACAACACACAACACCCAGCCATCACGAGGCAGAGAAAATCCCTGACCCCGCCGGGAATCGAACCCGGGAACCCGGGAGTGGGAAGCGAGAACGCTACCGCAAGACCACGAGATGCGGGCGATAATGTAGTATATAGAGAAGTTGCAGCATAAGGAAACTGCAGCGAAATGCAGGAAGATCTGCAGCGGATAGGCTCTTGGTGCAGGGAGTGGCAACTGACCCTTAACATAGACAAATGTAATGTATTGCGAATAAATAGAAAGAAGGATCCTTTATTGTACTGGTAGCAGTTACTTCTGTAAAATATCTGGGAGTATGCGTAAGGAACGATTTGAAGTGGAATGATCATATAGAATTAACTGTTGGCAAGGCGGGTGCTAGGTTGAGATTCATTGGGAGAGTCCTTAGAAAATGTAGTCCATCAACAAAGGAGGTGGCTTACAAAATACTCGTTCGACCTATACTTGAGTGTTGCTCATCAGTGTGGGATCCGTACCAGGCTGGGTTAACAGAGGAGATAGAGAAGATCCAAAGAAGAGCGGTGCGTTTCGTCGCAGTGTTATTTGGTGAGCGCGATAGCGTTACGGAGATGTTTGGCAAACTCAAATGGCAGACTCTGCAAGAGAGGCGCTCTTTATCGCGGTGTAGCTTGCTGTCCAGGTTTCGAGAGGGTGCGTTTCTGGATGACGTATCGAATATATTGATTCCCCCTACTTATACCTCCTGAGGTGGTCACGAATGTAAAATTAGAGAGATTCAAGCGCGCACGGAGGTTTTCCGGCAGTCGTTCTTCCTGCGAACCACACACGACTGGAACAGGAAAGGGAGGCAATGACAGTGGCACGTAAAGTGCCCTCCGCCTCAAACCGTTGGGTGGCTTGCGGAGTATAAATGTAGATGTAGATCTAGATATGTGAAAGCGGGAAAACAACATCCTCTAAGCCACAAGGTGTATGAAACTTGGTGTTGAGTGATCGACACAGGAGGTAACAGAAGAAGATTGCGAAAAAAAAATAACACGACAGCTGCGAAGGCCACTACAGAACTGAATGTGACACTCGCGAACGCTGTCACTACCAAAACAACAGCAAGGGAGCTCGGTAAGCTGGGAAATGCAGGCGAACTGGAATTTCAAAACCACTCATGAGTGAAGCAAGTGCCCGTAAATGGAAAACGTGGTGCCGAACCCGTTAAACCTGGACTGTGGAGCAATGGAAAATGTCATTTAGTGGGGTGACTCTTTTACAACTTCTGGTTGAGTTTACGTCCCAAGAGTGAAATAAGGGGGGGGGGGGGGTTGTTAGATGATGATTTGGCAGCCATATCGTGGTATTCCATGATCCCATGACTACTCTGCATGGGCGTATTACTGCAAAGGACTATTTGACCATTTTGGCTGATCAAATCCATCCTATGGTACAATGTTCGTTCCGCAGCAGTGACGCTGCATTCCAAGACGACACACCTCACATCGTTCAGGACTGGTTTTGTGGACACGAGGATGGATTGTCGCATTTACCCTGGTCACCATAACCACCAGATGTCAATATTATTGAGCATTTATGGCCTACTTTGGAGAGAAGGGTGTTTGATCGCTTCAACCTCCAACATCGTTACACGAACCTGCCACTATTTTGCAAGAAGAATGATATAAAATTCCCTCAAAAAACGGGGCAGGATTTCCAGTTATCTATTCCGAGAGGACTGGAAGCTGTTTTGAAGGCCAACGAGTTTCCTACAGCGTATTTACCATGGTAAAGTGTTGTGTTTTCGGTCTTTCCATGTTCTCCTCCATCTCTTGCGTATCAAATAACGAAATTTTACTTATTCTGCGTGTCCAACATTCTTATACTCGACTAAATTTGCTGGTGATTTAGGGTAGCAGGGTGCGAAAGTCTATACACGTAGGTGTCAACTTTTGCAGCAACAAAATCTCTACATTGCCTGGGTATTAGAGAGACTTAAACTTATTTTTTTTAAACTCTCATTTTTCGTAACAGCGGATCTAATGTATGATAGACAAATTTTATTCAAGTTTTTATTATGATCTCAACTATACCTATGTATATTATGTCACTACAGAAATAGTATTCTTCTCTTTTCATGTAACGGCTGGTCACGGGAAGATCGTGTGACACGGGCAGCGCAAGGAATATATTATCATAAGTCATAAAAGCGCGGAAGATCGTTGTCTGTTAGCACAACGATCACATATTGTCGCTGTTTATTCCTTGAGACTCTTATCGCTTCTTCATTGAAATGTAAAAATGTTATAGCACTAATAAATGATTATTGAAGCTAATGAAGTAGTTTCTCTTGATTTTTCTTTATGCAGTTTTGTGGAGATGACTGAAATAAATTTATTGGAAGAATAAATAGTTTTCATTATACACGGGGATCTGGAGAGGTGGTTTTGTGTCGTACAACAAAAGGTTAGTGAATTATTCTGGAATTTGAAGACAATTTTAAGAAAGAAGGATTTTTGTACTACTTTTGAACCTTTTATGGAAGCTCTGTGCCACTCATTGACGAGTTACGACTGATATTGACGACAGATTTATTCACAGTCGTCATCCCTGCTCTAAGTATAGTACTATCTTTTCCTTGTCACACTATACAAAGCCGAAACCGTATTCTAAAAATGGAAATTAATACTGTGAGTCAATGAACTTCCATATACAAAAGCAACCACAGAACCATGAGTGAAATTCTTTGCTGTCTGAATTGTTCAACAAACAAAAATATAATAAGCAAACCCACGACGACGCCCCAACATCCAGCCTACTTCAGCTCGGATAGCAGATACTGGCACGTCTTTCCATGCTACCTTAATTCTATATCCGACTTCATCAGTCATAGTGGCTGGCGAGCGCTGGGGCCCCAGAGTCTTAGCAACCCATTCAGTGGATATGGGTTGTGGATCACGTGCTTGCCGGAACGGCAGTGAAACACACACCGTATCGGGGTATTTCAGGAAAGGACGCGCAACATGTCAGGACAGGACGGGCAAATTAGTCTTGCGTTATCTTTCTGAAAAATAACGACACAGAGTTCTCGCTGGCACGGACACGTCCTTTCTTACGCTGTATACGGAACCGGGTTAGTCTGAGAATACAAAAAAGTGCCACTCATGCGTTCAGTGCAGTTATTTTTCGTATTCCTGTCGGAGTGCCGCTGCCTGCTGCTATGTCAAGGAAAGCCGAAACTACAGTCGCCGTACTGTCTACCGGTGGTGCTCCAGACGTAATGCTATTACCATGGATACTTGTCTGCCTAAAAATAATAGCATTTCATGACTAAAGGTATATGCAGGTATATGAAGTGTTTGTACGTTACTGCACGACCGCGCGAATGTTAGAGTTGTAAAACTACCGTGGGCTACCGTTGACTGTCACAAGTAGTGTAGTAGCCTTGGTCAGTTAAGATCGTTAGCATGTTACCTGTACCTTACGTGTATTGCATACCTATCATGTGTTACCTCTTTTCGATCGCTTTGTTTGCATTTGAGCTCAGCGTCTTACTAGATTCTCCTAGAACCCGGAAACAGTCAATCGACTAGACCCTCAGTGAGGATATATAAACGGCAACGTAACCTACGGAACATTTTTGTGCTATATAGATATCCTCCTACCTGTTACTTTTAAAAACAGTATTTATGGGAAACTTGATATTGTCTATGTTTAATTCAGGTTTCATTCGAAAATTATTGATTTGCAACGTGATATGAAGGGATGTTGCATTAAAAATGAGAGAAAAAACAATTCAGATTACTCACATAGCGCCGGAAAACCCAGTTTCTTCCAAAGGAAAGTAAAAAAACGCAAAACAAAAACATATCAAACATCGCTTCAGTACTTCGTCAAGCTTACACAAAAAATATTTTGTTATTAATAAACTTTCGCAGCTTATCAGTAATAACAGGACACTCTTGTCTTGTTCATGATGAAGAACATTTTACTGAGTAGGAATAACATCAACAATCAGATTTTTTTTGACGTTTGTGCATGTTAACTGTACTCGCACCAAAAGTAATTGCTTTGTTTACATAAAAGAACAAAAGGTGCGCGAGCAACAAGTATTTATTACAAATAAAATGTAATTTATATTTTAAGGATAAAATACACAATGGACTAACGTTGAACGATGTGCGGTTCTAATTATGTGTACAATAAATAAACAAACAAGCGAAAAACAATCTGAAGTCGTCGGCTCCCAGTTTCTCTCTCACTCATTCATTTACATTTCTTTCGCTGCCAATGTTACCAGCACTTCCAGAAATCTAACCATTTAATACGCCACTTCTGCACTGTACCGAAACTACCGAAACGTAGTTTTGGTAGAGCGCAACGGTAGCAAACATGTATCGCGCGCCATAAGAAAATCAACTTTTGTTAACAACAACCTCTGAATTTCTCTTTCTAACTGACACGCAGAAATTAAAAACAGCTAACTGAATTTTCAGAATGCTGGGGGCGTATACCTGAACCGCATGCGACTACGGTGGACTGTCAAAATTGATTATAATGGCTAAAAGCAACATCCGGTTGGAAGCGGGTTTTTTGTCCCACAAAATTCACTGCTGAGGTTTTTAGATCCAAATGCACAGTTCACTAAGACAGCCTCTTGGATATTCGTATTTTGTGAGACAGCCTTGTCGTTAGTAATATTCACAGTTACATCTCAGCTACGAGAAGAATTACAAAAGCCGCTTACTTCCGCTCTTCTGCTCCAAGAGAAGACTAGTTACAACTAGTATTCTGACAGACTTCTATTTTCCCTTAGATCATCAAAATGCTAGGCATTACAGAATGTTTATCTCTCTATTTTGCATCAGGTTTTCAGGGTGGACCATCCCAAATGCAGCAATGGTTATTTTGAAGCAGATTCAACCTTACACATTTCCTCGTCGTTGGCTCACGTACATAAATTTTTCTTGGAGGTCGTGTCCCATGGAAAAGATGATTTTTCGTTTGCAAACAAATACACTACGAGGGTACTCCCAAAAGTAAGGTCTCCTATTTTTGTATAAGCGCATAGACCTGTTTATTTCTACACTGGTTTACATCAGTTTACAGCTTGAACATTTAGCTATTTTTCTGTATAATCACCATTTCTGTCGATGCATTTTTGTAGACGCTGTGGCAGTTTTTGTATGCCAATATCATACCAGCACGTCGCCATGCTGTTCAGAAAGTTATGGACCTCTTCTTTCAACTCGTCGTCGGAGCTCAAAAAATGGCTCTGAGCACAATGGGACTTAACAGCTGAGGTCATCAGTCCCCTAGAACTTAGAACTACTTAAACTTAACTAACCTAAGGACATTACACACATCCATGACAGAGGCAGTATTCGAACCTGCGACCGTAGCAGTCGGGCGGTTCCAGACTGAAGCGCCTAGAACCGCTCGGCCACAACGGCCTGTTCGTCGGAGCTGAATGGCTTTCCGGCCAAATGTTCTTTTAACCAGTCCAGAAAGTTGTACTGTTCGTCTGCAAGGCGTTGAAGAAATGCGCTAGAAGCATCAACTCGTTGCCGCATGTGGCCCTCAGTCAGCATGCGTGGCACCCATCTTGCGCACACCTTCCGGTAGTTCAATGTTTCCGTTAAAATTCGGTATGCGGTGCATCGGGAAACCTCAGGAACCAACGCGCAGAGATCATTCAGCGTGATCCGTCGATCTTCACGCATGCTTTGCTCGACCTTCAACACTGTCTCCTCAGAAGTAGACGGTTTCCTGCTTCTTTGTTCGCCGTGAATTTCGATCCGACCAGCTGCAAACTCTCTACACCACTTACGACCATTTTTGACATCCATGTACGACTCACCATACACTTCCGCCAATTGGCAATGGATTTAAATCGGCGCAATGTCCTTTCCGTTCAAAAACAGAATAACTGCGCGCAATTCGCTCTTGGCGGTAACATCCAACGGGAGCTCCATTCTCAATGACTGCCAAGCCAAGACTAAGCGCCTGAGCCCGGAGTGCGCTTGTTTACACACAGCGCGCGTGAAGCACTCTTCTTAACAGTGTGACCAACTGCCACACAATCACACTTCTGTACTTATAAAAAAAAATAGGAGACCTTACTTTTGGGCCGGACGGTGTGGGCGAGCGGTTCTAGGCGCTTCAGTCTGGAACCGCGCGACCGCTACGGCCGCAGGTTCTAATTCTGCCTCGGGCATGGATGTGTGTGATGTCCTTAGGTTAGTTAGATTTAAGTACTTCTAAGTCATAGGGAACTGATGATCTCAGATGTTAAGTCCCAAAGTGCTCAGAGCCATCTTTTTAACTTTACTTTTGGGATTACCCTCGTAAATATGTTTCTGGCCCAGGGGGATCAGTTCATTTTTATTACTCTATGGATTTCTGTATTGTATCTACGGTAGTCTCTGTCTTTAGTTGTACTTTTCATTTGGGATGTCTTACATACATACCGTTTTTGTATTCACGATCAGCGATGTTGTGAATCGTCTGTCGTTTCCCTTTAGCTTACCAAGGATACATTCTTTGGCTGAAGTAATACATTTTTCTGATGCCCTTTTTGTGATCAGAGATAACGGTTTGATAACGATAGTGTAGCAATGGATTTAAAGAATTACAGATGAGAAAGTTCATTAGAATTAAAGAGTTATTGCAGTATGTATTCTTTGCTATCTGATGAGTCCCTTTTATCTAGGCGTTTGAATGGGTCCACTTTGCAATGTTTTAAAATTTGTTCATGCAATTCACTTTTCTTTTTTATCTTTTAGTATTGACGTTAGTTTACTTTTTCAAATGGTATAAAAACTCTTGTTAGCTGTTCTACTCAATAGTAGTTTCAAAATACTCTGTAATCCCAGAATGTTGTCATTAGCTGTAATTCCGTCAGCTGTATATTGTAAGAGTTTACGGATATCACAGATATATTTCTTTATAATGGACAGATATAGGACTGTTTGAAAAATGTAAAGTTCCTGTGATAATCTACAATTCTACAATTTCTGGGAGTTGTGCAGACGGCCTGGAACTTCGCGGTGTATTTAAATTTAAATATCTTCTAAACCGCATTTGAATTTTAAAATTCCCACTTTCTTGCAAGTCTTTATTACCCAGTTTTTCTTATTTTGTTTTGTCTAAAATTTGCACGTCATTAGAAACAGTGTACACGTGTTAGTTAACGTTTGTACCTTAAACTCTCTTCTGTGAACACAGTTTTACAGTAGTATTTGCTCCTGCTGTAGCTATTCTGCAGACACAAAACGATTCTTAAACGTTTTGATTAATTATCTCAAATTGCGATCTTCACGCTCATATAGTTTGCTAACATTTTTCTTCTTTCTCTTCTTCCTGTAGATATCATTTTAGTTATGTTCAACGTTTTCTTGGATCTCCTCCGCTTGAACCCTTCAATATGTGCGCCTAATGATTAACAAAAACCAACTCAGTTTTGTTATGACGCATTTGTAGTGTTACAACCGGTTTCGTTCATTGAACATTTTCAGATTGACGAATTGTTCTAAACTCATGACACGGAAGGACTGGGTTTCGAATGTGATTTTAAAGACTAAATCCAAAAGCACTCATCTAAGCACTAATCTAAGTTCTAGGGGACTGATGACTTCAGAAGTTAAGTCCCATAGTGCTCAGAGCCATTTGAACCATTTGAAGATGTTCGACGAACGATACTGGTCGTAAAACAGTGAATGTGTAGTAATACAGTGGAAATGGTTTTCCTCAATTAATAACATCAGTGTCTGTGTGGTTCTCAAACTGATAAAGATTATTCCCTCCACTATGATCATCAGTCCAATGCGTTCACATTTGGAACGAAATGCAGCAGCGATTCAGAGTGTCACGGATTCGACAAATCTTTGTTAGGTTTCCATAGGAGCAGGGCACCAGATCTGTACACAGGTCACACAGTACCCGAAAACTATGGGTCGTAACACATCTAAAATGCAACGTCCACTGTTCAAAGTACCGTCAGTGCGAACAAGAGGTGACCGAGAAGTGTAACCAATGGCACCCCATAGCATTCCGCCGGGTGATACGCCAGTATGGCGATGACGAATACACGCTTCCAATGTGCGTTCACCGCGACGTCGCCAAACACGGATGCCACCATCATGATGCTGTAAACAGAACCTGGATTCATCCGAAAAAATTACGTTTTGCCATTGGTACACCCAGGTTCGTCGTTGAGTACACTATTTCAGGCGCTCCTGTCTGTGATGCAGCGTCAACGGTAACCGTAGCCATGGTCTCCGAGCTGATAGTCCATGCTGCTGCAAACGTCGTCGAACTGTTCGTGCAGATGGTTGTTGTCTTGCAAACGTCCCCGTCTGTTGACTCAGTGACCGAGACGTGGCTGCACGATCCGTTACAGCCATGGGGATAAGATGCCTGTCATCTTGAGTGCTAGTGATAGGAGGCCGTTGGGATCCAGTACGGTGTTCCGTGTTACCCTCCTGAACCCACCGATTGCATATTCTGCTAACAGTCATTGGATCTCGACCAACGCGAGCAGCAATGTCGCGATACGATAAACCGCAATCGCGATAGGCTACAATCCGACCTTTATCGAAGTCGGAAACGTGATGGTACGTATTTCTCCTCCTTACACGAAGCATCACAACAAAGTTTCACCAGGCAACGCCGGTCAACTGCTGTTTGTGTACGAGAAATCGCCTGGAAACTTTCCTCATGTCAGCACGTTGTAGGTGTCGCCACCGGCGCCAACCTTGTGTGAATGCTCTGAAAAGCTAATCATTTGCATATCACAGCATGTTCTTCCTGTCGGTTACATTTCGCGTCTGTAGCACGTCATCTTCGTGGTGCAGCAATTTTAAAGGCCAGTAGTTTATTTCGTCGTCACCTCTGCCACAGATGGCCTCGTACCCTGCTCTACATTTAATCGTCTCGGACCTCCACGTGATGAGGTATGGACGTCCAACATCTTGTAACCTATCTGTGGTTTTACTGCCCTTCAACCATTTTCCATAGTTGCTCACGACTGTGGCACACCAGCAGCTGATCAGCCTCGTTCCCAGCCGGCAGGCGGAAACAATCTACCGTTTGTCAGAGACGCTTATGTATGTAGATATCCAGATATGCTCGTATTGTCGCTAGAATGATTCCCCATTCGTCTGTGCTCCGCTTATTCAGGGTGTTGGGGACATAAGTGCAGATATTTCTGTTGATAACTGAAAACAGTGTACTGAACAATATTAGATCAGTGCTTTCTCCATTTACACACAAATAATTATAGCTATTACAAGTGGTACGGTTTTAGGTTTGTTATTACAATCAAGTACGCATGGCACAAGCGAGAGAATAATCTATATTTTCCGCGGGACAGTAGTTCAGATACTGAAGTGCGGACGCTAGGTGCCAAACGGACTGTATATAGTGACATAGTCCAATACATGTTGCAGCTACGACCGTGCAGAAAACATCAGGTAGTGGATTGTCTGATGTATTTGCCGGGAGACTGTTAGACACAGAGAAAGTACAAATATCACAATGAAATGAGTATATACTATGGAGGAGTTATCGCAATTTCTGTGCTTATACACCCAACATCCTGTAAACTTTCTTTTCCATGTCACTTGCCTGCAACGCCATGTCCTTAGGTTAGTTAGGTTCAAGTAGTTCTAAGTCTAGGGGACTGATGACCTCAGATGTTAAGTCCCATAGTGCTTAGAGCCATTTGAACCATTTTTGGAACACCATCAAGTCCATTCAGTGTCAGTGCAGGCAGTGGTCATCACGTTTTGGATCATCAATGTAGTACCCCAGTTCTTAGATTTCCATGAAGTTTGACATTTTTTTTACATCCACTGTCACGTGTTCCCCTTTTATTTGTATCTGTATTCCAAAAACTGTGGGACGTTGTCGGTAGGAGGCTACCTAAGTCTTCCAGTTCTTTTCGCATGTCGTGGGCGAGGAGGGCAACTACTGGTAGCCTATAGCGTTAGTTCGAATTTATGACATGTTATTATCATTGTCATTACATGTCTTTTTAAGGAAAGAAATTATCCAGTTCTTGACTCACTAGGAAATTTCACCTCTACGAATTTTAAGAGAGAGCTTCGAAGATTCGCATTAATACTCGTACATTATTATTGACGAACACAACACCTTCTAATTGACTTGATAAGTGAGCTCTTTCAGAAAGTTTTAATGATATAACCACAGTGTTGGTACCTCACTCCTAAACTAAAATAAAAACACTTCTAAACAATCAGAATGGCAGGAATCTGACGTCCACAGGTCGTCTGAGTAGAACGGCTCACAAACGTCGTATTGTGTATAGATGTTCCGATATGGACAGAGAAATGTGGCAGTGCAAACAACTTAGTGACACACAAGTACACACTTTATTGCACTGCAATACTTAAGTTGTACAGCAACTCGCTGGACGTGCTTGCGGACAGATACAACTAAGCAGTGGCCTGCCAAGGTGTGAGTTATTCAATACAATGTCAACGACACTTTGTACATGCTTGGTGCCACATTGTGAATCACTGTAGCAAACGCTTATGCCTATGTGAAGGCTATAGGCGACTTCAGTTGTAGAGTAAGCCTCGCATGCTGATGACCACTACCAACTGTAGATTCAAACTGCAACCTTAACTCCGTACTAGAACTGTCGTACATCAACGCCGAAAACTGTCTCCTGTTGTTGCCTGTGGCCGTGGCTTATCACAACGCTGAAGTCCATCACATTGGAGGCGGCGCGGAGATTGCTGATTGGGCCGCGGCGAACTTCAAAGCACCGCCCATGGCGACAGTGGGGGACTGTCTCAGCGCTCCAGCCACGGTTGCATGCACTGGCGAGAGCCATCAGTATTACTCTGTTTCGCGTTAGTGATAAGAATTACTGTATATTGGGACATAAATATACTGAGTAGGCGATTAAAAGTGACCCATAAAATATTTCTTGCACCTTGTTATAGGCAACCCAACTTACAGCATCCACCATGGGTGTGGAAGATATAAGCTGGATTGTCTATTTTAAGGTAAATGAGATATTTCCGAGGCCAGTTTCATTTTTCCCATCATGTGTAATATTCTTCGTCGTCAGGTGTTTGACGTCCAATGTATGACAAAATCCTCCACTAGGCTTTTCCATATGTAACAAACGTCACCTGTGTGCACTTATGTTAAAATTGCAAACCAAAGCTGTGCTTTCTGGCCCTAATGGAGCTAATCAGGATCAACCGACTGCCTTGTCATTCTCTGCCGACGGCGTTACTGGATATGGTTTGGAGAGGCATGGAGTCAGCACTCACAGCTCTCCCGGCCGTTGTCGGCTTACAAGAACTCAGAGGCGCAACTTCTCACTCAAGCAGCTTCTCAGACGCATCACGAAGCTGAATGAATCCCATTTCCTGACAGTACTGGGAATCGAATCCGGATCTTCTGCATAGGAACCAGACATGCTCACTACTGTGCTACGGAGGCTGACTTACATGACTAACAATTTCATTAGGTCGTTGTCTCGAAGTATTCTCCTCTCTTCGAAACCGGCAAAGAACTTACTTGGTCCATCTATCATCGGTCCACCTGCTAAATGTCCCAAGTACGTCTGTTGCTACCAACCATAATTACATCTTGCGTGTTCACTGATTAATTTGTTTGTCTTCCTGTCTCTCTGCTAGTAATCTCGAAAAAGCATCTCTCCTGTTCTTCCTGAGATGCCCGTCAGTTTTTGAATAGTGTGTGCAATAAAAGTTTACTTCTTGCTGTAACACGTCGAAATTAATAACAGACACCTATTTCAGACTTTCGTCTTCAGGTACATCGGAAGCTTAGTTTCTGAACTTCCATTTACGCAGATTTGAGTGTGACAATGGCCTGATGCTAAATTACATGGAAACGTGAGGACAGGCACAGTTGTCAAGGCTTCATGTGGACGAGAAGGAATAAAAGCATCAATCTAGAAAAATTCCAAATTAAAACCAAAGAGAATTTTATTTTGATGTATAACCCATGAATCCATTTGATCGAAGGATTACAAAATTGAAATTTAATTTTGTATAGGCAAAGTAAATTCAACTAAATACCTAGGTATTACAATAACGAACAACTTAAACTGGAAAGAACACATAGAAAATGTTGTGGGGAAGGCTAACCAAAGGCTGCGTTTTATTGGCAGGACACTTAGAAAATGTAACAGACCTACTAAGGAGACTGCCTCCACTACGCTTTTACGTCCTCTTTTAGAATACTGCTGCGCGGTGTGGAATCCTTACCAGATAGGACTAACGGAGTACATCTAAAAAGTTCAAAGAAAGGCAGCACGTTTTGTATTATCGCGAAATATGGGAGATAGTGTCACAGAAATGATACAGGATTTGGGCTGGAAGTCCTTAAAAGAAAGGTGTTTTTCGTTGCGACGGAATCTTCTTACGAAATTCCAATCACCAACTTTCTCCTCCGAATGCGAAAATATTTTATTGACACCGACCTACATAGGGAGGAAAGATCACCACCATAAAATAAGGGAAATCAGAGCTCGTACGGAAGGATATAGGTGTTCATTCTTTCCGCGCGATATACGAGATTGGAATAGTAGAGAATTGTGAAGGTGGTTCGATAATACCTCTGCCAGGCACTTAAATGTGATTTGCAGAGTATCCAAGTAAATGTAGTGTTAGGACAGGTAACAACGTATCTTCATCGATGTTTCAATCAGTTAATAAGTAAAACATATTTTTCAGAAAAATTACACTGCCCTGACAAAAAAGTTTAGCATACAGAAGACATGGTCTTATTTCAAGGTAACTTCGTAGATGTACACACAATTGGTTGGTATGTAAATGACTAAAGGTTCAAGTCTGTGACTGGTAGAATAGCCATCAGAATGCCTGGTGGTGTATACAACGAGCACGAACAGTGTCTAATGTTGTGACATCATTGCGAATGACGCGGAGAAGCAGCTTGGTTGTATTAGACATCGTTATCAGCCCCTGAAAGAATTTGAAAGGGGTCACATTATGTGTTTCCTGTTCCCTAGTTACTTGAATCGCAGGATATCCAGATTTGAGAGGCATTCGAATGTGCCAGATGACCGATGTTGAACTGCATTGGAGAGTGAGGACAGGCAAAGTTTCAGTCTACCACCTCTGACCACCCCAAAGGAGGCTCGCCGTATCATGCACCAAGCACATTCTCTGCAACATTCTGCGTCATCCTATGACATTGGTCGGAGACTACCGGAAGCCATACGAGAGAACTGCCGTCCTACACACGGGTCGCTGTTAACACTAAAACAAAAGCGGTTGTGTTTTAATGATCGGGTGTATGGACTGCTCATGGATTACGTCGCATTGTGTTCAATGATAAAATGGTGCTCTGCACTACCTTGTGCGACTATCCACAATCCACAGCGTATATGGCGGCGACCTAGCGAGAGGTACATTCTTCCAGTGTTTTGGAGAGACACAGCGGTGTTAGTCCTGGGGTCACGGTTTGGGGAATCATTGGTTATGGTCTCATATCACGGCTGGTAGTGGTTGACGGAACTCTTGACGGCACAACAGCACGTCACGGACATCCTCCTTCCTCATATGTTAACTCCCCTGCCAAAGTCTGACAGTGGCGTTTTTCAACAGAACAATGCGTGTCTGCACATAGCACGTGTCTCTATGAACTGTCTACATATTCTGATATACTCTCGTCGCCACAAACCACAGATCTACCGCCGACAGAACATTTTGGGGCCAGCGGAGACGTCAACTCCGCCGCAGTGCCGTATCCAGGATATCAAGGACCAGTTAACAACAGCTGGGGGCGAGCTAACCCCAGAGGGGGATACAATGGCTTTCTGACACCCTTCTCAACATAACCAGTGCTGCATCTAGGCCAGAGTGGCTTAAAGTCTTAGTGATAAGCGGGCTCATACTGCCAAGTCCATTACAAATTTGGATCGATTTTGTAATATAATATCATATACCATCTCAACCGTTTATTAGAAGCGAAGCTTTTGGATCTAGTGCTTCGATTCAGATACTTCAACTACTTCAAAAGGTTTTCCAAATAAGTATTAGTAGTGAGACATACGAACGGCCTTGCCACAATGGATACACCGGTTGCCGTCACATCATCGAAGCTCTGCTCCGTCGGGAGTGGCTAGTACATGGATAGGTGACTGTCCGGGTCTGCACTGCGCTATTGGCGAGTAGGGAGCACTCAACTCCTCTGATGATAACTGAGGAGCTGCTTGATTGAGAAGTAGCGGTTTCAGATCAAGAAAACTGACAATGGCCAGGGGATTGGTGTGCTGGCCACATGACCCTCTATATCAGGTATGGCGGTCATTCAGTACCACTGCATTCTTCGAAGTTTGTTCGTATGCAGTAAATATTAATATGACCATTTCTCACTGTTGAGACTGCTCATCGGAGCTGCCTCCCACAAAAAAGCTATTACGTGACCGTGAACAAAAGGTTGTGCAGACTTTCAGTCCATATTAGCAAAGCAGTGAATAATTTCTAAAAGAAAAACTAAGTACGAAATCTTCAACCATACAAACAAATTTGATAAAGTAAGTACAAGTGGAAAATATCGATATGGAAATGGATGCATCATTTCAAACAGATGTATGCAGTGACCGAAAGTGTATGTAACGTTACGTCAGAACCAACTTAATTACGTAAAATTTTAACTTCTCTTTTAGACAGGTGTTTTTTTCTAAAGTAATGATTAGCAATATATCGGGCGGTCTCCATAGATATCTATATACATGAAGAGTGGAGAGTCCAACAGAATTATATCACATGTTCCATCTATTATTTAGAAGATATCGTGATTGAATAAAACTTGCAAGTTAGGTGATAAGCAAAACCACTCTAAAAAATTTACTGAATGTTATTGAAGATGAATGTATTCAATATTTTTGGTCTTTTGGTCTTGTTCACGGTACAGGAACTCACAGCACAGATGTTTCCAGTCTTTTAGAGCAGCACAGTAACCTGTAATAACATTCAGTTTCTTCTGAGGACAAGGAACAACTAAGGACGTAGAAGCATTCACCAATTTCACAAGTGGGGAAATCAATTGAACGGAAAACCGCATCTGTTAGGCGGAAGGGACAAAATTATTAGGCAGTGAGCACGGCCGCAGTGTGTCTAATGGAGAGAGAGAGACGCGCAGACACACACACACACTGGCTGTGCTGGAGATAAGATCACCGGCCCCAGAGCTTCCGCCGTCTGACGAAGGCGCAATTTCCGCCCGCGGAGCAGCGGGCCTGTGTTGTGCCGGCGTACTGATCCGTAATTGCCCCGGGACCGCAGCGCGCAGAAAGCTACATTCGCAGCACGGCGGCGCGCGCACACCCATAACACACAGACTGCTTGCTTCACTGTGCGACTGTTGTGATTGGACACAATGGGGAGTGGAGCCCGCTGCTACTCGAGAGGGCAAGAAACGAGATCGCGGCCGCTTTGTGCGCAGACAGAGGTGGAGGTGGGGGGACGGACGCGATACATGTTTCCAGTTTGGAGGAGGCCCGGCCGGCGCTTTGAGAAGCGGGGGCGACACCGGCGGACACGTGTAAGGATCCCGACGATCCGGTGTCTCAAACGCGCGGCCGCCCTTGTGAGTCTAGACTCCGCTGACCGTCGGTCTCAGAGCTCTCCAGTGGCCGAAGGAGTTCGGGAAGCGACAGCGTTACTACGATGTACGTCATCAGTACACTGCACGTAATCCAACTGCTGGTCACACAGTTGCAAACTGACATTCCGTGGAGAGAAGTAACGGGAAGGGTTATCCGGTTCGGAGATGATCCGTGAAACAGAACCAGAGCAAAAAATTAGTCACTCTCAGTAAATAGGACGTTAATACCGGTTAACACCGGTTCTAGCCCTGATAATGGACTCAGCTCGGCGAGTAACAGTGTTCACAAGTTTCTTTAGGTATGCCACATTCAGCAAAAGCCACGCATAGATGATTTACAAGGTATCGTTCGTGCGAAACTCAGCTTGCACGCCGGCCGAAGTGGCCGAGCGGCTCTAGGCGCTTCAGTTTGGAACCGCGCGGCCGCTACGGTCGCAGGTTCGAATCCTGCCTCGGGCATGGATGTGTCTGATGTCGTTAGGTTAGTTAGGTTTAAGTAGTTCTAAGTTCTAGGGAACTGATGACCTCGGAAGTTAAGTCCCATAGTGCTCAGAGCCATTTGAACCATTTCAGCTTGCACTTTTCTGCGAACCATAGCCGCGCGGGGTTAGCTGAGCGGTCTGAGGCGCTGCAGTCATGAACCGTGCGGCTGGTCCCGGCGGAGGTTCGAGTCCTTCCTCGGGCATGGGTGTGTGTGTTTGTCCTTAGGATAATTTAGGTTAAGTAGTGTGTAAACTTAGGGACTGATGACCTTAGCAGTTAAGTCCCATAAGATTTCACACACATTTGAACATTTCTTTTGCGAACCATAGATGAGGTAAACAGGCAAATCCCATATCCCTTCATTTTCAGAAAGCATTTGACACAGTGTTCCACTGCAGACTGTTAACGAAGGTCCAAGCATGCAGAATAATTCCTCAGATTTGTGAATGTCTCGAAGACTTCTTCAGTAATGGAATACAGTACGTTTTCTGCGACAGGGGGTGTTCATCAGAGACCAGGGCATCGTAAGGTGTGCCGCAGGGAAGTGTGGAAAGACTACTTTCGTTCTTTATATGTAAACGATCTGACGAATAGGATGAGAAGCAACCAACGACTTTTTGCTGATCACGCATGCGTATACGGGAAAGTATCAACGTTAGGTGACTGTAGGATGATACACGACGACCCAGACAGAATTTCCATTTTGTGTGATGAATGGTAGCTAAATATAAAAAATGTAAGTTAATAGAGCCGGCCGAAGTGGCCAAGCGGTTCTAGGGGCTGCAGTCTGGTGCCGCGCGACCGCTGCGGTCGCAGGTTCGAATCCCGCCTCGGGGATGGATGTATGCGATGTGTTTAGGTTAGTTAGCTTTAAGTAGATCTAAGTTCTAGGGGACTGATGATCTCAGAAGTTAAGTCCCATAGTGCTCAGAGCCATCTTTTTTTAGTTAATACAGATGAGCAAGAAAAACAATCCTGTAACGTTGGAATACAATATTACAGATATGGTGCTTAACACAGTTAAGTCGATTAAATATCCAGATATAACGTTGCAAAGCGATTAGAAATTTAACGAGCACCTAAGTTCGGTAATAGGGATGGCTATGGTCTATTTCGATTTGTTGGGAGAATTTTAGGAAAGTGTACCTTATCTATAAACGATACCGCATTTAGAACACTTGTGCGACCCGTTACTTGAGTACTGCTCAAATGTTTGGAATTTCCCCCACGTCGGATCAAACGAAGACATGGTAGCAATTCAGAGGCGTGCTGCTAGGTATATTTTTTCCGTACTGTCGACCAACACGCGAATATTATGGAGATGATTCGTGAACTCACACGGAAGTTGCTGCAAGGAAGAAAACGTTCTTTCGCGATACACCATTGAGAAAATTTTGGGAAGCCGTATTTGCAACTGATTACAGAACGATTCTACTGCCGCCAACGTACATTTTGCGCAAGGATCGCGAAGATAATATAACAGAAATCAAGGCTTCTACGAATGTATGTAGATAATCGTTTTTCCCTCTCTCCATTAGCGAGTGGAACAGGGAAGGAATTGACTAGTAGTCGTGCCAGCTACCTTCCGCTAAGCAACATACGATGGTTTCCGGGCTGTATATGTAGTTGTAGATTAGATCCCTATGCACTATTAATTGGCGGGGAATTGAATGCTACGTTTCACCCACTTTTTAAAACAGTCTCAGAAACTTTCAGTGTCATTAGGATCTGGTGGTTTAGCGAGCCAGTAGAGGTACGATAGTGTGGTAGAGCGTTCGTCAGCCTGCGCAGACCATCTCCACACCAAAACACTTTCGCAGCAATTGTTATGTGTCGTCAGCTGAACTCGTGATGATAACGACGCTCAGCAGTTGGAGAGACTAGTTTTTGGATTTGTGAACGGCCTTCATCTGTTGAAAGCTGCTAACAGTGATGCAATAATTATATTGATCCCGACTCTATTAGTCACACAAAAGTAAATTGATTATGAGTTGATTGCCATGCATCGCGTCATTGTTCCAAAATATGACCCTTCAGTTAAGTGGCTAGTGGTTTTTTAATTTCTAATGTATTAATTTTCATATTCGGAATAAATTAACTTTTCCACGGTAATTTTTGTAGTGTCAGAAAGATACTAAGTCACGCATAAATTACACGGTGTCCCACTCAAACCTCCCTGGTTTCGAGGACCCAGGAGAGAACAACCGCAGTAGATGTTGTTGTTGTTTTCTTCAGTCCTCAGACTGGTTTGATGCAGCTCTCCATGCTACTCTATCCTGTGCAAGCTTCTTCATTTCCCAGTACTTACTGCAACCTACATCTTTCTGAATCTGCTTAGTGTATTCATCTCTTGGTCTCCCTCTACGATTTTTACCCTCCACGCTGCCCTCCAATACTAAATTGGTGATCCCTTGATGCCTCAGAACATATCCTACCAACCGATCCCTTCTTTCATTTTGTGCCACAGACTTCTCTTCTCCCCAATCCTATTCAGTACCTCCTCATTAGTTATGTGATCTACCCATCTAATCTTCAGCATTCTTCTGTAGCTCCACATTTCGAAAGCTTCTATTCTCTTCTTGTCCAAACTATTTATCGTCCTTGTTTCACTTCCAAACATGGCTACACTCCATACAAATACGTTCAGAAACGACTTCCTGACATTTAAATCTATACTCGATGTTAACAAATTTCTCTTCTTCAGAAACGCTTTCCTTGCCATTGCCAGTCTACATTTCATACCCTCTCTACTTCGACCATCATCAGTTATTTTACTCCCTAAATAGCAAAATTCCTTTACTACTTTAAGTGTCTCATTTCCTAATCTAATTCCCTCAGCATCACCCGATTTAATTTCACTACATTCCATTATCCTCGTTTTGCTTTTCTTGATGTTCATCTTATATTCTCCTTTCAAGACACTGTCCATTCCGTTCAACTGCTCTTCCAGGTCCTTTGCTGTCTCTGACAGAATTACAATGTTATCGGCGAACTTCAAAGTTTTTATTTCTTCTCCGTGAATTGTAATACCTACTCCAAATTTTTCTTTTGTTTCCTTCACTGCTTGCTCAATATACAGATTGAATAACATCGGGGAGAGGCTACAACCCTGTCTCACTCCCTTCCCAACCACTTCTTCCCTTTCATGTCCCTCTACTCTTATAACTGCCATCTGGTTTCTGTACAAATTGTAAATAGCCTTTCGTTCCCTGTATTTTACCCCTGCCACCTTTAGAATTTGAAAGAGAGTATTCCAGTCAACATTGTCAAAAGCTTTCTCTAAGTCTATAAATGCTAGAAACGTAGGTTTGCCTTTTCTTAATCTTTCTTCTAAGATAAGTCGTAAGGTTAGTATTGCCTCACGTGTTCCAACATTTCTGCGGAATCCAAACTGATCTTCCCCAAGGTCCGCTTCTGCCAGTTTTTACATTCGTCTGTAAAGAATTCGCGTTAGTATTTTGCAGCTGTGACTTATTAAACTGATAGTTCGGTAATTTTCACATCTGTCAACACCTGCTTTCTTTGGGATTGGAATTATTATATTCTTCTTGAAGTCTGAGGGTATTTCTCCTGTCTCATACATCTTGCTCACCAGATGGTAGAGTTTTGTCAGGACTGGCTCTCCCAAGTAGTTCTAATGGAATGTTGTCTACTCCGGGGGCCTTGTTTCGACTCAGGTCTTTCAATGCTCTGTCAAACTCTTCCCGCAGTATCGCATCTCCCATTTCATCTTCATCTACATCCTCCTCCATTTCCAGTACATCGCTCTTGTATAAACCTTCTATATACTCCTTCCACCTTTCCGCCTTCCCTTCTTTGCTTAGAACTGGGTTTCCATCTGAGCTCTTGATATTCATACAAGTGGCTCTCTTTTCTCCAAAGGTCTCTTTAATTTTCCTGTAGGCAGTATCTATCTTATCCCTAGTGAAATAAGCCTCTACATCTTTACATTTGTCCTCTAGCCATCCCTGCTTAGCCATTTTGACTTTCTGTCGATCTCATTTTTGAGACGTTTGTATTCCTTTTTGCCTGCTTCATTTACTGCATTTTTATATTTTCTCCTTTCATCAATTAAATTCAATATTTCTTCTGTTACCCACGGATTTCTATTAGGCCTCTTTTTACCTACTTTATCTTCTGCTGCCTTCACTACTTCATCCCTCAGAGCTACCCATTCTGCTTCTACTGTATTTCTTTCCTCCATTCCTGTCAATTGTTCCCTTATGCTCTCCCTGAAACTCTCTACAACCTCCGGTTCTTTCAGTTTATCCAGGTCACATCTCCTTAAATTAGCACCTTTTTGTAGTTTCTTCAGTTTTAATCTACAGTTCATAACCGATAGATTGTGGTCAGAGTCCACATCTGCCCCTGGAAATGTCTTACAATTTAAAACCTTATTCCTAAATCGCTGTCTTATCATTATATAATCTATCTGATACCTTTTAGTTTCTCCAAGATTCTTCCATGTATACAACCTTCTTTTATGAGTCTTAAACCAAGTATTAGCTAAGATTAAGTTACGCTCTGTGCAAAATTCTACCAGACGACTTCCTCTTTCATTTCTTCCCCCCAATCCATATTCACCTACTACGTTTCCTTCTCTCCCTTTTCCTACTGACGAATTCCAGTCACCCATGACTATTAAATTTTCGTCTCCCTTCACTACCTGAATAATTTCTTTTGTCTCATCATAGATTTCCTCAATTTCTTCATCATCTTCAGAGCTAGTTGGCATATGAACTTGTACTACTGTAGTAGGCGTGGGCTTTGTGTCTATCTTGGCCACAATAATGCGTTCAATATGCTGTTTGTAGTAGCTTACCCGCACTCCTATTTATTTATTCGTTATTAAACCTACTCCTGCATTACCCCTATTTGATTTTGTATTTATAACCCTGTATTCACCTGACCAAAAGTCTTGTTCCTCCTGCCACCGAACTTTATTAAATCCCACTATATCTAACTTTAACCTATCCATTTCCCTTTTTAAATTTTCTAACCTACCTGCCCGATTAAGGGATCTGACATTCCACGCTCCGATCCGTTGAACGCCATTTTTCTTTCTCCTGATAACGAAGTCCTCTTGGGTAGTCCCCGCCCGGAGATCCGAATGGGGGACTATTTTACCTCCGGAATATTTTACCCAAGAGGACGACATCATCATTTAATCATACAGTAAAGCTGCATGCCCTCGTGAAAGATTACGGCTTTAGTTTCCGCTTGCTTTCAGCCGTTCGCAGTACCAGCACAGCAAGGCCGTTTTGGTTAATGTTACAAGGCCAGATCAGTCAATCATCCAGACTGTTGCCCCTGCAACTACTGAAAAGGCTGCTGCCCCTCTTCAGGAACCACACGATTGTCTGGCCACTCAACAGATACCCCTCCGTTGTGGTTGCACCTACGGTATGGCCATCTGTATCGCTGAGGCACGCAAGCCTCCCCACCAACGGCAAGGTCCGTGGTTCATGGGGGGTAGTAGATACGACAATGAAAAGTGCACCATATTGTACAGCATCTCAAAGAATTTATATTCCCGCGTCAGAAGTGCCAATTATCGTCACCAGAGTGCAGCATGTTCGCATTAAGTGAAAATGGAGACTTCAGTGCGCACAAGCAATAATGTGGTTTGCAGAAACAAAATCGCCGGTACTGTGCACAGAAATTATCGTCGTGTGTATGAATGTGATCCACCTTTATGTGAAAACAATTAAGGAATGGTATAGGAAGTTTCTGGCAACAGGAGGTGTTCTGAAATATTCTGGCAGTGCACATTCTGGGGTTTCAGAAGAGACAGTAGAGGACATCAGATACATTTTTCTCAGAAGCCCACGTAAGTCAATGCGTCAAGCATCTAGGCAACCTGATGTACTTCGATCAACATTGCATCGTGTAGTTCCCAGCGTCTCGTATGTGTGCTTACAAAGTGAATTCTGCAACATCTGACGCTGTATGACAAACCACGCTGACAATAATTTGCCGCGGATATGCTGCAGCGTATTGATGTGGATGCCAGCTTCCTGGGAAGATGTTTATTTTCAGATGAGGTAATCTTTCATATATCAGGAAGGGTTAATATGCATACAGTTCGGATTTGGAGTTCACAAAATCCACACATTGTCATTGAACATGTTTGTGATAGTCCTAAACTAAACGTCTGGTGCGGCTAATGCATAACAGGATTGTTGGACTGTTCTTCTTTGCGGAGCAAATAGTAAGTGGTTGGTTGGTTGGTTGGTTGGTTGGTTGCTTGGGGAAGGAGACCAGACAGCGTGGTCATCGGTCTCATCGGATTAGGGAAGGATGGGGAAGGAAGTCGGCCGTGCCCTTTCAGAGGAACCATCCCGGCATTTGCCTGGAGTAATTTAGGGAAATCACGGAAAACCTAAATCAGGATGGCCGGACGCGGGATTGAACCGTCGTCCTCCCGAATAGTGAGTGGGTCAGTGTGTCTGGACATGTGTACCCTCAGATACAAGACTTGCAAACCAACATCATTTTTCAACAAGATGGAGCTCCACTGCATTGGTCAACGGCTCTTCTCAAGTTCCTGGATACGAAATTTTCCAGTTGCTGGATCAGACGCGGAGGACCAATTGCCCGGCCACCACGTTCATCCGACATTATGCCGCTTGATTTCTTCATGTGGCGATTCGTGAAGGACCGCATTTATGCAACCAAAGTGGACGATATTCCTACGTTACGACATCGTATCATGAACGCGTTCGCAACAATAATAGAGGGAATGTTACAAAGAACTTGGCAAGAAATTGAATGTAGACTCGATATTCTTTGTGCTATAAATGGTTCACAAGTAGAGGTGTATTGATCATAAATAAATAAATTCTTTTCAGTTGCTCTACAACGTGGTGCATTTTGCATTGTCGTATCTACTGTAGTTTTTTTCCCCCTGGGTCTTTGAAATCAGAGAGGTTTGAACGGGACACCCTGTATATGATATCAGGTACGAATTGCGTTCAATAAGAAATCCAACACATTTTTTCTGAAAACAACATGGTTTTATTCAGGATTCCAATACACCATACCTTTACCCACTCTTTTGGCTACAACTGGTGGACGAATATGTCGGCATTACCAACAGGCACGTCCAGATGAGCAGCGAGGTGTTGGACTGTGAACCCTTGATCACCACGAATGATTCTGTGTACACATTCCAATATTACAGGAGTCTGAGCTGTGCTGGGCCGGTCGGTACGCTGGTGACCGGACAGGTCGAGCGGCCTTGTTGCGGTGATGACAGACGTCTCGCGCCAACCTACGTGTAGAGCCGCAACATACCGGAACTTCATGGAACTATAAGGGCTGAAGCGGCAATTTTCCACCATGTCCCCCAACAAATTCCGCATTTTTTACAAATGAATCAAAAAATCTATTAACCTTCCACCCCAAACTGGCTAAAGGCTGAAATCTGAAAAGCGTTTCAAGGTCCAACACTTCCCCTTCTATTACATTTTTATTACAAATTTAGAAAAGGTAAATTATTATTTTAAACACCCTAAGGGACAGATGGATGGCTTAAAAGTGTTTAAAGAAATCAAAGCACGTAATAACGAACCTCAGTTGCTGGTACTTTAAGTCAGAAGATATCTTTAAATTAACGATGACATTTAAGCCTTCTAAGGAAACACATTTCAGTACCTGTAATCTTTCCATTCCATCATTTTGTCATAGCACAATTTTCTTCTGGACGAAAACTTGCCTTTTTTGACTTTTTGTCTGTTCCTCGTTCAAAATCTACTTAGCCCAATGTAAAGTGTGTGTTCGAACCCTTCCCAAGCTAGTTGCAAAAATTTGAACTTTGGGGCTGAGCTGAGTCAGGGAGTTGTAACAAAAATTTGAATTTGTCTCCTCCAAAGTGCAGAGGACTAATCTTTTCACAAAATTCACTGATGAGCCAAACATAATGACCACCTTCATCATAGTGTGTTTGTCCATCTTAGTAACGCAATACAGCAGTTAGTCGTTTGTAGCTTTCGAGAGGTATGAAGCTCAGATCACGAAATTTTAATTTACGGACCGGCGATTTTAGGGCTTGGAGATAGCGCCCGATCGTCCCAGATGTCTTACGTCGGGCTCAGCTCAGGCAAATTCGGTGACGAAGGTATCAACATGACTTCCCAACAATCCTCCTCAAACCACAGTAGCAAGTTGTGATAAGCTGGTATCGACATTTATCTTGCAGGAAGATGTAATTGCCACCGCGGAAGACATCAAGCATAAAGGCATGCAGATGGTCCCCAATAATTTTCACGGAGTCCACAGCTGACGTAGTGACTTCGATCACTACAACACCTCCCGTGGAACCTCAGGTGAATGTCCCCCATTTAGTCGACGTATCTTGAAATGACCATCGACCTGAAACGTGATCTATCCGATCGGGCGACATGATTCCACCGATTCAAGATCAAATCTTGATGATGCCTTGCGCAGTGCACACGTAATAGTCACTGCCTTTTAGAGAGCATGGGAACACCCAGGAATTGCGGAGCCTCGTGTTCATTTTTCTGCTCTGACCGGTGTTCTTAGGAAACCTTAACACTTGTCCCTGCACCGGCGTTGTACTCTGCCGTCCAATCGGCCACAGGTCTTTGATTGCCCTACTTTACAGAGCAGGCAAATCTTCGACCTTCACGTTCTGTCACGAGGCGCGGACGTAGAATAAGTTGTCGCCTACTCGTGTTTCCGTCCTTCAACCACTCTTCGTAGAAGTTCACGGCAGTGGCACCCAAACACCCGACAAGCTTCACCGTTCTCGAGGCACTCGTTCTCAGGCTCTGGGTTTATAACCATCCGTCTTTTGTCACAGGCGCTGATGTCAGTGGATTTCCCCTCTTGCGGCCCACATCTTTGGAATGATTCCCTGTTCGCTTCTACCCCGCCTACGCACACGGTGATTAGAAATGAATGGTGCACTTTTAAAAATTAATAAGAAATATTTTTATATCTTTGTATGGACAAACCTTACAGTATGACCAGCGGCTACTGTCCAAGTTTCTGATACATTAATCACAATCGTTCTACAAGTGCACCATTGGTCGCACAACAAGCTTCTACACGGTGATAAAATCCTTCCCATACGAATTGTAACAAGTTCTCCGTGGTTGTCAGCAGTGCATGGTTTATCCACTCACACACTTCATCAAGGGACACTTGCAGTGGCGCTACACAAACTCGGTCTTTCACAAAAACTCTCAGAAAGAAATCGCAGTGTGATAAATCTGAAGCCGGCCGTTGTGGCCCGAACGGTTCTAGACGCTTCAGTTCGGAACTGCGCTGCTGCTATGGTCGCAGGTTCGAATCCTGCCTCGGGCATGGAATTGTGTGATGTCCTTAGGTTAGTTAGGTTTCAGTAGTTCTAAGTCTAGGGGACTGATGATCTCCGATGTTGAGTCCCATAGTGCTCAAAGCCATTTGAACCATTTGTTACATCTGACAAACGGGTTGGTCGGGGGAGTTGGTTGTTGTCTGTTGTTGCAGCAGGTTCTATCGAGTGTTGAGTGTTGCTAAATAACGCGGCTAAAAAGCTCTCGTACATCACTGTGAAAATGGTGCGGAGCACCGTCCACTTGCAAAACGCAGTCATCGTAGCTGGTGTTCAGCAGGGATAACAACCACATTTCCAACGTGTCTCGAAACGAGTTATGTGTCATACCTGATAAAGGACGTGAAAATGACCGTTAAGTGTAGAACTAAGTGGCAAAACTATCACCACAGCATAACTGTAATAATGGTGCTTCATCTTTTTGTAAGTACAAATATATTTTCGTCAAATGCTGCCTTACCACTTACAATTGTTCCACTTGTATTTGTGTAGTCAACAGCAAATAATTTTTTGTATTTATACAGTGATCTCCAACAGTACAAACATGTAAATGAATGTATAAACAGCTGAAGATGGGCGCAAGCCAGAAACCGGTCGTGTGACGAATAAACAACCTTTTATTGTGACTGGTAACGGATATTTTTCTACAACCCCATAAAGGAACAGTCACGGAGTTCGACAGCATCCATTATGGATAAAATTCACATAAGACGTCTTAGCTAGCAGTAGCAGTGATGGTAGAATTTGATGATCTACAGCGCCAGTCTTTGTACGGTGGCAATATCCTGAGTGACAGAGGTAGTGCTCTAAAGCTATTCACTGTAACGACGCATGCTGTGGACGTGCGGCATGCGTCAGTGCAGCAGATTGTCCTGTTATTCTCAGTCCGTGTCACGGATACACGCACTTCTAGGACTTTATGCCGAGCTACCGAGCATTCCCACGCACTGTGACCAGAGGTACGCAGCTTAGCGCTCTCCTCACGGAGAGGTTCCGGCTGTGAGAGAGGAGCCTGCTGGCGGCTGCGGCTCCTGTTCACGGTGGCCTGTGAACTGCCGCATCTGCAGGAAGTGCCTCGCTGGACCCCGGACCGCCCTCCTGCTGTGTGACACACAGCAGCACAATACGTCTGCCCTCTGAATGTGTATCATTCTCCTAGCGACATTGTGGAACGCAATATCGAACACGAAAAAGCCATTGTCACACATCTTGTCTAAATACTAAAATATGTCTACATACGCTCTGCTATAAAAAGTATACGGACAGCTGGCTGAAGATGACTTACAAGGTCTTGGCGCCCTCCATGCTGGAATTCAATATGGTGTTGGACCACCCTTAGCCTTGATGACAGCTTCCACTCTCGCAGGCATACGTTCAATCAGGTGCTTGAAGATTTCTTGGGG
Source organism: Schistocerca gregaria (assembly GCF_023897955.1). Classification (NCBI taxonomy): domain Eukaryota; kingdom Metazoa; phylum Arthropoda; class Insecta; order Orthoptera; family Acrididae; genus Schistocerca; species Schistocerca gregaria. Next base: position 212,282,889 of record NC_064924.1, on the reverse strand, counting down.
AATGGCAGCCCAATTTTCACGGAATGCTGCGCTGAGGAGAGGCATCGATGTAGGTCGGTGAGGCATGGCATGAAGTCGGCATTCCAAAACATCTAAAAGGAGTTCTATAGGATTCATGTCAGAACCCTGTGCAGGCCAGTCCATTACAGGGATGTTATTGTCGTGTGACCACTCCGCCACAGGCCGTGCATTATGAACAGGCGCTCGATCGTGTCGAAAGATGCAATCGCCATCCCCGAATTTCTCTTCAACAGTGGAAAGCAAGAAGGTGCTTAAAACATCAGTCTAAGCCTGTGATGTGACAGTGCCACGCAGAACTGCAAGGGATGCAAGCCCCCTGCATGAAAAACACGACCGCGCTATAACACCACCGTCTCCGAATTTTGAAACGTCCCCTTAGAAAAATTACAAACGACTGTGCTTAAACTGACACACAATATTTTTAGCGCAACGCAATCTCACTTTCAAAAATCCCTACAAAAGAATGGCTCTCACTAACAATAACCTATACCTCTGATGAATCACTTACCACACAAAGCCGGCCGGGGTGGCCGAGCGGTTCTAGGCGCCACAGTCTGGAGCCGCACGACAACTACAGTCGCAGGTTCGAATCCTGCCTCGCGCATGGACGTGTGTGATGTCTTTAGGTTAGTTAGGTTTAAGTAGTTCTAAGTTCTAGGGGACTGATGACCACAGAAATTAAGTCCCATGGTGTTCAGAGCCATTTTACCTCACAAAAATCTTCGTTACTCAAACTACTGCAATACAGCGTGCGCCAATAATGCCAGCTGAATAAAAGATTCTAACTACTGAAGGCACTACCTAGTGATAGGCATAGTCAGCAAATGAAAGATTTTGATAGAGAATAAACAATGTATCTACCTTAATAATGTTCCAAAGTCATCATATATATATATATATATATATATATATATATATATATATATATATATATATATATATATCAGTTCATGATATCCAATATTACAAATTTACTCTTTCTGATGGACACACGTCCAGATCGTCCGCTCTCAATATTCTGCCATTTCTCACCCCACATCCACCACTGCTGCCGGCTCACCTCCAACTGCGCAACGCTACGCGCTGTTCACATCCAACTGCCCAACACTACAATATAGAAATTTCCAACAATGCAAAGCAGCCACAGACTGCACACAGCACAGTCAGTGATTTTCATACAGAGCGCTACGTGGCGTTACCAACATAAAAACCTAAACAGCCTACTTACAGTTTTAATGTTGGAACTACACGCGCTGGCAGATGACGTTCACCGGGCATTCGCCATAGCCACACCCTGCCATCGGATCGCCACATTGTGTACCGTGATTCGACACTCCACACAACGTTTTTCCACTGTTCAATCGTCCAATGTTTACGCTCCTTGGACCAAGCGTGGCGTCGTTTGGCTGTGCGCTTTTGTGCTGTACGTGTCCCTTCACGTTTTCACTTCACTGTCACATCAGAAACAGTGGACTTAGAGTTGTTTAGGGGTGTGTAGATCTCGCGTGTAGACGTATTATACAAGTGACACCCAATCGCCTAACCGCGTTCGAAGTCTGTGAGTCCCGCGGAGCGCCCCTTTCCGCTGTCTCACTATGTCTAATGACTACGGAGGTCGCTGATATAGAGTACCTGGCATTAGGTGGCACCACAATGCACCTAACATGAAAAACCTATGGTTTTGGGGGTGTCCGAATACTTTTGATCAGATAGTGTATCTGATTCGGATAGTTAAAATTTTGGATTTTAAATAATTTCAATTTTTACGTTTAGCATTAGATTCCGAACAATTTGCAGAAAAAAAATATTGTTGTCTCTAAATTTGAGTGGGTTGTGACACGTTGAACATTTGTGATGGAAAGGAGCTGTTTTGAGACAATATTTATCAGTAATATAAAAAGCAATCCCTTGCGTTGTTTAGCATTAATGTAATGACAAAACGTTCGTCCTTTGTACTAAACTGCTTTGAGCTCTTTAAAATGATTTTAAAATTTAGGAGATGCTATTGCGTGAAGCACTGCACACACAGCTGCCAGATTTTGGAAAGGGCTTCTTGTTGGGCCAATGTTATTTCGCCGTAACGACAATAGGTAGGTTTTGAGAGTACTGAGAATGTTTGCTTTTAACAACATTATTGACTCCTGTTTGATTAAAAAAACTTTAACGTTGATACAAGCATGTACACAATGAAGTAAATGGTTATAGCACACAAAAAAATGAAAATGGATATTTTAAGGTTATGGAACGTTTTTGTTTGTACTGAATAATTTACTTCTCCTACAAGAGGCCCCTCTTCGCTTTCCGTCTCACATACGCTTGGATGATTTACCACAGTTATTAGCGAAAACTGACACGAACGTAAATATACGTCACAGAAGCAAAAACATTCTACTTAACGTGGGTCTGCAAACGAGTGTCCTAATTAATACAAATGAAGAGTACAGATGCAGAACCCAGAATTTTCTAGTTTCTTATATTTATTAACGTTATGTAGTATTAACTGCGCGTTTCCATAAGCAATATAGCTATTGTAGTAGCCCTGACAGCAGTTATAGCAATAACGCAGCTCAATAGACAAAATTTGGTCAATTTTTGGTGACGAGGTAAAAGATTTATCACTGACGTCAGAACCATTAGCCTCCTCCCCAAAACCGCTCACACCATCTGTCTGAATAATACTTTATACTTCGATTGCATTAAGAGTTTGATTGCACGATCGATTCGAAACAATGGCTTTCCTCTTAGCAGGATGGGGACCGCAGTATTATCCCGTATCAAATGAGAACGCTTTTCGGTGCAGTCAGTCAGAATATTAGAAAATAGTCTGTGAGTGTGATTTATAATTGCCGCCGGTGTTCTAAGGGCGACGCCACCCGCCCTGTCTTGGAGGGCAGCAACTGTGATGGCTGGCGTATGCGCCGTGTAAGGTGCCAAGGCCTATATAGGACAATTATCTGTGGACTTGGCATCAGTTCTCAGCGGGACTCAGTAGTAGCAGCAGCAGAATTCTCCTGAAGACGGCGGACAGTTGGATCACCGAAATATTGGATCCATTTTATTTTAGGATGTGGCAGCAAACCCGAGGAGAAAATGGTTCAAAAGGCTCTAAGCACTATGGGACTTTTCTGAGGTCATCAGTCCCCTAGAACTTAGAACTACTTAAACCTAACTAACCTAAGGACATCACACACACACACACACACACACACACAAATACACACACCCATGCCCGGGGCAGGATTCGAACCTGCGACCTTAGAGGGCGCGCGGTTCCAGACTGTAGAGCCTACAACCGTTCGGCCGCACCGGCCGGTAAACCCGAGGAGACTTCAAGACTTACTACTCCGGGAAAGCCTACGAAGTCACAGTATTTTGAATTGTACTGTCAATAATATTGTACAATAATAATGCGGTTTGGAATCTTGGACGGTAAAGACGGTGCTAATGTGATACTTGCTCTATTTTGTTGCAAGCGGGAAAAAAAAAGCATTGCTGGAAACGATTCTACATCGGCGTCCCCATACGTAGGCAGTTGTCCCCCCGCCTCCAACCCTCGGAATAAATTTCTGTTAACGTGCATATTCCCGACATCAAAAAAAAGCAAAACAATACAATAAGAGACGCAGTTCCACAGGTCAGCTGTCATCTATTACTCTACAATAACTTGCAGATTGCAGTTCTTTCGAAGACTCAAAATTTACGATTGCAGAGTCACCTTAATCATGTTTAACTACTTGAGACAGTTGTGGAGACGTGTCATGCAATAACACGTGCACTAAAGTATTATATCCATGTAAGTAATGTATGCACAGAGATAAATGTGTACACTGTATATATTTTTATTCATAACTATGCAATAAATAAATTTTTAAAAACATCTTCCTTCGTAGCCGTTGCCTATATTTTCTGAGCAGCGATTTATCATTCTTAACACTTCTGTTTCTTTGGTTACCTACTCTAACATCCAAAACGCCGGCAGTGATTTATACAGTTCAATGTATTGTAATACTAATGGTCTTTCGTCTTGTTACGAATTCATTTTCAAAGTAAGAACAACAAACCTAACTTAAGCTAACCTCCTTGGTCTGTGTAGCACGAGAGAAGCCGCGGAGTTATAGTGAGTACTACCCACAGACGGCACAGTATTTCTGGGAAGTGCAATATATTCCCAAACATTTTGATGTTTTCATTATTATTGCGCTATCTCTCAATCTCACTCCCAGATGATCAACATCATTGCAAATCAGGAAATATTTCGCAGTGTTACTGACACGTCTAGGGGCTGATTTACGTGACTTGAGCAACTGAATCACGTAAATACGGAAGTCTATGACGGACCTTGAGAACCACATCCTCCAATACTATGCTTCTTTTTTGGCTAGTAACTTGTTCGTTTTTAGCGGACTTAGCTCATAATGGAGCCAATACCTTTAAAAACCATAAGTTTTGGTTTTAATAGTTGAAATGCATCGGTCATTAACAAAAACCTTTCTTTTCAGTTGAAAAACAATATACACTCATTCTCGGAAGAGTTATCTTGTAAATACATTTTTTGTAAATGTATTACATGTATCTGGCACAGTGAAACGACCTCATCAAAAGACTTCCAAATGAAAAAAATGGAACAAACTGTCGGTACTGAAAGAAATTAAACAAATCAGCAACCTAAGAGTAAAGAAAAGTAAAGAATCATAGTAAAAATACCTCCTTTCCTGTTTCCCTCTGTACATTACCAGAGGAACGTAGGACCAACGGTAGTCGGACAACATTTGGGGACAGGAGAACCGCACTGATCCAAGTGACATCTTTTCTTTGTTTGAGCTTTCCGCGTAGACGCATCAGAGAAAATATACATTTTCTTGCCATACTGATCCATGTGCGAGCCGTCTTCCACAAGAATGTCTCAATCTCCCAGTTTAGAATTGACCTTACTTCGAAAAATGCGTCCTGCAATAGTGATCCAAGTGAAAAACCACATTTGGATAGGTCTGCCTCTAACTTATGTCTCTGGTTTAGTGTGAAATCTGAAGTGATCCATGTGTAAACTATTATTATGAATGTGACTTATAGGCTGGAGTTCGTGTAACATGTTACATTAAAGTCAAAATAGGTGCAAAGGAAGAGGAGAGAAATAATCACATCTCAGGCACAGGTGGACTTCCCGTGGGTGACTGTCGGAAGTGTAAGCCGTTCACGTTTCAAAGCATGACTGACAAGTTCCTGTATTTTGAAAGCCTATCAGGTTACTACCAAATTGCTTTCGGAGAGGGCACCAAAATATCACAAAAGCGAAATAAAATTTTGCAAGAGTTCAATTCTTATTCATTACTATGATACCTAAAGAAAAAAGTATAAAAGGATTGACCTCAAATCTAATGAAGCAGGTCTGCAGGCGTTCCTGCTAAGCCTCCGAAATTACATACCTGCACTGGCCAGGGCAGCAAAGCCAATGCCTTACAAAAAGATGCAAGACATAAAAATTCTAAAATTTGATCCATCCGGTCTACTTATCAATTCTGCATCTGCACAGGAAACGAAGGGGGGATGAAGTACAGGACGACGAAAATATGCTACCCTCTGGATTTGGAGATGATTAAGTGAGACGACCCCCTTAGTTCTTCAGCTTTTCGATGTACCGGAACTGTAATTACATTATCTGCTTGTACCAAAGTGATCCTAGCGATCTGTGTTAAGCAGAAAACAAACTTTTTGTATCTTCCTAAAAACACCAATAAAACATTTTTTTTAATTTATACTAACGCATTAGTTAACATTTCATTAAAGATTAAACCAAAAGAAGTGACCCGTTTTCTTAAACAAAACACAACTGCGCTTCCTTAGGTTTCTCGAAATGATGAAAATGCCATTTGGATCTGTATGGTTCTATGTCGCTGTTTAGTTATTCCAGTCGCCTTGATAGCGCTCTTCCGTTTGATAACTGTCCTGTATTTTCTTTCTGTTACTGGCAGCTTGGGGCTATCAGACTCAGTGCAATGGAATATCTGAGACTAGTCTCAACAAACAACTTCAGTAAAATGGAAATGACAGTCACTTCTCCCAGAGAAGTAGCATCCATCATAAACTCCTTGAAAATCAAAGTATTCTAGTGGTTATCATAACATACGAACGGGTGTTCAGTGAGTAGAGTTCTATCTTAAGTTATTTGTGCAATCAGTCTCTCACCAGTGGAACGTTTTCAGAATGGCTAAAAATGTTGAAGTTAAGCCTCTTTATAAGAAAGGAGATAAAGAGATGTAGTCAAACTGTAGACCGATTACACTTTTGCTGGCTTTTTCAAAAATATTTGAAAAGGTTGTGTTCAAGCGTCTTCTATACCTTCTGACTGAAAATAATGTATTGTCCAAGTCACAGGTTGGATTCCTTAAGGGATCCGATATCGAGGGGGCTATTTACAGGTGCAGTGAGAATGTACTTAATTCATTAGATAACAAACTAGAGCATATGACTGTGTGAATCACAGAATTCTACTAAGTAAATTAGAATATTATGGTGTCACTTGTAGTGCTGCAAATGGTACAAATCTTACCTAACTAACAAGAAACAAAGGGTGTCGTTGCGAAATATATGTGGAGTAAGCACTCAGTCTTCATCTGACTGGGAATTAATTACATGTGGTGTTCCTCAGCGTTGCCTTTTCTTGTGTACATTAATGACCTCTCTTCTGTTACTTTGCCAGATGCTAAGTTTGTTTTGATTGCAGATGATACAAACATTGCAGTAAATAGCAAAGTACAAATTTAGAAATGGCTGCGACTCAAGTTTTCACTGACATTAATAAATGATTTAAAGCTAATTCACTGTTGGTAAACTTTGAAAATACCCACTGCACGCAGTTCAGAATTTTAAGACATGTCCTTCAAGCATGTGTATAACATATGAAGACATGCAGATAGGAGATGCTGTCAGTGTTAAATTACTGGGATTACAACTTGAATAATAAATTCATTTGGGAAGGGTATACCATATAACTGCTGAAGTGCCTAAACAAGTCTGTATTTGGAATGCGAATGATGTCAGATGTGAGAGATATATACATAAAAAATTGCATACTTGGCTTCCTTTCATTCTAATATATCATATGGGATCATATTTTTGGGTAACTCGTCTGACAGAGCAAAAATTTTAGAGTGCAAAAGTTTGTAATAAGAATCATTTGTGGTGTAAATTCAAGAACATCAGGTAGAAATCTGTTTAAGGAACTGGGTATCCTAGCCATTGCTTATCAGTATATTTATTTCTTAATGAAATTAGTGCAAATATTATGTCTCCATTTCCAACCAACAGCTCAGTACATAGCATCAGTACTAAGAATAAGAAAAATCTACATACAGACCTAAGAATCACTTACCTTGGCCTTAAAGAAGAGCAATAATCAGAAGCACGCGTTTTCAAAGAACTGCCAGCAACCATTAAAACTTGGTTTCGATAAAGCACAGTTTAAACAGAGTTTGAAAGCAACTCCTTCTACTCTGTATACGAATATCTTAACAGGGACTGTTAGACAAGCTTAATGAAAAATATCTGTTAGATTTCAGTCTTGACAGCACTTGGTCACAACAGTCATTGTTATGTATTTTGCGTGATGAATTTATGTTACATCTCTTAAGATGGTAACCGTCCCTCTTAAGTCTAGGCCATAAATGTGCAAAAATGACGAATTTGCCTTCTGAACGTCGGTGAGTTTCATTTTTAAGCTTCTTTGTTATGGCAAAGCCTCGAATGAGTTACCATAGTAGTATAGACACAAATTCAGGAAAGTGTAAAATAAGCTTATTTTGTAACGCCACAACAGTGAATGTGCCACATTCGTGATTTTTGGCTCTCAGTTAAGACTCCTCAGTGAGCTGTGTAAATATGAATGTGCTAAACTCATTGATTAGCTATTCTTAACAATTTTCTTACGTTAAGTTACAGCCACATATTTCGTCATTGTTTCCTCCTCTTAGCACGTACATGGTGCTTGATAACACATCAGCTGTTTGTTTAGGGTGTTTAAGAAGTCAGTTAATTATACACATCATTACTGATGGAAAAAAATTGTATTTCAGCTGTTTAGCCGAGGATAAGACCACCTAAAAATTACGTAAAAATTTGTGGTGGTGTTGTGGAACAAGACAAACGTGGCAGACGACTGTCAGAGAGCGATGATGATCCCGTTATCGTTCCGTCTAATCGCACTGATCTAGATATAAATCTTCAAGAAGGTATCTTGGTTCAAGCTCCAATATTACATTAGTGTATAACGATTGTAAAGCTCAACGTAAAGAGGACAATTACAAGCTAGCGTCCCTTCCAAAATATCGCTAAGTATTCCACGTGTACGATATGTAATTCTTTAGACTGAAGAAAGATTAACTCCACAAATGTACCGTATTTAACTCACTGACTTAGAACAAGAAGCTATTGAAGCAAGAAGATCGTAACAAGTATTTTGAGAGAAGAGGTCTGGCTCGGAAGAAGTGTTGTGGCTATAAATTTTGAAACACAAGCCTGTTGAACACTCGAAGGGACTTCGTGACCAAATGTTTTAAGTGACAATACTTGCAGTGTATAATTTGACCACATATAATCTGGGAAATCAAGATGGCACTTATTACTTGTGGAACGAGACAGGCAGTAAAAGAGGATCTACTGGAGTATTCACAAGGGTCTATTATTAGATCATGGCGATACTGGATATCAGAGGAGTGAGGGTGATATAAAATGAATGTAGCGGCCAGCTACATATGTGTCTCTGTGTACCGTCCTATGCAAGAACGATCCTAACTTACACTCAATTGACCACGTATTTTCTGAAACAGGACATATAGAAATGCAGTGTGACTCTGTTCATTCTAATATAGAGAACAGAACTCAGTCTGTGCCGGTGCACCACAATGAAGGATTGGAACAAATCTAAATTGCAAGACATAGCATTGTCTTATTCGTCGTTCACACCATGCTCTACGACGATTTTCTAAACTTTTAAAATGACCAGAAAGTTATCCCCAAATACCAAAATACGTAACGGTTCCTTACCGCAGTTCGAAAAAAACAAAACTTTTTCAGGTTTTTATAAGACAGATTTTGAAGGGATCTTTGCTGAAATGACTTGAAAAGGTATGCGATGAGCTTCCGTAAATATGTCTGTTTCCAAAAACCTCCTATAGCTAAAGCAAATCTTAAGGATCTGTTCATAATGTGTGAGAAGCAGATGATTAGAGAGGATTATCATGAATATTATTTCATTTTTTGAGCGATTAAAGTAGGCGTGACGCACTGTATAAACCAGATGCTGAATGGGACTCTGATGCACCAATGGCTTCTGTTGATTGTATTATATATTTGCAGTATTGTTATTGATTCAGTCTTTAGTCTGTTCTTTCTTCGTTTATTTTGAAGAAATAAAACGGTCTGTGAATCAATATTTCTGAGTTACTTATAGTACGTATGCGAAAATTCTGAATGGCATGGCAATTCCAGAAAAACGAAAGTGAAGTTCCCCTCTCCAGCTTGTGCCCTAAGAAAATCAAACGGAAATCGATTTCATAAATCATCACAGTTGATTTTTAAGACTCTGTGAAACATCCAGTCGCCACTCTCTCAAAAACTGCAGTGCATATTCGTCGTTTTCCTTTAAAGGGAACCAATTGATCCCAGCAGTTCTTGTGCAACATCGCGATAGTTCTTTGCTCTATCGCTGCCTAAAACATTCTTGTAGACACACTTGAAAATCGGCCTTGCTATTCTTTCGAAGTAAGCCAATAAATAAAGGAAATTTTCTCTAAATGTTAAGTCCGCAATCAGCAGTCCCACACATATTCCTTACTTAATTTTTGCTTCACTGATCAGTGGAGACTTCTCTCGCAATGCCTTAAATAATATTTTTCTCGAGGCTCAACGTAATATGTAGCAGAGATAGATACACACTTTTGGTATCAGCAAGAGGAGCGTTCACCATACTCATCTGTAAAGGAAGTAGTTCATTCCGAGCAGTCCATTTTTCCCAGAACAACGTTTTTACCTGCTTTTGTTGCTCCTTTCGGATAAAAAGCAACAGGGCTTCATGTAGTCGAACTGCTTGCCGAGAAGAATTGCTATTATCTTGAGATTCCACATACAAACTAGTTGTAATTTACGTACTGCAAAAGTGTGAGTAGTACTTTGAAGTTCTCATTTGTGGCTTTCACATAAACTGCATCGTGAATCGGAATAAAAAAGAAAATGTTCCTCTTGTGAAGAAATACTGCTTCCAGACTAACGTTACTGGAATCTATGGACAAACGCTAGTCAGTTACTCTGAAATCATGACCAAGACACTCTATAACGGACTCTGTGTCATGAAAAACCAGACCACCTTCCTTAGTGAGAGAAACAGCATGGCGGTAGATTAATACTTGGTTTATAAACTCTTACTTTCTTACCGAGAAAGAAGGATTCCATCCATTTACTCTCAAAAATAAAAATTTAACCTGCTGCTTCGACGAAAAATTGTGGGCATTTTATTCAGAATGGGCTTGAAACGTTTGATCTGCATAGACAGCTCCACTGCTGTCTTCTGCGTGTTCGTACTCACTCACTGTCACACTCTAAGGAGGTACTGGTATAAGAAAATCTTCACTGTGACATACTTGGTAAATGAGGATTTTGGACAATTTTCCTTATTTTCAAGGTGATCCATCAAGTTTTTTTCTGAAACAAAATGGCAGTCGGTTGTGTCACTGCGTACTCCACGCAGTCTTAAATTGGACAACACCACGCAGCTGTTAAATAAACTGCCTAATTCGCAGAATGGACGTATCGGTACGCATAAGAACAAAGCTGTTATACTCTCTATTACATGTAATGTGCGTTTAACACCTGCTTTCAAGAACTTATCACACATATCTTCCTATTTGAAGATCTGGGAGATTTGAAGATGTTAACAAGGTCGAAAATTAGGAAACACGGAAAAGGAAAATTGAGTGCTAAGCACAAGTCAAGTACTGTATACGACAGGATGTCATATGTTCACACATAAACAGTGCTACGATCAACACATGTGCATAACAACAAATCAACAACACTACCCCATTTAAAAAGAATTTTAATAAATGACGAAATTTGTGATACAAGAAAACGAAAAGTTGTGAAGAAGCCAAGTATAGTGCAGAATGTATAGTATGTATGTGTTAATAAACAGCTTTTGTACTGCTGCAGATGTGAAATATGATGGCAATTCGCTATCATGTATTGACGTACGAAGTCGTTTGTAACTCTATTAAGAAACAACTCAATATAATTTCATTACCTGTTTCCTCAGTGTTAACAGTAAGATGTGTTGAGATGTCTAGTTTTACGAACAACGCTCTTCTTATGAACTATTTTGGTAGATTCATTCCAGGGGTTTGTTTATCTAGAAGTAAATACTCAACGAGAAATCTAAAAAATTACAGGAAAGAGAAATACATATGCAGTGCGAACACAACTTCCATTTAAGTAACTGTTTTAAACGGTTTGTGGTAGAATAAGGTTTTATTCTGTGTTGTATGAAATTTTTTATCAGCACAGTTTCTTAATCAGAAAAATCAACCGGTAAAAAGTTTAAAGATTAACGGCTGTAAAATTATTACCTCCTTACACTGTTCAGCTGAAAATCACTCTGAACTGTGTAAGGAGGTAATAATGTTACAACCGTAATCCTTAAAATAGCTTTAAATTTTAGAGTTTGGGCATATGAGAACCTGAATAAATGTAGTGAACCGTTTATTACAGTATTGTACAACTTGTCTCTTCGCTTATCACAATTATACCTACAATTTCACACACGTAGGTAAACCTTTCAATCACATTTTCAGAGAGCCACTCTTCATTTCTCTAACGAAGATCTTGCTCTCTCTTCAGTAATCTTCCATTAGTATCTTTCCCAGATTAATACTGTTGATCGTTCAATTAAATAATGTGGTAGAAAGGGGAAACTTCTTGGAATGCCTATTCATGTAATTTTGCTAGAGTCCTTGGGTACTTCTGCTCATATGCTTTCGAATCTTGAAAAGTGTTAGTTGTTATTGAAATCCTCTAAATGCTGCACATAGACCAAGGATCTCTTGGGTATGATCCAGATTTTCCTCGGAGCTACCCCGATGTGCCTGTATTTGTTGTGAACCATAATACCGCAGTGTATGTATTATCGCCTCTGTAATGGAGACTGTTCGCAGATGTTCGAACAACGTATTTAAATGGCATCTGAAAAATGTTATTTAATTAATAATAATACACATTCGTTACAATTAATCCAAAACATTTCATGAACATGTTACTTCTACATAGATTATTTTGTGTCTTCAATCTCTCATACTACCTTTTAATCCACTTTCTATGATAACCAGTTAGAAAAACCCCCTTTGCAGACGGATCAGCTATCTTTGGACGTCCATGGGAAACATTTTAGCAGACTTTGTATATCTTTCAAAAACTGAATTCAAAAGGTTTTCTATTGATAAAGTACTGTATCGCTAGTAGGCCGTCTTCACAGTTGCCACTTGTCACACCCCAAATTGTGCAAAGTCGGCTGTGCTTGTGTGTTCCGTTTGTTTTCTCCAAATCACGGGAACAGCAAAGAGCATATGATGTGATCCTTTTAACGAGTCCGTCAGGAGTGCATGCCCTCCAGACATGAACCATATCGAACATGCCTGGGATAGATTGAAAAGTGCTGTTTATGGGCGATGTGACCCAACAATCACTCTGAGAGATCAACGCAGAATCGCCGTTGAGGATTGGAACAATCTGGAACAACAGTACCTTGATGAACTTTTGGATAGTATGCCACGACGAATACAGGTATGCATCAATGCAAGAGGACGTGCTGCTGGGAATTAGAGGTACTGGTGTGTACAGCAATCGGCACCACCACCTCTGAAGGTCTCGCTGTATGGTGGTGCAACATGCAATGTGTGGTTTTTATGAGCAATAAAAAGGGCAGAAATGATGTTTATGTTGATCTCTGTTCCAGTTTATTGTGCAGGTTCAGTAACTCTAGGAAACTATTTTTGATGTGTGTAGCATTTATTGAGATCCCATTTCTTGTCCTGGCCATCAGCCTCACATTAGACATGAAGTTCGTATCTTATATTTACAAGAGAAAGTAAAGCGATGTTAAATCTCCACAGATACAGCAAAAAAGAATTTTAGCTATTTACCTAGATACGAGGCGTTACGTCTTCTGAGTTTACACGAAGCACCAGCCACACAGTTCCCTGCAACAGCTGTCACAGCTCTCAACGCTGAGATCTAAGTGGAAACAAACACACAGCGATTCTGTGTGTTCATGTGAGGCTCATCGGTAGTGCTGCCAAACCACTTTCATTTCCTGGACTCAGATATCGGAACTGAGGGTCTGGGTTGGGTAACTCCTTATGCGTATTTCGAATACTTTTAACAATTAAATCTGCAGAATATTTCATTTAGAGGATCATAGAATGCCACAATAAAACTCAGCCCAAAAGCCAAAAACTAACTTCATATTCGAATCATTCACCCGCGGTTTAGCAAAGAATACTATTACATTCGTTAGAATAAAATGTTTTCAAGCAATGTTATCATTCCATATTCGACATAAACAATGGTTAAATTTATGAGCAGCTATTTGGATCTCAGTCTAATACTTGGCTATGATGAGTAGTAAATAATGTTTTTTTTTAAAACTTACATTGTAGATGGCAGAAGTATTGTTTACTATGTTCAGGTAGTTTGTTGTAAAGCTAACAGCATAAAAACTTGAAAAAGCGTGCCCACAAAGTGAAGCCCGTGTCCTATGCTTTGTTTAAAAATTACAAAAGCTCTCTTAATTCCCAATCTATTACTCACGTAGAGGGATTAAATGACAGAAATTAGTGGCAGTTGTCCTCCAATACCTTCCAGTCCCTCCCATATAACTTCCACTACCCGTTGTGTCGAATATTTCGTCGTAGTATATAAACACATAGTTCGTGGCTACGTAAGTTATCTTGTGTTTGGATTTGTGTGTGCAAGCATAAAAATACTATCTGAACATAATCTCTCTTTCCTGAAACCACGATTTAATTATCTTAGAATGTATTTCACAACGCATATTTAAAAAGGTGGTTCCTCTGTAATTTGAACCCTGTGACCTATTTACTTCCTTATATTGTGAGTACAAGTGTGCTTCAAATTGCTTTTCCGGTACGTATCTACTCTGTCCACAGACATTCACGGAGTCCGGCGGTTCACTATGTTCAGATAGTTTGTTGTAAACCTAACAGCATAAAAATTTGAAAAAGTGTGCCAACAAAGTGAAGCCCGTGTCCTATGCTTTGTTTAAAAATTACAAAAGCTCTCTTAATTCCCAATCTATTACTCACGTAGAGGGATTAAATTACAGAAATTAGTGGCAGTTGTTCTCCAATACCTTCCAGTCCTTCCCATATAAGATGAACGTTTGATCAGTTCCATATTTATATTTTAAGGACCAAGTGAAGTTTAGTTTTTGTGCCTTTGATGGACTCGTTTAGTTGTTTTAATGAGATCAGATCCACAGAATTACTAACGGACATTTATCTCAGTTTCTCTTTGAGATTTAAACAATTTAGCTGTTCATTCTAAGCTACTACGTTCATTATGTGGATCATTATCTTGAACGCTTTACTTTTGTTCTTAAGTAAATAACAGCGGTATCAACTTTCCCACTTAATTTTGAGCATTTCCCTCTCCACAAACAAAAATTTACTTTTGTAATCATCTCAGTAATGGATATCGTTGGATAGTGATAAATGGTAATTATATTTCTTGTTTGCTCTACATAACTATCTTGAAATATCCAACCCATATTTTTAACCCGCTTTGAGAATATTTCTTTTGTGTCGTTCCTCTTACATCGGAAACAACTTTTGTTGTGATTTGTTTAAACTTTGGTCCATTCTTCGTTAATTGTTACTCACATGTTTCGATTGACCTTTATGATTTAGTGTACATAAGTATTAAGTACATCTGTTCTGAGAGTTAGCGATTGCGTTGGGACTTTGCTAGGTCTTTATTCCATTTTTCATGAATGTTATGGTGCACGTCTCTAGGAAGCGATCTGATGGCAGATCATGATATCTGATAACTCTTTGTCTTTGATATTTGCGTATATGATTTTTTTAGAACAAAATTTATCATGGATACCGTGCCTCGAGTTTACCATGTACATTTGTAAATATTATCGTCAGGAATGTGCCCGTGTTAACCACACTGTTGCGCCATCCTCCACCACTCTCAGCAAAACAACGAAACACTCAAAGAAGGCTTAGTGTTGGAATTATTTCTTATTTACATAGGTGATTGTACTGATATAACGCTTAGAACTCCTTGTCTTTCGTTTTGTAATTATTTCTTGCGCAATTTATGTGCATAACAAAGGCCATTCTCACCTCCCCCTTAGTACAGCTCCAACTGTCAGGCCTAAGGCAGATGGTAATTATTAGTTCACTATTCGCAACGAAGGCTATTAATATTTCCCATTGTTATTAAGATTGATTTCGACTTTTGTTTCTATCACTATGACTTTTACATCGTCCAGTACGAAAAAATATTCACTAAATTACTCATGCTAACGGTGTACGCCGCTTTCATTACTTAAGAAATAAGCAACCAATCACTTTTTATATAGCTTTTGAAACTGGTATGCATTAGTAATTGCGTTGAGCTCTGAAATAAAAAAGTGCAGGAGCTACCGGCTCGTCACCACATTAACAACACTGCATATTATGCAACATTTCACTCGTTATTTGCCCACTGTGCACAGTGGAATCACAATCGCATTGAAACATTACGTATGTGTGCCTAATTATATTTGTTAAAGAAGGGTCCCCTAATCAGAGGAGCAGTTGTACGAAGTAGATTTCACAAATGGAAGTGAATTTCTCAATCCTTAAACTCTTATTCAAATTTCAAAGGACACAAGCGCTGAATATTGCTGCAAGTGTAAACTAGATAAACAAAAATGCAGAAAATAATATGAAACGCTAATTATGTGGATTACACAGTATAATGAATATACGGAATATATATAATTTCTTGAATTGTGGGAAATTCTATACGGGTCAGTACTACTCTCAATCTCGTCCAAGCCATGTTGTAAATTAGCTCTCTTGCTCAGATGCCCATCCTCCTTTATTTTAGTTATTAGAAGTTCTCATATTGTGTTAAAAAATAATTTGTATAATTATACAGTTACATTAATAATTATATAACTATAATAATAATTTAATTACAATAATAATTATGCATACCTTTAGATTGTTGCACCTGTCGATGCTAGTTGTTATTGTGTGATCCTGAAAGTGTTTCTTGTCTCACAGGCTTGGATTACCAATGCTATATTGTGATTATTCTGTATATTTAAGACAGTATTAATCAAATAATTCGCCAACTGTTGATAGTTACAACAATGTCAACACGCAAGTGTGTGACTATCTAAATATTTTGTTACAGTTTGTTTTTGGGAGGGGGAGGGTTGTTTGGGGGAGGAGACCAGACAGCGAAGTAATCGGTCTCATCGGATTAGGGAAGGAAGTCGGTCGTGCCCTTTCAAAGGAACGATCCCGACATTTTCCTGGAGTGATTTATGGAAATCAAGGAAAACCTAAATCAGGATGGCCAGACGCGAGATTGAACTATCGTCCTCCCGAATGCGAGTCCAGTGTGCTGGCCACTTTACCACCTCGCTTGGTTACAGTTTTGGGAATTATACGGTGGCTAAGCAGACTTCGTGTAAAAAGCTTAACATGATCATTGTAAAATGAAACTCGGTGATTAGGACAAGGGATGGGCGCCGGAGACAATTAGCCGCTGTTGTGGTGAAAGGTTAAGATTGTGGACAAAAGGAAGGAAAACATTCATGCCATTTATGATTCCAGTGATGTGGAGGGAGCCGAAAAACCTCCTTAATAACTGTTACATCTCCTTAGTTACTATTCAGGGCTGCAATTCGAAAAATAAGAGACAAATTGTGTATCCAAGCACTGATTCAGCCATAAGGCCAGTTTGCACGTGGAGAAGATCTGATTGCTCCTCTTCCTCCAGCTGCTGTAGAGAACGTGGCAGAAGATGATGAAGAAAATGAAGTTGATGCAATTATCGAAGACGATAGTGATGTCCACCAGCCTAAAAGCGACTGTTCTGTGAGTGAACTTGCTCTTGGACGAGATCTGAATTTGACTAAGGAATCGGCGGAACTACTTGGCTCCCGGTTAAACATTAAGAATTTTCTGGAACCAGGAAGGTATTACTCATGATACAGTCATAGAGAGAAATAATTAGTTCATTTATTCTCACAGAACGAGTCCTTGGTTTACTGCGACAATTTAAACAAGTTAATGTACTGCTATGGCATTGAAAATGAACCCAGAAAGTGGAGACTTTTCTAGACTCATCAATGAGGATCCTGAAAGGCGTGTTACTGCATAAGGTGAACGTGTATGAATTCATTCTTGTGACCTATTCAGTTCAAATGAAAGCGACATATGAGACAATGAAAATACTGTTAACAAGTATCCAGTGCGAGAAATACACTTGGCTTATCTACGGTGACTTCAAAGTTATCGGAATACTGTTGAGACAATAAGCTGGGTTCGCAAAAATGCCTTGCTTTCTATGCGAATGGGAAGTCGGTTAAGGCAAAGACATTGCAGTGTATGAGTTTGGTCAGAGTAGGGACTCTTGTGCCTATAACTAAAAGTATCTAGCACAAACCGCTTGTAGAACAAAAGAAAGTCTTGCTTTCACCCCTACAAATAAAACTGGCCTTGATCAAGTAATGCAAAGGCTCTACCACAGGATGAACGCCGCCCCCCCCCCCCCCCCCAATCAAGTACCTTTCCGAAAAATTTCCCTTCAATGCACGAAACAAATTGAAAGCTGGATTCCTTTCTTAGTCCTCAAGTTAAGAAACTGATGAAGGACGAAGATTCTGAGAACGCAATTAAAAAAAAGGAAAAAAGGTGCATGTCCGCCTTCCGATCACTTACTGAGAACTTCCTATGGAATAAAAAAGATCCTATATACAAAGTCATTGTTGAAAAAAGTTGCTAAATTTCAAGAAGATGGATTGTTATAAGAGTGTGTAGAAGTCCACTTTCTACGCTCTCATATCGACTACTTTCCGGAAATTTGTGTTGAAGAGGGACAATCATCATATACAAAGAAGAGAAATTTAAAAAAAATCATGGAACACTGTTGACTTCTTGTTTTTATACAGGGTAGTCACGAAAAACATTATGGGGAATCTGAGGAGTATTTTTTAAATGTATATCATTTTCTAAATGTGTTTTGATTAAAAACTCGCTTTGTGTGAAATTGTGCTAAAATATAATTGTCTGCTCAAAAGTGAAAATCGTCAAAATATTATTTCGTATTTTGAGCAAAAACCTGGCGTGACGGACAAAAATGGTAGTTATTTCTAGAATCAGCACAAAAAATTGATTCAAGAACACCTACTTTCAACAAGATATCCGGGAAAAAGTTTTAAAACCCAGACTAGAGTAATCACAGCTGCTTCAGTCACCCGATTAATATCATTATTGTGTCTTATCTATTTGTAATTTACGACCTCTTAAAGATAAGATTATTTTGCTCAGCCACATCTTTGAAATATTTTTAATATATAAGTGTATAAGTTTAATGTTCAGTTATTTTCTTCGGTGTACAACCGTTTTAATTTGTATGTAGTTCATTAGTTAATGTGCCACATATTTTATCTTAGTTAAAAAATCTTACATCGCGTATACACTGAAATCATCCCTCTTGTTTTATTCCTAATTCTAACATTAACATTTTTCATCTCTGGAAATGGAGGTACTCTGTAGTCGCACTAGTTTAAAATCTTTGATTCAACAAAATTTCACTGTACCACATACTTACCTTTGTACCTGATGATGGCGTAACAGTCTAAAACCGATACGCGTAACAAATAAATAATTTTGTAGAACATTACGTAAGTGTTGTGTGTGTTTCATTCATAGTATATAAAATATTCTACAAAGAACCGACGGAGCAGTGAATCTATGGTAATTACGTGGCATTTTGATTGACGTTCTAAGGAAGACTGGAAGTAGAAAAAAAAAGCAGAATCTCTCATCTAACCAAACTTGCATTTTCAAATTAATAAAAGAAAATAACACACTGAACTCTGCATCCAAAATCCACAAAGAACCCGTTAAATGCGACCTGCCCAGAGTATGGACTCTGAAATATGCAACTAACATATCATGCTATTAACAAACGTAATACATCTTCAAAACTGCACAGACAGCACACGACGACAGCCAGGAAGCGAATAACAAGAATACAGTGTTCTCTATTCTTATCGCAAGTTCTGTTGGAGGTGCGACAGGATGTTTGTAATCAATGTGGTGAACGTGAAACCATCTCGAAGCATCGAAATAAAGACCAACGCTACATAAGTTTCCCTGATATGTTGTACAAATATAAATAAGTTAGTCTGACAAGGAATCCCTTAGTGCGCAGCCGCGTAAGGCCAATCACGTTTACGGCACTCGATTCCCCGCATATTGTCTACCCCACAGCCGCAATATTGGTTGTTAATGGCAATAGTCGGCGGGGCTGGAGGTATAGAATGGAGAGCACAGCATGAGGCTATGGAGCGTCGTGAAACCGCTTAGTCGACGAGTGAGTAGCTCACAGCAGAGCTACTGAGCTAGTGGTGTTGATACAAAGCAGAGCAATGGCAACGATAAACAAAGTAAACTTTCCATTATGTCTACAATAATAGTTGCCGAAGTTGACATATTTTCAGAAAGAAACTCAAGGAATTTCGGACAGTGAGAAAGAATTTTCAGACGAAATACTAGCGTTTCTACAAACTGAGTCGATGGAATGTGTGGTGTCGTATACTTTCTACTGTGCAGGCAATGTACATGAGTTCAAAGATGACGATACGTGCTTAAGAAGTGAAGCTAATACTGATACAGGTGTCGAGCCATGTAGTTCATCATCCTTGTCAGACACGTAACCACAAGTCCCATCCCCAGTGAAACGCAGTAAAGGATAATTGTTGGAAAACATTTATGAACACATTTCGAATAAGTCCGTAGCTATATGACCGTCTAGTGAATAAGTAAAACTACGGGTATTCAAGGGAGGAAAACGTACACTTATTACAAAAACTGGTGTTTGCGCACTTCAAGGGTGCCCGATAGAGTCAGACATGATAGTGACCCATTAAGATATGCACACCAAACTGGGTGCGATATAGATTACAGTAGCTTCAAAGGAAGCAGTGAAAGGTTACATAACTTCAAACAGTGTTACAAAAATGGAAGACGTAAGGCAATGAAATTTCAAACAATGTGTGAACTTGACGATGCGCAGAAATCTGCGGAATCGGCCGGAAAATTTGTGGAAGAAATAAACAAACTTATCCCATCGTTTATAAGGAATTTTTCTTCAACTCTCACCTATCGGGATTTAACACTAAATGTATATGAAAGGAACATAGGAAAAGAAGGGTACTAAGATAGTTTGTACCAGGACCATCTAAAATCAGTGCCTTAACCCATTTATGCCGATTGTCAATCTGGATGGTAAATTGGCTGGAAAGCTATTTATTGTGCTGCGAGAAATTAGAGGTACTCTGAGCCCCTATGATTCTTTCTCCAGTGTCCTAAACTCAGTCGGGTTTATAACCTTAATATTGATAACATTATAACATGATAAATGCCTTTGTATGGCTAAAAAGTGTTTACCACACAAGGTATATACGGAATGAGTCGCACTAGGTTATTTTTCAGGTAAATGTTTCTATTTTATTTTTGTAACGGTATAATATGACTTAACATGAAGTATCTGTCCAGTGGGGAAGTGATTGTCTAGCATTAGCAAGGTAATAACTAAATAATATTGGTTGTTACAGAAGAAATACGGTACATTTTGCTTGTAAGTAGCAATATTTCATATTTTATACGCAGTGAAAACACTGATAAAGTGGACTAAAATTTTAGGATCAATAAAGCAAGAAACAGGTGACTTGCATTATACACAATTGACAACCTGTCACATTGGAAAAGAGAACAGGAAACTGACCTATTTTATTTTTATAATTGCTATTGAGTTTCTGCCAGGACTGTAAATGATGTGTAGCTTGTATAAATATTTGGCGGAAAATCTCATACAAACCTTTTGTTGGGTAACTCTGTTCCATCACTTGGGATGTCATTTGGCGATGTGCAATTGTGGGTAGAAATTCCTATTTCTTCGCTTAAAAAACCCTAAGGAATTCTAAATTCGCCTGATATGTTGTTGAAGATGAACATCAGTGCACAACTTACAGATACTGCATCTGACCAAAGACAGGTAAGAAAATTAACCTACGAAGAAAGATGATGTTATCACTTTGTATAATATATGCCATATAACTTTTGTAACATTCAACACAGTTCAACTATCATTGCGTTAATGCCGGCCAGCCACTACTACATTAGACAAATAACTATTCATGTTATCTGCTAGTAAAGTCATTTTACATCATTAATGAAACTGAACAACCTGTAAAATAACGTAGAATAGTACATAAATTGTATATTAAGTAATTTGTAGTAATACAATTCAATTTACTGAATTCTGGGATCAGCAATATTAAATCTATAAACGTAACTGTCTTTAGAAATAGTTTCAAAATATGCAGTACGATTTAAACTCGCATTTAGATGCAATTTACAGTATAAAAAAGCTGCGTAAATCGGACATGTTTCGTATGCTGCCCAACATCAGTGCCTCATAAACCTAATGGTATTTGTGCTATGCATACAAAAGCGGACAAACAGGCTACGAGCTATATTACGTAACCAAATTGCGCCTAACTATTAACTAATCATAATATATAACTCGGGTAACGTTGTAGCTTAACGAACTGTCGATAATAAAAGCTGTGTTGGCTTATAAATGTATTAGGACAACTGAAGATACGTTCAAGCCCGAAACTCGTCTTGACGCAAAAAAAAAGTCTACGTAGAAAGCGACTGGTTGGTGTATCTCTACAAGTAAGAGAAAATAACAATTTTATATATATATTAGATGCAACTGTTCAATGTAATTGGTACACTTCATACAGTATTTTGCAATCTATTTCCTTCAGACGGCGTACCTTCCATCGACTTGGTATTATTATTATTATTATTATTATTATTATTATTATTATTTCGTTGTGCTCTCCACTGCATGGTCCACATTTAATCGAAGTAAATTTTTTCCATACGCACACATTGGTCTTTGCAGACAATGCATGAATCCCGCATTGCCGTCTTGGGCAAGATCTTTGTGATTCGTAACCCCTTCCCTGCAGTCCTGTTACAAAATGGCTCTGAGCACTAGGGGACTTAAGTTCTGAGGTTACCAGTCCTCTAGCGCTTACAACTACTTAAACCTAACTAAGGACATGACACACATCCATGCCCGAGGCAGGATTCGAACCTGCGACGTAGCAGTCGCGCGGTTCCAGACTGAAGCGCCTAGAACCGCTCGGTCAGTCCGGCCGGCCCCTGTTACAAAATGTCAAGGACGTATATGTGTCATGCGGATGGCTTTGGTGATTACCCGTGCAGTGCAGTGTAGTGCAGTGTTGCTACGGATTAGGATAGACTGAAAGAAACGGGAAGGATTAAAGCTACAACAGGTATATAGCGTTTACTTCTCTTGAAAGGTCTATCGAATTCAGTGTCATCATTGACCGATGGATCACGTGTCGTCAGTCAGTCTGCTTTTTAGCCCACAACTTTGTCGCGTAGTCTGGTATAATATATAAAAAAAACCACTCTTGATAAAAATATCTTCCGCCATCAGGGCTCGAAGTCAGTACTTCTGACTGCAGTTCTGTCCTGTGCGTCCGTGTACTAGTGATTTCGGTTCAGGAATAAAAATAAAATAACAATAATCAATAATGTGCTGTTTTTGCTAGAAATGAACTTACGCTGCGCTGTCGGTACAATTTAAATCAGGCGGAACAGAAATCCTTCATTAACGTGGCAGAAGAGACAAGGAAACTTGTACTCTTTCGCGAAATTGTTATACCGATTCCCCGATGGTATTTTTACTGATGAATGTTCTTTCTCACACAAAGGACATGGATTACTGGCCAAATGAAAGCGTACGATGGCTTTGACAGACGGAACATGGGCGTTAATGGAGATTTAATGTCTGTTGTGAGATGCGTGGTACTACAATCATCGCCCCTGTTTCATCAGTGGTAATCTTGATATCAGAGCACATTGCAACTTTCTCAGACAAATTCTTCCTCATCTTCGGAAAAGTATCTCCAAGAACTAGAAAGCTTATGTGGTGGATTGGTCGTGGAGGAGCAGTGGATTGACCTCATCGGTTTCGTTACTTCTGTCTGTCGTGATATACCAACAACGCGACAGAGCCTACAGTAATGTATCGTGGTTGTTTGTAATTCACTTCAGCAGGCAACATCGGAAGCAGCTATGAATTCATTCATCCATGCGTAGACTACTGTGTTTCCACTGGTTTGCTGTCAGTTCCCGCAAGTAGACAAGTTAAGTTACGCGGGATACTTGTCTATGGTGCCTGTTAAATTGAATGTGAATTCGGTAATGTATCACGGGACATCGAAGTTCCAGTTGACACTGGTGTGATTAAAGATGCCCTTTGCACACATGAATGAGACGCAAAGAATCAAATAAAGTTACTCCATAGGACTATCGTCGGGAATAATCCATCACAGACGAGCGCACGTAATGCACCGCAAATTCCCTTGGCATCTGAAATGATTTACTATAGGTGATGGTGACCTGCTAATGTAACGTTGTCACATAACTTAATAAAGGTATTACCTTCCGTAATCTGAAAATAACTTCTGATACTAAGAAATTTTTGATATTGGAAAAAATTACTCGGAACAGAAGTGGTTCCGATTGAACTATCGACTAAATTAAAACGCTATAATAGTTCTGTAATTCCCTTCACATGACGCATCAGCACAAGCCTGATGACTATTCAGTGGCACTGTCTTGCAAAGCTAGTTTAATAATTTTTATTTAAATTGATGTAAGGAACGAAATTGCAATAAAGACGTCAAACTTTCTATTTAACTTTAAGGTTATTATTTGATCTCAAGGACACAAGGGTTCTACGCAAAACAATCAGATTACTGTTAAATGATTTACTCTGTGTTCTCAAAACATCGTACAAAGACTTGCTCCATAATGTGAAACTGAAAATAAAAAATAAAAATGCCAACTCTCTTGTCGAGTGAGATATCCGTTCTCTAAACCCGATAACGAATCAGAAACTACATGTAAACAAAACGGGAACCCGTCGCACATTGATCGTAACCAAGAGTGCCAGTCGACTATTCGTTCGATGGCATTGCCTAAGCAACAGAACTGTTACAATGTAGCTAAATGTGGAAATTAACTTAGTTGTCTTGCAGACCAGACGCATAGAGAGCAGATGCATGTGCATGTTACCATTACTTCGTCAATACAAGCCCATTGCTGCTTTCATGCATGGCTTCCACTGCCTCGATATGTGTTAATTCAGCCAGACTCGTCAGCACATCATATCGCACACGAGCAAGACATACATTCACTCCAAAACAGAAGTAATAAACTGAAGCAGAGCTCTGTTTATCTTCCAAACCGGCAAACCCTGAGCGACGACCACAGCCTAGACATTGGCCGAAGCCATTATCACCTCAGAGACCTTGGGCAGGTACACTCGCGAAGTCTAAGAATCAGTGAATAAACGGAAGTCGATCAATGTGCCACAGATATAATAGGAAAAGTCGCACGCGAGACGAAATAACTTAAAAACTGAATACATGGAAGACGGCTGATTATAACTTTTCATCTGGCTACCTACTCTGTCTACTAGTACACGAGAATCAAAGTCTGTTGGATTTACGTTTTTAATAATGGCGTCTTTACGTGAATGATACATTGCGATACGTTTCTGAATAGATCTTGAAGAGAGGAAGTGGATTACCGAACAAAAGTATAGGGTGCTATTTTCGAAAAGAAGATGTACTCCAATACATATTTTTATAATGAACAAAATTATAAGAGAGTTAAACGTGTTGGTTAATATAAACCTGGTGGCCAAACAACATTTGATTGATAGGTTTTTTTTATTTTGATTTCGCACAAAATGCTGATTGGTGTGGTCTTGGTAAATGTGACATCCAGTTTAACTCACAAAAAACTTTTAGTGGGTGTATACGATCCTTTCTTCAAAAGAACGTTCAATAAGTAATGCAACACATATTTTTTCTCGGCCAGTTCGATTGGAAAAAATGCAGAATTTGCTGTGGGACATCGTGGAATATTTCCACTTCAGCCCATGTAGTATCCTGAAGGTCCGGGACGTGGCGGCACTTCTTGTAACCTTCAAAATGGCGCATGCACGGAAGTGCGTTCCAAGCACAGAGCTGCCATTGAGTTTCTTTTGGTGGAAAACCTGAGCATTTCAGATATTCAGAGGCGCTTGCGGAAAGTTTACAGTGTACCTGACAGTGAAAAAAAGCACAGTGAGTTGTTGTTGGGCGAAGCGTCTGTTGTCATCACAAGGTGCTGCAAACCTGTCCGATCTCCCACGTACGGGCCGGCTGCACACAGCTGTGATTCCTGCAATGTTGGAACGTGCGGACGGTCTCATTCGAGTTGATCATTGGATTACAATATCTCGCTGCACAACTGGACGTTTCCATTGGTAGTGCTGATACACTCGTAAATCAGTTGGGGTACTCAAAGGTCTGTGTCCGGTGGGTTCCTCGCTGCTTAACAGAAGACCAGAAAGAGCAACGAAGGCCCATCGCCGGCCGGTGTGACCGAGCGGTTCTAGGTGCTTCAACCTGGAACCGCGTGACCGCTACGGTCGCAGGTTCGAATTCTGCCCCGGGCATGGATGTGTGTGATGTCCTTACGTTAGTTAGGTTTAAGTAGTTCTAAGATCTAGGAGACTGATGGCCTCAGATTTTATTTCCCACAGTGCTCAGAGCCATTTGAACCATTTTGAAGGACCACCTTTGGGGAATTGCTTGTACTTTACGTGGCTGATGGTGACAATCGTATATCATTTCGAACCGGAAAGGAAATGGCAATCCAAGAAGCGGCGTCACGCCACCTCTCCTACGAAGACAAAGCTAAAGCTGCATCCTCATCCGGTAATGTCACTGTGACGGGTCTTCTGGAACTCTGAAGGGGTTATTCTCCTTGATGCCTTCCATCATGGTACAACGACCAACTCTGAAGTGTATTGTACTACCAGGAAATTGAAGAAACGAGTTCGTCGACACAGAAGTGCAAACGAATTCCTCCATGACAACGCAAGGCCCCACACAAGTCTGAGGAGCTCACAAAACTTCATTGGACTGTTTTTTCCTCATACTCCCTACAGCCCGGATCTCGCACCATGCGACTTCCAGTTTTTTCGCCCAATGACGGATGCAGTCCGCGTGAAGTAGAACGTGGGTGATGTGGGGCTTACTGTTGCAGCAAGACAGTGGCTCCGATGGTACCAGCGGGCATACAGGTGGCGTGAGGCCTTCACACTGAACGGAGATTATGGTGAAATATAAGGTTTTGCAGCCAAAAAAGTGGGGAATAATACGGTGTATTAGAATTCTGAATAAAATCAATCTACTTTAAGAAAAAAATGTGTTGCGTTATTTATTGTGCCCTCCTCTTACGAACAGTCGCTTGTGAGGCCAAGTCCGAGCACGGACGTACAAATACCTTCTCGCTGACGTTGCCCGATGACGGAAGGAATGAGCGACAATGTTTCATTTAATGGTCTGAGAGTGGCTGCTAATGGCTATTGGTGTAATACGACATTGTACTTGAAGTAGCAACTGCTTAAACAGTCTTGACAGCTGCATGAGGTTCTATAGCACTATCCTCCTCGTCTTTCATTGTTCCTCTTTTAAACGAACCATTTCACCACCGGACGTGACAGCTAAACTTGCTCTGACAGGGCGTTGCCTGCGTAAGAGGCAGACACTAGCCAGTAACTAATTCCAGAGGTCAGGCGGCGAGTTCAGCTCGCTGGTTTGGCTTCTCTAGGAGAGACAGCTTTTCGGTTATGAGGTGCTAATCCCTTGCGGGAAACGCGACCCCGTGAAGATGTCGCGGCACGGGCGGGAACACGTTTCCGCTACAATACTAATAATAACAAACGGGAGCGGCGGGGACAGCGGCCGCTGCAGCTCACGGGCTTTTCAGCCGGTCAGGGGGAGGCAGGGGGAAGTGTCTTTGTGGGGTGCGGTCTCATTACCGCGTCCCGCCGCCTGAAAGGAGGAATTTGTTTTGGTTCATCTGTTTGTAGCGGCCGGCTGGCGGGCAAGGGATTATAGGCTGGGACAAGGAGGAGGAGGAGGTAAGGTTGGAGGAGGGACAGGGGGGAGGGGGGAGAGCCAGGAGGGCCTGTCCGAGCAGCTGTCAGCAGCAAGAGTTGCGCCGACAAAGGGCAAATGCGTTTCCGCGGTTTGCGCGAGTAATGCGGCTAATTGTGCGGCTGGGCGCCGGCCGTTTTCTCCCGTGCCCTGCTCTCTCTCTCTCTCTCTCTCTCTCTCTCTATCTCTCTCTCTCTCACTCTTCCTTCCCGGCCGCCTGTCCCCGCCTGACAAGCGCAATTAGCCGCCCCTGAAAGAAGGCGCCTGCCACGGCCAATCGCTGCCGTAACGACCGCAAGACGGGCGCCGTCGGGCGGCCAGTCCCGAAATTAAGGCCACTCGCTACCTGGCCTCGCCTGCTGGTGAGCGCCGGCGTTCCGCGTATTGACGCGACCGCAGCGGGCCGACGCCGTGCCGTGCTGGACACGGCTGGCCTCTGACGTCCACCGGGCCCTCTGCTCGGCCACCTTCTGACTCCGCAATTAGCGACGGCAAGCGGTCGTGCCGGGCCTCACACTATATTCAATAAAACCGAATCACTATTTTGTCTCTTTTTTGGGTTTGATGCGGCCCATCACGAATTTATCTCCTGTGACAGCCGCTTCATCTCAGAGTAGTACTTGCAACCTATGTCCTCAGTTATTTGCTGGAGCCGGCCGGAGTGACCGAGCGGTTCTAGGTGCTACAGTCTGGAACCGCGGGACCGCTACGGCTGCAGGCTCGAGTCCTGCCACGGGCATGGATGTGTGTGATGTCCTTAGGTTAGTTAGGTTCTAAGTTCTATGGGACTGATGACCTCAGAAAGTCCCATAGTGCTCAGAGCGATTTGAACCATTTTATTTGCTGGATGTATTCTAGTCTCTGTTTTCCTCTCCAGTTTTTATCTGCTACAGCTCC
The DNA here is from genome assembly GCF_023897955.1 of Schistocerca gregaria. NCBI lineage: Eukaryota > Metazoa > Arthropoda > Insecta > Orthoptera > Acrididae > Schistocerca > Schistocerca gregaria. Next base: position 212,254,568 of record NC_064924.1, on the reverse strand, counting down.
CTTTAATACCATGGAAGTTATTCCCTGATCTCTTAACTGATCTCCTACCATTCTGCCCCTTTCTTTTGTCAGTGTTTTCCATATATTCCTCTCCTCGGCGATTCTGCGGAGAAACTACTCATTCCTTACCTTATCAGTCCACCTACTTTTCAATAGTCTTCTATATATGAAAATCTTCTACTCTCTTCCTTTCTAGTTTTCCTAGAATCACTGTCTCACTAACATACAGTGCTATGCTCAAAACGCACATTCTCAGAATTTCTCAATCGAATTAAGGACTATGTTTGATAGCAGTGGACTCCTCTCGGCCAGGAGTGACCGTTTCTCCAGTGCCAGTCTGACTTTTATGTCCTCCTTGCTCCTTCCGTTGCCGATTATTTTGCGCCTAGGGAGCAGAATTCTTAACTTCATCTACTTCGTAATCACCAAGTCCGGTGTTAAGTTTCTCGCTTTTCTGATGTCTGCTACTTTTCATTATTTTGGACTTTCTTCGATTTACTCTCAGTCCATATTCTGTACTCATTGCTCATTCCATTCAGCAGATACTGTAATTCATCGTTTCTTTCACTGAGAATGGCAATGCCATCAGCGTACCCTATCATTGATATGTTTTCACCTTGAATTTTAATTCAACTCTTGAACTTTTCTTTCATTTTCGTCACTGCTTCTTCGATATACAGACTGAACAGTGGAGGCGAAATGCTACACCCTTTTTAATCCAAGAATCACATTATAGAAAGAGATTCTTCCGTCGCTTCCGGACAGAAGAACGGCGTAATTGTAAATGAAAACCAAAAATATTGTGAATGTTCTGTAACGTATCCGTTTCAAAATAAAAGAAGGACGGTGATTACCTGACATGGTCAGAAAGAGAGCGATGTCTTTATCAATGTACAAAAGCTTCCGTAATTGATGTTTTATTGCCCAGTGCCAGTCTCTCATCAGATCTGTAAGTGTTACAAATATATTGCAAGTGAAACCTCCCCTTAGAAAAATTGATGATTGACTGAGCTGGTAAACCTCTTACGTTATTTGATTTTCAAACAGCTGAGCAGAACTGAACGTACTCAGACATTTCTCTGTTTACTTATCCTAATCAACACTAAACCGACACACTCTATTTTTAGGGCAACGCAATCTGACTTTCAATAATCCCTACAAGAGAATGGCCGTGACTTACAATAACCTATACCTTTCATGATTCACTTACCTCACAAAAATCTTCGTTACTCGAACTACTGCAACACAGCGAGCGCCAATACTGCCAACTAAATAAAGCATAATACATATCTAAGCACTAACTACAGATAGGCATAGATAGCAAATGAATTTTGATAGCGAACAAACAATGTATTTACTTTAATGATGTTCAAAAGTCATCATATATATACACTCCTGGAAATTGAAATAAGAACACCGTGAATTCATTGTCCCAGGAAGGGGAAATTTTATTGACACATTCCTGGGGTCAGATACATCACATGATCACACTGACAGAACCAAAGGCACATAGACACAGGCAACAGAGCATGCACAATGTCGGCACTAGTACAGTGTATATCCACCTTTCGCAGCAATGCAGGCTGCTATTCTCCCATGGAGACGATCGTAGAGATGCTGGATGTAGTCCTGTGGAACGCCTTGCCATGCCATTTCCATCTGGCGCCTCAGTTGGACCAGCGTTCGTGCTGGACGTGCACACCGCGTGAGACGACGCTTCATCCAGTCCCAAACATGTTCATTGGGGACAGATCCGGAGATCTTGCTGGCCAGGGTAGTTGACTTACACCTTCTAGAGCACGTTGGGTGGCACGGGATACATGCGGACGTGCATTGTCCTGTTGGAACAGCAAGTTCCCTTGCCGGTCTAGGAATGGTAGAATGATGGGTTCGATGACGGTTTGGATGTACAGTGCACTATTCCGTGTCCCCTCGACGATCACCAGAGGTGTACGGCCAGTGTAGGAGATCGCGTCCCCACACCATGATGCCGGGTGTTGGCCCTGTGTGCCTCGGTCGTATGCAGTCCTGATTGTGGCGCTCACCTGCACGGCGCCAAACACGCATACGACCATCATTGGCACCAAGGCAGAAGCGACTCTCATCGCTGAAGACGACACGTCTCCATTCGTCCCTCCATTCACGCCTGTCGCGACACCACTGGAGGCGGACTGCACAATGTTGGGGCGTGAGCGGAAGACAGCCTAACGGTGTGCGGGACCGTAGCCCAGCTTCATGGAGACGGTTGCGAATGGTCCTCGCTGATACCCCAGGAGCAACAGTGTCCCTAATTTGCTGGGAAGTGGCGGTGCGGTCCCCTACGGCACTGCGTAGGATCCTACGGTCTTGGCGTGCATCCGTGCGTCGCTGCGGTCCGGTCCCAGGTCGACGGGCACGTGCACCTTCCGCCGACCTCTGGCGACAACATCGATGTACTGTGGAGACCTCACGCCCCACGTGTTGAGCAATTCGGCGGTACGTCCACCCGGCCTCCCGCATGCCCACTATACGCCCTCGCTCAAAGTCCGTCAACTGCACATACGGTTCACGTCCACGCTGTCGCGGCATGCTACCAGTGTTAAAGACTGCGATGGAGCTCCGTATGCCACGGCAAACTGGCTGACACTGACGGCGGCGGTGCACAAATGCTGCGCAGCTAGCGCCATTCGACGGCCAACACCGCGGTTCCTGGTGTGTCCGCTGTGCCGTGCGTGTGATCATTGCTTGTACAGCCCTCTCGCAGTGTCCGGAGCAAGTATGGTGGGTCTGACACACCGGTGTCAATGTGTTCTTTTTTCCATTTCCAGGAGTGTATATCAGTTCGTGATATCCAATATTAAAAATGTACTCTTTCTGATGGACACACGTCAAGATCGTTCGCTCTCAAAATTCTGCCATCTCTCTCCCCACATCCACCACTGCTGGCGGCTCATCTCCAACTGCGCAACGCCACATCCAACACTACAATAGCCAATATTCCAACAATGCAAACCAGCCACAGACTGCACATAGCACAGTCAGTGATTTTCATACAGAGCGCTACGTGGCGTTACCAAAATAAAAACCTAAACAGTCTACTTACACAAGGTTTATAATTATCATACGTAATTTCGAAGAAGCGTTAAATCAGTTTTACACACCATCGGATACATAAATTATAAAGCACCTGCCTGTGGCCCATTGCTATCAAGCCTCATAAAACATGGAAGGTAAACTATGAAATTAAAAATATTATGTATAAGAAAGCGCTAAAAAGGTTTGTGATTACTCCACCGTCATAGACTAAAATAATGTTTATCTCACAGAAAAGGCGTTCCCGTGTAACACTGGATACACTAAAATAAAAGCCAGAATTGTACCAGCAAGACACAGAGGTATCATATTCATCAGACAGATGTGCAGCGGATGTGCTCTGTTTGATGTACTTGCTGATACAGTTATGGCTTTTAATGTAGAGTACTTAGTGTTGCAACCGAGCGTTTTTTTCTGTGGTGTATACACTATTTCACTGTATGACGGTGGAGTAACCATAAACTTTTTAGTACTTTGTTTTACGTAATATTATTAAATTTACGGTTTACCTCCATGTTTTCAGTAGCCAGGTAGCAATGTGCCACACATAGGGGCTTCATAATTCACGTATTCGAAGGCATATAAAACTGAGTTAACATTTCTTTCGAAATTACGTATGATACTTATAAACCTTGTAACATATCTGTAGCACTTATAGGTCTGAAGAGTACAATACAGCTTTGCTGAGACTAGTAATCAGGATAAATACCAACTGAGATCTGGGTAGCAAAACTTCCATTTTGGAATCTTTTTTACAAAAGAAGAAATGTGACTGAAAAGTGATGAATGCACTTCATTCCTCCGGAAACTAATTGTGCGTTGTCAGAATACATCACAATGACCACAGAAGGTGTAGCACAAGGAAAGATATGGTATAATGAGATCAATATTGATTAAATCCATCTGCTATTGGCCAAGATTAAACTCTTCCGTTACCTGATTTGGTAGTGGGCAGGTTCAGGATCGTTGTCTGGGAGGGTAAAATCTTTTGCGTAACACAAAAATCATTGATCGGATTCGTGACAAGTAATTTAAATGTCAAGATTCGTCTTGTATAGAATGCAGGTGCGGCACTCAAATGGACGCATCACCAAACCAGTCAGTAGTCAACGTAATTAGAAACTAAAGCAGAGAATAATTCTGGACATATAATTAGCAAAAGGATCTTTATTGCACTACTGTAAAATAAACACCAAATGAATCAGAATACTATTATTATTATTTGTAATAGCGTAAGTAAAAACAAAATGCGTCCTTATATGAAAGCGGACAAGAAGAAGAAAGACATTATTGAGGAGGCTATACGCACCTCAATTATTTTTTAAACTAATTAACGAAAATCGTATCAATGGTGAGTGTAGAGTAATCATGGAGGTAAACAAAAAAGCAGTTGGCGCTACAGGCTTAACGCTGTGCGTTGTTTTGAAGCCAAAGTGCGTGGGGCCTGCTACCATTTTAAGTAGCCCAGCTTCTTGTTCATTATTTCTGTAGTCTGCGTACAGCAACTACTTTAAGCACTAAAAATTATAGAGCTTACATGAATAAAATGGCGTTAGGAAGGCAATTTAGAACGTTTTTCTGTTCTCGAATGCATATTTTCTCCAATAATGCGACACAGTCAGAGTGATGTCACGGGGAAATGTCACCACGGAGAACTATGGCGGTATGAATGCACTGAACTTTATGTTTTGGGCTAGTTAAGATGGCGGACATCGGCTTCAGAGACGTAACGCCATCTCCCTTCCTTTTTTTTTACCTGCATGAGATTAATACCGATACAACGCTAAATTTATTTTTGACGTACAAACACAATTTACTTTATTACAGCTTCACAATATTAATTCATCTGATTGGCCGGTCATTGTCTTAACGGCCATCATCAGCCTTTAACTGACTACCGTCGTCCAAGAGGGTACAGTGTTCGTGACTGAAAAAAATTGTTCCGGATCAGGAGAGTGGTAAAACAAATACCCGTCTTTGACAGGGCATTGGTACCCCAAATCAAAGGTTAAATAGTAAATAAATATAAAGGAACATGCCAGATAAACGTTAACACTAAACATCAAAGAAACAGTGTGTTTATGTGTGTGCACGTGCACACATACGCTTATGAACATGATGTAAAAGGGAGGAATTAGCAGTGAATTACACCATAAAGACAAGAGAATGTACTTATGGCAAACAACGTCGGCTATATGATAATTTAAATTAAATTAACAATCACAATGAAAATGAAGGTCCATGCTTCTTGACAGAGCGTTGGAGAACGATGCGGGAGACCCGCACCGACGTTCTAGGAAAGGTCCTAAGGGAGGTGATTTGCAGTTACCTTCCTCCGACGGTAATGGTGGTGAATGAAGATGATGAAGACGACACTACTACACCCAGTCATCTCAGGTCAGTAGAAAATCCCTGACCCAGCCGGGAACCGGGCCAGGGACTCCGTGTTCGGGAAGCTAAAACGCTACCGCGAGACCAACAGCTCCAGACAACAATCAGAATAGAATAAAATTATTATATAACAAGAATAATGAAGAACAGATTCAAGAGGTACGTACGGAAGGTTATGCAGAAACGGAGTGAAAGATAGAACTAACAATTGTAACAGAACGTCCGTGAAAATTCCCTTTTAAGATAAAATCTTCATACCACTGATAAATAACTTAGCTTATTATTTCCTGTTTCTGCATCACCTTCCGTATGGAACACCTCTTCAACCTGTTCTTCTATACTGTAATCTTGTCTTGTATGGACTTTATAGAGATTGTTAATTTAATTAAAAAAGGCATATAGACTGTTATGTTACTTTGCCATACGTACATCCTCACGTCTGTTGAGTGCAATTCTTTGCTAATGTTTTCTTCTTCCCTTTCATCTCGTCTTCGTGCAGACATGCACACTGTTTTTTTTTATGGTGTTGGTGTTAATAATTACGTATCTGGTGTCTCCCTTTACGTTTACCGTTTCACTTTTCAAATTTGATGCCACTGCATTGTCAAAGGTGACATTTACTCCTTGTTTGTACCATGAACGTAAAAAAGAGAAGGGAGTTGCCACTACATCACAAACTTGAAGTCGGCTTCCGCCTTCTTATGTCGCCCAAAAACGTTAGGTTCAACGCGCTTATACCTTCATGGTTCACCGCAGTGATATTCCTCGCTGACGTTACTATGGCCTGTGCCCAGTTTCGAGCGCTGGGGATATCTATTGACTTTCGTCGTCGTATCCCACATAGCATCTCGTACTTTGATTGTGTGGAGATGTCGTTTCAGCAAAAATGCCAGCTTGCGTCATTTACGGATGTACTAATCGAAACGATCGTAATCTAAAGTTTAAAGGAATCACATTTCATTCGTAGGGGGAGGCGATCAAGCAATTATACTTTTTTTGTGGACTTAAATTATGCTTGCGCTGTTTGCAATTTATTGTTGTAGTTCTAAAAATTAGGTAAGTCTCTGTGGGAGCAAATTGCTGAGGTCATCGGTCTAGGCTTACACACTACTTAATCTAACTTAAACTAACTTACGCTAAGGACGACACACACAACCATGCCCGAGGGAGGACTCGAACCTCCAACGGGGGCAGAAGCGCGAACCGTGGCAAGGCACCTGTAGTGGTTTTATTTCTGTCACTTGACGTTAGATTTCCTATCATTTTCAATAACCGTTTACTTTGTTGACACACAGAAGATACGATAGCATGCCTTGCTTCTTTCCTCATTGCACACGCTTAGAGCCTAAGAGAGTAAACGTGAACATTAAAAATGTTTTTCACAGCAGCTGATAGCTGAAAATGTGACAAACAAGAAGCAGTACCAGTAAGTAAACAAGCATTGGTTTCGGAATTCCATCTTCATTTGCTATCGATACAAATATAGTAAAAGTGGAACATAATGCATTACGAAAGCATTCTTTTCACATCACACCCTTCTCTTCTTGGTTATTCGAAAGGTGTCAACAAAAACAAGTTACATGAAAGAGGCCAAATGTATCGTATTACTAGAGCAAATGTGCATTCAAGAGCAGAAAAACGTTCGAACTTGCTTTTCTTACACTATGTTATTCATGTAAGCAGTATAAGTATTAAAACATCTTTTGCGTGCACACGACAGAAATAATGAACAAGAAGCAATCGTAAACAGTAGCCTGTTAATGTTTTGGGCTATTTAAAATGGCGGAGGCTCCGGCCCATCTGGGTCCAAAGCAACGTGCAGCGTTAAATCTATAGTGCTATCTTCCTTCTTTTTTTTTTACCTCGATGAGTGCGTCGCCTTAGGTTTGACCAAAGAAAGCGTTCGTCTTCTGTTTGATGCATGGAGAAATGTAACAGCTTGGAGCGCTAGGGCCGTTGCAGCTGTCTGACATCTAGTGTTTAGCAACATGGTTTCGAAATTTACATAGTACGTCGCATTTACAACAATATTAATAGAAATGTACGACGCACAAGAAGTACTGTATAACTTGCGGCATCCCGAATACAAAAACAGAGTAAGAAGAATCGAGAGCTACAAAAAACTGCGGAAGCAATTAGCCGTGAAGTACCGCCAGGATGCAACCCCGAGGATATAAAGCAAAAAATCTGCAACTTTTGTAGAAAGAAAAATACTTCTTAATGGCTATAGTATGTTCTAAACAGTTATTTTCCTTTAGTAATTCCTCTTTCTGTGCTTTATAAATAGCTTCACACATTTCTGGTGAGTCTTCTGTTTCGTAGTATTAGGAAACACTTTCTTGAGCACATATTGAAATCTATTCTCACCCATTCGTAAGTAATTTCCGAATACAGCTTTACGTCCTCGACTTGCAGCTTCTGTAACACATTTTGTTGGATGCCTTTAGCCTCTCGCTGTGAAACGCACGGCTTCCCACAGGTACGTTTCCTTTTTCTTTTCTCCTGCTCTTTTTCCTAATGTAAATACAATGCTACTGTGGTATACTCAACTGCAAATCAAATCGCTCTGAGCACTATGGGACTTAACTTCTGAGGTCATCAGTCCTCTAGAACTTAGAACTACTTAGACCTAACTAACCTAAGGACATCACACACATCCATGCCCAAGGCAGGATTCGAACCTGCGACCGTAGCGGTCGCGCGGTTCCAGACTGTAGCGCCTAGAACCGCTCGGCCACTTCGGCCGGCTACTCAACTGAAGAGGACAATAGTAATAATTTTTCGTCGGTCATTCTGAAGAAACTGTGATGTCAAAGACCTTTGACAAAAAAATTGGTGACATTGGAATATCCCAATTAGCGGTAAGTCAAATATCTTTGTCAAAGAAAACATTATGAATATCCCAGCACGTTTCTTTCTCAAATGAAATTTGCTAGTGTAATAACAGCCTTTCGAAATTCCATGATAAGGGCGTCATACTGGCTTCCTGTTCCATCGTCAATCTGTTTCATCTGAGGAACCTGCATCTCGAAATAAACAGCCCCATTTGGTGCCCCACTGGTCCTTTTCCTGTATCTCCTGCTTCCCCCCTCCCCCCTCCCCCTTCAAAGATTCTCTCCAGCCCTACGTATTCTGCAGCTCTGGAGGAAGCGACCATTAATTCAAGTGGGAGACCAGACTTCACTGTATTATTGACAAATTTAGGCTAAATGAGCTGCTGGGCTACGATTACAGTGCAGACAAAGTAGGTATTTAAAACACAATAAACAAGTGTGATTTTCTATGAGTTACATATGCAACAACGAATAGTTTATAGTCTACAAAATCAAAGTGAGTGCCGGTCCCTTATTATTTTTTGTTCGTTAACTGAAAAAAAAGCACAAACTGTGACAGGCAATACTTATTGTTACAATTTTGACTTGCTCAGAGAAGATGAATAGTTGAGTCTGTTGCCCGTGGAGAAACAACAGGAAACAATGGTTTCGTCATCTCTCGAAAGGTACTTCACTTTATCGGACTATCAGTTTAGCGTTGCAGATTGTTTTACTTGGACCTGAAAGTGAGCCCATTACTGTTAAGATGCGAAAGGCGTAAGAGTTTCGTAAATGTGAACTTTTTGAACGTAACTACTGAAATCTGCTGACGGTCAGATTTCACCCTCGAAAAGTTTTGGATCAGTTATAGGGGGCGGGGCGCAGAGGATTACGTAAACTGCCTCAGGGAGACAAGTTTTGTAAGGCAATTGGCTTCACTCTCCTCACACAGTTCAGCTACCTGGTGAATGTGAACTTTGTGGTTGTTTTGCACGATGCGTCTACGAAAGTGCGCAGTGTCACCGGAAGAAAGACTGTTGAAACTTCGCAATTTTTGGTCGTTAATACAGTTAAGTCAGTCTGAAAATTTGTTCGTTTTCTTGCATCTTTAGTAAATATGGCAAAAATATTGCACTTTCCTGAAAATTCAGTCTTCGTGTGACAGTTCTCACGGACAGGTGGGGTTTTTCTCCTCACAGATTTAGAGACTGGACCCATACGAAAGCTAGCGAGACAAAGAATTTTAACTCATTTGTGGGAGGAGTATATGGAGGACTGCAACATACGCTGAATACCATGACTTTTAAGACTCTGATTTAATTGTTGATATGTAGACACATCACACAACGAATGCAGCCGAGTAACAAGGTATCTCTTTCGTCTTAGAAGTGTACTTTCATGTTCCAGTAATACTAACGTCGAGTAGCTATGTATTCTTCCCTGTAGTATTGAGTAGATGCAGAAGACAAGGACAAGACAAAGGTGAAGGAAAATTTGCAATTGGGATGGCGAGAAAAATAAAATGTAGTTCACTTAAAAGCAGAATTAACATGTGCTACGGAGAATTTTCAACAGAGGGAAGCTGAAATGCTACCTCTCAAAGGTAACTAATTACGTAAAACTCTGTGCTTCACTTAAGAGAAATATTCATGCTAGTGAGTGGATTCCAAGGGTTATGTACTGAGTATCTTAGGACGTTGAACTAATTCCTACCATGAAGAAAACTATGTTATCCTAATTGTTCTCTTAGGAATCCAGGTTACGAGTACAAATACTACGAGCAGTGTGTCTGGGAGATGTAAAAATCAGTAACCTCTTTACTGTGTGTAGTACTTTCGCTGTCAGAGTATACAACATCAGAGTGCCGGTAGGTATCTATCGTCTAGGCAGGCCGCCATAGTATAGTTGGACACAACGTTTCCATCTGTTTCATGTGAAGGAACTTTTACATCAGCTTAATATTGCAATACTTCTTTAGAAAAAGCCCACGTACCCCAAGCAATTCGTTACCTAATGTAAACTACGAATTGTAAATCTCTTTTGTGGTTGCGTTCTTACATATGGTAACAGAGAATTTAACCCTACAGAAAATTTTCGTGTGCTTTGTACCTTTACTGCACATAATCCGTAGGAAGGTGTAAGACATTTGCAAGGCTATTTCCCAAATATATTATCTTTCATCTTGTTGTTCCATATCTCTTTCGAAATAGACGTCAGGTAATACCCAGAGCAGCAAACAATTTTCTTTATATAATTACCAGGTGGTAATACATCTTATAAGAATCCCTTACACTGAGAAGGAAGTTCCTTTGCACATTTAAATATCAGCATAAAACGTAGTTCTTTAATTCTGCAAAGGTAAGAGAGGAAGCCTGTCTGGATGGGTGTTGGACTCTCTGTCGAAGATGGGAGATGTGGACGGTAGCGGAGGTGGATCCTGGTGAGGATACAACAACTCTCTATTAGTTCTTCACCAATTCAAAGAGTTCAGACATTCTTCTGGATGTGCTCCATTCTCTGGCGCGGTCTGGAGTTCCCTCGTCATATTCCGGCGTCGTATCTGCAGACATGGCACGTAATAGCGTTGTCCGGAGTCGAAGCCTGGACCCCTGGAGCAGCGGTAGGCGGATTCGCGTTATTGCCTGCCCGTGTTTAGCAGAGAGGTAAAGGTCGCTCCTTCGTGGCCCTGTGGCGGTGGAGCTCACACCGAGGATTCCCAGCTGACCTACGGTAGGTGCTGGATGTTGCCCTGCCATGCTCGAACGTGGCGTAGTTGGCTGGACCAGCGTTTAATTGCTGGTTCCCGACGCTGCGTTTGTGCGCCAGTGGGCACCATTTGGAATTTGGCAATGACCGGGGTCTGGCGTAATGGTACAGGACGGGGAAGTCAAACGAGCTAGAGTGGCATCTCGAGGGCTGACCCTACTGCCGCCTGGGACGGTACCACGGAAATCTTGCTGCTGCTGAGAAGTGGTGACAAGGCAGGAGCAACGGCCGGCTGCGGCTGTATCTGTCGCTTGTGGCCAGGGTTACCAACCGCACCGCGTGAGGAGGGCCGTCCCTTTTCCAAGGCTCAAATAATACATCCTGCGATGTGTGTCTGCGGGACGCTAACTGACCCCCTCTTTATGGTAATCCTGGCCTAGGTTAGACAGAAACCCCATTCAAATGTAGTATGGGGTGGCGCGCTGCGTACATGCAGTGGTGTCGAGCGAGGAGACAATGACAGGGGCCGTTCGCGCCCGTACTGCGTCTGGAAAGAGACAAATGAGTGCCGCACGCGTTCAGCCACTCGCTGGCTCCCCTCCCCGCTGCTTCGCCGCATTACACCGTTGCCACGCAGTTAGTACTCACTACTTGTCACACACTTTCGGTGTTTTTATACGATTCATAAAATAAATAGTGTTTAGTGTATTGTTGACATTTAGCCATTGTTATTTTTGAGAAGTTTGTTTGCATTTGAGTCATAACTGATTCAGAAACAGTTGACAACGACAGTGAAAAAGCAAAACACAGGAAGTGTAAACGGATTTGGTCCTAGCGGCAAGAGTGGGGGAATTCGTATCCTTTTTTGAAAATGGGTATAAAGCCTTAAAACCTTTTGCAATGTGTGTGTGAAATCATTTATGGCGTCTCGTGGAGGTCTGAATGATGTTTAATGGCATGTTAGCGTCCAGGAACACGAATGGGGTGAAAGAACTCAAAAGAGTACTCAGACTTTACAGCAGTTTATAAAGCGCGTCTATTGACGACAAACGAGGAAAAAGTGATAGCTGTAGTGTTGACAAAAGTTTACGATGGCGAAAACCAAAGCATGTTGTAAAATTCTATTGACTGCGATTCAAAGTTGCGCCCAATGATTTTTAATGATTCCCAAATTGCATCAAAAATATAGCTCATTATTACTAAGGCGTTTTCTTTGATTTACAGTTTTCTGGCTCAGCATGAATCGAAGATAGTGATAAAAAACTAAGGTCAGGCGTGTTGTACAGCGTTTCGACTGATGCGTCAAATGAAGTCATATAAAATTATTTCCAGCAATTGTCAGATATTGCTCTCCAGAGAAAGGAATCGGCACATATCTGCTTGATCTTTATGAAGACCCGGATGAAAAAACGATTTATATTTATAGTTGTTGTTGTTGTTGTTGTCTTCAGTCCTGAGACTGGTTTGATGCAGCTCTCCATGCTACTCTATCCTGTGCAAGCTGCTTCATCTCCCAGTACCTACTGCAACCTACATCCTTCTGAATCTGCTTAGTTATAGTAATATAAAAAATAAACTCAAAGTTCTGGATTTAGATTTCACAAATGTAACTGCTTACTCAGCTGACAACACCAATGTTAATTTTTGAGAAAATAATTCACTTTACAAACTACTTTCTCAAGATAATGCCAACCTTCTGTCTGCAGTGTGTTCAGCGCACATGGTAAACTATGTCATCAGTCATACTATGTAAAAGTGCGAGTTTGACGTGGAGAATTTGGTCCTTAAGGGGTATGAGCCCTTATCCTATCATGGCCAGAGAGGGCAAACCTACACAGAACACTGTGCTGATGCTGGAATAGAATTTTATAATATTATAACACACATAAAATCAAGGTTGCTGTCATTGAATCCTGCCATCGGAAAAACTCTACACTGGTTTACAGCGTTAAAGTCATATTTTATAACTCCTGGAGATATCTGTCCAGTTCTATTAGGAAAATATTTTCATGGCAACCACACAAAGAAAACAGAATGCATTTTTTGGATTTCTAAGTAATGCTTTAAAAATATTTCAGAACTTCGTGATGTTTTTGGGAAAAAATGCACTATCTTTTGAAACCTATAAGATCCTAAAAGATTTAAGCCTAAAAATAGAGCAAAGATAAAATTGTATTTATTTGCTCAAAAGCCCTCACAAGTTTCGCAGTTGATGAACAAGAGTCTATCAAAATTGTTTTCACATGTTACAAACATGCATTGACATAATTGAACGATCACTTTGATTTTTCGGAAAACATTAATTTGGCAATAATGTGAATATTTGTTATGGAAAATGCATTTCTTTACAAGGAACTGTCTATGTGTTGCTAAAAAATTATCACTCACCAAACTCATAGATAGGGACGAACTTCACAATAATTTCTGCTCTGTTAAGGACAGTAAATAAAATTACTGAGAAGGGTACACAAACATCACGGTCAAATGAAAAAAAAATCTATCTAAGGAAATTGGCATAAAGTATTTTAGCATTCGAATACACTGAACTTATTAAAGCTTCCCCTGTTTTTTGTGTCTGTTCCACGTTCTAACGCCACTGCCGAGAGGGCATTCTCACTCACACGTAGACTCATTCAAGAACTAGACTGAGTGTTGAACACGTAAAGACGGAAATGCAAGCAAAAGTTAACTTCCAGTACAACTGCAAAGGATTTTGTAATTACGTTTTGAAGAATAAGAAAAGTGCTCAAATGTGCCAAATCGCAAGAAAAGTACATCTTCAGTAAGAAAAACTAGTTGATCGAATAAAATGATTTATTTACTGATTTGTAGTAAAAACTTTTGTGATGAGTACATAGCGAAGAGTTTATTTTATGATTTTTGTTTCAGTTTTTTAATAAAACCGATAAAAATGATTGTTTTTCCCTCTTTCATGTACATTTGGAGGCAGATCCTGCTTTTTCTTTTTCTTTTTGTGAAGTACTCACATAGAAATTTCTACTTTCTCGCATATCCGTGAATAATAGTTGGCAACCCTATTTGTGGACTGATTTCAGCGCTCGTGGTTCAACGACACGGGAGCTGATCGCGAAATTCAACGACCAGCATTTGCTATCTTGCCGCGGCCTCATTGCAGTTCTCGCTCTGACTTCTGTCCCAAGTTCTCCTATAGTTTTGCCCCGGTGCAGTTAATTCACAACTACATGCGTAAACTGTCATTACTGTTAGACATGGGAGTCCATTATTCGTAGCAAAATTTCGCGGCACAGTGACGTTCGAAATACTGGTTCATATTGCTTGGCAAAACGCTCGTGAATGGCGGTGTTGCCGAGAGCGACCAGTTGTAGGCGGCTTTGCAGCCGAGTTTGTCAACGATGTATCGGTCTTGTGTGGGACGCTTCCAAACATTAACAGCAAATAAATCTGGAGGCGTAGCGCCGTCGTATTAAACTGTTGGTTTTTACTAATTACTGATCTTTCATGCTATAAAGACTGCAAATGTGAAAGTAAGAGTACAGGTCTACGGTAACGTTGATAACTAGACCATAATACGCACTGTAAACTGATTACAGCGTGGGTCTACTGTTACACTTTGTAAATCACGCCATATACTGTCGAAGTGATCGTTTTTTTTAAGTACATGCCATTTCTCATTTTAAATTATGACAGGCGCGTGTTTAAATTCGTAACTGAGCGCTATTTCATAGGAATATTACAATGTCTCCCTCCCCATGTTTTCGAAAATAACAGTAACAAAATCGACGAACGTAGGGAATAGACAACGTTTTCCGGCAGGTTTAACTGGTCTGCCGTTTACTTAAACATTCAAACACATTATTGAGGTTACTACTCAATAATACTTCCGGCCGTGGATTCCAGTTTTCTCTGTAACTCAGGCTTAAATTGAAATCTTTGTTCCACAAAACCAATTGCAATAGAAAAATATTTTCCATTTCAATAAGAATCTAGCTAAATCATAGGATTTTTCAAGTCATCGCCTTAGACTTCATGAGACACCCAGTTGTGAGTGTGAAGATGAAGCAGTTGCTGATGTGAATCATCTTCCATTGGCTCGCTCGCTCTCTATTGAGATTCATCGAGGAGAACTAGTGAAGAATCTGTTACAGAAAAATTTACCTGTTCCTGTGTCCAACAGCCCTCTTTTGAGATCAGGAGTAGTTGCCATCTATGGCCTACTGATAATTTACTTTAAAAAAGTTAAATATATATACAGGGTGGTCCTTCATAGTGACCGGGCCAAATATCTCACGAAATAAGCGTCAAACGAAAAAACTACAAAGAGCGAAACTCGTCTAGCTTCAAGGAGGCAACCAGATAGCCCTATGGTTGGCCCGCTACTTGGCGCTGCCATAGGTCAAACGGATACCAACTGCATTTTTTTTCTTTTTTAAATAGGAACCCCCATTTTTATTACATATTCGCGTAGAGCGTAAAGAAATATGAATGTTTTAGTTGGACCACATTTTTCGCTTTGTGATAGATGACGCTGTAATAGTCACAAACATATGGTTCACAATTTTAGACGAACAGTTTGTAACAGGTAGGTTTTTTAAATTAAAATACAGAACGTAGGTACGTTTGAACATTTTATTTCGGTTGTTCCAATGTGATACATGTACCTTTGTGAACTTATCATTTGTGAGAACGCATACTGTTACAGCGTGATTACCTGTAAATACCACATTAATGCAATAAATGCTCAAAATGATGTCCGTGAACCTCAATGCATTTGGCAATACGTGTAATGACATTCCTCTCAACAGCGAGGTGTTCGCCTTCCGTAATGTTCGCACATGCATTGACATTACGCTGACGCATGTTGTCAGGCGTTGTCGGTGGATCACGATAGCAAATATCCTTCAACTTTCCCTACAGAAAGAAATCCGGGGACGTCAGATCTGGTGAACGTGCGGGCCATGGTAAGGTGCTTCGACGACCAATCCACCTGTCAAGAAATATGCTATTCCATACCGCTTCAACGGCACGCGAGCTATGTGCCGGACATGCACCATGTGGGAAGTTCATCGCCATTCTGTCATGCAGTGAAAATCGATAGAACATTACGTAGGATATCAGCATACATTGCACCATTTAGTTTGCCATCGATAAAATGAGGGCCAATTATCCTTCCTCCCATAATGCCGCACTATACATTAACCCGCCAAGGTCGCTGATGTTCCACTTGTCGCAGCCATCGTGGATTTTCCTTTGGCCAATAGTGTATATTATGCCAGTTTACGTTATCGCTGTTCGTAACTCACGCTTCGTTACTAAATAGAACGCGTATAAAAAATCTGTCATCGTCCCGTAATTTCTCTTCCGCTCAGTGGCAGAACTGAACACGACGTTCAAAGTCTTGGCCACGCAATTCCTGGTGCATAGAAATATGGTACGGGTGCAACCGATGTTGATGTAGCATTCTCAACACCGACGTTTTTGAGATTCCCGATTCTCACGCAATTTGTCTACTACTGATGTGCGGATAAGCCGCGACAGCAGCTAAAACACCTACATGGGCATCATCATTTGTTTCAGGTCGTGATTGACGTTTCACATTTGGCTGAACACTTTCTGTTTCCTTAAATAACGTAACTATCCGGCGAAGTTCCGGACACTTGGATGAAGTCGTCCACGATACCGCTAGTTGGCCCAATTGAAGGAAGGTAATGTTGACTTCGGTGCTTGTGTTGACATGCGACTCATTGATCTACAGTACTAGCATTAAGCACATCAGTACGTAGCATCAACAGGTTAGTGTTCATCACGAACGTGGTTTTGCAATCAGTGCAATGTTTACAAATGCGGAGTTGGCAGATGCCCATTTAATGTATGGATTAGCACGGGGCAATAGCCGTGGCGCAGTAAGTTTGTATCGAGACAGATTTTCAGAACGAAGGTGTCCCGACAGGAAGACGTTCGAAGCAATTGATCGGCGTCTTAGTTAGCACGGAACTATAACCCTAATGTCAGCGTCAGAGAAGTTGCTGCTGTACAAGGTAACGTTGACCACGTCACTGTATGGAGAGTGGTACGGAAGAACCAGTTGCTTGCGTATGTACAGCGTGTGCAGGCACTATCAGCAGCTGATTGGCCTCCACGGGTACACTTCTGCGAATGGTTCATCCAACAACGTGTCAATCCTCATTTCAGTGCAGATGTTCTCTTTACGGATGAGGCTTCATTTCAATGTGATCAAATTGTAAATTTTCGCAATCAACATGTGTGGGCTGACGAGAATCCGCA
Source organism: Schistocerca gregaria (assembly GCF_023897955.1). Taxonomy (NCBI): domain Eukaryota; kingdom Metazoa; phylum Arthropoda; class Insecta; order Orthoptera; family Acrididae; genus Schistocerca; species Schistocerca gregaria. The sequence continues at coordinate 212,237,322 of NC_064924.1, read as the reverse complement.
CGTAATTGTGCAATCACGTCATCAACACAGATGTTCTGTAAACGTTTGGGCAGGCATTGTTGGTGATGTCTTGATTGGGCCTCATGTTGTTCCACCTACGCTCAATGGAGCACGTTATCGTGATTTCACACGGGTTACTCTACCTGTGCTGCTAGAACATGTGCCTTTACAAGTATGACACAACATGTGGTTCATGCACGATGGAGCTCCTGCACATTTCAGTCGAAGTGTTCGTACGCTTCTCAACAACAGGTTCGGTGACCGATGGATTGGTAGAGGCAGACCAATACCATGGCCTCCACGGTCTCCTGACCTCAACCCTCTTGACTTTCATTTATGGGGGCATTTGAAAGCTCTTGTCTACGCAACCCCGGTACCAAATGTAGAGACTCTTCGTGCTCGTATTGTGGACGGCTGTGATACAATACGCCATTATCCAGGGCTGCATCAGCGCATCAGGAATTCCATGCGACGGAAGGTGGATGCATGTATTATCGCTAACGGAGGACATTTTGACATTTCCTATAACAAAGCGTTTGAAGTCACGCTGGTTCGTTCTGTTGCTGTGTGTTTCCATTCCATGATTAATGTGATTTGAAGAGAAGTAATGAAATGAGCTCTAACACGGAAAGTAAGCGTTCCCGGAAACATGTCCACATAACATATTTTCTTTCTTTGTGTGTGAGGAATGTTTCCTGAAAGTTTGGCCGCATCTTTTTGTAACACCCTGTATATCACAATAAGAAAAATACCAGTAAGCATTCGTAGAAGAAAGTAATTATTCTATTGTTCTGTCACAAAACCTGAATCTACAGACTGTTATTACATGACCTGTTCAGCATCTTAATTAATCTTGAGAGTCTGAGCGTGGTTTTTATGTAAATATGTGCATGGGACATGGTTATATGGCTAAAAGACAGAAAACAAATAAAGAACTAATAATAACTGTAATAATTCGGGTTACAGTGTTTCGAAAAGATGAGATAAATTTTACGGATATCATTCGTCAGACCAACGTGGTATCTTTCACACAAAACTGCATATTGATCTAAATACCGTTTTGCAGTCGGCCCGTCCTTTATGTTCGTCTAAGAGATGCCCCAGGTAACAAGTCTTGTCATGAATTTCAAATGTTTCTCTTAAACTGATGACTCTGCATCGTCATCAAAATCATTTTTCATCCTGTTACGCTTTACAGCTAGAATGTTCGTCCTGTTTTCTGGAATAACTACCAACAAGATGCTAAGGTTCATTTTCTATGTTTTATTTTTCCGTTTCAAATATATGTTGTCTAAGCGCTATACAATATTTCAATGTGTCTTGTGATTTCGGAACATGAAGCAACTACATGAAAAAATTGGCAGATGCAAGTACGACTCGCGAACTCAGGGTTCCACGCCCAAAACCGACAATCCCGACTATGTGTGTCTTTTATTGACATTGCTAGTGGCAAGATATCCATCCCAGGAATTCGAAGACTTCCGAGAAAATTTTCATTTTATTTTTGAACTCGGAAAAATGACAAAAGTAATGTGTTTTCGTGTGATATAAATAGAAATGAACATTTTTCTGATTTTTCCCTCTTACTTGTACTGTGAACCTTGCTTATGGCAAAATTTCGTGATACTAGGTCAACGGAAAGTACCCTACAATTTGTATTGAGTTAATTTGTGAGTGTCAAATTATGTGACACAAATGGCCGGTTCTTATGACTGCAGTGAGTTAGAAGCTTAACCTTTATACCACCGACGAACCATAGACTTAAATACGTCACATAAATCTGAACTTCATACGTCTATCCGTTCGTGTGAAAAATGGGTCTTAACAGATGGACAAGCAGACAGTAGGCCAAAAACAAGGCAAAAGTTTTTTTTCGTGTGATACAATAACAAATTGACAGTTCTTGTATTTTTACCCTTAGTTTTACAGTGAAACCTTGCTTCATTCCAAATTTCATGGTTCTAGACCAGTGAGAAGTACCGATATTTTGATGAGTGAGTTTTCGAATATAAAAATAAGTTACATAATCTGCCGTATCTTTTGATTGACTTACGTTAGAAGCTTAAACTTTTTAAACCGCCGAGGGGCCATCAACCTTAATATGTGACATAAACCCTAATTTGTTACACCAACTACTTAAGGAGGAAAAGGGGTCGTAATAGAAAGACAAACAGACGGGTAAAAAAGATCAAAAATATTTTTCGTGTCACATAATCACAAATTAACAATTTTCGGATTTCTTCCTTTACGTAATGCGAAATCTTGTTTCTTTCCAAATTTCATGATTTTAGGACAACGGACAATACACCGTACGTTTGGCTGAGTGAGTCTGCGATTATCAAAAGTGCGTGACAGAAATGGCTGTACCTCTCCATTGCTTTCAATGAGAAGCTTCAATTTTTTACACAGTCAAGAGACCATGTGACACAAATTTTAATTTGATATGCCAACCATTTCAAGAGAAAAAGATGTCTTAACTGACGAACCGACAAACAGACACACGAATAAAAAATTACCAAAAATATTTTTTCTTGTATATAATTACAAATTCACAATTTTAGTATATTTTGCTTTACTTCTAGTGTCAAACCTTGCTTCTTGCCGAAGCTCATTAGATCAACGGGAAGTACCCTATAGGTTTTCATGAGTGAGTTTGCGAGGATCAAAATATGGTAGATATATGACCATATTTTTTGATTGCTTTCACTTATTAATTTCAATTTTCTACACCGCCAAGGGATCGTTGACATCGACACAAATTGGGACTTAATATGCCAATTTGTTCAGGGGAAAAAGAAATCGCAACAGTCAAACAGAGAAACAGACGGACGGATAAAGCATTACATAAATATATTTTTCTTTTTATAAAATTACGAATTAACAATTTTATGATTTTTTTCCTTTGCTTGTACTGTGAAACCTTGCTTCTGATTTTAGGCTGGCATTTGATGAGTGAGTTTGCTAGTGTTAAAATGTGTGACATAAAATGAGGATCTTTTGATTTCTTACAACGCCATAGGACCAAAGACCTCAGTATGTGGCATTAATTTAAACTTGATAGTCTACCAGTTCCTGAAAAGAAAAGGGTTTTTAACAGTCGGATACACAGACTGAAGGACAACAAAGCGATCCCATAAGGATTCCGTTTTTACTGATTGAACTCTAAAAAACCGAATATAACTTTTTCTGGAGCAAAACTACCATCATATTTTTTCTGTAGGTACTTTCCAGTCAGATTAAGGTGACCACCTGTTAAAAACCTGAATAACCACTTTTGTAGTTTACTTTAATTTCATATGAACGTCTTTATACCACGCATTCACGAATATATGTGATTTCCATTTGAAATGTGTACCAGAGCAGTTGATCGGTACGAGTCAGAGGCTCTAGTGAGTTCTCAGTACTGGAAGACCAACAACAAAATATTGCCACGCTCACATCCTGTAACCCCTTGCCCCTGAGATAAGCTGCCAGCGTTACTTAGCTCATGGCCGAATTCACCAACGTCAGTTAAAATTACGCACTTCTCAAAATACTATTGTATCTGTAATTTTGTTTGTTGCTGAGTAGGAAAACCACGCCGTTAAGAATCTCTTAACGTTAGAAGACGTTTCTGGAGTACGCTGATGGTTGCTAGACGCAAATTATTGTACAAGGTTCGTCTGAAAAGCTCCGTGAATGATCTTAGAAAATAAGGAAACAAGAGTTACAAACAAAATATCTTTACAGGTCTTCAAAGTGATCGCTGTTAGCTAGAGCACACTCCCGACATTGGTTACAAAGCTACTGGAAACTGTTCAGGGAACGCATCTTGGGGAATCGCTTGAAGCACCGTGGTCACGTGTTGATTAATATCCGCAACGTCTGCGTGCTCAACTTCCTCGCTCAACGCATGGTAACTGCTCTTCAGCATCCTCCTTGTTCTCCAGATTTCGCACCTACAGACTTCTTTTTGCTTCCTAACTTTAAATTAGCTCTGAAACGCTTAAGCTTCGCAGACGTTGCGCATAACCACAGTGTATCTAGCGATTGCACAAGAAGCGTTTGCCGACAGTTTCAAACAGCTTTGTAGTCGATATCAGAAGTTTGTTGTAGCTAATTGTGATTGCTCTGAAGGCCAGAAAAGGTATTTTGTTTGTAACTCTTGTTTCTTTATTTTCTAAGATCATTCACGGAGCTTTTCAGACGAACCTTGTACTATAATTTGCGTCTAGCAACCACCAGCGTATTCCAAAAATGACTTCTAACGTTAAGAGATTCTTAATGGCGTAGTTTTCCTACTCACAAAGTAGTTGAAGTTAAGGAATTCTGCTACCTAGTCAGCAAATTAACCTATGATGGACGGAGCAGGGAGGACATCAAAAGCAGACTAGCACTGGCAAATAGGGCATTCCTCGCCAAGAGAAGTCTACTAGTATCAAACATAGGCCTTAATTTGCGAAATAAATGGATCACAGCATCTTATGGTTGTGCACATTGACTGTGGGAAAATCGGAACAGAAGAGAATCGAAGCATTTGAGATGTGGTGCTACAGACGAATGTAGAAAATTAGATGGGCTGATAAGGTAAGGAATGAGGAGGTTCTGCGCAGAATCGGAGAGGAAAGGAGTACGTGGAACACACTGATAAGGAGAAGGTGCAGGATGATAGGACATCTGTTAAAACATGAGGGAATGACTTCCATAGTACTAGATCCAGCAGTACTGGCCAAAAATTGTAGAGAAAGACGGAGATTGGAATACATCCAGCAAATAATTGAGGACATACGTTGCAAGTGCTACTCTGAGATGAAGAGGTTGGCGTAGGAGAAAAATTTGTGACGGTGCGCAGCAAGTTACCATCGTACTAAAGTTTGTTGGGTGTACTTTGAGCTCCATACAACAGAGGAAAGCGCTAAATTTGGGAAAAATTTAATAGTAGCATAAAAATCTTAAAATTATTGTCCGGAAATAGGTGTTTAACCTATAACTTCATAGTTAATATTGTTGTATTAACTTTAATAGTACAGTTTTTATAGCTACTGTGTACAATGTTTGTGCAACTTATATGAGGGGGATGACAGTATCTTCTCAAAACTGCTATTGTTTGTAACATCTCCTTTTATGCCTTTGACATTAATGACAATGGACGTATATTACCTAACACACATACTGATTCCCAAGTCCGATTTTGGTAACGTCTGATCACTTACAGCTTACAGTTCGGTAGCTAACGTTGAGGACATCTTCGTTTACGTGCCACAGCGTTGGACCAGTCTTAACGAATTCGTCACTCAAATAAAACGTGATGAAAAATAGTCATATTTTATTATAAGCTGTTGCTCAGTTTTGGGAGTTGATGGTTTAAATTGTAATATTTTCATCTGATAGTTCTGCTTCACACATCATTGCATTCACCATTTTAATTTATGATCCAGAAGAATAGTTGCGATCAAAGGTGACTTGACAACAGAGCAGGATATAAACACCATAAATCATTCTTCAGTTTTTGTAAAGCCATGCAAGAGATATAAGAACCGAAAACCTGATATTTTTGGAATGTTTTGAATGAATACGGAATTCCAAACACATTGTGCTTTGGTTTCAGATGTGGTACAGAAACATGATTCGACCTGCAACAACACAAACTGCATTCTCTTCTTGTGGCTACAATAAAAGTTAATCACGGAACATAAACGTTTTCAAGCTATAAATGGAAAGGTCCAGGACCACGGAAAGATACTTCACGAAAAAGCGTTTCCACAAGAAACACTGTAATTCATTCTACAACTTCAGTGTATTTCTCCTTAGACCGCTGTTCTCTTAATGTGTTTCTTAATCTTTCGTGCTGAGTTAAATCTGGAATTCATTAATATCGGTTCCTGACATACCGCTAAGAACTTTGTTTTCGAGATTGGGATCCAGAAGAGTAGTTTCTACTACTCTACTTTGCCTCAAAAACAAGTATGAAAATGATTTCATGTCTCTCATGCATGCAGGCTAAACAATAGGCTTTTTTCTAAAAAGTTATCAATCGAAACACCTGCACATCTTAAATTACGTGCTGTTGATTCTTAAAAATTAATGCTTTAATACAGGAGTAAAAATCTCATTCAGCTAAAGATTCATAGGCAATTTTTGCCTTATCTTTTATATAATAAGATAAACTACTACCATAATATGCATAAAATTGTCATCAATGAAGCATATGTGTGAAACGTGTATATAAGTACATAAAAATATAATTACTGAATTGTTTCATTTCATATTCGTTTCAGTATTTCCTATTCAAGGCTGCCTCTGCTTACAAAGAAGTTATGTTTCGTTTCAAACATTGATTGTTCTAAATTTTGCTGTTTTCTTCAACAGAAATGGTCTTAAAAGCATTAGTAATAGCTGTGTTCTCATGCTTCTGAAGAAATTCTTCTCAATTTTGCTTACGAATCTTCTACTATCATCCAGAATATCTTTTATTATTATTATTCGAATATGGCCAGTTCAGAGCCACGTGAAAACGCAGTTTTATAACATCATATTCCTTTCCTTTCTTCATTCTTATATTCAGTTGCTCTCTTCTTTCTTCTGTCCGTTTCTATTCTCTCTTCTTTTGTGTTTCCTTCAGCAAACCCTTAGGTTTTTGTACCTTTTCCTTGAATTCATATCCGGTTTCGGTGTCTTTGTCTAATAATTCTAACCCCGTCGGCCTTTTTTAACTTCTGTAAATCAGAAGATTAAGGTTTTTGGATTTTGTCACAGAAGTTGAAACTTTTTTGTGAGCTTCTTGTTAACCATTCTTTTTAAGTGACTGTAGAATCTACTTCTCCGCTTGCTCATTGTGTATATCATGTTCTCGGCTTTTTTCAGCCTGTCCTTGCTTCACAATTTCCACATCCACTTTTTGTACTATGGACCCAAGATTTTTCTAACAATTCTGTTTTCATTCTTCTCCAAATTATTTAATTGTTTGGCTGTGCTTAAAGCGAGGCACTCTAAGGCCCAAACACATCAGGTGTTAATCAACACACTGTAATGTTTCAAGTTGGTATAACTATCCAAGTATTTTTTATTGTACGTGTTGTCTGTTACGTGGAAAGCCATTTTCATTTTGCTGGTTCCATATACGTTAGCTGCTTTGTCCAGAGCACTTGGCTTCCTTATTTCTGCCAAGTACTTAAATTCTGAAACTTTCTTTATTTTTGCATGTTTTGATTCCCTATATTTTGGTGCACTTTTTACCATTCATGATGTATACGGTTTCCTTTTTCAAACGAAATTTGTAATCCAGTTTTCCCTGGTCCCTCTAGGGGAATGTCTATCTGTTTAGTTGAATGTAGAAACATCCCCAAGGCTGTGGCTAAGCCATGTCTCCACAATATCCTTTCTTCCAGGAGTGCTAATTCTGCAAGTTTCGCAGGAAAGATTCTGTGAAGTTTAGAAGGTAGGAGACGAGGTACTGGTGGAATTAAAGCTGTGAGGACGGAGCGTGAGTCGTGCTTGGGTAGCTCAGTTGGTAGAGCACTTGCCGGCGAAAGGCAAAGGTCCCGAGTTCGAGTGTCGGTCCGGCACACAGTTTTAATCTGCCAGGAAGTTTCATTGTTTCGTTGAACCTTGTAAGTTATTTGCTAAGATTGCAAAATCATTAGCAAAAACTGAGGAGCTAATTACAATATTCTCTCTTTTTCTTCCAAGTTTCTTCTCCTGTTTTTTTCCCATTGTGGGGCTACTTCCTCCAAAACGCAAATCAGTCCGTCTCCATACCTCACGGTTCCTTTAGTTTACGAAGGCTTGGCTATTTCACCGAAAAATTTAACTTTGAGAATTCTGTTGGTCAAAGTTTGTTTATTGATCAGCTTTCTTTATCGTTAGCCCCAAATTCTTCTAGGAGATTTCTCTTATTTTTTTTTGTAGTTGCCTTCATTGCTGATGCAAAGTTTCTAATTTTGATTTACAGTTTCTTAGCTCCTACCAGCCAGAATTCGTTCTTTTTCCAATAAACTATCATTTTCTGCACAGTTATTCAAGGACTTTGACACACTGTTAACATAGACATCTGAATATTGTGATAGAACACCGCTAACATTTATTTGGCGGCTGTCAGTTTGCTTCCAGCTGTATCACTACTAGTACTCCAGCGAATATATTGCCTCCTGGAAACACACTGAAGACGAAAACATTGCTCATACCACTACCGTCACTTTCCCTCTAACGTGAAAGCTGTTTGTTCGAACGCCTGGATTCAACTCGCTCTGTACTCTGTTCACCCGTCTTGGAGTCACTGGTCCGTCACGTCATGCAACCAGTGATGTGATCTGTGAAATGAGGAAGTATTTAGTTAATGAAAACGAAGTAAACAACAATGGATGGAACCGCACTGGAAAGAGGGGGGAGGGGGCAGATTGACGAACAAAAATCACGGGAATTAAAACAAAAAATTATTCCCTGTTCAACAAGGTAATTTACAAAAATAGTTGAACAAGAGTCAGACGCAGAGGATTAATAGGACGAGCGCACGCAAACGAAGCGAAAATCGGGCTTGTCTGCTTCTGTCCGATTCATGTGAGGATCCAGGTGTAGTGGTGAAGGGTTCTGTGCCAATATCAACCCAGCAACTGAGAGAAGAATGATTTATCTACAAAGCCTGCACCAGAGGAGAAGGAGAGAGAGGCAAGTTCGTTGAGGAACTAAAATGAGTTTGGCTACGACATCGCATTCTAAGAGCCTACATTCCTTTCGTTCAAGTTTTCATTAATCAGCGATACAAACTCTCTTACCGACGTATTCACGGTAGTTGCGCATGGGAATTTTGTCCTTGAGAAGTTCCTGAATGCAACTGAAACATAAAATTACTAGATCTAACATTATTAAAGTTGCGTACAGTAATATCAGCTCACTGTAACTGTTTGTAATGAAGCAGCTTATTTTCTTTTAGTTAACTGCTGATCTGACACATTGCTCTACAGCTGGTTGATTGTAATCAAGAAATAATTGTTCGTTCAAACTGACTAACTAAAATGTGTTACACTACTGGTAACAACGCGCTACATTGTCGAGTTGTAGTTTATAAACGATTTTATTCAATATTTTATTTTGTTATTGAGTATGCATGGGGGGACGAAAGTGCTGTTAAAAATGTAGATTTCATTGTGATTTATTTTCAGTTTCTCTGAGACATAGTTGTACCAGCTTTTGACAATCACCATTCACCCTTCACTGATTGAAAGAAGACATTGTTGAGCATATTTTAACAATCACTGAAAAATGATTATTATGTCTTGTAAGTAGGCTGTTTAGGTTCTTATATTGGTAGCTCCACCGCCACGTAGCGCTCTGTATGAAAATCACTGGCTGTGCTGTGTGCAGTCTGTGGCTGGTTTGCATTGTTGTCTGCCATTGTAGTGTTGGGCAGCGGCAGCTGGATGTGAACAGCGCGTAGCGTTGCGCAGTTGGAGGTGAGCCGCCAGCAGTGGTGAATGTCGGGAGAGAGATGGCGGAGTTTTGAAATTTGTAAAACTGGATGTCATGAACTGCTATATATATTATGACTTTTGATGATATTAAGGTAAATACATTGTTTGTTCTCTATTAAAATCTTTCATTTGCTAGCTATCCCTATCATTAGTTAGTGCCTTCCGTAGTTTGAATCTTTTATTTAGCTGGCAGTAGTGGCGCTTGCTGTATTCCAGTAGTTCCAGTAACCAAGATTTTTGTGAGGTAAGCGATTTGTGAAACGTATAAGTTAATGTTAGTCAGGGCCATTTTTTGTAGGGATTTTTGAAAGTCAGATTGTGTTGTGCTAAAAATATTGTGTGTCAGTTTAAGCACAGTTATGTATAATTTTTATAAGGGGACGTTTCATATGTCGACCCTTAGCCTAGGATACCTCACTGGAACCTTCTGATTTTTTTCTTGTAGTTTGTGTAATTAGTGTAGATTTTGTTTATTGCTAGCACATAATTGTTGAGAGAATCTTCTTTGTATTTGCAGTCTTTCATTGTTGTACAGTAAAACAGGTGTGGCATGTATGTAAATTTGCACCAAGTATTTCGCAGCTGCGCTTGCAATTAACTAGATATTATTTTCAGTGCTATGTTAATGTGTTTTCTTCTTTTGCTCTTCAAATTGTGTTTTTCTGTGTTATCGTGCGAAATATTGTGACAATAATGGCGTGTGAAAAACGTAACTCTAGGCTCCAAAGTAAACTGAGAAATAATAGTGACGACGACCGTACCTTACCAGCACCACTGTGTAATGAATTAACAGACATTCTAAGTAGTAATTTGGTAATTGTGCATAGGGAAACGGAGCGGGCGTCAAATAATGGTGTAGGCAGTGAAATAATTAGTGTACAAGGAAGCATTATCGATCGATCAGTCGGCAACAGCTCGCCTCAGGAATCCGAAATGACAGGACACAATCTTGCAAATACTGTAGATTCAGATTTTGCGTCCTCACCGTTTTCTCAAATAAATCAAGACACCTTTTCTGCTTGTCAAAATGTGAATGTTGTCGGTGCAAAAGCATAGAGGAACAGATTCCAGACACTAATACATTATTATTGCAATTAATGCAACAAATGAAACAAAATCAGAGAGTAACACAGCAGAAGCTTCAAAAGTTAGACACAATGGAACAACACCAGAGACAAACACAGCAACAGTTAGACACAATGAAACAAAAGCTTCAAAAGTTAGAATCAGTGGAACATACGCTTGAACAAACACGTGCAGATTTAACTACTGAGTTGCATAAAATCGAATCGAAATGTCAAAAAGTCTGTAATGACGTAAAAACACAAATTTTTGAGCATTTTCAACCTATTTTTTCGCGGCATGAAAGTACATTACAGAATCACGAATCAGCCATAAAACAACTGCAAACTATTGTTCATGAAAATCATGAGACCTTGCAAGCTAAAATTGACTCAGTTGCATCTACCGATTCGGTTACGCAACTTGCAAAAACTCAGCAAAACTTAAAGGACACAGTAGATACAATTTCAACACAAATGGACACTCTGAAATTTGGTTCAGAAAAACACACTGAGGAAATAAGTACACTATCGGAGAAAGTAGCCCAACTTTCGGATCAGTTCATTAACTTATCTGCAAAGGTAGATGATGATCTGAATGACACAGAAGAGTGCGAACAAATTAGGAAATTCAAACAAAATCAGAATCAAATTAATACGCAACACCAAAGAGAAATCCGGGAAGTACAAGATCAGCTGACACAGGTAATACAAGAATTACGTATTTCAGAGGACACTCGCGCTCCAACACGGGAAGAGGGACTTAGAAATACGGAAAAGCCACAAAATAATAACACAGGACACTTCGGAAATTATGAAAGAAATTGGCAATGTGCATTGAATTTTGAGATGGAACCGTCGAAACGAAGTAACAGTGAGCGATGTGCGACTCGCCGACACGATGATTTTGACTATAAGCTGTTCATTACTACAGGTAAATTAAAAACATTTAAGAATTCTGGCAACGACATTCATCCACAAGCGTGGCTTCACCAATTCTCTCATTGTTTTCCTCCCAACTGGTCATTAGAACACAGATTAGAATTTATGTGTGCCTACTTAGAGAATGAACCAGATGTAAGAATGCGATCGGTCATTCACGATTGTCACAGTGAAGGAGAATTTTATCATGCCTTCCTCTCAGCATATTGGTCTCAAGCCACACAAGACCGAGTAAAACATGGCAACATAATGATGAACATTTCGAACAATCTGAATTTTCCAGTCTTGTGAAATATTTTGTAGACATGTTGCACAAGAATCAGTACCTGTCAAACCCATACAGCCCCTCAGAACTCAACCGCATTTGCTTAATCAAATTACCTGAACATTTACGGCATATTATTTTGGCAGGACGTTGCAAAGACGACATTGAAGCTTTTCAGGGACTCTTACAAGAATTAGAAATTGACACTGACAATCGCGGAACGCGAAAACAGGAACACGACAATTTCAGGTCACATTCGTCGCAATTCCGCGATGAAAGAAATAATAACTGGACACGACAAGGCTATTCTCACAACACAAATCGTGACCAAACCAGACACCACCTGTATGACAACCACTGGAAGAGTAATAATAGTTACAGAGAAAGATCGCATTTCCGTAGTAATGAATATGACAGAGATAACCATAGAAACAGACAATATGGGAACAAAAACAATTATTATCAAGGGAGACATAATAACTTCAGGCGCAACGGTCCAGCGCGCGGTTACGATTCAGGGAGAAATTCTAGACCACATGACCGACAAACAAGAAACTATGTACACTACCGACAAAACGACAGACCTGAATTCCATCAGAACTGGCGAGCTTGAAACAGGGCACGGCCTTCTCGTCAAGGTGAATTTGTTGAAGTTAGGTCTCCTAATCCCAATAACGGCGCGCGCCAACAAAGAGACAGACAATGACTCGCACCGCAGGCAGCCGCGTGCGCCGGCTGGCTCAGAGAAAAATAACATAGACGCTAACCTTGAGAAAAATTCCAGTATTCTTTACCGATGTATACCGCATGATAATTGCGTTCAAGTTAACTCTGAGCACTAGGAAGAGTAAAGGATTGTACTACATTTCACAAGTAAAACCGTTTATTGAAAGATAATCTGCTTTTTAACTTTGTCTTTGCTATATAACTTTTTACTTTACATTACTAGTATGCTTTGTCAGACTTAATCAACTGTTAACACGCAACAATGTTTGAAGTTAAATATCCAGTCTAGAACCTAGGGAACAGTTTTAAACAGAAAATATGAATGCATTGTTATAGTGAACAGGCGACACAGTGTTCTATTTGTATATTCTTGCTTTTTAGTTGCACGATTACGTAACGACTATTGGGCTTACATACTTAGGACATATACTGGTAGTGCTAATGAGATTTTAATGCAACATTTTGGTTTACTTGAAGATACATTCTGGATTTAAAGTACTTTCTGTGAGATACCAGATGACACAGTGGTTAGTTTATGTGACAACTATACGATTTTATCACGACGCTACTAATGAGGGGCAATTTACAATGTTGCTTTTGCGGTGTTTCTGTTTTATATCTACACAGTTTTTCTGAATTATTCTGGAAAGTAAAACATGTTTTAGTAGTAACTTTTGTGGTATAGCTACAATGAGACAGCCTTTTCCGTAGCACAACAATACGTTACAGCACAGTGCTTTCTTCTTTCCGAAATAAGCGTAAAAACTAAGATATCTATACGCAAAGCATTTCACTTTTGTTTATTATGAGGTGAGTACATTGACTTCTGCAGAACTTAGCTTTCGGAGTAAAGTAACTACGACACTTCCACAGAGATTATCTTACTGCAAGATGCACATTTAGCGCTACAGGACACGCATTTGAGTGATTAAGTTTGTACTTAAACCATTTATTTTTCAACATATTTGAATTACAAAGAAAGTTTTCCGTGATACATTTCATTCCATTGCTATAATCTGTAACACCTGAGGGTATAATTACATTAATCCTCAGGAGGGTTACACGCTTACTTTGTGTACCATGTGTTTGGCAAGCACAAGGAGCCCTAGCTAATATGGTATTTGCTTATACAACTTTACACATCAGTACCATATATCTCTAACACATAAATTACACAGCTATCTGATCATTTAACTGAGAGAGACAAACATTTATTTTACTACGTCAGTGACAGATGTTTACGCAATTACACAGTTGGATAACTTCACACTTATGAAATTGCACTTTGTCTGTACTTTGTGAAATGTTCATATTTTTTTCGGAATCATTGTGATACTTTGAGAGCTTTGAATGATATATTTGGTATGAGATCATGATTTTTAAAGTACGTTTGAGGTAGATGACACTATTGAAATGAGCAGAAATTATTTTATAACTTTTGAAATTATTGCAGAAAGCTATGACGTTTTTGAGATTTGGCTGAGTTTTTATGATGTTACTATTATGATCACAATGTGTATTATGCTGTTGAGGTATGTTTATGATCAATAAGATGATGCTACCGTATATGAGGAATTTGATTAAGCTACGTATTTCTTATGATGAAATATTGAAGAAGTGTCGACGAATATGTATATGTGTAATAAGGTAAGAATAATGAGTAGTTGTTAGGGACTCTGGTTTGTGAAAAAGGTTGTTGGAAACCAAGAATCGTACTTTTAAGAGTTATGAAATGTATGTAAATGCGTGAATGTATTACAGTGCCGACGAAATTTTTTTGGACACTATTATATTTAAAGGATTTTGTTTCTACAGATTTGTAACGCAAATTCTTGACCTGTGAAATATTTTTATATGATACTGTCACTGTAGTGGAAACTGCTGTCGTAAATATTTCGGTAAGAAAGTTAAGTGGCGTTGGCACCCAGCTGCGCGACAGACGCCTTGAAAAAAGCCATTAGTGTGTGCCTGTCAGAGCCACAGGTGGAGAGAAAAAAAAAGAGGCCATTATCCTCGCTATTGACATTTCTTTGTAGAAAGCATGGTAAATACGACGCCTTCAAACTTGAAAACATGATTACACTGTAGAGTTCTTAGTTTATGATATTTACTGAAATGAAATGATAAGAAATGTTTCATGTCTATTGTCTTGCTAGTTGGAAGATTGTTTACTGCATTATGAAATGCCTTATGGCTAGCGAATGACGTTTCACGCCTTGCTTTGCCTATTTTGTTTAATATCTAGTTTCTAGCTGCACTGCAGCATTGGTTAAAATTAAATTTTATAGATGTACTAATATAAATATTTTCTGTCTACAGATCCAAATATGATATACTTCCAAAAAATGAGGGAGAACAAAAAGACATTTGCCTTCACAGGAACTGCATACATAATTTTCTTTTCAAGTACTTGGTAATTTATTTCATAGAATAAGTTTTTGTGGTGCACCACTTTAATTATATAGACATTAAGATGTGAATATACATTTCACTTATCTGCGTTGTTGTCTTTAGTGTACTATTTTTTCTGCTTGTGGGTTTGTCATGTTTAGGTATAAGTTATTACATTTATTGCTGCTTGCTTTGCTTACTTGCATTTTTTGTCATTGCTGTTTGTATTAATTGATTTGTGCTGCTGCATTGCCTCGTCACTTAGTTAAGTATCTGAGCTCAGTAGATTTAAGTTACGTGGGGGTAGCCTATATAAGAGAATGAGTTGCGATGAATTTGAAGAAATGCACTGAGAGGTTATACCAGAAAAGTACAGAAAGCAGGTATAGATAGGGCTTTTTGGAAATAATGAAGAACGAAGGGAGATCTCCGAGAAGTACAGAAAGTTTCCTTTGCAAAATACTGCAGTAAAACAAACCCTGTCCTTTCCTTGTGTTATCCCACTATGTGTTTGTGTACCCTTGTGTATTTATGTTCTTCCTGTCTTTATATGTTCATCTGATAAGACTTATGTTGTAGAATTTTCTAATACTCAGCTACATTCACTATGATGAGGAATACTGTTATCCTCAAATATAATTTGCATTAATAATATGTCGTTTTCTTTGTAAATATGTTTAGAAAATATTTATTCTGTTTTGTTTCAATGCTCATGGGTGATGTTGATGTTTCAAAAGTTATTCTGATCTTTTATGTATTTACTTATGTCATAATTCCTGTAACACTGATGTATATGTTTATTTCTATTCTTTTGTAAAGCCCCTATTACTAAAAATGTTATCTGTATTATTATGTTTTAATGATGTATTTTGTACCTTTGTTATTGTATACTCATGTTATAAAATTGTAATTGACTCCAGTTCATCAAATTAAATAACTTGTCAATGACATTTCACAGCACACATTAATGTTGGTCATAGTATATGGACAATATGTGAGAAGTACGGACTGATAGTGTTTGCACCTGTGTTGATAATTCAGCAAGGGACTGGTTAACAGCATTGCTGGTTCTAAGGACAATTACAAAAAAACTTTGTGAGTGCACAAGTGGTGGTTCAAGGACTTGCAATATTGTCTGCAAGACACTTCGATGGTGATTGTGCACAGGCACAGTCGCAACGGATGGCTGCTAGCCATCTCTACTAGAACTACAGTGGGTCTGCATCTTTGATGGCCCACCAATACCATAATTTCTACAAGGACTGCACTGGGTCTGCACCTCTGGTAGCCCACCAATACCATAATCAGACTACAGTGGTCTGATCTGTGATGATGTACCAACTATATCCTTCAACTTCGACTGACTCTGCTGTGGGTTTGTTCTGTTATGGCCCATTACTAGTCTGCATGTCAAGAGTCAGCACTGTCTTTCTGTTGGAAGGACAACACTACTTCTTCAAGACTGCATGGAAATCCACTACTTCCGTGTGCATTCTCTTTTACTACTCAGACTTTGAGAAAAAAAACACTGCTATTGTACTGTGATGAACGATCAGGACAGTCTTTATGGACTGTGAAAAAATTTTAGCTTTTGACCAACATTGTATCAATAAGTATGTGCATTTGATTTCTTTGTTATTGTAATTATAAACGTTGTGGTTGGCAGGAGAGCCAAACGTGTTAGTAAAGGAAGCCGAAATGTACGCATTTTAGCTCACGCAGGCTGACGTGAGGTCTGGCACATGACAAGGGAATTAGAATTGAGAAAAACGGACATAGCTGGTGGAATACTTAACTTTAATCCATTAATGACGAACGTCGCTCTTTATGGTACCTGATTCACAATATCAATAGTACGGATACTGGCGCCTTGCTAGGTCGTAGCAAATAACGTAGCTGAAGGCTATGCTAACTATCGTCTCGGCAATTGAGAGCGTAGAAGTCAGTGAACCATCGCTAGCAAAGTCGGCTATACAACTGGGGCGAGTGCTAGGAAGTCTCTCTAGACCTGCCGTGTGGCGGCGCTCGGTCTGCAATCACTGATAGTGGCGACACGCGGGTCCGACGTATACTACCGGACCTAGGCCGATTTAAAGGCTACCACCTAGCAAGTATGGCGTCTGGCGGTGACACCACATTCCTCCCCCGCAAATCGGCGTACGGTCGTGGCATAAGGCTTCCGCCCGCCGTGGGGAGGACCCCATGTTGACGTATACGACGAGGTGGGGAGTCTAACAACAGGCGAGGCTGTACCACCCGCACCCTGCCATTCGGACCGTGGGAAGCTAGGAAACGCCTGAAAACCTGCTCCCGGGTGCACGCCAGCATGCGGTGTCTGCGCCCGTAGAGAGACAGGAGGGGTCGAAGGGTCGACCTCCATCGGGCCGGGGCACCAGACGGGCGAAGACGACATATGGTCCGGAACGGGCAAGAGTTCCATGTCGGAGGACAACTGGTCACAGGAAGCGACCGGCGGCGCGTGACCCAGAGAGGCGCCCGGCGGTTGCAGCGACGCGTCCACTGTGGGCAGCGGCGGCGGCGGCGGCGGTGGCGACGGCGGCGGCGGCGCGTCGCCATGGGGCAAAATGGAAGGCAGCGTCGGTAACACCTGAGGCTGAGGCAAGCCAGTAGATGGGTGCCCAGGGCGCTGACCGGACGGCACCGTCCCTGAAAGCAGACGGCGAGCTGCAGATCCCGTGCGACGACAGAGGCGCAGCTGATTGAGATGCCGACGCACCTCACCAGAAGCCCCTAAAACCAGATACATAGCCCTGCCGAGGCAGCGAAGCACGCTCCCTTCGAGCTAACGCCGTGAACCTTTCATAGTAGCGATAGTAGACAACGTCGCCTGGAGCAAAAGCAGGTGTCTGCTGCTGCACAGGAACCTGATGCGGCGGATGCAGCAAAGACATCAAGGTTCGATGAGGGCGACCGTGGAGCAACTCAGCCGGCGAGCGACCATCTCGGGGCTGAGAGCGATACGAGGACAAAAAGAGCAATAACGTTTCCTCCCGAGAATGCGACTCTTTCAACTTCAACATCTGTGACTTGAAAGTCCTGACCAATCGTTCAGCGGCACCGTTTGACTGTGGCGAAAACGGCGCGGACGTCAGATGTTGAATACCATTGGCCCTGCAGAATGACTGAAATTCTGCTGACATGAATTGTGGGCCATTGTCGGAAACAATAGTCTGTGGAAGACCTTCAATGCAAAAGATAGCGGATAACGCTTGGATGATGGCAGATGACGTCATGGAAGACATCCGGACAACGAAAGGAAAATTACTGAATGAATCTACCACAACCAACCATCGAGTATTCCAAAATGGACCAGCAAAATCGATGTGTAAGCGTTGCCAAGGGGAAGTGGCTTTTGGCCATGCAAAGAATTTCCGCGGTGGTGCTGATTGTTGTTCGGCACACACCATGCAAGAAGAGCACATATTCGTAATTGCGGCATCCATTTCGAACCAAGTACAGTGCTGACGAGCAAGTTGTTTCGTTCTCACTATACCCCAATGTCCTTGGTGGAGACGCCGTAAGACAGAGGACTGTAACGAACGTGGTACCACGACCATGGACTGATCATTATCAGAACGCAACAGCAAAACACCACGTCGTACAAAAAGTCTCTCCTTGTGAGCAAAAAATCGGCGAACCAACGGGTCCCCGATCTGTGACTTGGACAAGGGCCATTGCGTAGCAACAAAACGCATAACGGGAGCAAGGAGAGGGTCGGCAGCTGTGGCTGTAGCTACATGACGAAAATCAATCGGAAACGATTCGACTACGTCATCGGTTTCCGCATCAATGAACATGCAAGCAAGTTTAGAGGAATCGAATGCCCTATCCTCAGCAACAGGTAAGCGGGACAACGCATCGGCGTTTCCGTGCTTAGCAGTGGACCGATACAAGATATCGTAGCGGTACTGCGAGAGGAAAATAGACCAGAGAATGAATTTCTGCCCTGTACGTGGAGGTACAGGCTTGGTCGAATGAAAAAGCGATGTCAAAGGTTTGTGATCTGTGATTATGGTACAGTGACGACCATACAAGAAATCATGAAACTTTGTAACACCAAATACGAGAGCCAATGCTTCTTTCTCGATCTGTGAATAATTTCTTTGCGCAGACGAGAGCAATTTGGACGCAAAGGCAATAGGGCGATCGTGCGATCCATCTTTGTGCGCAAGCACAGCACCGATCCCGAAATCCGATGCATCCACCATCAACAAAAGGGGCTTCTGGGGATCGAATGGCGTAAGGCAAGTATTGGAAAGCAACGCCGTTTTCAACTGGCGAAAGGTGCGTTCGCATTCCGTCGTCCAGACGAACGGAACACCTTTACGGTGGAAGCGATGAAGCGGAGCTGAAATGGAAGAGGCATGCGGAATATATTTATTATAATAGTTACTTTTTCCCAGCACACTCTGTAGCTGCTTCCAATTCTGTGGCGAAGGCAAGTCTTGAATGGCACGAAGGTGCGTGGGGCTGGGATGTATGCCTTGGGAATTGATTACATGTCCCAGGTATGGTAAGTTCAAATGGTTCAAATGGCTCTGAGCACTATGGGACTCAACTGCTTAGGTCATCAGTCCCCTAGAACTTAGAACTAATTAAACCTAACTAACCTAAGGACATCACACACATCCATGCCCGAGGCAGGATTCGAACCTGCGACCGTAGCAGTCGCACGGTTCCGGACTGCGCGCCTAGAACCGCGAGACCACCGCGGCCGGCGGTATGGTAAGTCCCGAGCAAAAAACACACATTTGTCCTTCCGCAAGCGAAGACCATTTTGTCGCAAGACCGACGCACAAACAGTTTGTAGATATTGCTGAAACAATGCAGGGGCGGATGCACACCCGAATGGCAGTCGTTTGAATCGATACAAACCAAGATGCGTGTTACCACCAAAACGCGCTGAGATTCTTCCCCCACCGGTATTTGCAAGTACGCATCTGCTAGGTACAACTTCGAAAATATTTACCCAGGCACAGTTTGTCAAAAAGGTCTTCCGGGCGGGGTAAAGGAAAAGTTGCAATCACTAGTTGTGGAATCACTGTTGCCTTGAAGTCCACACAAAGTCTCAATTTGCCGGACGGTTTTGGCAAAATTACTAAGAGTGATGCCCATACAGAAGCTTGCACACGTTCAATTACACCTTGAGGTTCCAAATCGTATAATGTTTTTGCGACCTCATCACGCAATGTGTGGGGAACATTGCGCGCTCTGAAAAATTTCGGTTGCGCGTTCACTTTCAGTTCCAAATGTGCTTTATAGCTCTTAGCGCAACCGAGGCCCGGTACAAAAATGTCTGTAAATTCTTCACATAGACGAGAAACACTGTCTGAAGGCACAATCTGGTTCACTGACAAGACCTGATTTACTATAGACAAGTTAAACAACTGAAATAAATCGAAACCAAACAAGTTCACTGCAGAAGAAGAACGAAGGACGTAAAAGACACAAGTTTTGTTTGTCCTTTGTATGTTGCAAGAAGGCTGCACTGTCCTAACACAGGGATGTTTTGACCGGAATAGCTACGTAGCTTAACATTTGCGGCACGCAACGGAGGTGTGCCCAGCAGTTTGTAAGTGTCGTGATTGATCAGTGAAACTGCAGCTCCTGTATCGAGCTGAAATGGTATCAATTTGCCGTTAATGTCCAAGTCTACAAAAAGTTTATTGTCCTGCTGACGACAAGAGCGACTGTCTCGTGCAACGTGAACTGACACTGGCACATAATCACGTGCGCCTTGACGGGATTTCCGGCGATGTCGACGCACACTATTTTTGGGACGAACACTGTTAGAGATAGTGGTACTGCGCGGAGTGGAATGAACTACATGAATTTCCATGGGCGAAGTTTCGCGAGCCTGAGTATCCTGGGTTCGATTCCGATTCCAGCGCGAAGCAAAGGACCTGGAACGGTTTTGAGCTTCCGATCTGAGCTTTTTCTGGCAAACACTCTGAACATGTCCTTTTTTATTACAATAAAAGCAAATAGCTTGGCGTGACGGGCAATTCTCACGCGAATGTTTAGTAGCACACCGCGGGCATTTGCTTGCCGGCGCGGTACCCGTGGCTGAGAGCCTGGCGGCAGCGGCGCGGCCGGGCGCGAGGGCTGTTTACTGCTCCGAGCAGCTCGCCCGGCGGGCCGGTGAACCTGAAACACTGCTGGCGAAGTTTCAAATGATTCCTGGGCAAAGTCAAGAGTGTCCTACCGATCCAATATGACCATCACTTGTTGAAGGGAGGGATTGACTAGTTTCAAAATCTGTTCCCTTACACGAACATCAGAAACTTTCTGTGCAATTGCATCACGTACCATAGTAACTGAATAAGGGAGTCCACATTGACACTCAAAAGCACAATCGCTAGTAAGGCCTTGCAAGTTTGCAACCCACTCCCGATTAGTCTGACCTGCCGTACGTTTTGTACGAAAGAAGGTATACCGTTTGGCAACTACATTGACTGATTCTTTGAAATATGAATCTAATGCAGACAAAATTTCTTCGTAGGACAGAGTTGCTACGTCACGTCGGGGAAATAATTTGACACACGGTAAGTAGTCACGCCTACTGAAGAAAGCAGAAAAGGCTGCCGCTCGTTACCTTGAATTCTGTAGGCGGCGAGATGGAATCCAAATTGACGTGACCATTCCGTCCAGCTTTCCAGTGCAGCATCAAAAGGTCGAAAAGTGGGTGCAACAACGTGTTGCAGCTGCGTTAGCGGTGAAGCGGCTGCTGCCACATCGTTTTGCATCGCACATTGACCCTGGACGAGCTGTCCAAGGGCGTCCAGTAAGGCCTGCGTCTGCTGATTCTGTAAGCGATAAAATTCGGACAGTACATCTGGAGATTGTGGCGAAGCCATTACACAAGTAAATCAGGGCAATATCGATAAGAACACTTTTACTCTCGTCGCCAATGTTGTGGTTGGCAGGAGAGCCAACCATGTTAGTAAAGGAAGCCGAAATGCACGCGTTTTTAGGCTGACGTGAGGTCTGGAACATGACAAGGGAATCAGAATTGAGAAAAACGGACGTAGCTGGTGAAGCACTTAAATTTAATCCATTAATGACGAACGTCGCTCTTTATGGTACATGATTCATAATATCAATAGTACGGATACTGGCGCCTTGCTAGGTCGTAGCAAATAATGTAGCTGAAGGCTATGCTAACTATCGTCTCGGCAATTGAGAGCGTAGAAGTCAGTGAACCATCGCTAGTAAAGTCGGCTATACAACTGGGGCGAGTGCTAGGAAGTCTCTCTAGACCTGCCGTGTGGCGGCGCTCTGTCTGCAATGACTGATAGTGGCGACACGCGGGTCCGACGTATACTACCGGACCGCGGCCGATTTAAAGGCTACCACCTAGCAAGTGTGGTGTCTGGCGGTGACACCACAATAATTATGAAAAATGTTTTCAAATCTGTATTGGCCAGTGCCCAAAACAATTTGTAAAATTTTTTGTGGGGAGCATGGGGGCTATGTAAGTAGGCTGTTTAGTTGTTATGTTGGTAACTCCGCCGCCACGTATCGCTCTGTATGAAAATCACTGGCTGTGCTGTGTGCAGTCTGTGGCTGGTCTGCATTGTTAACTGCCATTGCAGTGTTGGGCAGCGGCAGCTGGATGTGAACAGCGCGTAGCGTTGCGCACTTGGAGGTGAGCCGCCAGCAGTGGTGGATGTGGGGAGAGAGATGGCGGAGTTTTGC
Organism: Schistocerca gregaria; assembly: GCF_023897955.1. Taxonomy (NCBI): domain Eukaryota; kingdom Metazoa; phylum Arthropoda; class Insecta; order Orthoptera; family Acrididae; genus Schistocerca; species Schistocerca gregaria. The sequence continues at coordinate 212,214,772 of NC_064924.1, read as the reverse complement.
AATTTGTAAGACTGGATGTCATGAACTGCTATATATATTATGACTTTTGATGATATTAAGGTAAATACATTGTTTGTTCTCTATTAAAATCTTTGATTTGCTAATTATCCCTATCAGTAGTTAGTGCCTTCCGTAGTTTGAATCTTTTATGTAGCTGGCAGTAGTGGCGCTTGCTGTATTGCAGTAGTTCGATTAACCAAGATTTTTGTGAGGTAAGCGATTTGTGAAATGTTAGTCAGGGCCATTTTTTGTAGGGATTTTTGAAAGTCAGATTGCGTTGCGCTAAAAATATTGTGTGTCAGTTTAAGCACAGTTATGTACAATTTTTATAACGGGACGTTTCAGTCTTCCTCTTCTGAAAAAAGTATTGCTTTTCAAAGGATATTACAGTGTTTCACAAATAAGTAGATACTTTGACACTCTGATGTGTGTCATTTTCCTGTTGCGGCCGTTCGCAAGCTGTTTATGATGTTTCTACTGTTCGTCTTCCTACGATATTGGCGACGAAGCAGTGTCTTCTTCCATTTGCTTGGGGCTACTCTGTTGCTCACTTCTGAGTTGTATGACTCGGCCCCATGATGCTGGAACTATAATAATGTCGTCTGACGAGGGTCTCCCACCGTGGAGACTGTTCGTCTGTTGCAAGTCTTTCGATTTGACGCTACTTCGACGACTTGCGCGTCGATGAGGATGAAATGATGATGATTAGGATAACACAACACCCAGTCGCTGAGCGGAGAAAATTTCCGACCCAGCCGGGAATCGAACCTGGGCCCTTAGGATTGACATTCTGTCGCGCTGACCACTGAGGTGCCAGGGGCGAACATGCTGGAACTGAAAATGTTCGTTTTTAAATCTTGGATCGAACAGAGTAGCAATGCGATGGCTACATGGCCATTTAATTCATTTAACCCATTCCTTTTCTTTAACTGTCTCAATAAAACATCCTTGCAGTCTTTGGCAGATGACAAACAGCTCATCGTTGGTATAATTTTGGATGTTGTAACATGCTTCTGTCCACACGACTCTCTTGTGGCATTTGGAAAAGTCTTTAATAAAGCTGTAAATTGGCTGAGTGTTGCTATCTCTACAGCAGTTGGCATATGACAGGATATCAAAAGAAAATTATTATTAGGTTCAGACGAATCTTTCACTTGTATTATCACGCTTGTTGGTACTGCTGGCCTTCTGTTGTTTTTTTTTCTGTAACAGTTCCGTGAGTGTTGGCATGTTTAACTGGGTATATTGAAACATAACTTCACAGTTTTAAAATATCTTTTGCACTTTGCCGTGATGTCACTCATTTTAGTAAAATATGTCCATACTATAGATTTCGGCGGTGCCATGACACAATAAAAGTTAATAAACTTTTGACAAGAAGTACGCACTGTACTACAGCAAACAATAACAAGCAATGGCCCATGAACGCGTGAACAGGCCGGGTGGACGAAGGGCAGCTCGGTAAATGGAAGGCTGTACCAAATGAGTAGACATAAGCACTGAATCACTCACTACAAGGATATGTGCGTAAAATCTATTCGATACAAATAATTTTCTTTCGCTACCACGTAAGTATCGACAGAATGATTCGATTCTAAAAGCACCTGGTATCGAAACAAAAATATGTAACACTTGTCCTCGGAGTTTTTCGAGGTGGCATGCTTCAGTAAAATCTATTCGGTTTGGAAGTTGCGTCATTTTTAATAAAATTGAGACCTGGTGGTCAAGGAACGCAGGATTCGGTTACGATTGCGGACGGGTCCGTAATCAGTTACTATTGGTTGGCTTTTCTTTTAATCATGCACAATTTATTTAAAATCAGCAATAAATTTAAATAATGGCAATAATTTAAGAATGTTTCACGGCTGAGGGTCTTAATGTCAATAAATTAAGAATTGTTTAACTTGTTGCAACTTACAAACTACAGTTATTAAAATACTGGAAATAAATCACCAAATCTTAAAGGTTAAATGCTAAAATCCAATTGCCACATTAGAATTTTAAGACAAGTAGCGACAGTCACGGATGAAGGCCTTTAATTCCAAGGACGGCAATTATCAAAAAAATTGACAAACATACTGTAAAACAGCAAGGCAACAGCAAAAGTTAATTTAAAAGACAGGCAACTGATCACCAAACAGGTGAAACAAAATGATAGCAAACTTGGTAGTGCAACCGTTTAAACTTGCTGTAACGCCAAGAATGGCAATTATATTAAAAAAATTAGAAACATATAATAAAACAGCAAATTTAATAACAAGGTTAATTCAAAAGGACAAGCAATTGATCACCAAACAGGTGAGACAAATGATGGTAACTTGGTAATACAATAATAAAATAATAACCCAATAATAAAACACAAGGGCTAGTCACAGACGGTGCTCCAGGAATCGACCTCTGAGTAGGTCAGGCCAAAAACACTTTCGCGAGCGATGAGAAATGCAGCCAAGAGTTGCAATCACTTCAGAAGATGGTAACTCAGACTAGTGGCAGTCTAACGAATGACTAATTTGCTGAAGCTACCTAATGTTCGATAACCAATGCAATGACGGAACAGCACGCCAAATGCGGTACCGGCGTTCAGTTCTACGTCCTCGGAATGCTGCGTTTACAGCTTGCGAAAGGAGAAAGGAAGAGTAGAAGCAACATCAATCGACCTACAAATCAAGGGAACTGTCAAACCTACACGCCTTACCGGACAGCAGCGGGAAGGTGAGGAAACTTACACTGCCGTTACATACACTCACCTCCAGGGCAGGTCACCGGGGCGTTAGCGGCCACCAGGCAGGAAAAATACCGGTGGTTGAACTTAACAAATAGTAACCAATAGAATGCAGCAATTAGTAACAAGAAGTCGAGGAGAGCTAATTAGATCCGCCTTCCCCCAAGCACTCCACTCGCTGCTATTCGTCTCGGCGATACTGCGAGCAGCAACACGAACCCAAGTCGCTGGAGAATCGCGAGATCTCACAGTGGTGGTGGTTTCACTGCTAGGATTAAAATCCACTCAACTTAAAGCTTGTTGGATCCGGTTGACGACTAGGCCGTGTACCCTCGCGACCACAGCCCTTCCATCCGGCAGTGTATACGTGCTGCCAGCGGTCCCGGCGTGTTCCCGCACTGCCATCTTGTCTCCTCTGGGGTTCCCAACGAACTGCTCACTGAAATTACCCGGAAGAACAACGACGTCACCCCAAAGACAGGACCACAGTTACCACATATCGATAACGCCGCTGCTGCCACTAGCAGACAGGCAACGCTTGCGAAATCAAGTGGCGCCAGACAACACAAGAAGAATACACACAGCCGTAACCATGTCAACTAAACGATACCGTCTGGTCTCCAACAGAGGACGGAAACCTACAACAGCACCAACGCGAGGCACAGCATAGCTCAAAAATACTCGACCTTTCGACAGCTGTCTCCGTCATCGTCATCAGGAGTTGAAATCACTGACTCTCGGGGCTGGCAGTTGTTCTGTTTACATAGATGTAATGGTAGCGTCTGGAACCTTCCAGAGAGGGCCGGAGGGGCGCATGAATGAAAGTCATGTTGTGCATCTCCTAGCTGCTCCGTCCTGCTGCGGGACATTAAGCGAGAACAAAGACGTGGGCTTGTCGCTTGCACGGACGCGGAAGCGGCAGTATCAAATGTGGCGCTATGTACCTTCACTCGGTCCCGAAGGTAGACGGAGCCGCTAGGGGCTGCACAAGTTGCCTTCCGTGCATGCGCCACTCCGGCGCTCTCTGGAAAATTCCAGATGCTGCAGAACACCGTGCCAGTCCCGGCAGGCAGTGATATCAACTCCTGAAGACGATGGCGGAGAGAGCTGTCAAAAGCGTGAATGTTTTCTTCGGAATGGCGCAGCTTGTAAACCCGAAAAAATTTTACTATCGAATTCTTGTTTGGATTTACATGTATGAGACAATTCCTATAGAAACTAAATCTATTAAGGTAATAATTAAATTTATTAAGTGTTTTTATTATGTTGTGATTGTTCTTGTTGTTTTTATGTTACGTTCTGGGTCTAGCATGGAGAACAAATGGGCTGAAGCGGCTGACATGACTATATAGAACGGCGAGGAGAGATCCTCGCGGTCTCTACGAGAGTCTGGTTAGAAACGGGGCACATCCACACCACAGTTCATTTGCTGCGTTTTATCGATGTTATCGAGAAAGAGAAATTCTTCATCCTGAGAATGTTGGTGGTGGAATGTTGATTGAGAATACCGAATGAGAAGGGTGGCATGGTAGAAAAGTTGGGTACTTTTCAATCTGTATCCGTGCTGTTACAGCTGCCATAGGCAAAGGTCTCGTGTCTGCTGCAAATCATCATTGGACTACACGTGAACCATAAGGATAACACGTGTCGCGCATTTGTGTTCAAGATTCTTCAAATAAAATGACTATGCTACCTATACAAACATGGACACAGGCTTGCTACTGAAATACGAGGGCTGTCCAGAAAGTAATGCAACGGATTTTTTTCTTCAACAATTATTTACTGAATAAAATGAGAATTACACACACGAAAGAATGATGTTTTATTTCCACACCCTATTTTTCCACGTAATTTCCATCCCATTCTATATCCTTCCTCTAGCGTGAAACAAGGGCGTGTATGTCCTGTCGCTACCAATCCGTCTGGTGGCGGAGCCAGCGCTTCACTGTGGACTTCTTTTGCTGACTGACAAAGGCAGCGCCAACTGCCGAGTCGTAATGTGTTTGTCATCGTGAAAATGTCAGGTGTGACAGCCGTGGATGGTCTCCCAGACTGCTGCAAATCCTCGAGCTCCGCCGAGCCGCCTTCTAATGACCTCACCCTCCGTACCCAGCGACCAACTGTGCTTCTGTTGACAGCAGATTCTCCATAGACTTTGCACAATAAGTTATGAGTATTCCCAAATTTTTTTGTGTGCAGTGAAAAATTCAATGATGGCACGATGCTTGTAGCGTGCACTATGTGATCAAAAGTATTCGACACCCCCAAAAAATATTTTTTCATATTAGATGCATTGTGCTGCCACTACAGTCAGGTACTCCATGTCAGTGATCTCAGTAGTCATTAGACATCGTGAGAGAGCCGAATGGGACGCTCTGCGGAACTCATGGACGTCGAACGTGATCAGGTGATTGGGTATCACTTGTGTCATACGTCTGTACGCCAGATTTCCACACTCCTAAACATTCCTAGGTCCACTGTTTCCGATGTGACAATGAAGTGGAAACGTGAGGATACACGTACTGCACAACGGCCTCGTCCGTTGACTGATACAAGAAGACAGTTGAAGAGGGTCTTAATGTGTAATAGGCACACAGCTATCCAGATCATCACACAGGAATTCCAAACTGCATCAGGATCCACTGCCAGTACTATGACAGTTAGGCGGGAGATAAGAAAACTTGGATTTTATGGTCGAGCGACTGCTCGTAAGCTACACATCACGCCGGTAAATGCCAAACGACCTCTCTTGATGTAAGTAACGTAAACATTGGACGATTGAAGAGTGGGAAAACGTTGTGTGATGTGACGAATCAAGGTACACAATGTGGCGATCCGATGACAGGATGTGAGTACCGCGAATGCCCGGTGCACGTCATCTGCCAGCGTGTGTAGTGCCAACAGTAAAATTAAGAGGCGATAGTATTACGGTGTGGTCGTGTTTTTCGGGGAAGTGGCTTGCACACCTTATTGTCTTGCGTGGCATTATCATAGCACAGGCCTACATTGACGTTTTAAAGTACCTTCTTGCTTCCCACTGTTGAAGAGCAATTCGGGGATGGTGACTGCATCTTTAAACACGATCGAGGACCTGTTCATAATGCACGGCCTGTGGCGGAGTGGTAACACGACAATAACATCCCTCTAATGGACTGCCCTGCACAGACTCATAACCTGAATCCTACAGAACACCTTTGGGATGTTTTGGAACGCCGACTTCGTGCCAGGCCTCACCGACCAACATCGATACCTCTCTTCAGTCCAGCACTCCGCGAAGAATGGACTGCCATTCCCCAAGAAACCTTCCAGTATCTGAAAGAACGTAGGCCTGCGAGAGTGGAAGCTGTCATCAAGGCTAAGGGTGGTCCAACACCATACTGAATTCCTGCATTACCGATGGAGGGCGCCACGAACTTGTAAGTCATTTTCAGCCAGGTGTCCGGATAGTTTTGAACACATAGTGTACATCACTTTCGGACGCCATTTTGAGACTGTCTTTGCAACTACACTATTTGTCACAAGTGACGGAAGCTTGGCGCGCTCACTCAGGAGACTTCAAATTATACATATGTAACGTTTCAAATTCGTATCATTGTTTTCGGCTGAGGAAAAAAAAACGCAGTGCATTACTTTTTGGGCAACCCTCGTAACTCGTGAATAACGCACGCATACAAACGCTCTAGCACGTTGCTCGAAGATAAAGCCTGCTTCACAAGAGCCAATTGTTTCAACAGTATATACAGTTACATCTGTAGCAGCCAGAATCCTGATGCGATTGACACAGGCATGCCAAGAGAGGGGAAGGCAGAGCCTCTCACCACGCACCCAACAAAAAAATACTCTCAAACAAAACTCGGGTTCCCCCTGCCAGACAGACAGATGTATCAGTTCAGCAACAGTCTGAAGCAAAACCACAGCATGTAATAGATATTGACTAGTAGCAAGTGTGCATAGAGCCATTTGCCATAAATATCAAAACTCTTCCGAAGTTCCGCACAATATTAGCCATAGGAGAATCTTCTGTGGAGAAGCAAGACGAACAAATTGTTGGTAGACGAACACAAGTTGTGAACTGTCATAGTTAATTTCATCTCGTAGTCTCACAGAACTACTATGCGAAATGCTAAGCAAAGACCACTTACGTTCACTGAACAAATAGCATAGCATATTCCCTCATCGTCTCTCCATGACAAAGGAAGTAAGCTGGATGTAATGGCAATTAGTGGGGTGCAAGGGTAGGATGAACAAGATTTCTGGTCAGACCAGTACAGGATCGTTGACAGGAAATCAAATAAGAGTAATACAGGAGAGTGACTAGTAATGAGTAAGAAACTAGTAAAGCAGGTCAATTATTGTGAACAGTCTAGTGAACCCATTATCGTAGCGAAACAGACACAGAACAAAGGACAGTCTTCACTTGTACTCATTCATGTGGCTTCTACTTTCTTTCTAACGCCATCTACACTCGCTTAATAGGTCATCGCCTCACGCTTTTGATATCACTTGGACTCCATCAGACGAGTTCCTGATGTCATTTAATATCCATTCGTTTAGGTGGTGCGTGCTGACCACCGTTGCAGTTAAAATTACATCCACTCCAATCTGCTGCCAGACTTGTCTGTCCTAGTAATTACTAACAGATATCCCCGCTAATAGCAGAGCAATAGTAAGGTTTAGGCTGGTTCTCGCATTTAAAAATCCATGTTTGCTGCCATAAACCAAACCTGTAAACAAAAGCCCGATTGTTAACTCCCCTCTCAGGCACAGTGAAAGCTTCGTTTCGAAAAAGCTGTTTAGTTTCTCCAGAAGTACTCCACACAGGTTCATCCATTCGACATCTTCAACAGCTCTAAGTGCAGATACTGATCCATCATCACCATCTATGTATCTTTCCAGCGAACCGGGTAGGGTGTTTATGAACAATTTGTTTCCATTTTGCTCTTCTTGTTTTTTGTCTTGATATTGTTTCCCGTTTTTTTCCTCTAGTCTTCAGATCTTCTTTAACCTGATACAACCATCTTTCAGGGTCTTCTTATACATCTTTTCCCACCTGCGCATTTCTATTGAAGTTGGCAGGCGGTTATCTTTCAACCGCTTCATACGTCCAAAACACCCGACCCGCACAGAACTCAGTCACTGACAGATCCACCTGCATCTCTCCTCTGATGTCTTCATTCCTAATTTTACCCGTTCTACTCTTCCGCAAGGCTGATCGCAAAAACTCCATTTCGCATGCTTGTAGCCTGCTCAAATCTGCTTTGTCAATTACACAGCATTCCAAGCTGTATGTCTTAACCGGCAGGAGATACGTGTTAAACATAGTCTGTTTGCCTCTCACAGAAGTCCCTTGCCCCACACAAGGTTCCGCAGTTGATGAAAAAAATTAAATCCTTTTCTCACTTTGATCTGTACTTCTAGTTTGGCAGTTCCATTCCTTGATACTGTACTGAAACCTTCCGCACATTCAGTTTTCTCTCCACCTAGCAACAGGACGCCCTGAGCGGATGTCCTGCTGTACTGATGCCTTAAAAGTACTGGTTTTGTGACTATCGTGAAGGGGGAAAACATTATATTGGAACAGCCTATTAGCGTCGAAGATGATGAAGAGATAGAAAAAATGTGCTATGAAACAAAAGTAATTATCCTGTTCGTTAAGGGATACGAAAATTCGATAGCAGAAAAGTGGAAGAGAACATTAGTGGAGGAGAATATTATCTAGGGGAATGAAATGAAAGGTTACCCGTCCGGTAGAGTTTTGCGCAGAGCATATCTTAATCATTTCAAACACTACGTTTGAGAAACATGAAAGAAGATTGCATACCTGGATGAGAGCTGGACGCACTGAAAGCATTCAGGCATATTATATAATAGCAAAAAAACAAACTAAGATTTCGAAACCAGATTTTAAATTGCAAATATTTCTGGGAGCAGAAGTCGATCCTGTCCACAATTTATCGGTTAAGAGCAGCTTATCTAAACTGAATAAATTACGCATACTTAGGAAATTGAAGAATAAGTTGTTTTGAGAGTTTCGAAGGGGGCAAAACGAGGCAACTATTGACTGAGGCGGAGGAAATAAATACGTGATGAACTGTTGGATTTGAGAGATGAAACAGGGAAAACAACAGAGGATAAAATATGCAAAAGGACAAGGCAAAGTAGGAATCATCAGGTAATATTGGAAGTAGTAAATTTAATGAATAAAAAAACTATAGAAATGTAGAAAATGATTTAGGTAGAAGGAAGCAAAGATAACTAGGAATGGAACAAACAGAGAGTGCAAAATAGTATTGGAGGTAGAGGAGAAATATGAACCTGAATTAGCATTCATGACTGGCGAAGACAGACTATCAGATAACCATTTTACAAAATGAAGAGCAGATGTATGAACATCTAGAGCGAAGATGGAAGGGCAGAAAGCTGGAAGGAAATGTACAGGAGTGCTGTAGAAAGAAAGTGAATTCGAACACAGTGTTATGGAAAGGGATGAGGAAGCAGCTGAAGATGAGATGGGAGATGCGATACTGCGAGAACAATCTGGCAGTGTGTTAACAACCCTAAATCGAAACAAGGTACCTGGAGGATAAACGATGAAAAAATTTTTCTACCTGTTAAGCAAGCTACATGAACTATATAAAGAATGTAATAATTCCAATACCAGAGAAGGTAGGTGCTAACATATCTGAATATTACCGAATTATCAGTTAAATAAGGTGTGGTCGCAAAATAATAACAGAAATTATTTGAAGGACAGACAGTCTTGTAGAAGCGGATCTCGGAGAAGATCAGTTAGGGCTCCAGAGAAATTTGGGAAAACGGGAAGTAAATTGACATTATGACTTATTTTGGAATACATAGTGAAGAAGGACTAATTACATATACAAGGTGAGCCAGGAAGAAAGGTACGTGCTTTGAGGGTGATAATATTAGAGATTTTGAACTAAAAACATCATATGGACATACGCTTTGTTCCGAATGGTTTCTGAGGCACATTTTTATTTATTTTCTGTATTATCCAAACATTGTCATTGTCTACTGTGCACTGCAGTAGTGAAGAGGAAGATAAGACGAACAATTTGATACACTACACTTGTGGTCCATCAAGTCGGGAATCTACCTCAATCTGGCCAACAAAAGCTACTTAAGGTAAAGCGCACGCATGACGCGCGAGATTTTAAGCACTATCGCGCTCTCTTCATGTCAACTATTAGTCCTAGAAAAAAATGAATAGGAACATTTTGTAGGAAATTCAATGTACTTCAAATATGTATTGCTTTTTTTGTGGTTTTAGGGCGCACAACTACAATGGTCATTAGCGCCCTCAAATATGTATTGCGACCCGGTTTCGCTGGAGAGTGAGGTTTTCGAATTATTCAAGAAGAACCTACAAAAGTGGTATTAAAACTATTCTATATCGGAAAATATTTGTAATAGAGCATATGTCAATTTGAAATATTTTGTCAGGATCATTAACAGTATCAGCCCTCAAGTATTTACCTATCCTCTTGACTAAAACTGTATAGCAGTTGTAGATGTAGGAAACCTTCTGACAATATTGACTAAAATACACTCTTAAAAATTCTGAAAGTAAAAGGGATAAAGTACCAGGAAGTGAAAAGTTATACATACCTTGCACATAAACCGGATTGCAGTTATAACAGTAGAGCAGTATTAGATGGAGATAGTAGCTGAGGTTCAGTTTGTGGTGGTCAGAGCCGTCCGGGATGGCCGAGCGGTTCTAGGCGCTACAGTCTGGAACCGCGCAACCGCTGCAGTCGCAGTTTCAAATACTGCCTCGGGCATGGATGTGTGTGATGTCCTTAGGTTAGTTAGATTTAAGTAGTTCTAAGTTCTAGGGGACTGATGACCTCAGAGGTTAATTCCCATAGTGCTCAGAGCCATTTTTTTTGGTGGTCAGAGTGACACCAGCGTCTGTGTAGAGATTATGGAATGGTCACAGGGAGCATCGATTTTCGAGATCCATAATTACTGGAATCATGTTGTGAAGAGCTATTGGATAGAGCAACAGGGCTGCTTTGTAACTATTGGGGAGGATGAACTCTAGTCAGTGTCTGGCAAGGATGATAAACCCTGTCGTCATACCCTTCATGACGAGGGTACTACCCCTGGCATGTCCCAGCAGAATAATGCAATACACCACAGTACAGTTTACATAACAAACGCCTTGAGGAATGCATTAGTCGACCACAATATTATTACGTCTGGGAGTGAGGGCGGTTCTGTCGGCCTGCCGTGAGACATTGCACAATCGGGGTAGACAGTATACGCATATCTAACCTGAAATCATTGACAATGTGGTATCATATAATCGAGACCACCCTAAGGGCGTCGTTACACTGGAATGTATGTAATGTATAACTTCCTACACAACAGTAAGGAGAGGTGAGCCACAGAGTGGTGTGACAACTGTTGTAGTAGGAAAGCTGGACAGGAGCAGTAATGATTAGCGAAGAAATCAACACAGAAAACAGAATAGTTAGTTAAAACTCATTACAAGTAATGCGGCAAGAAACAGATTTCAGCTATCAAAATGTTAATATGGATGAGGCTCGCTGACGATGAGGCTGCAAGTGTAAGTGGACTGCTTTGATACAGGTCGGCCGATGGTAGTGGCAGTCACAGCAGCAGACAGCCCTCATAGTCCAGAGCTCCTGGTGGCGTTGCTCGGCGCGCACCTACCATTGGGTCGCTCGAATCCTGCGTGGCCGCTAGCGGCGTCAGGTGGAAATTTGCATTTCCGTTGCTACAATGCCTTTGTGGTGGTATCGATACTTGATACGACAAACAGTGTGATGTGTTTTCCTTAGTCACCACTGAGTACTTGTTTATAGCAACGCCAAAAAATAAAAGGTCCAAATGGCTCTGAGCACTATGGGACTTTACTTCTGAGGTCATCAGTCCACTAGAACTTAGAACTACTTAAACCTAACTAACCTAAGGACATAACACATATCCATGCCAGAGGCAGTATTTGAAACTGCGACTGTAGCGGTTGCGTGGTTCCAGACTGTAGCGCCTAGAACCGCTCGGCCACCCTGGCTGGCTCTGACCACCACAAACTGAACCTCAGCTACTATCTCCATCTAATACTGCTCTACTGTTATAACTACAATCGGGCTTATGTGCAAGGTATGTATAACTTTTCACTTCCTGATACTTTACCACTTCTGCCTTCAGAATGATTCGAACTTGCGACCGTAGCGGTCGCGCGGTTCCAGCCTAGAACCGCTCGGCCACCCGGCCGGCTACATCAACGTCACTGTTTCTGCTAACATCCAAGTGCAATAACATGATAAAAATGTAAATGCCGTGTGACTAGGGCCTCCAGTCGGGTAGGCCGTTCGCCGGGTGCAAGTTTTTCCATTTGACGCCAATTCTGCGACTTGCGCGTCGATGGGGATGAAATGATGATGATTAAGACAACACAACACCCAGTCCCTGAGCGGAGACAAATCTCCGACCCTGCTGGGAATCGCACTTGGGATCCTAGAATTGACATGCTGTCGTGCTCACCACTCACCTACCGGGGCGGACAATAACATGGTGATTGAGTAGTATGGATCCTGGAATAGAATTCTCGGTTCCTGATCTGCCATCGACAGAGCATATCAGGCATGTGAGTGCAAGATGTATACTTTCATATTAGCCTCCAGCCACCAACCTACATGATTTGACACAACATATATTGCAGTTGCAGCAAGAAATTCCTCAAGATGACATCCAGAGGCTGCAGAGGTCTCACCTCATACTGGTGTTGATGATGAATACCAATTGAGAATGGAACGAAAGTTTATTCGTTTAACGACAGTTAGGTGGTACACATGTCCATAGAGTATTATAAGTAGTGGACTGATGCTTCATGGTGTAACGAACACTTTCCATTTCCGCTAGTGTACATAACCATAAGGGAATTCCCTTTACATTAACTTGCTGTCAAGTAATAGACTAGTAGCGTTGCTTCCGTTTCAGTTATCAAATATGTCTCTTTTTATAGTCGGTATGTGACTGCATTGCATATTGAGATGGTACCAAAGACAGAACGCATACATGGGCTGCGACACGCTATTTAGCGCTCTCTGTCGTGCCACGCTCTAATACTTTCGCCATTTTCTGTGTCCACATTGTGCACTCCTTTTGATAGCGAAGCAGTTCCTGCTCGTTCTGTAAGGTACGCAACTGCTGAATTCGTTTATGTAATCATGCCTCAGCGGTTAAATTCAAACTCATATTTGAACTAAACATGTAAGGTAGGTTTACGTATATTTACGTCAATTCAGTAACAAAGTATTATTTTGCGTACGTTGATGCATGTGTTTTCTCGTAATAAAGGTTATTTCATCCAAGTTCTCCGTGCATGCATCTTAAAGGATATTATATTCCAAGAATTTTGTGGTGATGGAGAATCTTGCAAAAGGCTGGCAGTATAGTTTTTAACATTTCCAAAACTTCAGAAGCATGTGTTTGTGTGATCGAAAATTTCGCTATTGGAGGGAAGGTATGGTGTATTATATCTTTTTTCGAAGAGTATTCTAAGCCAACGCTTTAGTTTTCGACAGCGGTAATAGGCTTTTCCAAGAATTCTTTTGCAGCTTTCTGTTACATTTTAAATATTATTTGCTTTACATCAGAAAATAAAAAATACACGCAGAAAGGCAAGTTATTTCCTGTGGTCAGACACATACTAGTTTTCAATTGTGACATCAAACATTAGGAAGGAGACCTCTGTATGAAAAGTAGAAAGCGTAGTTTATGATACCGAATCTCGGTATCCTTTTGTACACGAGAAGTCCTTTGGCAAAACTGATATTATGCAACGAGCAGCTGACATTTAATCAAGGCAGCGACCTAGGTATTAGTCTCACAAACTTATGATCACCCAACAACTTCGTTGCACGCTCGACTGACCACGTGCGTTAGGTCGTAATATACCTGATATGTAAGTCGGAGGTTCCGTATTTGACAAATGACTCTCCGTGGCTCAGTGATACCGGGGCGTTAGCTTATCGTGGTCAGTCAGAGGACTGTCCACCGTCTGGAAGAAAATAGAAGAAAGTGAATGAAGCTGTCATCGGTGGAATTTGAGAAATGTCATACGACATCCGCACAGAACCACTGATAAGTGACGATGAAAATCTAGGGGGAAAGAAAGAAAAGGGCTTAGGTGCCTGACTAAAAATCAAAATGTCTCGCATTCGAGATTTGGTATATGTTAGTACCAGCCGCGGTCAATGTAAGAAATTTTATCTCTCAATTATTGCTTCTTTCACCATCATTAAGTTTGCTGCTGTCAAAAATGGTTCGGAATCCACCTTACACTGTACGTCCCCCTATAGCTCGTTGGATGAGTCAGTCCAAAGAGGGGGCAAAGCAACTGCATACCACCTCCAACAGGACCACGCCTACTGAACCACTGTGATATTCAAACCAATCCTCAGAATTATGACTGCTTTGCTTTATTCCAGATCCAAATGAAAGTTAGACACATGCTAGATAGAAATTAAGTAAAAGGAAAACTTTTTTGAAACGTTTCACTCTCAACTCTGTTCTTCTCCAACAGTTTATAAAGCTTGTTTATACCATGTTCTCGATGCCATATACCATAAGTAACATGATATTCGTAGAATTCTGAGACGAGGGAGAAGCTCGAACAGTTTGTAGCATTTCCAGAACTTCAGAAGTATAAGACCACAGTCAGTAGCTTGCATATTCTGCAAACCACAGTGAATAACAAAGGTTACTCAGCACGATGCCGCATATCAGGGTTTCTCTCCACTCTAATCAATTACGGAGCGATTTATTAAATGTCTGGGTGCGTGCTAGAGCCGTTTCTTCTGTTTACATCTTCGCGAAACCAACGAGAGCGAAACGTAGGAAAGTACAGTGCTGCACATGTTAGCCCTGTATTTAGCCATATTTGTAATTTTTCCTTTAGGAATTGTCAGTTTTCTGAGCGATTAAAGTACTCAGTAGTAAATCCGCTTTATAAGAAGGGAGAAAGGGATAATGTAGATAATTTTAGAGCTATTTCTATGCCATCAGTGTTTGCAAAGGTTACTTAAAAGGCTGTGTATGTAAGGGTAATTGATCATTTTATATTATACGACTTGCTATCAAATGTACAGTTCGGCTTTAGAAGTCGTTTAACAATTGAAAATGCTTTATTCTCTTTTCTCTGTGAGGTACTGGATGGGCTAAACAAAAAGTTTCCAACACTTGGCGTATTTTTTGATTTAACTAAGGCATCCGATTGTGCTGATCACAAAATATTGCTCCAGAAGTTGGACCATTACGGAATGCACAGAGTAGCTCACAATTGGTTCACCTCTTACATTAGCAACAGGCAGCAAACGGTCATTATTCACAACGTTGATAACGGCTGTGATGTGGGATCTGAGTGGGGTACTGTCTAGTGGGTAGTGCCCCAGGAATCAGTGTTGGGGCAACTCCTGTTCCTTATTTATATAAATGATATGCCGTCTAGTATTACGGGTAACTCTAAAATATTTCTGTTTGCTGATGGCACTAGCTTGGTAGTAAAGGATGTTGTATGCAACATTGGCTCGCTTTCAAATGGTGTAGTACATGACCTCAATTTATGGCTTGTAGAAAATAAACTAACATTAAATCACAGTAAGACTCAGTTTTTACAGTTTCTAACACACAATTCAACAAAACTGACGTTTTAATTTCACAGAACGGGCATATGATTAGTGAAACTGAACAGTTCAAATTCTAGGTGTTCAGACAGACAGTAAGCTTTCATGGAAAGCCCACCTTTAGGAACTTGTTCAAAGACTTAATACTGCCATTTTTGCTATTCGAACGGTATCAGTAGTGAGTAATACATCGACACGAAAATTAGTCTACTTTGCTTATTTTCATTTGCTTATGTCGTATGGTATTATATTTTGGGGTAACTCTTCCCATTCTACAAGGATATTTTTGGCTCAGAAACGTGCCGTTCGGGCAATAAGTGGTGTGAGTTCACGAACCTCTTGTCGACCTGGCCAGGGTATTTAGACATTGGCCTCTCAATATTTATATTCATTATTGTCGTTTCTTGTTACCAATATTTGTTTATTCCCAAGAATAAGCAGCTTTCACAAGGTTAATACTCGGCAGAAATCAAACCTGCATTTGGATCGGACTTCCTTAACTGTTGTGCAAAAAGGTGTGCAGTATACTGCTGCATCCATTTTCAATAAGCTGCCACTCGAATTCAAAAATCTTAGCAGTAATCCACGCGCTTTCAGATCGAAACTGAAGATTTTCCTTCTTCTATTCTGTCGAGGAGTTCCTTGAAAAATTAAGCTGCTTCTTATTGTATTGTTGAGCGTTTACTTAAACTTACGGATTGACTTTTTTCAGGTTCATGAACATTTTATTTTTATCTGATATTACTTTTATGTTGTAATTTAATGTGTTGACACGTTCCATGATGGAGATTTGCTCCTCAATTTGGTCCTACGGAACTTGACGTATAAAGAAATAAATAAATAAACGTCGAATATCTCGAGTTTCTTCACATAGTACTGATTCTTGTAACTACGTTAGTAGGCTTTCACAGTATGTTTGCCTCTGTTTTCAAGAGTCTGACAATTCAAGTATTCCAACGTTTCCATGACTCTGTCCTGTGAATCAAGCAAACCTGTGACCATTCGCGCCGTCCGTCTTTGTGTAGCTTTGGGTAGATCAATAGTCCTGTTAGTCCTGTTTGAAACGGATGTCAGCACACTAGTCCAACATTTTTCTGAGGTGGGATGCACAAATGAGTTGCAACAAGTCTCTTTTGAAAACTGACCCCATTTTCCCATAATCCTCCCAATGAGACAGTCTGCCACCTACCTTACCGAGGACCGAGCACATGTAATCATTCTACCACTATCCTACACCATGACCCTTTATTGTGACGACACGAAACATGGTGTAGCATTGTTCAGTTTGCTTCAGTGCCCTCGTCGTGATGGTGCTCTACTATATTCTGTCTCCGGACGCTACCTAACTGTATGTCCAATGTGGCGGCGGGGAGAAACAGGGCATCAGCTGCGAACGATTAGCCACGCTCTGTCAGTACAGGCAGTCTTGTAGCGGACATCCACTGCGAGAGTTCTTTGGTGGCAGAGGCGTTTCCGCGAATATACCTCGAGGCCGCGCGCCGCTCTACTCTGCTATTGGGAGCCTGACAGCCACCTGGAAGCGCGATCGCTATCTCGTTAGACCAGCTGCCGGGTATTCCGTTACGCGTTTACAAGAGCGGCACACGCGCCCGCCACTGTATTCTCTCTCTCTCTCACTCTCTCTCCCCTGCAGGAGCTGCTTACAGCCGGCACAAACGATATGTTGTCCAAAATTAAAAAAAAAGAGTATCACCATTAAAACCCTGAAGCCCGGGAGTACTAGCCACATTCTCGTACTATGCTTGCGACAAGAGTTTCCGTTTCTAAAGGGGGCGAACGCCGCAGTAGGAGGGAAGTGCCGCATCAACGTGCGCATGAGCAACTCAAGTAGGGAAGAGTTAGTGGCTAACACCAACTGTAATTGAGTCGCGCTTTACCGGAACTACGGTTCTGTAGTTCTGGTATATTAAATAAATTACGTAGAAAATGATAGAGTTGCCGGCAGCACAGTAGTGGGAATCAGTATAAAGGCATCGCTGTTTCAAGAAGATTACCATTGTCGGTCGGAATAGTTGTGCACAACGTATATGCAATAGTATTTACCGGAAATACGGTTCTGTAGTTCTGGTATATTAAATAAATTACGTAGAAAATGATAGGGTTGCCGGTAGCACAGTAGTGGGAATCAGTATAAAGGCATCGCTGTTTCAAGAAGATTACCATTGTCGGTCGGAATAGTTGTGCACAACGTATATGCAATAGTATTAAATGCAGTACAACGACAAATGCTGTCAAATGGTATCGCATTAATATCGGTAGTCCAGTACGTGACAAAGCATGAGCGACTCAGGTAGTCGGCCCTGCGCGGTGTTAGTGCGTGAGTGCGTACGTGCCTTTACTGCCCATAAGAAACAGACATCACGTGTTGCTTACATAAACTCATGTGATGAACAGGCAGAAACCGGAACGCACAATGAAATGGGACTCTGTAATTGTCAATCTACCAAGAAGCTGAACAGTTCAAGAACAGTGAGGGATAATTCCGTTGGATTGGGTGCGCGATATAGACAGAACGGAAAATATGGGCAAAACAGAAACATGTTCAAATGGTTCAAATGGCTCTGAGCACTATGCGACTTAACTTCTGAGGTCATCATTCGCCTAGAGCTTAGAACTAATTAAACCTAACTAACCTAAGGACGTCACACACATCCACGCCCGAGGCAGGATTCGAACCTGCGGCAGTAGCCGACGGTGTTCTATGACGCCGCGGCTCAAAAATGAAACGAAGCGGTAAGACAAAATAAATCACTTTTACTTTCGTATCAGCACAATCACACTGTATTCATAGTATTGCAATCACACTGCATTACACTGAGCTGACGAAAGTCATGCGATAGCGATATTCACATATACAGTTAGCGGAAGTATCACTTTTACAAAGTATAAAACGGCAGTGCGCTGACGGAGCTGATTCACGTGGAAAGGTTTCTAATGTGATTACAGCCACTTGACGGGAATTAACAGTCTCTGAACGTTGGAGCTAGACGTATCTGGCAATCAGTTTCGGAAATCATTAGCAATCTCGGTATTCCAAGATCCACAGTGTCAAGAGTGTGTCGAGAATACCAAATTTCACGCAACACCTCTCTCTTAACGACCGAGAACAGCGGCGTTTGTATAGAGGTGTCACGGATAAGAGAGCCGGCCGAGGTGGCCGAGCGGTTCTAGGCGCTTCAGTCTGGAACCGCACGACCGCTACTGTCGCAGGTTCGAATCCTGCCTCGGGCATGGATGTTTGTGATGTCCTTAGGTTAGTTAGGTTTAAGTAGTTTTAAGTTCTAGGGAACTAATGACCTCAGCTGTTAAGTCCCATAGTGCTCAGAGCCATTTAAACCATTTTTTTTTTTTTTTTTTTTTTTTGCTGTCAGCCCGATCGTCCCCAGGGGGGGGGGGGGGGGGGAATCGAAAATCAATAAAGGAAAAAAAAAATTAGCTCAGTTATGTTCAAACCCGAACTCCCATATTAATGTATCTCTATGTGTGTGTGTGTGTGTGTGTGTGTGTGTGTGTGTGTGTTTCCTTTAGGATAATTTGTTACCCGGGAAAGTAGCTCGTATTTATTGAAGGTCTTTCAAGAAAATTAATCAAGAACTTCACTGGTGAATGCTGTATGTTATTTCTGATGAAACTAAAAGTTCTCACTGCCAGGTGACGGATCCCAGTATTGCACAGTCTGTTCTGCGTTGCATTAAGATGCAGATAAATACATCTATGTATTTAGATTTGTAGAACCACTTGTTCTCATTTATGGACTTAGTTACCCTTGTTTTATATCACGAGTAGTTACTGGCTTGGAGGTTCAAAGTGAGCTCGTTTGTATGGTCAGGCGATCATTTATGCTAAATGTCACTGTTAAAGAGATAAAGTTGCATTCGA
This sequence comes from Schistocerca gregaria, assembly GCF_023897955.1. Taxonomy (NCBI): domain Eukaryota; kingdom Metazoa; phylum Arthropoda; class Insecta; order Orthoptera; family Acrididae; genus Schistocerca; species Schistocerca gregaria. The sequence continues at coordinate 212,195,473 of NC_064924.1, read as the reverse complement.
CGAGATAATCCGGTGCACCAATTTTTCCTTTCCTTTATTAACTGTAACGGCTTAACAGTGTCACCTCTTTTGGCTTGTGATTGATATATGTTCCGTATGTTACTGAGTATATATAATTTGGTCTGTGTGTATAATACTGTGACTGCTGTTGTTTGCCACCAGAAGAGTCGTGAAGGCCTCCTTGCTATTGGAAGGCACACTGTAAGGCGTGCACCACCATAAAATCTTTAACTGTTTTATTAGAGTTACTTTATTTGTGTTTTAAATAATTGTACAGATACTGTGTTGGTTCCTCTTAGAAAAAATTAATTTTTTTCTGGCCCTTCAGGCTGAATTGGATGACATAAATACAATTCTAAAAGAAATGTTCTCTGGGCACTAAATTATACCTGATGACTTAAGCTGATCTAAATTCTTGTGACAAATTTCTGTCGTTTATTAATATATTATAATATATTAGTTTATTAATATATTATAATATATTAGTGAGTGGTAGCCCTCCTGCAAGCTCTTTTAATTACATCAAAGATTTGATTAACTTGCTGCAATTAATTTGAGTCTATGCTTTATTTGTTAAGGATTTTGGTGCAGCAACTTACTGTCAGTTTCTCTGACATTCTTTCAACCATCTATCCACCATTTCGTCGTATCGTAAATTTTCGGTATATTTATCTTCATCTTAACGTTTAGGGCACAATCCTGGAGTAAGTGCTGGTTATAATAAATTTATCTTAATGAAATATATACATGTTGTCACCAGTGTATGTGTTCAGTGGTGTGATTTTAAAAATTAAGTTTTAAATACATTTTGTATGCTCAACTGGGCTTACTCCTACCATGCCAGCAGCTTTTGTGCTCTGCAGTCAACTGTCAATTTCCTGTGACATTCCTGCAGTGTGAGTAAATTGGTGCTGTCGATTGGCATTGCAAGACTTGTGCTCACCTCAATTACGTTTTTGTAAAAAAGTATTATAGAAAATTTGCTTTGTTGTTGTGTGTTTTGTGTGAATTATTTTGGAGGGAACAATTTTGTGCGATTTTTGTGTATTATTGTCTGATTTTGTAATGGTGAAAACCAGGGACTCAACTAGTTCAGATATTACCATCATATAATAAAATAACCAGCTTTTTCAGTGTGAGATAGAATCAAATGTGTGTCGCTGCTCTGAAATAACTGGAATTTTTGACACACAATTAACGGCAATAGCTAACGAGATTTGAATTTTGAGGCAGCTTAGAGTTACTTTTTTTTGCAAAGGCCTCGTCGCTACTCTTGTCAAAGCCGAGCTGACACTGTTGTTATGGTAGGCCGAGTTTATGAGTTCGTGCAATGGCTTCTGGTGCAGTACACCGAACAATTTCCCCTGCCACTATTACATAGCTGTGCCGCAGGGTCAGGTAACTGAATAGAAGAACGAATGTTCTACAACACTCCAACAAATTAGTGACAAAGTCACACAAATGAGATAAAAAGGTTTACTTATCCTTGTGACTAGTTGTATACCGAGGTCTGCAACACTGCATGTAATATAACACAAAAAAGGTCCCCAATCGGTATGTGAAAGTAATCATAGGTCAACTTCACAGTATACAGCAGACGCAGTTTTACAACAACTATCTGTTCACTTCTAAGAGTTCACTAAACGGCGTTCCCTGTCTAGGTCAGCCCTGGACGATGATCTATAACCAAGTAGGCGAGAGCTCCTCTTCTATCTTCCGAGCAGGCTTCTGTCCGTTACATCCTTGGCGGAGTGTACTCAGCCGGCAATTGGCCGAGGCGAAGTCGATATCCTCATCTTCAGCGCCGCCCGTGGCGCTCGTCGAACTCGCGCAAGTGGTGAGTCTCTATGGCACGGACACCGGCTCGCATCTTTGTGCCTGTGGTGCTTTTACCTGGCTGTGTCTTGTGCGGAAGACACAGTAACCTTAACACGGACTTTATTTAGTTACGTTAACTACTTCTTCAGGCAATTTTGAATAAACCTTTAAAATTTGTAGCACTTTATACATTTGTTGTGGACCTATTCTGCTACAACTTGTATGTCCTACATTAGGAAATTGGCCAGTTGTTTGGAACTCTTACCAAGAAATATTTGAGTTAAGTGATGGTCGACAGATCTCATATATCATTGCTTTTGATCAATTTTATCGAAGTACTCATAGATATTGATAAGATAGGCTATATCGGTGATTGCAAAGATCAAGCCGGTAACACATCTCGTAATTTCTATGTATCTCTGCAGTTAATTGCCTGTCAGCCAGTAACTAGTGACAGACACTCTCAAACTTTACCCTACACTTACAAGCTGGCGCGAAAAAGGTAGTGGTGTAAGGTACTATCTTTATTCTTATTGGTGGGAAATACGTTCAACTGATGTGATGCTAGTGTTGGACAGAGAGGAGTTTAAAAAGTCTGTTACCTGTAAGCATACAGTATCTATCGTTGTTTGATTTCAGAGTTCGCTACAGCCGCCTACTCAAAAGCCGACCGGCCATGGTAACCGAGCGGTTCTAGGCGCTTCAGTCCGAAACCGCGCGACTGCTACGGTCGCAGGTTCAAATCCTGTCTCGGGCATGGATGTGTGTGATGTCCTTAGGTTAGTTTAGTTTAAGTAGTTCTAATCTCTAGGGGACTGATGACCTCAGATGTTAAGTCCCATAGTGCTCAGACTCATTTAAACCTTCTCTAAAGCCACCCTACAGCTCAGGTAATCGAAGACAATACATGCTATCACAACTGATGGAAAGAATGTGTCACAATTATAATTATACTTCGAAAATGTCTTGAAAAAAAAAGAAAAACAAGGAAATGAATGCGTCACAATGCAACACACATACTGGTGAAAATCGTCATCCTGAAAGATTGCAGAGGGGGCACTAGTTGGAGATGCACTCCTCTCGATGTACAGTCACAAAATGCCAAAACCCGAGGCCCTCTCATCTCCCCTCACGCCTCCTCCTCTCCCCCCCCCCCCCCAATCCCTCCATCCACCTGCGGGGAGGACACATGCGTCTTCAAATGGCGAGATACTCTGCTAGTCTGCTGTCTGCCATTTGCTGTTTTACTAGCACCCCTCTACGTCATCTATAATAAAGCACGTATTAAAAAAAGGAAAACACAGCTGTGACGCTAATAAATGTCCTCGTTCCACGAAGATAGGCAAAGTCTATTTTCTTTTAGTTTTATGAGCAAAATCGGTATAGTTTTCACGTTCGACTGCAGGATACAATTTGCATCTCACTATTTTGTGATGTCCAACAAAGTGACTGCCACCGATCACAAATGATCAGCAGAGACGTGTCCACCATGCTGCGAAAATTACCTATCACCTCAGAATGTTTTCAATATCTCGAAACCATCATCGGAGTAAACCAAAAGCGACAACATAAACTCCAAAGAAAAAAAAATTATATTGATCAATTTCTTTCACGTTGTTGAAGAAATTACACGACCTGAGAGCGTCTCTCGCGTTCAGTGTCTGTATATAAACTGTCATGCAAGCGTGTATTACTAACATTTCAGACAATCTTTCACGCCATTGGCTCACATGTCGGAAAAAAGACACATTCATTTTACGTTTAACAACAACAAGCTATAATTCAAGAGAACGTAGCTGTTTTGTTCACTATGACATGTCCCCTTTTACCAATGCGATGCTATATCATATTAGCGTTTACAAAACAAATTGTGAGAATCTGCCTCGCTCTGTGTAGGTGGGAGATTGAAATTTCGTTAAAAGATATCGCCACAACGAAAAAAGAAAACGCCTTTCAAGAACCATTCCATCCATGGTGCCCTAGTAGCGATCTCCTACACTCACTAGTCGGCACGTCATTGGTATCAGTCTGCTAGGCTAAGTAATTAAATTCAGGTAAGTCAAATGGGAATCCGTGGAGGAAAGACGTTGTTCCTTTCGAGGAATACTATTGAGAACCGACATTTGAAGATGACTGCAGAGGGATTCTATAGCCCACACTATACATTTCACGTAAGAATTGCACTATTAAAAACACAATCGTAAGGACTATGTTACCGTCATCCTGCATAAAAAGCGGTATTGAGTCTACAGGCATACTCACGAGTCGCTGATAGTGTCATGCATTCGAGCAGAAATGCTGAGTGCAATTTGGAATCACATCTATCCATTCTACCACGTACTTGTCTTGTATCTTACAGAGACGTCTTTTAATGATTACAGCTGCTGGTGAATCATATTCGTGCCTCTCTCACATCTTGAAACGAGTCATCTTTATCGAACCCAAAGATCCTATGCAGGAAAAATTCGAGCGCTATTTTTTAGACAGTCCCTCTGCATCTTGGTCATGATCGAACTCGCTTCCACCGACTGGTGTAAAGTTTCATCAGCTATGTTGAAGGATGACCATATAAAACAGACTATCAGTCACATGAGACGGTTCCTGAATCGTTCTTTCATAAGCAGTTTAATAAATTGTTTTTTTTTTTTTTTTTTTAGATTGTAACACGCCCAATCAGTGTACACAGCCATACACTTTGTTTTTTCTAACATGACATAGAGATCCATGTCAGATGGTGCTAAACTGACATTAACACGTTATGATCCTCTGGCTCTCACAGAAAGCTGAACATCACATGGCAGAAACTGTACAACTACCACAACAGAGGCTGGTAGAAATAAAACACAGATGTCATGTTTCTCATTAACAAAGATGTGGAAGACATCACAACATCCGGAACTGGAAGAGTTTGCTGTATTGTTGAGCGCTTCCAACAGCAATTCGAAGGTGATGATCTTCCCCATCAACAAGGTTGCGGATGTCTCACTGTTCCATTTCAAAAAGCATTGTTCCTTCATTTTGCAGTCACGTACATGATTACTGTTCTGGTGTTGTCCATTGCCGGAAGGTGCTGTTCACAACATGAATGGTGTAGTACAAATAAAGAGGGACAGTCACCTCACTCGTAAAAAAAAAATAAAAGTACGTGGAGGGCATCGAAGCAAATTGAAATAGGATGAGTCTGTAGCTTTGAGGAACGCTGTATGGAAGTGATGACCTCTACATTGAATCTCATGTTCCGCAGCGACAAGCAGCAGATCATTATGTGCTAATCATCAGCGTACCCAGTGGATGGTCGGGTTGAGAAAGACACTGCTGATATGGAACGATGTACTGTCATACTCACTGCAGTTGATAGCGAGATCAGTTTTACCCAGACATCGGAGAGAGCTATATCTAGCACAGTCTGCAACCTGTGTAGAAACAAAGCGAGCTAAGTTAATGCAATAGGACTGTGTTTTGATCACCCGTTCGAAATGGAAACACGTTGTTGTAGCTCCGCCATCCGTGTATGATGTGTACAGTCAGCGCCAAACGAAGCCTGATCCTGCAACAAGATGTAGTATAAAAGACAGTACGAACAGTTATGGTGGTGTTCCTTATCGAGAAAATTAGAAAGACTCAACATCATACAGGTATTGCAGTCCAAAGCAGGTCCACGTCCCTCAGTGTCCATTCACGTCTATCACCCAAACATCGTTATTCTGTACCACCCAACAGAGAAAAATTGTTGATGTTGTTGTGGTCTTCAGTCCTGAGACTGGTTTGACGCAGCTCTCCATACTACTCTATCCTGTGCAAGTTTCTTCATCTCCCAGAACCTACTGCAACCTATATCCTTCTGAATCTGCTTAGCGTATTCATCTCTTGGTCTCCCTCTACGATTTTTACCCTCCACACTGCCCTCCAATACTAAACTGGTGATCCCTTGATGCCTCAAAACATGTCCTACCAACCGATCCCTTCTTCTGGTCAAGTTGTGCCACAAACTTCTCTTCTCGCCAATCCTATTCAATACTTCCTCAATAGTTATGTGATCCACCCATATAATCTTCAGCATTCTTCTGTAGCACCACATTTCGAAAGTTTCTACTCTCTTCTTGTCTAAACTGTTTATCGTCCATGTTTCACTTCCATACATGGCTACACTCCATGCAAATACTTTCAGAAATGACTTCCTGACACCTAAATCTATACTCGATGTTACCAAATTTCTCTTCTTCAGAAACGCTTTCCTTGCCATTTCCAGTCTACATTTTATATCCTCTCTACTTCGACCATCATCAGTTATTTTGCTCCCCAAATAGCAAAACTCATTTACTACTTTAAGTGTCTCATTTCCTAATCCAATTCCCTCAGCATCACCCGACTTCATTCGACTACATTCCATTATCCTCGTTTTGCTTTTGTTGATGTTCATCTTATATCCTCCTTTCAAGACACTGTCCATTCCATTCAACTGTTCTTCCAAGTCCTTTGCTGTCTCTGACAGAATTACAATGTCATCGGCGAACCTCAAAGCTTTTATTTCTTCTTCTTGGATTTTAATACCTACTCCAAATTTTTCTTTTGTTTCCTTTACCGCTTGCTCAATATACAGACTGAATAGCATCGGGGAGAGGCTACAACCCTGTCTTACTCCCTACCCTACCACTGCTTCTCTTTCATGTCCCTCGACTCTTATAACTGCCATCTGGTTTCTGTACAAGTTGTAAATAGCCTTTCGCTCCCTGTATTTTACCCCTGCCACCTTTAGAATTTGAAAGAGAGTATTCCAGTCAACATTGTCAAAAGCTTTCTCTAAGTCTACAAATGCTAGAAACGTAGGTTTGCCTTTCCTTAATCTAGCTTCTAAGATAAGTCGTAAGGTCAGTATTGCCTCACGTGTTCCAGTATTTCTACGGAATCTAAACTGATCTTCCCCGAGGTCGGCTTCTACTAGTTTTTCCATTCGTCTGTAAAGAATTCACGTTAGTATTTGCAGCTGTGACTTACTTAACTGATAGTTCGGTAATTTTCACATCTGTCAACACCTGCTTTCTTTGGGATTGTAATTATTATATTCTTCTTGAAGTCTGAGGGTATTTCTCCTGTCTCATACATCTTGCTCACCAGATGGTAGAGTTTTGTCAGGACTGGCTCTCCCAAGTAGTTCTAATGGAATGTTGTCTACTCCGGGGGCCTTGTTTCGACTCAGGTCTTTCAGTGCTCTGTCAAACTCTTCACGCAGTATCGTATCTCCCATTTCATCTTCATCTACATCCTCTTCTATTTCCATAATATTGTCCTCAAGAACATTGCCCCTGTATAGACCCTCTATATCCTCCTTCCACCTTTCTGCTTTCCCTTCTTTGGTTATAACTGGGTTTCCATCTGAGCTCTTGATATTCATACAAGTGGTTCTCTTTTATCCAAAGGTCTCTTTAATTTTCCTGTAGGCAGTATCTATCTTACCCCTACTGAGATAAGCCTCTACATGCTTACACTTGTCCTCTAGCCATCCCTGCTTAGCCATTTTGCACTTCCTGTTGATCTCATTTTTGAGACGTTTGTATTCCTTTTTGCTTGCTTCATTCACTGCATTTTTATATTTTCTCCTTTCATCAATTAAATTCAATATTTCTTCTGTTACCCAAGGATTTCTACTAGCCCTCGTCTTTTTACCTACTTGATCCTCTGCTGCCTTCACTACTTCATCCCTCAAAGCTACCCATTCTTCTTCTACTGTATTTTTCCCCCCTTTGCTGTCAATTGTTCCCTTATGCTCTCCCTGAAACTCTGTACAACCACTGGTTCTTTCAGTTTATCCAGGTCCCATCTCCTTACATTCCCACCTTTTTTGCAGTTTCTTCAGAAAAATTACGAACTATAAAAGCTCCGCTAACTTCATCCAATAGGTTTTTACCATATCTCTCTCCCGGTTCATCGAAAACGAATACAGTCCATGTGCTGACATCGCGCACATGCTGCTATCCTATTAAATACACAGGTATTTATCCATTGGGGCAGGGGTCAGTGGTCGACGTCACTTGCACAGGCCAGTGTAAAGTTTCATCACCTGTACTGTACGAGAACCATCTCCCACAGGTTATGAGCCACAGGAGAGGGCCTCTGTCTCGTTGTTTGATACACCGCTTTTTCTGCTGTAACACGCTTTGTACACTGCCAGACATTTGGTTCTCTTTTCCGCTACGACTTCGATGTATGTGTCAGATTCTAAACTGACACTATCATGTTTTGGTCCATTGGCTCCCCCAGAAAACTAGACATCCCATGGTGTAAATCACATTGGTGCTGCTGATCCCGCAACACACCCACGCGCAGAGTGATTCAAATAAAAGACAGTCACAATGTAAGGAAAGTATTAGACTTTTGAGGCATTGTGGAGCGTTTTCAAACTGACATCCAAAGGTGATTGACGACCTATTCATAATTGGATTTGGAATTACTTTACTAACTATAATTCAATGATGACGAGACGTAGTCCAACAAGGAACAAATCAAGGATTACATACAGGATTTGTAACCCATTTCCAGTGACGGGATAGCTGATGGCGCTGTTTTCCATTTGATTGATTCCTCATTTGTTGCCATGCATGCGATCACTGTTTCGGTGTTAACCATCCCTGGAAGGTGTTGCCCCCTATACCAAGACTCTTTCTCCATCACAAACAAGCGATGTCAGTCAGTCATTATGTGGTAATCAACAGCATACCAGTGGACTGTTGGGATGGAAAAGACACTGTCGACGTACTGTTACAATAAGCATCATAGTTAATAGTGCGATCGTTTTTAGCAATTTTATCGTAACTTCAACACCGACCAACGAGGCTGCAGCAATTCATTCTAATTTCTGTATCCCTGCTGAACAGCCTCTCCACACTTTGAGAGTACCATCGCGAATGTATATAGACGACTGTGTGGTACGTTTATTCATTGTTAATTCTCGAACACACACACCAAAATATACCAGACAGCGAACTACATATCTCTAACATTTCGATCAGAGTGCGTAATTTACGATCTTTCTCTATGTGGATGGGAATCACAGGGCATTCTCATATTCTTAGGATAAAGTTAGAGACCATAAAGATCTCCTCGCATTGTCTTTGACCAATTCTCCCTGCAGCACTGGCACCGACGTAATCTGCAGCTGACCAGAAGTAGACCACTACATTCCACATTTCATGTAGGAACAGTGCGAACCGAGGCTGTAACTGCTGTCCCACACCCATCCAGAGGCACAAGTTTGCTCCAGATTCGCGAATGTTGAGGAGTTTAGCATTCCTTATCAGTGTATAGTAGATATGAGAATGGTTCAAATGGCTCTGAGCACTATGGGACTCAACTGCTGTGGTCATTAGTCCCCTAGAGCTTAGAACTACTTAAACCTAACTAACCTAAGGACATCACACACATCCATGCCCGAGGCAGGATTCGAACCTGCGACCGTAGCAGTCGCACGGTTCCGGACTGCGCGCCTAGAACCTCGAGACCACCGCGGCCGGCTAGTAGATATGAATCTGCAGTGATGATATGACAGACGGTTAGGAACATCACAAGCGGGTGGTTTTTATACATGCTGGAGCTCCATCCAGATGGACAGAGTTTGCTGTATTTTACGTAAATAAACTGTGCTATCAATTCTTAAGTATTGTTGCAGTGTCTGGGATCATTACCAAGACGGTATTGGTAAGAGAGAACATAAACACATGCCCTCCTAAGGCTATAAGGTTCTGCACATAAAAGATACTCTGATGTTAGATCGTTGTAGTTTCCGACCTATTAGTCATATGGAATGCATCGCTGTTACTATCCCTATGTAACAAGTATATTTCTATAGCATGACATACCCTTCTCCTTTTAATCTACGCACATCCATAGCTGAAATGGAAGACAGTGGGACGTCAGCTGGTATAAATTTATATTAAAAAATGAAGAAATTCCTCCAGCTGTATTTATGGTGTCGATTTTATTTTGGCAACTAGTTTCAACGCTGCAACAACGTCATCGTCAGGCCCATACACTTGTTGACGTCAACTGCGTGCGGGTGATACTAGAAGTCAATGGTGAGATACAGACCATCTTCCACAGGGAGCACGTCCGTATCTCACCAATGACGCAGTTGACGTCAAAAAGTGTATGGGCCTGAGGAGGACGTTGTTACAACGTTGAAACTAGTTGCCAAATAAAATCGACACCTTAAGTAGAGCTGGACGAATTTCTTCATTTTTAATATAAATTCTCCTTTTAGGTTTCTCTACGATAAACTATGGTGTTAAACTGTAAAATGAAAAACTACTTCCTTAAAACATCGATTCCTTGTGATACATGTACAATATAGCTTTATAGAGACGTATAGCCCCCACTATTCACGTCCAATCACGGCTCAGAAATTATACTATACTCGCATCAGTCTTATATAAAATGATCGTTAGTAACGGAGAATGCCTCTTACAAAGAAAGAGAGAAACTCCTAGCAGCGGTGTTTGACTTGTGAAGTTACACATCATGCCACCAATAACTCCGTAAACAGGACATCTGTCAAGCAGATGTATACAGGGAGATTGTAGTACCTCAAAAACACCTGTCGCTAACTTATAATCACCGCAGTAATGAAACTGAAGAATCGATTTTATGCCCAAGATGCGGCAGCGGGATGGAGTACGTCGCATAAATATTCGTTCATCTACAGGAACGTGTTGAAACATGAAGAAGTCTTCTAATGACTGAGAGGTTTGCTGTTAACAATTGCAAGTAGACAGTTCTCTAAGTAACACACAGAACGTGCAGCTATATGCGAGTCGTATGCAGGTTATGTCACACAACTGATGCAGCCCGACATAACAACGGAGAGAAATGGCCGAATGACCTACAAAGACATGTCCCTCTCTTTAGAACGCCTCATCACTCTACCATTAAATCCTATCTCTTTACAACTCTATCTCAACCGATCACTCCAATCACTCTCTCTCATCCTTTAACACAAATGCAAGTAAGTTTAGCGGCAGATGGTTCTCTTTTTTCCAGGAAAGCATCAAAGACAGAAATTAACTCGCTCATGTCACTGTTACCTCAATAGACATAGAGTAGAATGTTGCCTCGACAAAAATAAAAGATTGTTTCCCTGGTTCATGGTGCTTCCATATCGCCGTTTTCCCGCGTTCCTCTTGCTGTCGTATAGTCGTTCCCGTGTACAAGAATTGCTCTGCACCAATCAGAAGAAGTGCAAGTACTCCCTCAATTTGCCTGCATTTCGGCGTATTTTTCCTCAATTTATACATATTTCCTTTCGTTTTATATATTTTATGTCACTTCTATCTATACGATCACATCACTTCCTGTTCCGTGTTCCAAAATTGCTTGTAAGTGTAGTACAGCTGCCAACACCAAGCGCAAACGCATTATTGGTCGGGTCGGGCGGCATAGTACAGCGCAGTATGCGAATGCAACCAATTGCATATTCTACAGTTGCAGTTGTGGCAGTGTGCATTGTATTCGATTACCTGTGCTGCAGGGTGGCTTTTGAGTTGGCGGCTGTAGCGAACTCTGACGTCAAACAACGATAGATACCGTATGCTTACAGGTAATAGACTTTTTGAACTCCTCTCTGTCGAAACCAGCATCTCATCAGTTGAATGTATTTCCCACCAATACGAATGAAGATAGTACCTTACATCGTTACCTCTTTCCCGCCGGCTTGTAGGTGTAGGGTAAAGTTTGAGTGTGCCTGTCACTAGTTTCAAGTGGTATTGTAAGGTGTCAGGCAAATCCAACATCTTCCATGAAAACCCTGACATGATAAGCAAATCCAGTAGTATGTCACATAGCTCCGAATAAATCGTGACATTAAATTAACCAAAGTAATAAGAGTAACGAGTGAGCAAATGGAATACCACAGACTAAAACAAGAATGCCAAAATGCATGTCGTACCTTCCGACCGTGAGACTGACGCAGTTCCGAGGGGAGAAACGAGGACAGAAGCCGAGAGCAGAACAGTGTTAAGCTAGAAGGCCCTACGATAAGGGACGGACACCCACGTCGGCAGCCTACCTCTAAGACTACCACCCGCATGTTTTAGCGCGAGACTTTTTCGCGTCCCTGTTACGTCAAGGACCACCCCCAGGCCAGGTTAAAAGCTAGAGCCCTCCAGAAAAACAGTATAGATCTTACCATAACACAAAAAGGGCCAGTACCACCAGCAAGTTTTAGCGTGAGACTTTTTCGCGTCTCAGGTACGTCAAGGACCACCCCCCAGCCCATGTTAAAAGATAGAGCCCTCCAGAAGAACAGTATAGATCTTACGATAACAAAAGGACCACACCAGCTGCAGGTTTTAGCGTGAGACTTTTTAGCGTCTCTGTTACGTTGCAAACTTTAAAAACATTGCCCCACCACGAAAAGTATAACGTTTCTCATTGGATTGACAGAATTTTTGTAGGCGGAGCTTAAGGTTAACATTGAGACCCTGATTGGTCAGATGAAAACATAGCCAGATAGTTTTTTTAAACTAACTTCGGTAAATTGTAGTAAGGAGAAGTTAGAGGAGAGTTGCTTCCGAGACGGCGAGCTGGATGGCTGGTGCGCCGGCCGCTGTCGCCCTGACGCTGCCTAAACACCGACAAGGTAATGAACGCACGCGGTGCCGAATTTTTGAGCGCATCAGGCTTCACTCAGAACTGCAGAAGTCTCATCTGTTACACCCCCTTTTTGCGTAATACTAGTGTCGATCGTTAATTAAAACTCATGGTGTTCACATTTGCCACTTGAAGTAAAGATCTGAAACGCGATGATTTTTCTATTTTATAGTTATTGAGGAGCCACATCAGCCACTGTAATTTACGACAGGTTAGATAAGTAATTAAAGATAATTGAGGGTCACTGTAGAACATTTTCTCTTTTGTGAAATTTAATTTAAACCTAGATTATAGATGTGATATGGCATAGGTCATCCTTCGATCCATTGTAGAACTTGGAAAACCACTCAGGGAATATTCGTTCACATTTTTGTTGAACGCAGTTTTTTTTACCATCCTGTATTGAAACATTTCCTTTTATCAATATTGCAATTTATAAACGATGTTTTGTGAGTAGAATAAAATTTCCAATGGTAAACTTAACTGCTTTTTCGACGTTATTTTACCAGCTAACTAAAAATAGGAAAGCCTTGAATCCTTTCCTCTAAATTTAGCTGGTATTAAGATTCTTTTACAGGGAGTGCAGAGGAGCTGACGCTGAGATCATTTAGTATTTGGTTATATCATCTCTAGTCTCACTGAACTCTTCTGAATTCTGCATATCATGTGTGGTCTGGCGTCTCCTTACCAGCAACAGGTCCCAGGTTCAAACTAGTTAATTCCCTAAAAAACACGCTCAGAGCGTCGTTGCGCGAAAGTGGTAGGGAGACACGATATAGAACAAACAGACACCACCATGAATGTTTAGAGTATTGCGAAATTTTTTCCCAGCATTATAACACCAGTTGTATGTCATCGTCAGTTTTTGAGTTGCATTGCGATTTTATGCCTTTCTTGTGTAGCGCTATGCATATGTTTGTGCAATTAGGCCTGATCTTTATGATTAATTACGGAATTAGGACCGATCTTTGCGTCAGTTTTGCGACCAAAATAAATGTGCACTAACCTAATCTTTCTCTCTTGCATCTGGACAGTTTCCATGTATTGGGAGGGGGGAGGGGGGTGTTACACTTGTGCTTTCCATCCAGGAGGACAAGGGTTCAAGCCCCAGAAAGGGGACTGCCGTTTTTTAATTTCCTGTCAATTCCAAACAAGAGTTCGGACGGAAAGATTTAGGTCTTCCTTTTTCCCACGCGCCATTCGAGAGTGGAATGGTAGAGAAGTAGTATGAAAATGTTTCCATGAATCCTCTGCTAGGCACTTCAGTGTGAATTGCAGAGTAACTATGTAGATGTAGACGCAGACCTTTGCATAGTTGTTGGAAACGCTCTACAAAGCGGCAAAATCTTCCAGTTTCCATATCTTGCGATGTCTTCCATATTTTTGTCAATGAGAACATCGCCTCTGTATTTTATTTCTACATATCTGTGTGTTGTGGGAGCTGCATAGTTTACACCATGTGATGTTCACCTTTCTGTGAGAGCCAAAGGATCGAAATAAGTTAATATCGTTTTATCACCTGAGACAGACCTCGAAGTCGTGAGTAGATTTCGTGAAACAGACTGTGATCATCAAATTGTTTACAAATCGAGAACGCAAGAATCTTCTGCTATTGCGAATAATTGCCTGCTGAATGATAGAAACTTCACAGGCAAGTCAGTAGAAGGGAATTTTGGAGCAAAACTGTCAAATGTAAGCTCTCAGACGGTACTCGTTTTCCAATAAATAATAAGAAAGAGAGATGCGATAAAATCTTATAGAAGGTTCTGTTACATGACAGGCTCTCACGATTTATTTTGTAAACGACAGCATGAAACAGCATTGCATTGGTGGGGTGTGTGCTGATAGGAAACTTTGTAGCAGACTGAAACCGTTTGCTGGACCGAGACTTTCGAGGGTAAATGCTCTACCCAAGCACGAAAAAAGATGCTGAAAAGAAATTTGTGCTAAAGCTAGTACTGATTTAGGATGCATTAACACATTTTGTACGTTCTGTTACATGGTAGTGCTTGAATTTCTCCCACTATATCTAAGCACAGTAGCAAAACATGCATATATGGGTTGACTTCAGTTATTTATTCCAATATAAAATACACATACTTATTTAAGTATGTAAACCCTTTATACTTTTTCAGTCCATTGCTGTATGGATTATTATTAATTAATTGTAATGAAACTTAGATTACTGTCAAAACATAACCACAGTAAAAATTACTGGACATTTATTAGTAATCAGCACATGAGGGCCATCCTGAGGATGGCAGTCGAGCATACATATAAGCAGTAATAAAATACAAGCAGTGACATGACGCAACTGCACGTCCAAAGCGGTACACAGCTCTTAAAATTCTTCTTTATTCAAAAGGAGAAAGAACTAGGGTGTGTGTGAAGAAACCCGACATTCTAAAAAATAAGGACCATCCTATGCCAACATACGTCCTGCATCTCTCGAGTAGCAGCGAAGGCCCCGCCGAGACGAAAGTCCACATGCAACGGACGGACCAACATAAAAAGTGGCGGATATTAGCATTTTATGAGACTTTGTGAAGGAGTTTGGTATTTATTCCAACACATTTGCTCTAAGTTTGGTGATCAGGAACTTTGTGTTGCTACATTTACGCCCTTTTCTGTTCGAGTACCGGCATGAAATCCCTTACATTTCCAAGATTCGACGCCCATGACCTCGATGTTGAGCGCCCATAAGCTAAGCCCCCCCCTCAGAGATTCGAACTACGCCCGAGTTGAGTTTCACCTGAAGAGCGTTTATTATCTACCCGGATACGAGAGCGGATAAAATTTAGATACTACACTACTGGCCATTAAAATTACTACACCACGAAGATGACGTGCTACAGGCGCGAAATTTAACCGAACAGGGAGAAGCTGCTGTGATACGCAAATGATTAGCTTTTCAGAGCATTCACACGAGGTTGGCGCCGGTGGCGACACCTACTAACCTGCTGACATGAGTAAAGTTTCCAACCGATTTCTCCTACACAAACAGCAGTTGACCGGCGTTGCCTGGTGAAACGTTCTTGTGTTGCCTCGTGTAAGGAGGAGAAATGCGTACAATCACGTTTCCGACTTTGATGAAGGTCGGATTATAGCTTATCGCGATTGAGGTTTATCGTATCGCGACACTGCTGCTCGCGTTGGTCGACATCCAATGACGGTTAGCAGACTATGGAATCGGTGGGTTCAGGAGGGTAATACGGAAAGGCATGATGGATCCCAACGGCCTCGTATCACTAGCAGTCGAGATGACAGGCATCTTATACGCATGGCTCTAACGGATCGTGCAACCACATCTCGATCCCTGAGTCTACAGATGGGAACGTTTTCAAGACAACAAACACCTGCACGAACAGTTCGACGACGTTTGCAGCAGCACGGACTATCAGCTCGGAGACCATGGCTGCTGTTACCCTCGACGCTGCATCAGAGCCAGGAGCGCCTGCGAAGGAGTCTCGACGACGAACCTGGGTGCACGAATGGCAAAACGTCATATTTTCGGATGAATTCGGGTTCTGATTACAGCATCATGATGGTCGCATCCGTGATTGTCGACATCGCGGTGAACGCACATTGGATGCGTGTACTCGTCATCGCCATACTGGCGTATCACCCGGAGTGATGGTATGGGGTGCCATTGGTTACACGTCTCTGTCACCTCTTGTTCGCATTGACAGCACTTTGAACAGTGAATGTTACACTTCAGATGTGTTACGACCCGTGGCTCTACCCTTCATTCGATTCCTGCGAAACCCTACGGTTCAGCAGGATAATACAAGACCGCATGTTGCAGGTCCTGTACGGGCCTATCTGGATACAGAAAATGTTCGGCTGCTGCCCTGGTCAGCACACTCTCCAGATCGCTTATCAATTGAAAACGTCTGGTCAATGGTGGCCGAGCAACTGCCTCGTCACCATACGCGAGTCACTACTCTTGATGAACTGTGGTATCATGTTGAAGCTGCATGGGCAGCTGTACCTGTACATGCCATCCAAGCTCTGTTTGACTCAATGCCCAGGCGTAACAAGGCCGTTATTACGGCCAGAGGTGGTTGTTCTGGGTACTGATTTCTCAGGATCTATGCACCCAAACTGTGTGAAAATGTAATCAAACGGCTCTGAGCACTATGGTACTTAACATCTGAGGTCATCAGTCGCCGAGAACATAGAACTACTTAAACCTAACTAACCTAAGGACATCACAAACATCCATCTAATCTAAGGACATTACACATATCCATGCCCGAGGCAGGATTCGAAACTGCGACCGTAGCGGTCGGGCGGTTCCAGACTCTAGCGCCTAGAACCGCTCGGCCACCTCTGACGGTGAAAATGTAATCACATGTCAGTTCTAGTATAATATATTTGTCCAATGAATACCCGTTTTGCAATTTTAATAGCCAGTAGTGTATTACGACATGTTCTTTTACTACTTTTTTTAGAAGGTAGTAGGAATATATGAGAAAATGCTTCACGAAACAATGACTCTAAAAGAATTTGATTACCCTTTGTCTATGGCTGAAATAAACGTGATGGAGGGACCTTTTAATGACGTACTGTTCGCTAATTTATTTGGTGGTTTCCGCGAACTGTTCGGTGGTGCCACGACTGAGCCGCATGGGATCGCAACGGTTTCATCAATCACGCAGATGATTTCCGGCTATCAGAACTCATCAGACGGCAGTGACGTACGGTAATAGTATGCGCGATGCCGGCGACCACATAACAAGACGCGCGCTGTGCAGCGCGGCTGCGCGCCCGTGCTCTCGACAGACCGCCGGGGCGCAACCACCCAATCATTTACCCTCACCCCTCACCCTCCAGCCTACCCACTGCCGTCGGTTTCATGCTCCATACCGCGTGGCCTTTGGAATAAATGATTATTAACCGAAGCTGAAATTGCGTACACAGTGTCTGACACATCATATCTCCCCCGCGGAAAATCGCTGACATGACTGTGGTTAAGCTAACTATGATTCACAGCCGTTTGAGAGATGACGTTCAGCGTATGCGTTTAACGGCGGTATTAACGAACAAAGGCTTGCACGTCATTGCATCGGAATTTGTCAGACGGGTCATCTTGTACATTTTTCTCCATTGCAGCGCCCTGTCAAAGGTGACCTGTCTTTGCACAGAAATTTGAAGCAGTAAATTGGCGGTGAAAGCCGTTGCAAATGGCTGTCAAGAAAATTCATTTGTAGGTTCTATAGTCTGTTTCAACTAGACATATAATCTAAATAACTTCTGTTATTAACAGAGAGTCAGGAATTGATAACGTTTGGCAACACGTTTTTTTTGTTCACTTTTTAAGAAATGAAGTACTATCAGTAGTATAATGGTCCTGATTTGTTTTTGCACAGAGACCACATATAACGTTTTCCTGATTTATCACCCAACGTTCGCTCTGGATGGATTCTGCAAGTTTTATGGAGGATAAGTGCGCCAATCATCTCTGCACCAGAAAATGCGTGGTTATGTAAATTTTCATTAAAATATAAATTTTAACGCTGCCATAAAAAATTGAACTGATGTGTAGAATACATTTCAATTCACTCTTAATGTATCCTCTCTATGGACTATTTACAGAGACAAATGACAGATGAGAGTAGTCCCTTTCACTACCGTTCCGTACAAACTTTATATACAGACACTGTATCACATCTACTGGTTCCGCAGAAAAAAGCGTTCTTAACAGTCAAACACACAGATAGACAGACAACAAAGCGATCCTGTAAGGGTTCCATTATTACACACTAAGTGAGAGACCACTAAAAAATTCGAAAATTCATTAAAATATGTTAAATAGCGAAATGTTATAAACAAATAGTTTTACGTTAACTTTTACCTTCAGTTGTATTTCTGTCGACTAACACAAAGAGACTTCAATCGTACTATCCGAGTGTTCCCCTTGGTGATAGCTCGCTCCATTTTGGTGAGTCCTTCTTTTTATTCCTGCTGGAAATAGTCCACATCGTTCTGAATACCCTACAGATGAGAATCGCATTTTGTTCCCACCGTTTCCATTGAAACGAACCTTATCTATATCAAAAGGTGCAAAGTTCTTGTATGAATTACTAACTATGCGATACATTTGAGCATGAAACACACATTCACCTTTGTGGTGTCTTAAAATAAAGTACAGCTTTAGAAAGTTTTTCTGCCAATTGCCGTTTATTCAGCAATGACTTGTATACGTGAAAAATAGCTCGCTATTCTGCGATCGGGCGTCGATGATAAACCTATCAACATTGCAACGTCCGACGATGACAGGCAAAGTCCTTTATGGGGCAGCTAATGTGACCCTAAGATAGAGGTAGCCGTACCGTAGGTGCAATCACAGTCGAGAGGAAAACCTGAACAGAGACAGCAGTCTTTTCAGTTGTTACACAGGCAACATCCCTCCCCCACTCCCCTGCTCCCTCCAAGAACCATGGGCCCTGTCGCCTTTGGGGTGGCTTGCGTGCCTCAGCGATAAAAGTAGCCTTACCCACGACGCAGGGGTATCTATTGAGAGACAAGACAAGCGTTTGGTTCTTGAAGACGGGCAGCAGCCTTTTCAGTAGTTGCAGGGACAATAATCTATATGACTGACAAATCTAGCCTTTTAACATCAACCAAAATAGCTTAGCTGGGCTGGCTCTGCGGACAGCTGAAAACAAGGGGAAATTGCAGCCCTAATTTTTCCCGAGGGCATGCAGCTCTACTCGTTAAATGATGATGGCGTCCTGTCGAGTAACATATTCCAGAGGTAAAACAGTCTCTGTTCGGATCTCCGGACAGGCATACACAGGATGTTGTCGTCATCAGCAGAAAAAAAAACTGGTGTTCTACAAATCGGAGCGTGGAATGTCAGCTCCCATAATCGGGCAGGTAGGTTATAAAATTTAAAAACGGAAATCGGTAGGTTAAAGTTAGATATAGTGGGAATTTTTGAAGTTCAGCAGCAGGAAGAACAGGACTTCTGGCCAGCTGAATATTGGGTTATAAATACAAAATCAAATAGGGAAATGTGGGAGTTGGTTTAATAATGAGTAAGAAAATAGGAATGTGGGTGAGCTACCATGAATAGCATAGCGAAAGCATTATGGTAGTCAAGATAGACACAAAGCCCACACCTGTCACAATAGTACAAGTTAATCTGCTAACTAACTCCGCAGATGACTAAGAGACTGAAGAAAAGTCTGATGAGATAAAAGAAATCATTCAGATAATTAAGGACTCGCATTCGATAAT
This sequence comes from Schistocerca gregaria, assembly GCF_023897955.1. Classification (NCBI taxonomy): domain Eukaryota; kingdom Metazoa; phylum Arthropoda; class Insecta; order Orthoptera; family Acrididae; genus Schistocerca; species Schistocerca gregaria. The sequence goes on along the minus strand of NC_064924.1, from coordinate 212,175,772 downwards.
AGGGAAAGGAAGAGAAGAAAAAATAGCTGGTGATATATGGACTTGGGAAAAGGAATGGAAGAGGAAGCCTTCTGGCAGAACTTTACACAGAGCATAATTTAATCATCCCAAACACTTGGTTTAAGAATCATGAAAGAACGTTGTATACGTGAAAGAGATCTGAACACAGGAAAGTTTCAAACTTATTATATTGGTAAGACAGAGATTAGGGGTCAAATTTCAAATTGCAAGAAATTTCCGGGGGCAATTTTGGACTTGGCTTGGAACTTAAGCGAATGGGACCTGGATAAGTTGAAAGAACCAGAGGTTGTTGAGAGTTTCAGAGGGAACCTTAGGCTGAGTATAATGGGGGAAAGGAAGACGATAGAAGACGAATGGGCAGATTTGAAACGATGAAATAGTGAAGGCAGCAGAGGATCAAACAGATAAAAAGACAAGGCCTAGTAGAAATCCTTAGATATCGTAAGAGATATTGAATTTAACTGATGAAAATTGGAAATGTAAGTGAAAAACGGCAAAGCAGGAAAGGCTAGAGCAAAAGTTTAAGGATTTAGGAGCATGTTTTGCTCTTCCGGGAAAAGAGAAGCTGCTTCATGAATATCAATAGCTCAGATGGAAAACCAGTGCTAAGCAAAAAAGGGAAAGCTGAAAGATAGAAGGAGTGTACAGGATGGTCCGTTGTTAGTGACAGGGCCAAATATCTCACGAAATAAGCATCAAACGAAAAACTACAAAAAACGAAACTCGTCTAGCTTGAAGGGGGAAACCAGATGGCGCTATGGTTGGCCCACTAGATGCGCTACCATACGTCAAACGGATATCAACTTCGTTTTTGTTAAATAGGAACCCCAATTTTTATTACATATTCGTGTAGTACGTAAAGAAATATGAATGTTTTAGTTGGACCACTTTTTTCGCTTTGTGACAGATGGCGCTGTAATAGTCACAAACGTCGTAACACGTAACATTCCGACAGTGCGAACCGTATTTGCTTCGTGGTACATTACCCGTGTTAAAATGGACCGTTTACCAAATGCGGAAAAGGTCGATATCGTGTTTATGTATGGCTATTGTGATCAAAATCCCCAAAGGGGGTATGCGATGTATGCTGCTCGGTATCCTGGACGACATCATCCAAGTGTCCGGACCGTTCGCCGGATAGTTACGTTATTTAAGGAAACAGGAAGTGTTCAGCCACATGTGAAACGTCAACCACGACCTTCAACAAATGATGATGCCCAAGTAGGTGTTTTAGCTGCTGTCGCGGCTAATCCGCACATCAGTGGCAGACAAACTGCGCGAGAATCGGGAATCTCAAAAGCGCCCGTGTTGAGAATGCTACATCAACATCGATTGCACCCGTACCATATTTCTATGCACCAGGAATTGCATGGCGACGACTTTGAATGTCGTGTTCAGTTCTGCCACTGGGCACAAGAAAAATTACGGGACGATGACAGATTTTTTGCACGCGTTCTATTTAGCGACGAAGCGTCATTCACCAACAGGCGTAACGTAAACCGGCATAATATGCACTATTGGGCAACGAAAAATCCACGATGTCTACGCCGGCCAGGGTAGCAGAGCAGTTCTAGGCGCTACTTTCTGGAACCGCGTGATCGCTACGGTCGCACGTTCGAATCCTGCCTTGGACATGGATGTTTATGATGTCCTTAGGTTAGTTAGGTTTAAGAAGTTCTAAGTTCTAGTGGAATGATGACCTCAGAAGCTAAGTCCCATAGTGCTCAGAGCCATTTTTTGAACCATGATGACTGCGACAATTGGAATATCAGCGACCATGGCGGGTTAATGTATGGTGCGGCATTATGGGAGAAAGGATAATTGGCCCCCATTTATCGATGGAAATCTAAATGGTGCAATGTATGCTGATTTCGTACCTAATGTTCTACCGATGTTACTACAAGATGTTTCACTGCATGGCGTTGTACTTCGAACATGATGGATGTCCGGCACATAGCTCGCGTGCGGTTGAAGCGGTATTGAGTATCATATTTCATGACAGGTGGATTGGTCGTCAAAGCACCATACCATGGCCCGCACGTTCACCTGATCTGACGTCCCCGGATCTCTTTCTCTGGGGAATGTCATTACACTTATTGCCAAATGCATTGCGGTTGACGGACATCATTTTGGACACTAAAGTGGTGTTTACAGATAATCACGCTGTAACAGCATGCGTTCTCAGAGATGATAAGTTCACGAAGGTTCATGTATCACATTGGAACAACCGAAATAAAATGTTCAGACGTACCTTCGTTCTGTATTTTAATTTAAAAAACCTACCTGTTACAAACTGTTTGTCTAAAATTGTGGGCCATATGTTTGTGACTATTGCAGTGCCATCTATCATAAAGAAAAAAAAGTGGTCCAACTAAAACATTCATATATCTTTATGTACTACACGAGTATGTAATAAAAAATGAGGGTTCCTTTAAAAAAAGACGCAGATGATATCCTTTTGACCTATGGCAGCGCCATCTAGCGGGCCAACCATAGCGCCATCTGGTTTCTCCCTTCAAGGTAGACAAGTTTCTTTCTTTGTAGTTTTTTCGTTTGACTCTTATTTCGTGAGATATTTGGTCCGGTCACGATCAATGGACCACCCTGTATAGAGGGTCTACACGAAGAAGGAGAAGTTGAAGGCAATATTGTAAAAATGTAAGAGGAAGTAGATGGAGCTAAGATGGGGAGATATAATACTGCGAGAAGAGTTTGACAGAGCATTGTAAGTCGTAAGCCGATGTTATTCAATTTGTACATTGAACATACAATAAGGGAAACAAAAGAAAGATTTGGAGTAGGAATTAAAGTCCAGGGAGAAGAAATAAAAACTTTGATGTTTGCCGATGACGTAATTCTGTCACAAACAGCAAAGGACTTCGAAAAGAAGTTTAGCGGAATGGACAATATCTTGAAGGGAAGATATAAGATGAACATTAATAGAAGCAAAACAAGGATAATGGAATGTAGTCGAATTAAAGCAGGTGATGCTGAGGAAATTAGGTTATGTAACAAGACAATCAAAGTGATAGATGAGCTTCGCCATTTGAGTAGCAAAATAATTGATGATGGCCGAAATAGAGAGGGTATAAAATGTAGTCTGATATGGCAACAAAAGTGTTTCTGAAAAAGAGAAATTTATTGACATCGAGTATAGGGTTGTTAAGTGTTAGGAAGTCTATTCTAAAGGTATTTCTCTGGAGTGGTGTTACCATGTAGGGAAGTGAAAAATGGACAGTAAACAGTTTAGACAAGAAGTGGACAGAAGGTTTTGAAATATGATTCTACAGAAGAATGCGGAAGATTAGACGGGTGGATCACGTAACTAATGAAGAGGTTCTGACTGGATTGGGGAGGCAAGAAATCTGTGGCACCACATGACTAAAAGAAGGGACCGGTTGGTAGAACACATTCTGAGGCACAAAAGAATCAGCAATTGAGTATTGGAGAAAATTAAGGAGTGTAAAAATCGTAGAGGGAGACCAAGAGATGAATATAGTAAGCAGATTGAAGCGGATCTAGACTGCAACAGACATTCAGAGATGGAGAGGCTTGCACAGGATAGAGTAGCGTGGAGTTCTGCATCAAATCAGTCGTGAGACTGAAGGCTGCAACAACACACAGGCAATATCCGGATGACTTTTTATCTGTTTTTGTAACATTAGCCAATGTGGTCTTGCTATGTTGAAACTGCTAGAGGCTGAAAGCAAGAGGAAACTACAGTCCTTAAATTTATCGAGGATATGCAGCTCTACTGTATGGCTTAGTAATGATTGTATCCTCTTGAGTAACACGTTTCGGAGGTGAAATGGTCTCCTAATTGGATCTCCAGGAGTCTATCCTCACCACGAGAAACACAACTAGAATTTTACCGCGTCGGAGCCTGGAAGTTAAATCCTTTCATTAGATCGATAGGTTAGAGAATTTAGAAAGAGACAGTCGTTTAGGCTGAAGTTGTGAAAATTTGTGGATGTGGTAGCAGGAAGAAGATGACTTCTGGTAAAGTGACTACACCGTTATCAGTATAAAACAGTCCGCCCCAGTAGCTGAGTGGTCAGCGCGGCTGGATGTCAATTCTCAGGGCCCGGGTTCGATTCCGGGCTGCGTTGGAGATTTTCTCCACTCATTGACTGGGTGCTGCGTTGTCCTAATCATCATCATTTCATCCCCATCGACTCGCAAGTCGCCGAAGTGGCGTCAAATCGAAAAACTTGAACGCGGCGAACGGTCTACCCGGCAGGAGACCCTAGTCACACGGTATTTATATTTAGTATAAAATGAAATAGGAGCAGTTCAGGAGTGGCTCTAATACTGAATAAGAAACTCAGGATGCGTGTGAGCTACCATGAACAGCATAGTGAAATATTACCAAACTAACAATCACTACAAGTGTCCAACTTTATATGCCGAGTAGATTCATAGATGGCAAAGAAATTGAAAGAAATCTAATGAGATAATAGTTCATACAGTTAAAGGAGACGAAAACTTAAAACGGGCAACTGAAAATAATAAGAAAACACGGACTGTGAAAGGAGAAGCCGCCTTGTAATATTTTAAGCGGAGTACAACTTAACTATTGGTAATACCTCTAATAATAATCATAAGAAAGTGTGTAAGGTTGTAAGAAATATGGATCCTCCGAAAGGATTCACATAGATTACAAAATGGCGAGACAGACTTTGAAAGTGGATAATAAACTATAAAACATATCCAGCACTAGATGAGGCTTTGGCAACTATTTCTTGGTCGTGAAGTGTAGATTAAGATAAAGAAGTTGCAGAGAGGTAGGAAATTATGGAGATTTGACCTGGATAAATTGAAAGAAAGGCAGGTTGTTGAAAGTTTCAAAGGGAGGATTAGGCAACGATTGACAGAAAGAGTGGAAACGGATACAACAGAAGACGATTCTACATCTACATCTGTACTGTGCAAACCACAGTGAGGTGCATGGCGGAGGTTACGTCCCATTGCAGCAGTTATTAGGGTTTCTTCCTGTTCCATTCACGTATGGACCGCGGGAGGAATGATTGTTTGAATGCCTCTGTGCTTGTAGTAATTATTATAATCTTACTTCGACTTTCCTGTGTATGCGATACGTAAGGGGATGTAGTATATAAAATGGAGTAATCATTTCAAGCCGGTCCTTGAAACTTTGTTAACAGACTTTCTCCGAATAGTTTATGTCTATCTTCAAGAGTCTTCCAGTTCACTTTCTTCAGTATCCTGAGACACTCTCTTACGGACCAAACAGACCTTTGTATAGTTCAATATCCCCTGTTAGTGATATCTGGTACGGGTCCCACATGCTTGAGCAATATTCCACGGTATTCTACCAACAAACCGAAGTCTACCACCTGCTTTCCCCTGACTGAACCTATGTGAGCATTCCATTTCATATCCCTACAAAGTGTTATGCCCACGTATTTGTATGGTTTGGCTGATTCCAACAGTGACTCATTGGTGTTATGGTCATAGGATACTACGTTTCTTTCTTTTTGTGAAGTGCAAAATTTTACATTTCTGAACATTTAAGGGAACTTGCTAATCTCTGCACGACATTCAAATCTTATCAAGATCTGACTGAATATTTCTGCAGCTTTCTGTCATAGAGTACTTCATTATAGATAACTACATAGTCTGCAGAAGGCCTGATTTTAGAGTTAGTATTGTCTGCAATGTCATTAATATACAACATGAATAGCAAGTCTATCAGCACTTCCCCGGAGCAAATCCGAAAATACTTCTACATCTGACGATGACTCTCCATCCAAAATAACATGTTGCGTCCTCCCGACCAAAAAGTCCTCAATCCAGTCACATATTTCGCTTGATACCCAATATTATAGTTCTTTTGACAATAAGTGTAGATGTGGCACTAAGCTGTAGATGGTGAAGTTAGTAAAAATACACAATCCGAGAGAAATCCTTGGATATCATAAGGTATACCCAGTTTAAATGATGAATGCAAAACATATAAAAACGCAGTGAAGCAGCCAGACAAAAAAGATTTCAGACGTCTGAAAATGAGATTGACAGAAAATCTAAAATTAAAAATCAGATGTTGGCACAAAATGGTTCAAATGGCTCTAAGCACTGTGGGAGTTAACATCTGAGGTCAAGCCGGCCGTGGTGGCCGAACAGTTCTAGGCGCTTCAGTCTGGAACCGCGCGACTGCTAAGGTCGTAGGTTCGAATCCTGCCTCGTGCATGGATATCTGTGATGTCTTAGGTTAGTTAGGTTTAAGTAGTTCTAAGTTCTAGGGGACTGATGACATCAGATATTAAGTCCCATAGTGCTCAGAGTCATTTGAACCATCTGAGGTCATCAGTCCCCTAGACTTAGAACAACTTAAGCGTAACCAACCTAAGGACATCACACACATCCATGCTCGAGACAGGATTCGAATCTGCGATCGTAGCAGCCGCGTGGTTCTGGACTGAAGCGCCTAGAACCGCTCAGCCAAAGCGGCATGTTGGTACAGAACATGTGTAAAGTTGTAGAGGCATCCATGACAACGGAAGCGACGGATGTCACCTTTAGGGAAAGAATAAGTGTTTTGTGAATATTAAGAACTTAGCTGGCAAAGCAGTACTGATCAGGGAAGCGAAGGCCGAAAGGTGGAAGGTACGTATAAATGTGAAGTTGAAGACAATATTGTAAAAGAGAACACAAGGTAGATGAATATAAATTAGGTGAATTTATACTGCAAGAAGAATCTGACAGAGCACTGAAAGACCTCAGCAGAAACAAGGCCCTTGCAGTAGACGACACTTCCACACAATTATTGAGAGTCTTGGGAAAGCCAACCATAGCAGAACTAGTCCACCTCATATGCAAGATATTGACAGGCTATTCCAAGGGAAGCAGGTGATGATAGTTATGACTGATACTGAACCAAAAATTTAATACGTCAAGGATGCGAATTTCAGACGTGAATTATTTACAGAGAAACGGAAAAATTCTTAGAAACAAACATAGGCTAAAATTAGTTTGTTTGTGAAGAAACGTAGGAACTGGCAAGGCAACAGTGAATGACGCTATGACGTACCTTAGAAGATAGACTGAAGAAAGGCGTTTGAAGATTTAGGTAAACCTTTTGACAATGTTGACTCGAGCAGATTGTTTAAAATTCTGAATGTAGCAGGAATAAAACAAAGGAAGCAAAAAAAGGAACATGCAACACAAAACAAAAAAAGCTTAGAACAAAGGAAAAACCTACAGACGTCAGCACCTCGGTCTTCTCTCCGAGTCCAAAAAGTAACGGTTTTATTCCAACTGTCTAGCTACATGTGCCACTCACTTACATTTAATTTTCATTACTGTCATAATTTTCTCTCCCCATAAAGTCCGTTCCTTACCCGATTTTTTTTTTTTAGCCTCTACCAGTATTTCCCGACCTGAATCCCTCCCGCCTTTTGTAAGCTGAAAAATCTTCAATTTTTGAATAGTTTTCCCATTAACAATCCATGTCTCTGTTTTTATGTCAGAAATGATCATAAAAATCGATCGAAATACACTCCTGTTTCAGACACACCTACAGCTCAGTTCTGGCAAGAGATGTAAATGAATAAAGTTAATAAGATCGCTGTCAAAACTGGCTACCAAATCTCTTGTGAGAAAACACACTACATCGACTCCGAATAAGAAGGCTAATGGTCGCTCATAAAGAGGTACTGCAGCATCACTCAGGTTCAAAACACCACAGGTGTTTAGATGAAATTCTCTGGAAAACTGGTAATGACAGGGGAAGCAATAAAACTCGTGCACAGAATTCAAAAAATTCTACACAGATCTGAACTATTTTTACAAAAAAGTACCTTTCTGTCAAATCCAAGGTAAGCCACTAACATCTCGCCATTCTCCCAGAAGCATTCTACCCAACTGAGATCCCATCATTAATCATTGATGTCAGTGGTGTCGAGAAAATGGAACGACAGATATTGCGAAAGACATTTGGCATCAAGATCCCAATTGGTTTTTAAATGTGCGGAAGTTCTGAAGAATTGTGTTCCCTGACGGAACAAATCAAGTTTCCACTGCACCGAAAAGTCCGAAATTTTGAGGACGGTTAGCTCGAATGGATAGTTCACGGTTAACAAAGGAAACCTGCCATATTGTAAACGGGAGCCGGAAAACCAAAGAACGATCATTCGCCCTGATACGATGGTTAGTCAAGTCTCAAAAGGTCAACAGACAGACAGAGCGACTCTCGCAACAGAAAGGAATTTGAAACTCAAAGAAGCATGATCACTAGAACGACGACAGATTCACAATTGCAGAGCACAGACCAGGCAACCGTGGACATCTAGGGAAAATTATACAACCTTAAGGTGGGAAAACAGAGGTGGCAGAGCAAGATACGAAAAATGAACCCTTCATTTCATTTAGCAAAATGTGTTTACAACAAGAATTCATTCTCTATGGATACAAAAATCCACTATAATAAGACAATAGCTCGGCCAGAATGTGCATGTGCATCGGTAACACAAATATTAGGCTCAATGAAATGAAATGAAGAAATCAGGAAACTGTAAAGAAAGATTTTGAGTAGATATTAGGAAACAGAGCAAAAACAGAAACATATAAGAGGTAACACAAACTTATACAATCGTGTGGAAAAAAACAGAAAAAAATTATGAATAGAAAATAATGTTCTATGGAGATGGTTCAAGTGGCTCTGAGCACTATGGGACTCAACATCTTAGGTCATAAGTCCCCTAGAACTTAGAACTACTTAAACCTAACTAACCGAAGGACATCACACACACCCATGCCCGAGGCAGGATTCGAACCTGCGACCGTAGTCTTACAACGGGAAGGCCTCAGACACGGCCCACCGATTCGGCTCAGATTTGGCAGGTCGCTTGTGTACAACCTAAAACGAAGGAATCTAAGATATTTTGGGTCAACACCCCCGTGTTTTTGAGAAAACGACCCCTAAAGGTTATGACGAGCAATCGACTCAAAATTGGCGGGACCGATAGATAATTGTAAATGAAGCATTTTTCATCGTCAGGTGTGGGGACCGAAAACGCATACTTTTCCAGAAATCGAGGGAAGAAACTTTACAACTGCCGTTTCTGTACTCACTTGATAAGTGCTTTTCGTCTACAGCACCGATAGCGCAACGGCCAAGGTAACTGGCAGGAAACGGGAGAACCTATCTCAATTGATAGGGATAGGAGGGTTATAAGGTAAGTAAATTCATAAGGAATGATAATAGTAAGGTAGGTAAACTAATTTCCCAAACGCCGTGATTTGGTAAAGTATTAAACTTTCAAGCCTTGTCACATGAAAACAACTCCGAGCGCTGCGAATTCCTAACGAGTGATCACAGATAGCCAACCGCGCGTCTCTTGTTTACAGCGAGGCACGGGACGGAGTTAACGCGGGAAGAGTTATGTTGTCCCGGTTGCCTCTTCGTCATATTATAGTTGTGAACCTGGAAGAGTGAAGGTGTCCAGCATGAGCTTTATAGAAGTCAATCGGAAAGAGTTGTTTTCCTTCATTAGGCTGCCGCGAACCTCGCGGATACGTGTAGTGATTTTTCCATCCTTAATGCGCCACATGAAACACGTTTTGTGAATGAATACAGTGTTCTACCGTAAGTAACATATGACGAGTACTGTATGTAATTTGTAGTAATTAGCTCGTCTGATTATGCCGTAGTAACTAGTTATTGTTTGTTGTGTCACATCTTTCAGGTGCATAATCTGAATCATGGAGCATGTACACCCTTCGACAAGCGCTGTACCGTGTGGGTACAGAAGCGGCAGTTGTAAAAGTTTCTTTCCTCGATTTCTGGAAAAGTTTGCGTTTGCGGACCCCATACCTGATGATGAAAATGCTCTGTTTACAATTATCTATCGATCCTTCCAATTTTGAGACGATTACTCGTCATAACCTTTAGGGGTGATTTTTTCAAAATTGTGGGGGTGTTGACCGAAAATATCTTAAGAGTCCTTCGTTTTAGGCTGTACACGAGCGACCTGCCAAATTTGAGCCGAATCGGTGGGCCGTGTCTGAGGTCTTCCCCTTGTTAGAGGACTAACAAGAGCAATTGCATAGTACTTGGAAAAATTAGGTGGGAAAACCATTCGGCTTTGGAAGACGAAGAGAGTAAAGAAAATTATGAGAACATGATGGGGAATTTGAGAAAGCGTTCAGCTAACTTAGCTGTTTAAACAAGTTCCGTAACAGCCGTGTACCGAACGAAGAAGAAAAATGGTTAAAATGTAGTGCAGAATGAAAATGGAGATCAGGTAAAAAGAAATGCCCACAAAGAGCTGATATTTTGCGGAAGTTGGCATTACAAATACCAATGCTCTTAATAAAATGTTATGATTGTTTCAATAGGGAGTTTTCAGTGATGAGAGCTAATTAATTATGTGTGACGTGTGCGGGGGAATTTATTTTGCCATCAATCACACGGCGAAGCCGCAACATTGGCAGCTCCATTCTGTGTGCGGTATTAATTATTACCATAAAGGGTCGTTTAACCGCGCGGGCAACGCACGCACACACACAGCTGTTTGCGCTCTGGCGGGGTGGCGTAGTTTTAACGTTCGCGAGGGCATGTTATTTCGGCGACCGCAAGCGATAGTGGACCCCATAATTGACATGACAAACGGGCTGGCCATGCGCGTGTGCTCAGGCTATTTTGAGCGTCATACGCACAAACCCCGCGGCCATTCCCCGACTCTGCTGGTTTTGCTCTCTTTGGAAACATCCGAGATTATCGCACTTTTGAAGCACCTAATGGGCAGAAATGTAACCGCAAGATACGATCCCATTAGGTTTCTTCGTACAAATTAAAATCTGTCAAAATCACGGTAATAAAATAAGATTGAAAAGTAACTTCTATAACTATGGCGCAAGCTGTCAGTCTCGAATTATTATACTGCTTAGTAGATCTGTGCATTTATTGCCTGGATTTCTTCTGTGCTGCATTCGGGAGTCTGAAATGTGCTGCATTCGATACAAAACCACCGTATTACTATGTAGGCGTACTTGGAAAGCGTAAGCTGCTTTGGAACCTCCTTCAGGAACGGCCACGATTTTGATTTTGTTGCAAACCTTTATGACTGGCCGTAAATGGGTAATGAAATTTAAACAATACTGTATATTGTCCTTCTTTCGCATTATTTATCCATTACCTCGCACAGTTGTTTTTAATAAATTTGCGTTTTATGATATTTTATAGAAAATTCGAACTTGAGACGTAAATACCGGCCACAATTTATATCTTCAGTGCTATGATAGCCCGCATCTCGTGGTCGTGCGGTAGCGTTCTCGCTTCCCACGCCCGGGTTCCCGGGTTCGATTTCCGGCGGGGTCCGGGATTTTCCCTGTCTCGTGATGGCTGGGTGTTGTGTGATGTCCTTACGTTAGTTAAGTTTAAGTAGTTCTAAGTTCTAGGGGACTGATGACCATAGATGTTAAGTCCCATAGGGCTCAGAGCCATTTTTGAACCAGTGCGGTGATATTAAATTGTTCTACTTTGGAGGTACGGTACTTGAGTACCTAGAATTAGAATAGCGTTTTTTAATACAAATTGCAGGTTATAATACAGTAAATGCTGAACAATAACATGCAAGAAGATCTGACTAGAAAGCGTATTCCCCTAATGCCCCAGATACAATGGACTTCTGTTTAAGGGATATTTTCAGAACACAAACAATACTTCCAAAATTAAAAATAATGCAATTGTCAAATATGAGATCGAAATTTGGCCAGGGAGAGTCATTAAACTTTGAAAAACTCGGTGCAGGAGGGAGTTGTATGGCAGGGGGTATGAATTTGGCCTAGAGAGAGGTGTCTTCTTACGTACAAAGAATCTAATGTAATTTGCAAAATTTAACCCCCGCCCCACACCCTTTAAGATATTTAATTTTGATAAATTGTACAATAAATGAGTTAAATATTATTTTTATTTAATTTCACAGTCAAACAAATGAACATAACAACTAAAACTATAAGACACCATAACATACGAGAGTTTGATCGTAGTCGGGAACATCGGCACCAAACTATGCTCAAGTTTTTATTAGTTGATGTCTGCTTCTATAAAACCTGAAGTTAAAAACTGGAATAATAACAATATTCATTTCACGTCATAGAACGCTTGTAAAAATAAGTAATTTGAACGTCATGTACACATGCTCTCCAGACAAAATGAAACAAAATTGTGGAAACTGGACATAGTTATGGTGCACTACGGTACGTAAGAACATGTGACGAAATTGACACAAAAAATTTTAATAGTTTAACTTTTAAAATGCAGGTTCAAATTAATAGGCTACTCTCTTTGACCATAGCGTTTCTTAACCATTAACAAATCTATGGTGCGAAAAACTGCATACAGCGCTTTCAAGGCTATCATAATACCGAAGAACATAATACAGTTGGAAAGCCAATTCCGAAGAACTTTAGCACCGACAATTTCACGGCTTGCCTGTGTATGCTTCAGTCCAGTACTTTATTGACAGAACTGCAGTACCACTTCTTACAACAGAGAGTGATGCCGGGAGTAGATGCGTACACTTAAGACCGCACTTACGTACATCTACATCTCCATGACTGCTCTGCAATTCACATTGTTTGGCAGAGGGTTGATCGAACCACAATCATACTATCTCCCTCCCATTCCACTCCCCAACTGCGAGCGGAAAAAACGAACACCTAAACCTTTCTGTTCGAGCTCTGATTTCTCTTATTTTATTTTGATGATCATTCCTACCTATGTAGGTTGGACTCAACAAAATATTTTCGCATTCGGAAGAGAAAGTTGGTGACTGAAATTTCGTAAAAAGGTCTCTCGTGTATCATATCTGCCACACTCTCTCCCCTATAACGTGATAATACAAAACGAGCTGCCCTTTTTTGCACCCTTTCGATGTCCTCCGTCAATCCCACCTGCTAAGGATCCCACACTGCGCAGCAATATTCTAACAGAGGACGAACGAGTGTAGTGTAAGCTGTCTCTTTAGTGGACTTATTGCATCTTCTAAGTGTCCTGCCAATGAAACGCAACCTTTGGCTCGCCTTCTTATCTATGTGGTCCTTCCAACTGAAGTTGTTCGTAATTTTAACACCCAGGTACTTAGTTGAATTGACAGCCTTGAGAATTGTACTATTTATCGAGTAATCGAATTCCAACGGATTTCTTTTGGAACTCATGTGGATCATCTCACACTTTTCGTTATTTAGCATCAACTGCCACTTGCCACACCATAAATCGCCTTGCAACTGATATTGGTCTTTGGTTGACCTTACTAGACGGTAAATTACAGCATCATCTGCGAACAACCTAAGAGAACTGCTCAGATTGTCACCCAGGTCATTTATATAGATCAGGAACAGCAGAGGTCCGAGGAGCTTCCCTGGGGAACACCTGATATCACTTCAGTTTTACTCGATTATTTGCGTCTATTACTACGAACTGCGACCTTCTTGACAGGAAATCGCGAATCCAGTCGCACAACTGAGACGATACCCCATAGGCCCGCAGCTTGATTAGAAGTCGCTTGTGAGCAACGGTGTCAAAAGCTTTCCGGAAACCTAGAAATACGGAATCAACTTGAGATCCCCTGTCGCTACCGGCCATTACCTCGTGCGAATAAAGAGCTAGCTGCGTTGCACAAGAACGATGTTTTCTGAAACCATGCTGATTACGTATCAATAGATCGTTCCCTTCGAGATGATTCATAATGTTTGAATACACTATATGCTCCAAAACCCTACTGCAAACCGACGTCAATGATATAGGTCTGTAGTTCGATGGATTACTCCTACTACCCTTCTTAAACATTGGTGCGACCTGTGCAATTTTCCAATCTGCAGGTACAGATCTATCGGTGAGCGAGCGGCTGTATATGATTGCTAAGTAGGGAGCTATTGTGTCAGCGTAATCTGAATGGAACCTTATCGGTATACAATCTGGACCTGAAGACTTACCCGTATCAAGCGATTTGAGTTGCTTCGCAACCCCTAAGGTATCTACTTCTAAGAAACTCATGCTAGCAGCTGTTCGTGTTTCAAATTTTGGAATATTCCATTCGTCTTCCCTGGTGAAGGAATTTCGGAAAACTGCGTTCAATAACTCAGCTTTAGCGACACAGTCGTCGGTAACAGTACCATCGGAACTGCGCAGCGAAGGTATTGACTGCGTCTTGCCGCTTGTGTACTTTACATACGGCCAGAATTTCTTCGGATTTTCTACAAAATTTCTAGACAACGTTTCGTTGTGGAACCTATTAAAGGCATCTCGCATGGAAGTCCGTGCCAAATTTCTCGCGCCTGTAAATTTTAGCCTGTCTTCGGGATTTCGTGTTCTTCTGAACTTCCCATTGTTTTTCCCTTGCCTCTGCAACAGCGTTCAGATCTGTTTTGTGTACCATGGGGGATTAGTTCCATCTCTTACCAATTCATGAGGTATGAATCTCTCAGTTGCTGTTGCTACTATATCTTTGAATTTGAGCCACATCTCGTCTACATTTGCATAGTCAGTTCGGAAGGAATGGAGATTGTCTCTTAGGAAGGCTTCTAGTGACACTTTATATGCTTTTTTAAATAAAATTATTTTGCGTTTGTTTCTGATGGATTTGGAGGAAACGGTATTGAGCCTAGCTATAACGACCTTGTGATCACTAACCCCCGTATCAGTCATGATGCTCTCTATTAGCTCTGGATTGTTTGTGGCTAAGAGGGCAAGTGTGTTTTCGCAACCATTTACAATTCGCGTGGGTTCGTGGACTAACTGCTCGAAATAATTTTCGGAGAAAGCATTTAGGACAATCTCGGAAGATTTTTTCTGCCTACCACCGGTTTTGAACAAGTATTTTTGGCAACGTAGCGAGGGAAGGTTGAAGTACCCACCAACTATAACCGTATGAGTGGGGTATTTATTTGTTACGAGACTAAAATTTTCTCCGAACTGTTGAGCAACTATATCATCGGAGTTTGGGGGTCGGTAGAAGGAGCCAATTATTAACTTAGTTCGGCTGTTAAGTATAACCTCCACCCATACCAATTCACACGGAGTATCTACTTCTACTTCACTACAAGATAAACCACTACTGACAGGCACAAACACTCCACCACCAATTCTGCCTAATCTATCTTTCCTGAACAACGTCTGAGACTTCGTAAAAATTTCTGCAGAACTTATTTCAGGTTTTAGCCAGCTTTCTGTACCTATAACGATTTCAGCTTCTGTGCTTTCTACTAGCGCTTGAAACTCAGGGACTTTCCCAGCACAACTATAACAATTTACAACTACAATTCCAACTGTTCCTTGATCCAAGCACGTCCTGTATTTGGCATGCACGCTTTGAGATTGCAGCCCACACTATACTTTCCCGAGGCCTCCTAACCTAAAAAACCGCCCAGTCCACGCCACACAGAATCCGCTACCCGTTGAAACGTCCCCTTAGAAAAATTATACAAGACTGTACTTAAACTGAAAAACAATATTTTTGGCGCAACGCAATCTGACTTCCAAAACTACCTACGAAAGAATGGCCCTGACTAACATTAACCTATACGTTTCACAAATCACTTACCTCACAAAAATCTTCGTTACTCAAGCTACTGCAATACAGCGAGCGCCACTACTGCCAGCTAAATAAAAGATTCAAACTACTGAAGGCATTAACTACTGATAGGCATAGTTAGCAAATGAAAGATTTTGATAGAGAACAAACAATGTATTTACCTCAATAGTCATAATATATATAGCAGTTCATGACATCCAGTCTTGCAAATTTCAAAACTCCGCCATCTCTCTCCCCACGTCCACCACTGCCGGCGACTCACCTCCAACTGCGCAACGCTACGCGCTGTTAGCATCCAGCTGCCGCTGCCCAACACTACAATGGCAGACAACAATGCAAACCAGCCACAGACTGCACACGGCACAGCCAGTGATTTTTCATACAGAGCGCTACGTGGCGTTACCAATAAGAAAACCTAAACAGCCTACTTACACCGTGTAGCCGCCAGCTGAGTGTAGTGAACTCCTGACCTATTCAGAGGAACCCGGAACCCCACCACCCTATGGCGCAAGTTAAGGAATCTGCAGCCAACACGGTCGCAAAACCGTCTGAGCCTCTGAACCATACCCTCCACCCGGCTCTGCACCAAAGGTCCGCACTCGGTTATGTCAACGATGCTGCAGATGGTGAGCTCTGCCTTCATCTCGTAAGCAAGAGCGGCAGCCTTCACCAAATCAGATAGCCGCTGGAATCCAGAGAGAATTTCCTCAGATCCAAAGCGACACACGTCATTAGTGCCGACATGTGCTACCACCTGCAGCTGGCTGCACCCTGTGCTCTTCATGGCATCCGGAAGGACCCTTTCCCCATCAGGAATGACTCCACCCGGAATGCACATGGAGTGCACACCGGATTTCTTCCCCTCCTTAGCCGCCATATACCTAAGGGGCCCCATTACGCGCCTGATATTGGAGCTCCCAACCACCAATAAGCCCACCCTCTGTGATTGCCCGGACCTTGAAGGCTGAGAATGATCCTCTGAAACAGGGCAAGCTGCTGCATCTGGCTCAGCCAGAGACAGCACCTGAAACCTGTTTGTCAAACGCACCGGGGAGGTTTTCTGATCAGCCTTCGGGAAGGTTTTTCGCTGCCTGCGTCGCCTTGGAACGACCTCCCAATCTACCACAGGCGAGGGCTCAGTCCCACTGCGGGCACCAACCGAGGCAACCACAGCGGCAGACTGATCTGGGGACAGATGGGACGAGGTTGACATCACCGTGATACCCAAGTCCGGCACCCCACAATGGTGCCCATTGGCAACAGCCTCAAGCTGCACGACCGAAGTCAGCGCCGTCTGCAGCTGTGAGCGAAGGGATGCCAACTCAGCCCTCATCCGAACACAGCAATCACAGTCCCTGACCATTCTACTCGCTGTTGAACAACAGTTACTGAAACGCGAGTCCGTGCCTAGATAACGCAAGGGAAACACCCAAAGAATGTATGAACTAACGTTTACAAATGCCTAATGACGGCACTACAATCTGCCTGAATTTACGATTACAGTAACTAAAACTCGAAACAAATAAGTGAGCTAGGAGTATACGACTTGCTGCTGGCAGCTGCTTATGCAACGGCGGCAGGAAGCACACTGGCTGTGACCAACTGATACTGGCTGTTCAAAACAAAAACAGAAGACAAACGACTTCGCGAATTTACACTATTCAGGTACTAAAGAGGTTATCTAGGCTACTGACTATGTTCCCAGAGCACTTTGCTTGCTGTGGCACGGGCTCTTATAGCCGTAAAAGACGTAGACCTTATTATTTTGCATTGGCTTATTCTGATGAGTGACTACCATTGACCTCTCAGTAACCTCGTGACTCCCAGCGAGAAATTCCCAGTGGCACCCGGTCAGACGTGTGGTACCTCGTTTGGAAAACACGCTAATACTTTTAACAGAACGCTTAAAGAAATTAGGCGGTTAAAAATTAGTTAGATACCACGGAAGGCCGATTCCTGCTGTACTTTCAAGGCGTATGAAACGTCAAATGTGCCTCTGTGTATTTCTTTCGTATCAGATTGTTCTATGAATGTTACTCGTCACTCATGATCACGGAGAAGAGGTTATAAGGCTATATTAAAATTGAAGTCGATCTAAAGCATGTTTCTAAGCTACATGATGACGGCAAGCTAACTGTCTTACCTCACTTTGTACTGAAAGAGAAGCTTTCAGGCAACTAAGTTATGAAGGCATTATGAATAACTTCATTAGCATCTACATCTACACCTACACTTATACTCCGCAAGCCACCCAACGGTGTGTGGCGGAGGGCACTTTACGTGCCACTGTCATTACCTCTCTTTCCTGTTCCAGTCGCGAATGGTTCGCAGGAAGAACGACTATCTGAAAGCCTCCGTGCGAGGTCTAATCTCTCTAATTTTACATTCGTGATCTCCTTGGGAGGTATAAGTAGGGGGAAGCAATATATTCGATACCTCATCCAGAAACGCACCCTTTCGAAACCTGGCGAGCAAGCTACACCGCGATGCAGAGCGCCTCTCTTGCAGAGTTTGCCACTTGAGTTTGTTAAACATCTCCGTAACGCTATCACGGTTACCAAATAACCCTGTGACGAAACGCGCCGCTCTCCTTTGGATCTTCTCTATCTCCTCCGTCAACCCCATCTGGTACGGAACCCACACTGATGAGCAATACTCAAGTATAGGTCGAACGAGTGTTTTGTAAGCCACCTCCTTTGTTGATGGACTACATTTTCTAAGGACTCTCCCAATGAATCTCAACCTGGTACCTGCCTTACCAACAATTAATTTTATATGATCGTTCCACTTCGAATCGTTCCGCACGCATACTCCCAGATATTTTACAGAAGTAACTGCTACCAGTGTTTGTTCCGCTATCATATTATCATACAATAAAAGATCCTTCTTTCTACTGTACATGAACTGTAGGTGCAGACCAGTTAGCAATAAGATTATTTAAAAGTTGCGTTGTAATGATCATCATCTCAAAAAGTATTGTGATTCACTTTAATGTAGGTAAAAATTTATTGGTTGGTACATTTATGCTCTTATCTTACGTTTCTCTATGGAATATGTACTATTTTTAAAACTGAAATAAATAATTTTGCATTGATATGACAGTCAACTATTTATTGTCTTTCAAAAATAATTAAATAAAGTTGTCCATTGCCGTGAAATTAAATGTTTTTGAATGCTTTAAAGATTTCAATTCTTGCCTACTTCTAAATGTCATCAGTTTATCTTGATAATTTCAGTTCTTTTCGTTTTTTTTAAAAAAAATTATCACTTTCTTAAATCATAAATCGTATAAAAATTTTATAGAAATAATAAGTAATAATAAATGCTGTACAACAGACACTTAATTAGGAAACTGCTCTGAAATGTTATTTTTTCAGATTAGTTGTTCTAATTTAGCTGGTACAGTACACGCCAAAGATTCAGTCTCAGGGACTATAAATTCTAAATATTTCCTTCACTACCCACATCTTGCGAAAGTCCACCACTTAATCCATTCTTACATTCAAATGTTTGCGTGTAGTTGTGTGTGAGTGTGTGTTTCATATCTCCTCCTAAATCACCGGACTGGTTCCAACCAGATTTTGTACACATATCACTTATTGTGAGGCAACAATCGCTTTGGGGGTAAGAACCAGTTGCATTATATAGTTCATAAGATATAACCTCATAAGCAATGAAATGCACGAAGAACTTTCACATCGTGCATGACGTTGGAATCTATTACTTCTGTGCTACTGACAGTGTTCGCAATAAATTTCGCTGGCAATATCACCCTACGCCACTGACTGTACCTTCAAAATTACGTCATTATGTGACACATAGGACAGGCAACTAGTCGTCGCAAACGCTTCGATGCGTCAAAAACTGTCGCATCACCCGCGACGTACAAATTTATTACTTGTTTGCTACTAACTCTATTCGCAACATATTTCGCTGACAGTACTCACATATGCCACTGAATGTACCTACACAAATATCTCACTGTGTGACACATAGTTCAAGAGGTATGACGTCAAGAACATTGAGATACGTGAAAAATGAATCATGCATGAAGTTTCAGTACATTTATTCTTTACTACTAAGATATTCCGACACTCAGTTTAAGGAAATATCTGACATCTGGCTGCGCTTTTGAAGACCATCGGCTGTGAAGCGTGAACGGCTATAGGTCTTCAGACCTACGAAGAGGCGTTTTCATAGAGACGCTCACAGAATCGCGTTGTAGATACGTGAAGCATCTGCGTCCAGCGTACAGAGAGCGTCCGGAATCACGTGTTTTACTTAGGGTGTTGTATTCATGCATTTATACATCACGCATATTTCTTTGTACAGTTGTACAGTTTCATAATTTAAAATGTGTTTCTACGACTAAATGGAAATGAATACCCGGATAATGCCAGGTTTGTCATCTAGTAAGCAATATTTGAAAACAGTCGCCAGCCTCAATTGGACAGTTGTTTGTCTTAAGCTTCAGCCAATTGATTATCAGTGCTTTCGTCCATACAACGTTACTACTTCGGTAAACATGCAAGCAGGAACTCTATATTTTATATCACAACAAGATATCTTTGATCATCACAAAACGTAGGAAATCTTCTATGAACTCCGAGAATGACAGACACTTATCAAAATTCATACTTAAATATTTTGTGAAATAACAATACAGATGAGCGTTTCTTATACCAATGGAGTCAAGTAAATCGTACTGAAATTTCTCTCTCATATTTCAGGTTTAATTACACATGAACAATGACTAAGTTCCCACACTAATTTTGCAAAATTTAAAGTGTAATGTTGCTTTTAAAACCATGGACAATATAAAAACAGGGCACATTATGAAAGATGTTAATTAAATGCAATGCTCTCTCTGTGACGAAGGGAATGAAGTGTATGGAAACTGCTACATTCAGTACTCACAAAATTATAACAAACTCAAGTAATGTCAGTAGAATATTTTTGGGTGTATAGCCAAGCTGTCGATTGCATTATACGCTTTATATTTCGACGACGGACCCAGACATCATCCCCAGGTTCTGCGCGTTGTATTGCTCTATGTGCCAGCTGCCTTATGCTACTAGAAAATGAAGTGCTGTTGGTGTGGCGCCGCTATTTATCACTGAGTTCCACTCTAGTGAAGCAGTAAAAATAAAACTACAAATCCAGAACAGAAGGAAATTCAGCATCGGCCGTAATATCATCCGTATTTTATTGCAGATCTACATTTCAGCTAAAAGCGGAGCTATCACCATTGTCGTTATAACTATGCTGAGTCAACATGACTACCTATAACGTCATGGTGATAGCCGCATTGTTAACTGAAATTTGGATTTATAATAAAATACTGATGATATTACGACAGATGCTGATTTTCTTTCTGTCCTGGATTATATCACGGTCGTGGGGCATAATTATGCCCTAGGAATCCAGCTCAATGAAAAGTACTATTGTTGTATTGCATCTAATTCAAGAATATTGAGGCAAGCAAGCCATAACCATCATGGCAGAGCTCTAACATTGTCTCTCGGAAATATTACAGCATCTACGAACAACGTTCCGAGGAAATTGATACTCATACGAACAAACGTAGCTGGCTTTTCTGTCAAAATATAGAACCCCTGAGGAAGAGGTTGAGACAGAGGAAGAAAAAGAGCCGAGAATCACTTATTTGCCTAATGCTGGCTCAGTCTCCGGGAAGTCCGGTAGACTCCTATGGGAAAACGGTAACGAGTGTAACTTGCCACAAAGATAAAAAGTTTTCTTCGTAATGCTAATGAAAATCTAAGTCCCCAAAAGCTGCGTTAAAAGTGAATGTGGTATCTCTTTCTTCAGTGCTAAGTAACTCGGAAAAGGCGTAGCGTATCGAATTTCCAGTACAATCTCGTAGACAACAACCTTATAAGCTTTTCAGGCTGTTTCCGACCACCCTGTATGTAAAGGTGTTAGTTTTACTAATGTATTATAGCTATCACGAGTGAAAAGACTTTTAACTTGCCGTAGAATTGTTAGCTCCGGACCTTTGTGTGATGGGTGCTGTAGATTTTTCTATGTGGGCGACTATAGCGCCTTGGGAGTTAGAGAAGTAAGAAAGGCACTTCGGTGGTTTTCTAGGATATATAGCAAAGATAGGAAGATAATGCAACACGAGGGGAAAATTACTGTCCTTCAGGCTGAAGAAGAGAAGGCTAGGGAAAATCTGGACAGGGTGTGAGTGTGTCTTCAGTCCGAAGACTGTGTTGATGGAGCCCTCCATGCTTCTTCATCTCCGTATAACTACAGCAACCTACATCTCTCTGAATCTGTTTGTTGTGTTCATCTCCTGGTCTTCCTCTGCAATTTTTTCCATCCACATTTCACTCCAATACTAAACTGGTAAGATTGTTTTGATGCAGCTCTCCATTCTACTCTATGTTATGCAAGCCTCTTTATCTCCGAATAATTAATGCAACCTACATCTTTCTGGATCTGTTTCTGGATCTGTTTACTGTATTCATCTCTTGGTCTCCCTCTACAACTTTACCACCGTCGTTTCCCTCCAGTACTAAATTGGTGACCCCTTGATGTCTCTAAGTGTGTTATAGCAACTGATCGCTTCTTTTGTTCAGGTTGTTCCTTGTCTCCCCAATGCTATTCAGTACCTCCACATTAGTTACTTGATCGACCCATCTAATCTTCAGCATTCTTCTTTAGCACCACATTTCGAAAACTTACATTGTCTTTTTTCTAAATTGTTTACTGTACACGTTTCATTTCCATACATTACTTTACTCCAGACAAATACCTTCAGAAATGACTTCCTAAGACTTAAATCTATATTCCATGTTAACAAATTTTTCTTCTTCCGAAATACTTCTCTTTCCATTGACAGTCTACATTTTACATCCTCTCTACTTCCGCCATCATCAATTATTTTGCAGCCCAAATAGCAAAACTCATCTACTACTTTTAGTGCCTAGATTTCTAATTCCCTCAGTATCACCTGATGCATTCCATTACCCTTTTTTTTATTTTTGTTTATGTTCACCTTACATGTTCCCTTCAAGAATCTGTCCATTCGCCTTAAATGCTCTTTTAAGTCCTTTGCTGTCTGTGACAGATTTACAGTATCATCGGTAAACAGCAAAATGTTTGTTTCTTCGGTTTCATTTACTGCTGATTCAATATACGTATTGAATAATATCGGGGGTAGGTTACAAACCTGTCTCACACCCTTCTCATCCACTGCTTCCCTTTCATGACATTCGACTTTTATAGCTGCCTCTGGTTTCTGTACAAGCTGTATATAGTCTTTCAATTCCTGTATTTGGCCCCTACTATCTTCATAATTTCAAAGAAAGTATTTCAGTCAACATTTTCAAAAGCTTTCACTAATTCCACAAACGCTATAAATGTACTCATAGATTTCCCTTTCCTTAATTTATCTTCTAAGATAAGTCGTAGAGTCAGTATTGCCTTGCGTGTTCCCACAGTTCTGCGGAATCCAAACTGATTTTCCCCGATGTCTGCTCCTACCAATTTTTCCATTCTTCTGTAGAGACTTTGTGTTAGTATTTTGCAGCCATGATATATTAAATAGACTGTTCAGTAATTTTCAGAAACTACTTTGTTGGAATTGGAATTATTACATACTTCTTGAAGTCTGAGGGTATTTCGCCTGTCTCGTACATTTTGCACACCAGATGGAAGAGTTTTGTCATGGCTGACTCTCTCATGGTTATCAGTAGTTCTGACGGAATGCTGTCTACTCCCGGGGCCTTGTCTCAGAGCTTTGTCAATTTCTTCTTGCAGTATCTTGTCTCCTATCTCATACTCATCTACGTCCAATTCCCTTTCTATAATATTGCTTTCAAGTTCATCGCTCTTCTATAGACCCTCTGTATACCTCTTCCACCTTTCAGCTTCCCCTTTTCGCTTAGAACTGGATTACAATCTGAGCTCTGATATTCATAAAGCTTCTTCCGTTTTCCCCACAGGCCTCTTTAATTTCCATGTAGGTGGTATCTGTCTTTTGGTATCTATCTTTCCCCTAGTGAAGCATGATTCTAAATCCTTACAGTTGTCCTCTAACCGTTCCTGTTTAGCATTTTGCACTTCCTGACAATCTCACGTTTTAAACGTTTTTGTTCCTTTTCACCTGCCTAATTTGTTACACTTTTAAATTTTCTCCCTTCATCAATCAAACTCAATATATCTTTTTTATCCACGCATTCCTACTCGGCCTTGTCTTTATACCTGGTTGATCCTCCGCTACGTTCGCTGTTTCATCTCTTAAAGCTAGCCGTTCGTCTTTTACGATATTCTTTTCTCCTATTCTAGTCAAAAGTTGTATAATACTCCCCTGAAGCTCTCAATAACCTTTGGTTCTTTCAACTTTTTCAATTTCTTCAGCTTTAATCTACAGTTCATGACCACTAAATTGTGCTCACAGTCCGCATCTGCCCCTGAAAATTTCTTGCACTTTAAAATCTGGTTCTTAAGTCTCTGTCCAACTATTATATAACCCGTCTGAAACTTTCTGGGGTCTCCAGGTTTTCTCCACGTACACAACCTTCGTTTATGATTCTTAAACAAGTGTTAGTGATGATTAAATTACTCTCTGTGCAATATTCTACCAGGTGGTTTTCTCTTTCATTTCTTTCCCTCAGTCCGTATTCACCTGCTATTTTTCCCTCGCTTCCTTTTCCTGCTATCGAATTCCAATCCCGCGCCACGATTAAATTTTCATCTTCTTTTATCCCATAATTTTTTCAATCTCCTCATCATCTGTGGAGCTAATTGGCATGTACTACAGTGGTACTACAGTGATAGGCGTGGGGTTCGTATCTATGTTCGCTATGATAATGTGTTCACTATGCTGTTCATAGTGGCTTATCCGTATTCCTATTTTCTTATTAATTATTAAACCTGCTACTGCATTTCCCCTACTTGATTTTGCATTTATAACCCTGTTTTCACCTGCCCAGAAGTCTTGTTCCTCCTAGCATTAAACTTCACTAATTCACACTGTATCAACTTCAGCCTATCCATTTCTCTTTTTAAATTATCTAACCTTCCTTCCCGATTAAGGGATCTAAAATTCCGCGATCCTATGCGTAGAATACCAGTTTTGTTTTTCTTGATAATGACATCCTCCTGAGCAGTCCCCACTTGGAGATCTGAATGGAGAACAATTTTACCTCCGGAATATTTTACCCAAGAGGGCGCCATCATCATTTAACCATACTGTAGAGCTGCATGTCCTCGGGAAAAATTAAGGCTATAGTTTCCACTGGCTTTCAGCCACTTGTTGCCCTTCTTCAGGAACCATATGTTTGTCTGCCCTCTCAACCGATATTCCTCCGTTGTGGTTGTATCTACAGAACGGCTATTGTGTCGCTGAGGCACGCAAGCCACACCACAAGAATCGTTCATGGGGGAGGGGGGGGGGCGCTGGGCCCGCTAAGGAGGGGTAAGTGTAAAGAGTGTTGGGAAGAGGCAACAGGCAACAGGAGGGATAGACTTAGAATGTGGAAAGCTTTATCGTGAATGTGAAAATTAACTTTGACCTGTTACTTCAGTTAAAAACTGAATAGACTCAACCAGATGTAAGTGTAGACAGCGCACAGGAAACTTTCGCCAGTAAAATCAAAAGTAAGAATCTAGGTAAATCAGTAAAGAGAAAGAAAGTTTTCTTTTTATGTAGCTCTCATACTAGAGGGGTTGGTCAACTTTTGCAGCATGGACTAGGTACAGAATACCAAGTTGCAAAGACTTCACCAAGGAAGACGCTGTTGTGATAGTGGATGGTCCAGGGAATAGCATTCAAATAGATCTTGGAGACAGTGTAGCATGTGGCGTCGCAAAGGTCGCGTCAGCATCGAGACATGCCAATGCTGAGCTTGTGTCTAATATCAGACGCCCTGGTTCGCAGCTCGTTGTCTAGTGGCTAGTGTTGCTCCCTCTGGATCACGAGGTCATGGTTTCGATTCCCAGCCGGGTTGGGGATTTTTCCCTGCCTGGGGGCTGGGTGTTTGTGTTGTACTCATAATTTCACCATCATCATCATTCGTCAATGTGGCTAAAATTGGACTGTGTAAAGATTGGGACATTGTACGGGCGCTGATGACGGCGCAGTTGAGCGCGCCACAAACCAGACATCATCATTAGATGCCCTGACCGACTTCATTTGAACTCTTCTGTCAGGATAGTTAATTTGGACTTGTAACGGCAGTCTATGTTAGTGCAGGGTCACATATTAGCGCGGTTCCTGTTGATTCTCTCAGTAGATTGGATTATACTAGACATGGCCTTGTCCTCAACAGGAAAGAACAGGGTAAACTAGCTGGGCTAATAGCAGAAAAATAAGGAGGGTAGGTAGGGGCACTGTCATGAGAGATAAAATACTGGTGGTTACATGTTGCAGTACAGCGCCGTGTTAAGATAGGGAGGACGGAAAGAAACCACATGTTAAGAGAAGTTAGGGCTGAAACAAACCTTCAGTTTGAGGAAGAAATCAAGCGACATAATTCAGGCACATACTGCAGTATCACAAAGAGCTGTTGGTCAAAAATTTTCAGAAATCAGCAGAAATTGTACGTGCAACCAGCTCTGACTCAGTCTGAAATCAAGCTATCTTTATTGGATCAAAATATTTGAGGACTACGAAGTAAAATTAGTGAAATACTCATCTGCACTGATGAATTAGAGTCATCAAACATAATTAACATCATCTGCCTCTCTTAGTATTATGCGACCACTGGTATAGATGTGTTAACTGTTACAGGATTTAGTTCAGCATCTCCTTATTTGTAGAGCAGAAATTAAGAAAGGAGAATTTGCTAAATTGTTATAAATCTAAGAAAATAGACAGTCATAAATGTTTCCTGGCGCAGAATATGAAAGATATGGTGCAGAAGTGATATTCAATAATAAATCTTCCATAAGAGTAAGTGATACCAACAACTGCAGGTAATTTTAATCTGTTTATGTCCAATTTCAGGTTCTCCTGGCCTATTTAACAACAACAAAACAAGAAATAATAGTTGCTGGTCAGTTTAACGTAGATTTTCTTGAAACTCTTATCAGTGTCAATCACACTACAACTTAATTTAACTCCCACCATATACTTACCAACTAGGTTAACTAATTGCTCACAAACAGTTACTGATAATATATTTATAGAAAGATCTAATGAATAAAGTTATTTCACAAAATCAATCATCAATGTCCTCCTCTCGGATCATAACACTCAGTTCCTTATGTTAAACTTTACTACTGAACAGGACGTAAAATCTGTTAAACCTAAATTCAAGAGGGTAATCGGTATGCCAACAATTGATTATTTTAGGGCACACCTCAGTAACATGAACTGGAGTGATGTGTACAGCGTTCATAGCATGAACGAAAAAATAAAGCACTTTTATAAATAAAGTACTTAGGTCTTACAATGACGGCTTTCACGACCGGGTGTTTCAGCTGTAGAGAGTTCTTCCGGGTTGTACGGCGTTGGTCCATGGAACTTTTCTATCCCTGACGTTTAGTCCAAAGCTAAGTTGGATATTTTCGGAGGTGCTTAGTCGGCAAGACTCAGCACAACCAGGAGCACCTCCGAAGATGTCTAGCGTAGCTTTGGACGAAACGTCAGGGATAGAAAAGTTCCATGGACCACACCATACAACCCGGAAGAATTCTGGGCAGCAAAGTACTTAGCTTAAGTGAATACTGTTTTTCCTGACGCTTTACTCTCCTATAGAAGTTTAGTTATTACTTGGAATGAACATAAATTTCGTGAATGTAGTCACCAGTTCAATTTAATAGAAGTTGACATAAATTAAATCCTTTAACAGTAATGCAGATATCGCCAGAAGGAGGGACAGCAACACACCTGATGAGATCGAATCCCAGCAGAATCACTGATCAGAGACGAATGACCTCATCATTCTCAACAATTTCTTGTGCGTAGTAAGCGCAAGACGCACTAAACAAACGCCATGGAGTCTCAAATTTAGTAAGATGAGTAGCAAATCAATGACTGAACACAAAACGCGTTCCGCCATTACTTCCCTTCACAATTATATGGCGATTCCATTATTTCAGGTAAAGAAATCTGAAAAAATCTTCATTTGCACATAAATATGAAAAATCCAGACTGGGAGAAAGTATGCTAAGAATAACAATAAAAAGTTTTTCTTGTCATTTTAAGAATATAGCCTGCTAACATCGCATAACTTACAATATGCGTCTGCTCGCTAAGGCAGGCGGAACAGGAAGACATTCGAAAAACATCCAGAGGTATGTTCTTGCTAAAGATAAGCGAAAAAATCTTCTGTTTCAGGCTGATGTTATGTCGCTGGTTTCCTTGGTTCTTTGGGGGAAACAGATTATGTAGGTTGGAACTTAAATAAAGGCAATACTGCTGTGAAGACACTATGCAATGCAATATACTATTTTCGCTGGTAGCATACTTTGTTGACATACCTACCTCACCTCCAAGCAAATGGACTCGCCGTTCCACGTCACCGGCGTGGACACAGTCGAGAGAAACACAGTCGCTTGGTCGGCCGGACTGGCCGAGCGGTTCAAGGCGCTACAGTCTGGAGCCGCGTGACAGCTACGGTCGCAGGTTCGAATCCTGCCTCGCGCACGGATGTGTGTGGTGTCCTTAGGTTAGTTAGGTTGACGTAGTTCAAAGTTCTAGGGGACTGATGACCTCAGAAGTTAAGTCTCATAGTGCTCAGAGCCATTTGAACCATTTTTTGAACAGTCACTTTTGAGCGAGCGGTCTAACATAATGGTGTCACTATGTTTTCAAAACAGGAACAACCGGAGTTGGATCAAGATTGAGGTCAGAGGTTGTACAGCACGACAGCGCCACCAGGGTCTTCAAGAGGCGTGTGGAGAATCGGCATTGCCGTACAGAACAGTGGCTAAAAGCCTTCAACGGAGGTTGGAAATCTGTGGCAGACATGCATCGGGCAGGTCGTCCTAACGTCTCTAAATAAGAAGTGTATGCTGTTGCGTTAATGGACAGTGATCGACACCATACGATTCATGAACCCGTCCACGAAAGCGGATTAGCGCATACGACTGTGCTTCGCATCCTGAAGGAACGCCTGGGCATTCGAAAAACTGCATCACGTTGGGTTCCGCATGACTTGACGAAAATGCAGAAATGGATGCGTTACGACGCTGCTCAGACGCACTTGGAGCGCTATGAGCGCCAAGGAGAGGCTTTTTTACGCCGTATGGCAACACTGGATGAGACATGGGCCACATCGTACAAGCCAAAACTGAAACGCCAGTCGAACGAATGTCGTCATTATCGGTCGCCGCGGATTTCGAAAGTGCGCCAGAGCCCCAGTGTGGTGAAAGTTATGGTGATTCTCGTGTACGACTGTGGTGGTGTTATCCTAAGGCATTACGTTTGTCCACAGCAGGCTGTCAATGCACGGTATTACTGTTCGTTTTGGAGCACCACCTGCGACCAGCTTGGTGAAAGAAGCGTCGACACTTTCTGCGCGCAGCCCAACCATCATTTTGCACGACAAGGCGCGGGCGCATACAGGGCAAGCTGTGGTTGCTCTGCTCGATCATTGGAACTGGGAAGTACTGTACCATCCACCATACTAACCGGACATAAGTCCTTGTGACTTTGATTGGATTCCGAAGATGAAGGAACCACTTCGTGGCATTCGCTTCAGAACTGTTCCAGAGATTCGACAGGCAGTAGACCGCTTCATTCGCACCATCTACAGAACAGGCTCTGCTAACAGCATAC
The DNA here is from genome assembly GCF_023897955.1 of Schistocerca gregaria. Classification (NCBI taxonomy): domain Eukaryota; kingdom Metazoa; phylum Arthropoda; class Insecta; order Orthoptera; family Acrididae; genus Schistocerca; species Schistocerca gregaria. The sequence goes on along the minus strand of NC_064924.1, from coordinate 212,146,444 downwards.
TACGCCTTCCACATCTCTGGTAACGCGTTCTACACAACGCTGGTGACTACTTTGTTGGCGTCGATAGTTACGATGCCACAACGTAGGTGCACGCACTCGTAAGATGGCACTGCGACAGGAGACAAAGTACGCCGACCACAGCGCCCTTTGGTCAACGCTGTGGAGCTCAGAGTGCCGTTTTGATTTCGCCCTTTTCATCAAGAGCAGACGGCCTGGAAATATCGCTTGTACTACTGAGTGGGCTAGCTTGCTATTGGGACTTTGTATTAGTTGCGTTCAGTTAAAGTTTGGAGAGCAACAGGTATTAGTTTTGAGATTATACAGAACAGTCATCCTAACTTCACAGGATTAGACATGGACTACGGCTTCACACCTATGTGCTCATCCTATGCAACGTTGTGTATGCATTTGATATTTACTTGTGTTTTTGACTCTATTAAAAGTGCTAAAGTTACATGCAGTATTTAAGTGCTTCACCTCTCCTGCTCCTACTCTCGGCCTATATTACAGTAGCATTTCACAAGAGCACACCCACGCACCGCCTGTCCAGGCGGGATACAACAACTTTGAAGGACAGTAACAGGTGCAAACATGTGAATGTTTTGTATCGGTTGTGAATAAATAGTTGCCACTATTTAAGTTCCAACCCTTTTACACACGAATAACGGGTTCTTACACTGAAAATTATAGGTAAAGTAAGTCCTTTACGTAAAGTAATATTTCATCGACTCCCCGAAAGCTTGAAGCTACCCTGCTAGACAAATACGTCTCAAGTCTTCAACCAAAAACTCAGGGCACTTCATTAATTTGAAATGTGTTGGGTTGTAATTTGGGGTGCACTCAGCCTCGTGACGCCAATTGACGAGCTGCAAGACCGAATAGTAACGGCTTCGGTCAAGAATGCCATCGTAACGACCGGGGCGGGAGAGCGGTGTGCTGACCCCACGCCTCTCCTATCCGTATCCCTCACTGATGATGACACGGCGGTGTGATGGTCCCGGTAGGCCACTCGTGGCTTGAAGACGGAGTGCTTTTTTGGGTTGTAATTTGGTGGCTATAAATCTCATCAGAAAATGCTGATATTGTACTCATTATACATTTAAATAGTTACTATCCTTTAAAAAAACACAAACACAATTACAAAAAAAGAAAAAAAGGTATCTGGAATTGTGAGTAGCCAAATAAAACATCAGGTACTTCTTTCTTTCATAAATGTCAAATAGCTGAACTTAAGCAACTGCTGACTGAGGAAAAGGAGGTGCTATTTTTTGCTGAACTTCTCAACATAGCCATCAAACAGCTATTTACTGAATTAAGATGCATCTCAAAGCCAGTAACTTTTAACGTTGAAATATTTTTCGTTAGCATTAGTGATTTTTCCAAACATGAGTCTAGTTCTATGTTACTAAACTTAAGTAATTTTATGAAATGTCTTCACTATGTTAATGACAGATTTAAATTTTGATTTCGTATATTACTAAGCAGACTCGAACCCTTCACATGATTATGCGACAGTAACTGACAGAAGAGCCTTTTTTTTTTTTTTTATTTTTTTTTTTACAGAGTGTAATTTAAAGTAGACTCGTGATCTTCATATGAACAGGTGACAGTAGGTGAATTTAGAAACTTCTTACTGAATAGACTCAGTGTCTTGATGTACTTTGTGGTATTGGGATCAGGGTGGAGAAGGATGATGATATTTACACTCCTGGAAATTGAAATAAGAACACCGTGAATTTATTGTCCCACGAAGGGGAAACTTTATTGACATATTCCTGGGGTCAGATACATCACATGATCACACTGACAGAACCACAGGCACATACACACAGGCAACAGAGCATGCACAATGTCGGCACTAGTACAGTGTCTATCCACATTTCGCAGCAATGCAGGCTGCTATTCTCCCATGGAGACGATCGTAAAGATGCTGGATGTAGTCCTGTGGAACGGCTTGCCATGCCATTTCCACCTGGCGCCTCAGTTGGACCAGCGTTCGTGCTGGACGTGCAGACCGCGTGAGACGACGCTTCATCCAGTCCCAAACATGCTCAATGGCGGACATATCCGGAGATCTTGCTGGCCAGGATGGTTGTCTTACACCTTCTAGAGCACGTTGGGTGGCACGGGATACATGCGGACGTGCATTGTCCTGTTGGAACAGCAAGTTCCCTTGCCGGTCTAGTAATGGTAGAACGATGGGTTCGATGTCGGTTTGGATGTACCGTGCACTATTCAGTGTCCCCTCGACGATCACCAGAGGTGTACGGCCAGTGTAGGAGATCGCTCCCCACACCATGATGCCGGGTGTTGGCCCTGTGTGCCTCGGTCGTATGCAGTCCTGATTGTGGCGCTCACCTGCACGGCGCCAAACACGCATACGACCATCATTGGCACCAAGGCAGAAGCGACTTTCATCGCTGAAGACGACACGTCTCCATTCGTCCCTCCATTCACGCCTGTCGCGACACCACTGGAGGCGGGCTGCACGATGTTGGGGCGTGAGCGGAAGACGGCCTAACGGTGTGCGGGACCGTATTCCAGCTTCATGGAGAACGGTTGCGAATGGTCCTCGCTGATACCCCAGGAGCAACAGTGTCCCTAATTTGCTGTTGCTGGGAAGTGGCGGTGCAGTCCCCTACGGCACTGCGTAGGATCCTACGGTCTTGGCGTGCATCCGTGCGTCGCTGCGGTCCGGTCCCAGGTCGACGGGCACGTGCACCTTCCGCCGACCTCTGGCGACAACATCGATGTACTGTGGAGACCTCACGCCCCACGTGTTGAACAATTCGGCGGTACGTCCACCCGGCCTCCCGTATGCCCACTATACGCCCTCGCTCAAAGTCCGTCAACTGCACATACGGTTCACGTCCACGCTGTCAGGGCATGCTACCAGTGTTAAAGACTGCGATGGAGCTCCGTATGCCACGGCAAACTGGCTGACACTGACGGCGGCGGTGCACAAATGCTGCGCAGCTAGCGCCATTCGACGGCCAACACCGCGGTTCCTGGTGTGTCCGCTGTGCCGTGCGTGTGATCATTGCTTGTACAGCCCTCTCGCAGTGTCCGGAGCAAGTATGGTGGGTCTGACACACCGGGCCAATGTGTTATTTTTTCCATTTCCAGGAGTGTAGTTTGTGGGGCTCTCAAATGCGCAGTTATCAGCACCAATACAAATTCCCAACCACTGTCCAGCCCAATCTCGTCACTTTGATGAATGAGGATGAAATGATGAGGACAGCACAGACACCCAGTCATCTCGAGGCAGGTGAAAATCCCTGATCCCACCGGGAATCGAACCTGAGACCACGAGCTGCGGACCTGGAGAAGGAGACTGGGCTCCGCCCACCAAGGTGTTGTCGTCTGGAAAGCGCCAGAAATTAATCAGTTCAGTTGCAGCAGACTCCGTAGGCAGCTGGCGATCCTTTGCAGACAGACAAACATGAGGTGGTGCTGCCAACCTTCATCATCATGCGACGATTATTGTGAAACAAGGTGAGAAAGGCTAGACTGCACAAAGGTGCCCTTGTATAGATCCTTGATCAAGTCGATTATCATCATTAAACGAAATTCCCAGTTAATTGATACAGTCGCGATCACCCATTTTATGTTACTATTAGTATCAATGTTCAAAATGTTCAAATGTGTGTGAAATCTTATGGGACTTAACTGGTAAAGTCATCAGTCCCTAAGCTGACACACCACTTAACCTAAATTATCCTGAGGACAAACATACACACCCATGCCCGAGGGAGGACTCGAACCTCCGCCGGAACCAGCTGCACAGTCCATGACTGCAGCGCTCGAGACCACTCGGCTAATCCCGCGCGGCTAGTATCAATGTTTGCTGGCCTTACAAACTACTAACATTAAAACAGACTGATGTGTTTTGCTCCTACTGGAGAACAAGGTTTAGTGTACTCGTATTTGCTCTAAATACTTCAGCAAACATACTTCAAGAATGTCCTTTCATGACAGATGTGTATAACCCATACACTGAGAGAAGTTTATACTTGTCCGCACACTCAAGACAACGCGCAACAGTTAAGTCCATACCAGAGCGCACATTGTTGGCTGCCATTTTTCACAGGCAAGTCTTCGTGGGAATACTACAGGGAGCTGTGGCGCATGTGCTTATCAAAGTATCTACTGGTGTACAACAATTTCATAGTAATTTGTGTTTTCGACAAATGCGTCACACGTCTCCACCTTACTTGCAGCTTGGCGGAGGTTTCACACATTTTTCAAGAAATTGAGGTTGCTCTGTAACTGTTGTTTGCTCCAGTTTCACTAGATTACATGCTTAGCAGAGTATCCCACACTAAGCATTGTGAAACACTACAATGAGTAGGATGCAGTTTTTTAATTTAATTTTTTCGAAAATATCTCCATCATTCAGTTTATATTTGCTTTACGCAATTAGGCCCAGAGGACCGCGCGTGGTTATGAGGCTCCTGTTCCAATGAATTCTATTTCGTGCTTTCTGTCACTCACCCTGTATGCCAATCTGCGGAAAGCCCTCGTGGATCCCATTTCTCCACGCGCTCTTTGGTCTAGCTCACAATTATGCCGGATCATCATTCTCTACATCTACACCTACATTCATACTCCGCCAGCCACCTAACGGTGTGTGGCGGAGGGCACTTTAGGTGCCACTGTCGTTACCTTCCTTTCCTGTTCCAGTCGCGTATGGTCCGCGGGCAGAACGACTGCCGGAATACCTCCGTGGGCGGTCAAATCTCTCTAATTTTACATTCGTTTTCTCCTCGGGAGATATAAATAGGGGGAAACAATATATTCGATACCTCATCCAGAAAAGCACGCTCTCGACACCTGGACAGCAAGCTACACCGCGATGCAGAGCGCCTCTCTTGAAGAGTCTGCCACTTGAGTTTGCTAAACATCCCCGTAACACTACCACGCTTACCAAATAAACCTGTGACGAAATGCGCCGCTCTTCTTTGGATCTTCTCTATCTCCTCCGTCAACCCGATCTGGTACGGATCCCACACTGATGAGCAATACTCAAGTGTAGGTCGAACGAGTGTTTTGTAAGCCACCTCCTTTGTTGATGAACTACATTTTCTAAGGACTCTCCCAATGAATCTCAACCTGGTACCCACCTTACCAACAATTAATTTTATATGATCATTCCATTTCAAATCATTCCGCACGCATACTCCCAGATATTTAACAGAAGTAACTGCTACCAGTGTTTGTTCCGCTATCATATAATCATACAATAAAGGATCCCTCTTTCTATGTATTCGCAATACATTACATTTGTCTATGTTAAGGGTCAATTGCCACTCCCTACACCAAGTGCATATCGGCTGCAGATCTTCCTGCATTTCGCTACAATTTTCTAATGCTGCAACTTCTCTGTATACTACAGGTACAACATCATCCGCGAAAAGGCGCAAGGAACTTCCGACACTATCTACTGGGTCATTTATATATATTGTGAAAAGCAATGGTCCCATAACACTCCCCTGTGTCACGCCGGAGGTTACTTTAACGTCTGTAGACGTCTCTCCATTGATAAAAACATGCTGTGTTCTGTTTGCTAAAAACTCTTCAATCCAGCCACGCAACTGGTCTGATATTCCGTAGGCCCTTCCTTTGTTTATCAGGCGACAGTGAGGAACTGTATCGAACGCCTTCCGGAAGTCTAGGAAAATAGCATCTACCTGGGAGTCTGTATCTAATAATTTCTGGGTCTCATGAACAAATAAAGCGAGTTGGGTCTCACACGATTGCTGTTTCCGGAATCCATGTTGATTCCTACAGAGTAGATTTTGGGTTTCCAAAAACGACATGATACTCGAGGAAAAAACATGTTCTAAAATTCTAAAACAGATCGACGTCAGAGATATAGGTCTATAGTTTTGCGCATCTGCTCGACGACCCTTTTTGAAGACTGGGACTACCTGTTATCTTATCTCGTACGGGATCATAGATCTTCCTACTCCACGTTTCGAAACCATACAGCCCTACGCTATGGATCCGTGTTTTGCACCACTGGAGTTTCAAATTTCTTGAGAGAGTGCACTCCATAAAATGACTCATACTGAAATATGACCGGTTTACGCTGTGTTGGGTTCTCTGTAGGGATTACCCCCAGATACTGAAAATTATTTTAAACGGTCTTCTACTCATTTACAATGATACCGAGTCTGCTCGCTGCTGCCTCCGCGCTGTCGCTCATCCTCATCACTTCTCTCTTAAATCTGGATAACAGGGTAGCATAATTGGCCAGTGAGAGATGTGAGATTTTCTTATCCTCTGGCTCGATCCCTTGAAGGTCTGATGGAGAACTCCCTCACTATCTTTTCGAGCGCTAGTTTGAGCAATGTTAGTGACACACTATCTCCTGTCTCAACGTTGTGTCTATGTAAAAGTCCTCCGCGACTTGGTTCCCGAGATTTATTTTGCCTTTTGACTCAGTGAGACGAACTAGGACCAGAGTGACAAGCTTCTTGTTTATTTCAAACCCGGTTAGACAGTTCGTCAGGCTCTTCCGATGGATGGAGTCACATGTCTTCACTGAAAACTTCCGGGGCGATAGGCCGTGGTCGAAGTATATACTTCGACCACGGCCTATCAGCCCGGAAGTTTTAAGTGAAGACAATACCGGCCGTGAAAGCTTACATTGTAGGAGTCGCATGTCTTCTTAAAATTTATGAAGAGTACATGCCGAGGTTTGCCATATCTTGGCGGGCTGTCGCAGCATATAAATGTTGTCGACAGTCAAGGGCCCCTTTCTGAATCCCTCCTGATAATTACCAATCCTTTTTTCTGCAAACGGCCGGATTCTATCCAGCATACAGCGGGACAAGATTTTACAGCAGACGTTCGGGAGAACGATTCCTCTGCAGCAGGTACATTCTATTTTGTCATGTTTCATTTGCATAGGGCAGATGATCACTCTCTTCCAAATTTGTGGGTCGTGCTCTAAAATGCAGATCCTTCTGATTGCGGAGTGACAATTACTGACCTATATGAAATAAAATCGTTATAACCTCTGAACAGGTTGCGTTAGAACGTCCAAAATGCGCCGTTGGCCACGGGGCTTGAAGGGAACTAGTATGGTTTATTCGATGGTTTAGCGACGAAGCCCACTTTCATTTGGATGGGTTCGCCAGTAAGCAAAATTGGTGCATTTGGGGGACTGAGAAACCGTATTTCTCGACTGAGAAGTCTCCTCACCCTCAGTGGGTGACTGTGTTGTGTGCAATGCCCAGTCACGGAATAATCCGTGCGATGTTCCTTAATGACACAGTGACTACCGAACGGAACGTGGTTTTGGAAGATGATTTCATCCCCACTACCCAAAGTGACCTTGATTTCGACAAGATATGCATCATTCAAGACGGAGCTCAACACCATCGAAGTAGGAGAGTGGTTTATATTCTAGGGGAGCACTTTGGGGGCCACTGGCATGGGCCTCGACTGGCCGCCATATTCTCCGGATCTGAACACATTCGACTCCTTTTTGTGGGTTGTATTAAAGACGAGGTGTACAGCAGTAACCCCAAAACCATTGCTGAGTCGAAAACAGCATCGATGTTCCGACACTTCAGCGAGTCATGCACAATTTCGCCTTTCGTCTGCTCCACATCATCGCCAATGATTGCAGGCACATCTAACATGTCATAACCTAAATCCGAATATCTGTAGTGACGTTCACACGTAGAATAAAGTGTGTGCACGCCGTAGTTTGTAACTAATTTACGTTGTTTTCATATAATTCAATAATTGTCACCATGTAGTTGGTGAATTTTCTTTTGGAATACCTTTCCTCCAACCTGAATGATTTCTGCCTGGATTCCTTCAATTTAAACAATTAGTTAATTGTAACTGAAAAATATTGATTGTAATGGCTATAAGGGCAAATATTTCCATTGGTGACTAAGGACGCTGGGCTGAACAACTTTACATCAGTATTTACGTAATTTGCAGAATGGTAGTTATAGCTGTTACAAGTCATATACTTTTAGGTTGGGTAGTACACCGAAGTATTATAGTATTTGAGAGTTGTAGAATCGCGTTTTAGTACATGAATAGTGTAAAATCGCGTAGTCTCCTTCCGCCGCCGAGCAGCGCCTCAGCAGTGCGCAAGTAGCAGCATTACTGCGTTTACTACGCAATCTTCTATTTTAATAACCATTTAAATTTTGCGTCGAATTGTTTGTGCTCTCTGTAGATTAGTTCAGACGTTCTTTGCACAATAGTTTTTAGCATGGATAGGGACTGCAACTGCTGTGTTCGGGTGCAGGCTGAGTTGGCATCCCTTCCCTCCCAGCTTCAAGCAGTGCTGGCTTTGGTCACACAGCTTGAAGCTGTTGCCAATGGATGTCACTGTGGGGACCCGGATGGGGGTTTGTCGGGGACGGCCAGCTCGTCCTACGCATCCCCCGATCGGATTACGGCTGTGGCTGCCCGGGATACTGCCCACATTGAGGCTGACACCTCACCTGTGGTAGAGTGGGAGGTCGTCTCGAGGTATGGCAGGGGGCAAAAGACATTCCGGAAGGCTGAACGGAAGGCCTCTCCAGTTTGTCTGAGGAACCGATTTCAAGCTCTGTCTACGGCTGATATTGATCGTCGGCTGCTTGTCCTGCTCCAGAGAGTGCCCCTCAGTCTGCAAGGTCAGGGCGGTCGCAAAGGGTGGGCTTACTGGCAGTTGGGAGCTCCAACGTCAGGAGCGTAATGAGGCCCCTTAGGGATATGGCAGCAAGAGAGGGGACGTAAACCAATGTGCACTCTGTGTGCATACCGGGGGGAGTCATTTCAGATGTGGAAAGGGTCCTTCCGGATGCCATGACGGGTACATGGTGCACTCATCTGCAGGTGGTCGCTCATGTCGGCACCAGTGATGTGTGTCGCTATGGATCGGAGGAAATCCTCTCTGGCTTCCGGCGGCTGATTTGGTGAAGACCGCCAGTCTCGTTAGCGGGATAAAAGCAGAGCTCATCATCTGCAGCATCGTCGACAGGACTGACTGCGGACCTTTGGTACAGAGCCGAGTGGAGGGTCTGAAGCAGAAGCTGAGACGGTTCTACGATCGTGTGGGCTGCAGATTCCTCGACTTGCGACATAGGGTGGTGGGGTTTCAGGGTTCCCCTGGATAGGTCAGGAGTCCACTACACGCAGTAGGCGGCTACACGGATAGCAGGGGTTGTGTGGCGCGGACTGGGCGGTTTTTTTGGTTAGATGGCCTCGGGCAAGTACAGAAAGGGCAAAAGCCTCAAAGGTTGCGGGCAAAGTCAGGACATGCGGGGACCAAGCAGCAATCGGTATTGTAATTGTAAACTGTCGAAGCTGCATTGGTAAAGTACCGGAACTTCAAGCGCTGATAGAAAGCACCGAGGCTGAAATCGTTATAGGTACGGAAAGCTGCCTGAAGCCAGAGATAAATTCTGCTGAAATTTTTACAAAGGCACAGACGTTGTTTAGAAAGGATAGATTGCATGCAACCGGTGGTGGCATGTTTGTCGCTGTCAGTAGTAGTTTATCCTGTAGTGAAGTAGAAGTAGATAGTTCCTGTGAATAATTATGGGTGGAGGTTAAACTCAGCAACCGAGCTAGGTTAATAATTGGCTCCCTTTACCGACCTCCCGACTCAGCAGCATTAGTGGCAGAACAACTGACAGAAAATCTGGAACACATTTCACATAAATTTTCTCAGCATGTTATACACTCCTGGAAATTGATTTAAGAACACCGTGAATTCATTGTCCCAGGAAGGGGAAACTTTATTGACACATTCCTGGGGTCAGATACATCACATGATCACACTGACAGAACCACAGGCACATACACACAGGCAACAGAGCATGCACAATGTCGGCACTAGTACAGTGTATATCCACCTTTCGCAGCAATGCAGGCTGCTATTCTCCCATGGAGACGATCGTAGAGATGCTGGATGTAGTCCTGTGGAACGGCTTGCCATGCCATTTCCACCTGGCGCCTCAGTTGGACCAGCGTTCGTGCTGGACGTGCAGACCGCGTGAGACGACGCTTCATCCAGTCCCAAACATGCTCAATGGGAGACAGATCCGGAGATCTTGCTGGCCAGGGTAGTTGACTTACACCTTATAGAACACGTTGGGTGGCACGGGATACATGCGGACGTGCATTGTCCTGTTGGAACAGCAAGTTCCCTTGCCGGTCTAGGAATGGTAGAACGATGGGTTCGATGACGGTTTGGATGTACCGTGCACTATTCAGTGTCCCCTCGACGATCACCAGAGGTGTACGGCCAGTGTAGGAGATCGCTCCCCACACCATGATGCCGGGTGTTGGCCCTGTGTGCCTCGGTCGTATGCAGTCCTGATTGTGGCGCTCACCTGCACGGCGCCAAACACGCATACGACCATCATTGGCACCAAGGCAGAAGCGACTCTCATCGCTGAAGACGACACGTCTCCATTCGTCCCTCTATTCACGCCTGTCGCGACACCACTGGAGGCGGGCTGTACGATGTTGTGGCGTGAGCGGAAGACGGCCTAACGGTGTGCGGGACTGTAGCCCAGCTTCATGGAGACGGTTGCGAATGGTCCTCGCCGATACCCCAGGAGCCACAGTGTCCCTAATTTGCTGGGAAGTGGCGGTGCGGTCCCCTACGGCACTGCGTAGGATCCTACGGTCTTGGCGTGCATCAGTGCGTCGCTGCGGTCCGGTCCCAGGTCGACGGGCACGTGCACCTTCCGCCGACCACTGGCGACAACATCGATGTACTGTGGAGACCTCACGCCCCACGTGTTGAGCAATTCGGCGGTACGTCCACCCGGCCTCCCGCATGCCCACTATACGCCCTCGCTCAAAGTCCGTCAACTGCACATACGGTTCACGTCCACGCTGTCGCGGCATGCTACCAGTGTTAAAGACTGCGATGGAGCTCCGTATGCCACGGCAAACTGGCTGACACTGACGGCGGCGGTGCACAAATGCTGCGCAGTTAGCGCCATTCGACGGCCAACACCGCGGTTCCTGGTGTGTCCGCTGTGCCGTGCGTGTGATCATTGCTTGTACAGCCCTCTCGCAGTGTCCGGAGCAAGTATGGTGGGTCTGACACACCGGTGTCAATGTGTTCTTTTTTCCATTTCCAGGAGTGTAGTCGTAGGTAGAGATTTCAATTTACCAGATATAGGCTGGGACACTCAGATGCTTAGGACGGGTGGTAGGGACAGAGCATCGAGTGACATTATACTGAGTGCACTATCCGAAAATTACCTCGAGGAATTAAACAGAGAACCGACTCGTGGAGATAACATCTTGGACCTACTGATAACAAACAGACCCGAACTTTTTGACTGTGTAAGCGCAGAACAGGGAATCACTGATTATAAGGCCGTTGCAGCATCCCTGAATATGGAAGTAAATAGGAATATAAAAAAAGGGAGGAAGGTTTATCTGTTTAGAAAGAGTAGTAGAAGGCAGATTTCTGACGACCTAACAGATCAAAACGAAAATTTCTGTTCCGATGCAGACAATGTTGAGTGTTTATGTAAAAAGTTCAAGGCAATCGTAAAATGCGTTTTACACAGGTACGTGCCGATTAAAACTGTGAGGGATGGGAAAAACACACCGTGGTTCAACAACAAAGTTTGGAAAATACTACGAAAGCAAAGAAAGCTTCACTGCAAGTTTAAACGCAGCCAAAACCTCCCAGACAAACAGAAGCTAAACGATGTCAAAGTTAGAGTAAGGAGGGCTGTGCGTGAAGCGTACAGTGAATTCGAAAGTAAAATGCTATGTACCGACTTGACAGAAAATCCTAGGAAGTTCTGGTCTTATGTTAAATCAGTAATTGGCTCGAAACAGCATATCCAGACACTCCGGGACGATGATGGCATTGAAACAGAGGATGACACGCGTTAAGCTGAAATACTAAACAGCTTTCTCCAAAGCTGTTTCACAGAGGAAGACCGCACAGCAGTTCCTTCTCTAAATCCTTGCACAAACGAAAAAATGACTGACATCGAAATAAGTGTCCAAGAAATAGAAAGGCAACTGGAATCACTCAACAGAGGAAAGTCCACTGGACCTGACGGGATACCAATTCGATTCTACACAGGGTACGCGAAAGAACTTGCCCCTCTTCTAACAGCTGTATACCGCAAGTCTCTAGAGGAACGGAAGGTTCCAAATGATTGGAAAAGAGCACAGGTAGTCCCAGTCTTCAAGAAGGGTAGTCGAGCAGATGCGCAAAACTATAGACCTATATCTCTGACGTCGCTCTGTTGTAGAATTTTTGAACATGTTTTTTGCTCGCGTATCATGTTGTTTCTGGAAACCCAGAATCTACTCTGTAGGAATGAACATGCATTCCGGAAACAGCGATCGTGTGAGACCCAACTCGCTTTATTTGTTCATGAGACCCAGAAAATGTTAGATACAGACTCCCAGGTAGATGCTATTTTCCTTGACTTCCGGAAGGCGTTCGATACAGTTCCGCACTGTCGCCTGATATACAAAGTAAGAGCCTACGGAATATCAGACCAGCTGTGTGGATGGATTGAAGCGCTTTTAGCAAACAGAACACAGCATCCTGTTCTTAATGGAGAAACGTCTACAGACGTTAAAGTAACCTCTGGCGTGACACAGGGGAGTGTTATGGGACCATTGCTTTTCACAATATATAAAAATGACCCAGTAGATAGTGTCGGAAGTTACATGCGGCTTTTCGCGGATGATGCTGTAGTATACAGAGAAGTTGCAGCATTACAAAATTGCAGCGAAATGCTGGAAGATCTGCAACGGATACGCACTTGGTGCAGGGAGTGGCTACTGACCCTTAACATAGACAAATGTAATGTATTGCGAATACATAGGAAGAAGGAGCCTTTATTGCATGATTATATGATAGCGGAACAAACAGTGGTAGCAACTACTTCTGTAAAATATCTGGGAGTATACGTGCGGAACGATTTGAAGTGGAATGATCATATAAAATTAATTGTTGGTAAGGTGGGTACCAGGTTGAGATTCATTGGGAGAGTCCTTAGAAAATGTAGTCCATCAACAAAGGAAGTGGCTTACAAAACACTCGTTCGACCTATACTTGTGAATTGCTCATCAGTGTGGGATCCGTATCAGATCGGGTTGACGGAGGAGATAGAGAAGATCCAAAGAAGAGCGGCGCGTTTCGTCACAGGTTTATTTGTTAAGCGTGATAGTGTTACGGGGATGTTTAGCAAACTCAAGTGGTAGACTCTTCAAGAGAGGCGCATCGCGGTGTAGCTTGCTGTCCAGGTGTCGAGAGCGAGCGTTTCTGGATGAGGTATCGAATATTTTGCTTCCCCCTACTTATATCTCCCGAGGAGATCACGAATGTAAAATTAGAGAGATTCGAACGCGCACGGAAGCATTCCGGCAGCGTTCTTCCCGCGGACCATACGCGACTGGAACAGGAAAGGGAGGTAACGACAGTGGCACCTAAAGTGCCCTCCGCCACACACCATTGGGTCGCTTGCGGAGTATAAATGTAGATGTAGATGTGAAGTGCATATCGCAAGAGGAAGCCATTAAAGCTTATTTTCCGCGGGGCAGGAGGTGAGATGATGAAGTGTGGATGCGGGGACGCGTTAACGCGTTGTCTGTAACTGCCATGTCACTTCGCGGCCCAGGTACAGCCATGCAGAAAACATCAGCTTGTAGAATTTGTTACATATTGGTGGAAAGACTGTTCAGCGCAGAGAACAAACAACCAACACATTAGTGTGTGTTGATATTAAGGTACCACGTACAAAAATATCTGCCCTTATACCCGCTAAACCCTGTATGTTTCATGCCTAATAAAGAAAAATATTGCAAATCGGAAACGACAAACGAATAAAAATAATCTATTACAAAAATATCGATTTACATTTTAAAAAACGCTCTACAATTTATGAAAAGTTATTCATCATTCCCTCAAATCCAAGAAATACGTTACACTGTATGAACCAGAATTTTCAGCTTGATGTAGTGGGACCTCAGTGATTTCAGAACAGAGATTCCGATATGCAGTATACCCCTCATATGTAATGTCTCATCAGGATGCCATAAACGTCTGTCTTGTACTTAACGTACGTTTCTGACTGTCCATATCCTGCCTGTGGGAACGTCGCCCGTTTTGAATTTCGTCGATCGTCGTTCGAAGCGCACATACTAGCGTACTGATTGGAAAAGATCGGCCATCTTCGGTCGACGTCGGTCTCGCCGGAATCAAATGGTTCAAATGGCTCTGAGCACTAGGGAATTAACATCTGAGGCCATCCGTCCCCTAGAACTTAGAACTATTTAAACCTAACTAACCTAAGAACATCACAGCCATCCATAACCGAGGCAGGATTAGAACCTGCGACCGTAGCTGTTGCGCGGTTCCAGAGTGAAGGGCCTAGAACCGCTCGGCCACACCGGCTGGCTCGCCGGAATCCTTCGATGTCGTTGACACTGTGACTGCAGCCTAAGAGTAACATTGTACTTTTCACACCAGTACTTACCGTTCAACTATTTCAAGCAATGAACCGCTGAAAGAACATGATGCAACTATAAATTATTCTAACTACACCAAAGTTAAGAGGGTACACCAACTTGTTATACTATTTTCTTGCCCAGGACACGAAGAAAGAAATATTATAAAAATATTATTTTCATTTTTCGGAAATACAGTTATAGTCGTGGAGTACCTCCTTACATCGTGTTGGACCTCCTTTTGCCCGGAGTAGCCCAGCAACTTGATGTGGCATGGACTCAACCAGTCGTAGGCAGTCCCTACTTCTCTGTCCGCACTTACACCTCTATGGAAACCCGCTGCTCTTGGTCACTATTAAGTGAAAGTCGTCGGCCACTGCTTTGGCAGTGGTGACAGGTAGTAGTTGTTGTTGTCTTCAGTCCTGAGACTAGTTTGTTGCAGCTCTCCATGCTACTCTGTCCTGTGCAAGCTTCTTCATCTCCCAGTACTTACTGCGACCTACGTCCTGCTGAATCTGTTTAGTGTATTCATCTCTTGGTCTCCCACTACGATTTTTACCCTCCACGCTGCCCTCCGACACTAAATTGGTGATCCCTTGATGCCTCAGAATATGCCCTACCAACCTTCTTCTCGTCAAGTTTTGCCACAAATTTCTCTTCTCTCCAATTCTACTCAATACCTCCTCATTAGTTATGTGATCTACCCATCTAACCTTCAGCATTCTTCTGTAGCACCGCATTTCGAAAGATTCTATTCTCTTCTTGTCTAAACTATTTATCGTCCACGTTTCACTTCCATAAATGACTACACTCCATACAAACTTTCAAAACGACTTCCTGGCACTTAAATCTATACTCGATGTTAGCAAATTTCTCTTCTTCAGAATCGCTTTCCTTCCCATCGCCAGTCTACGTTTCATACCCTCTCTACTTCGACCGTCATCACTTATTTATCTCCCCAAATAGCAAAACTCATTTACTACTTTAAGTGTCTCATTTCCTAATCTAATTCCCTCAGCTTCACCCGACTTACATCGACTACATTCCATTATCCTCGTTTTGTTTTTGTTGATGGTCATCTTATATCCTTCTTCCAAGACACTGTCCATTCCGTTCAACTGTCATCAGCGAACCGCAAGGTTTTTATTGCTTCTCCACAGATTTCAATACCTACTCCGAATTGTTCTTGTGTTTCCTTTACTGCTTGCTCAATATACAGATTGAATAATATCGGGGAGAGGCTACAACCCTGTCTCACTCCCTTCCCAACCACTGCTTCCCTTTCATGCCCCTCGACTCTTACAAGTGCCATAGGGATTCTGTAGAAATTGTAAATAGCCTTTCGCTCCCTGTATTTTACCCCTGCCACCTTCAGAATTTGAAAGAGAGTATTCCAGTCAACATTGTCAAAAGCTTTCTCTAAGTCTAGAAACGTAAGAGGTAATGTCTGAAATTTGATATTCTCGGCATACTCTTGACACTGTGGATCTCGGAATGTTGAGTTCAGGGCGAAATGGACTATCCCAAGCGTCTAACTCCAAGTATTATTCCGTGTTCAAAGTCTATTAATTCCTGTCGTGCGGCCATAATCACTCGCAAACATTTCCACTTGACTCACCTGAGTACAAAAGACAGCTCCGCCAGTTCAACGCCCTTTTATACCTTGTGTATGCGATACTATCGCCATCTGTAAGTGTGAATATCGCTATCCCATGACTATACTTGAATGTATTCTCTAGTGCGAATGTTACAGCAAAAAAGACTAAAAGTAGTAGAGGATATCTCGGCATTTTGTTCTCCTGTAGCTGAATGCCTAGCAAAAGCACCAACATCATTTCGTCTCCGCCGACGAAATCTTCCGGGGCTCATAGTACCTGCCAAAGGAAGCAAAACACAAGAAAATAGTGCGAACTTTGCAGCCACGATCTTGAGGCAAGTGCGATAACCGATATTATTGAGTTGACAGCAACATGCCCCTCTGTGTCACTCCGTGTTTTTATGTTTATCATTCTGTCACAACCATTTAATCAAGTATTTACTACAAATTTACGGTGTTTTAGAAATGTGATCCATATTGTTACAGAAGATGGTACTAGTCAAAACTAAAAGTACAAATACTTCTTCTTCTTCTTTCCCACTTCATGTATTAAGCAAATTGCCTGTTGCGGTTCTTCATCTCTTGCTCATAACCGAGAGCCTTCAGTCGAATCTTCCTCCACCCGTATTATCGACTTGTTCCTTCCATTTTCTCTCATTTTCCTTTATTTTTTTCGTTTTCATTATTTATTCCTAAATATTTCCTTATATTCTCTTTTCTTTTTGATCGTCCCCTGTACATCATTCCACTCTTCTTATAAATCACATTTCTTGACCTTGGTGTCTTGTTGTTGCCTGTGCTTCACTTCCGTAAGTAAGGGTTCGTACTGCTTCTGTTCCACAATACTTCATCTGGTTTCTTTCCTGGCTTTATTCTCCAAACTTTTTACGATAGTTTCACATAAGGTAGCAAATTTACTTGACTTTTGGTCCATGTCACGGTTATATTTGTTAGTGATGTCGCAGCCTACACATTTAAATTTTTTTACTTGCACCAAGATTTTATTATTATTATTATTATTATTATTATTAAATCTTACTCGTTGTCTGCCCTGAAATGCCATCGCTTTCGTTTTATATAACGACAATATTAGACTAAGCTAAAGCTATCTGCTGCGACTTATAGACCCCCCTGTGAGACGAGATTTCAATAGGGAAATCCAGCTTGCTTTTGTGGATTTTGAGAAAGCATTCGATAATGTGAATAGAGAAATGAGATAGGATATAATGAATGAACGAGTCTGTTGATCTACCTCATAATTGCTATTAAGAGTCTATAAACAAACACCGAAACTGTTATAGACATGGGAAATATAACAACAAGGCCAACGAACACAAACACCAAAAAGGAGGTCTACGACATAAACGAAAGTTGATTGGCATGTTTCTACATCTGAAAGATGATGACTACTCAAATTTCACACCAGTCGCTTAAGAGAGGCGTCAATAGCACCACTATGAAAATGCAAACCAGATTTGCTTTAAATACACGTTGTAACGATCGTAAGCGTCAGTTATTTTTGATACTGGACTTTATAAGTTTGTCAGTGAGGAATGCCTTTAAGGTGACAAAGACGTCATTATCCACACCTCACTGATTTTGAACGAGGTCATGTAATTGAGCTACGAGAAGCTGGATGTTTCTTCTGCAATATTTCAGAAAGACTTGGCAGGAACGTAGCCACTGTACATTATTGCTGAGAGCGGGGGTCACGAGAATTTACGGCGCAAGAAGACCGGGCTCCGGATGACCGTGTGGCACTACCGAGAGGGAAGACCATCGTGTTTGGCGCACGGCTGTGGCCCATCGTACTGCGCCTGCAGCAGCAATTTGAGCAGCAGTTGTCAACAAGTGCCGCAAAGAACTCTAACAAATCGGGTACTTCAGGGACGCCTCCAAACCATACGCCCGGTGCATTCCACCGGCCCCAAACCACCGCCACTTGTGACTTCAGTGGTGTCAAGCGAGAGTTCACTAGAGGGAGGGTGGAGGTCTGTTGTGTTTTCTGGTGAAAGCTGCTTCTGCCTCGGTGCCAATAAGTTAGACATACTGGATCTATACCTGGAGTCGCGCTGTGTTGCTTGCGCGTTACGGCATTTTGTCGACTATCGTCACAGGTGATGAAACATTGGTTCATTATTGCGAACCGGGAGCAAAACAGAAATTCATGTAGTGGCGCCACACCGCCTTCCCTCCGAAGAAAAAGTTCAAAGCCGCACACCCAGCCAGTAAAGTCATGCAGACGGTATTCTGGGAAATCTGGTTAATTTGCTCCCTCATGATCATCTCTGAAGTGTATTGTGCTACACTCAGGAAACTGGGAAACTGAAGGAACGACTTCAGCGTGTTTGTTGCCATAAAAATGCAAAGGAATGTGAGCCGTGCTCCAGCTCGCTTTTGTGCCGTTGACAGGTTGGTGTCGTGTATTCGGATTGTGACCTCTCGTTTTCTTAGTCCGTTCACTGGTGCCACTGTCCGTGAGTCCCAGCAGCGGCGTTTATCGATAGCGAGTACTGTGGTACTGTCTTTGGAGCGACCTCAAGTATTTCGGGGTGGTCGTGTGTCGGAGTGCAGTTGGGCGGGACGGAGCAGCAGCGAAGCTCGCACAGTAGTATTCACCCGACCGCTGGCCCCATACATGCACTGCCCGGCGGAAGGATGATGGATTAGATTAGATTAGATTAATACTAGTTCCATAGATCATGAATACGATATTTCATAATGATGTGGAACGAGTCAAATTTTCCAGTACATGACGTAATTAAGTTAATTTAACAACATAGTTAAGTTAATATAACAACTTTTTTATTTTTTAAATTATTTTTTTGTTTGGTTTTTTCTTTTTTTCTTAATTTATATCTAAAAATTCCTCTATGGAGTAGAAGGAGTTATCATTCAGAAATTCTTTTAATTTCTTCTTAAATACTTGTTGGTTATCTGTCAGACTTTTGATACTACTTGGTAAGTGACCAAAGGCTTTAGTGGCAGTATAATTCACTCCTTTCTGTGCCAAAGTTAGATTTAATCTTGAATAGTGAAGATCATCCATTCTCCTAGTATTGTAGTTATGCACACTGCTATTACTTTCGAATTGGGTTTGGTTGTTAATAACAAATTTCATAAGAGAGTATATATACTGAGAAGCTACTGTAAATATCTCTAGATTCTTAAATAAATGTCTGCAAGATGATCTTGGGTGGACTCCAGCTATTATTCTGATTACACGCTTTTGTGCAATAAATACTTTATTCCTCAGTGATGAATTGCCCCAAAATATGATGCCATATGCAAGCAATGAGTGAAAACAGGCGTAGTAAGCTAATTTACTAAGATGTTTATCACCAAAATTTGCAATGACCCTTATTGCATAAGTAGCTGAACTCAAACGTTTCAGCAGATCATCAATGTGTTTCTTCCAATTTACACATATGGTAGTGGGAGTGCACGACCACGCCAAGAACCGGATTCAATGAGTTTAAGTTGAATGGATCGTTATATTCCAGTAGTGCAACCTTCACTGGTGTGTGTGTGTGTGTGTGTGTGTGTGTGTGTGTGTGTGTGTCCGTCCTTCGAAGCGAGCTCATGCCACCAAGCTGTCAGTTGGCGGTTTTATACTTCGACTTTTGCCTTACCTTGGCAACGACCGATGGTTGGTTGTTCGTCGGTCGTTTCAGTGGAGACGTGTATCTGGTCTTTCAACCGTTTCTGTGTTATTAGCGTTTATGTGTACGTGCAATTCGTCTTGTTTCTGTACGGTGACTGTTTTAGCACTGTTTGAGTTCTTTGTCGAATTGTCTTTTGCGTTTTGATGTGTACCTAGTCAGATTTTGGATAGGCTGTTTGGTCTTAACCCTGTCTGCGTACTAGGATTTGGTGGAGCCAACTTGTGTAATTAATTGCTTGTCATTTGACGATGCTAACTGTTATTCTATCGTGGTAGTGGATATAGCATCTTAGGTGGATTTCGCGAGTGTGTTGGTCGGCGTTTAAGCTGTCCCTAGTTTGAGTTGCTATCCCGTTAAGTGAGCAAACTCTTGGCTGCCTGTGTCACCGCTTACGCAGCTATAGGAACTTTCATCAGGTCGATCCTTGGAGCACTGTCTGTGGATCACTCCCTTCTTCATTTGGTCTGATTTTGTCAATTGTTTAAAAATAATATTTTGTTTAAATTATTCCTATTGCTCGTGGCCTTCATCCGACAATTATTCTTAATAAGACCTTCACCCGTCAGTGTAGCTTGTGTTACAGTCAATTTTTTAAATGATTGTTTTAAAAAATTATTTTGGTATTTTCAACGTGTAATTGTCTTCCTCATTTGTAATTCTGGCCTTCAGCCGTTAGTTGTTCTCAAGTATTGACGTGGCTTTTAGCCGACAAATAATTTGAATTGTTTCTTGAATAGGCCTTCAGCCTTCAGTGTAGCTTGTGTTACAGTCAAGTTTTTTTAAATGATTGTACAAAAAAATATTTCCTTAAATAAAGTGTATGCGTTTACTGTTCAACCAACGCGTCCACATCTTTTCCTGCCTTCCCTGAGTACCATGTTTCAGAATGCGAGGTCTCACGTAAGTCTGGGCGCCCAAGAGGAGCTCAAAAAGCTTCACTGGACTTTTTTCCTCGTCTGCGCTACAGTCAAGATCTTGCACCTTTCTATTTACATCTGTTTGGCGCAATGGAGGACTCACTCCTCGGGGAAGCAATTCATGGATGATGGGAAGCTTACTGGTGCAGCAAGACCAGCAGAGTGGCACCATGCCGTCATACAGGCCTTCCCAGTAAGTTCGCGTAAGGCCGTCGCTTTGAACGGAGATTATGTTCAAAAACTGGGTTTTGTAGCCAAAAGAGTGGGGAATAATATCATGCGTTCGTTCAAAAATGGCTCTGAGCAGTATGAGACTTAAGGGGGGTAGGACGTCAAACGGGCCGACTTGGAGCAGAAGAGGCATCGCAGGACATTTTAATTTCCAGTGTCTATATTTTTACAAATAAATTCATAAAACTTTGTCAGCATCACCAGGAAGGATTCAGGATTCACACCCATTGCAGTGGAAGTTCGAAAACATAAAAAATAAATGTTTTTACGTGCAAAATTTCATTATTTTTTCACTTACTAATCACTGTATTTGTTGCTATAGATACACTTTTCTTATTAAATTATGAAAAAAAGAATGAGCTGGTATATTTTAAACTTCATGTTTAGAAAAAACACAAAGTTTATGGTTCGTTACCTCAATTTTTACCACAGTTTGTAATAGATTTGGAAAATTCTAGAGTTTCATACACCTTTAAGTCTGGTTTCTATGCTGTGTAAAATTCATCGGAGAATGAAAGTACCTATAGCAACAAATGCTGCCATTAGTAAGTGGAAAAAATGATGAAATTTCACATGTAAAAAAATTACTTCATTATGTTTTGGTGAACTTCCACTGTTATGAGAATTCTCAATCCTTCCTGGTCATTGCTGACAAAGTTTTATGAATTTATTTGTAAAATTATAGGCAGTGGAAATTAAAATGTCCTGTGATGCTTCTCCTACTCCAAGTCGGCCCGTTTGACGTCCTACCTCCTTTAACATCTGAGGTCATCTGTCCCATAGAAATACTTAAATCTAACTAACCTAAGGACATCACACACTTCCATGCCCGAGGCAAGATTTGAACCTGCGACCGTAGCAGTCACGCGGTTCCGAACTGAAGCGCCTAGAACCGCTCGGCCACAGCTGCCGACTCATGCATTGGGATCCTAAACAAAACCAACAAGTATTCAGAAAAACAAGTGTCCACTACTTACTGAATGGCCCTATTTCGAAAAAGTCGGCAACTTGACAATGGCGCGAGTGTTGTTCCACTGAACTTGAAGTGGCGACTGGCCATCGGTGTGGTTAGCTGAGCGGACTGCCCGCGGCGACGGTGACGCGGCAGCTGGGGGATCGGAGGGACCGCCGCGTCACCACTTTGAGCGCTGATTGTGGTCAACAGGCGGGCCGCCGGCCGCTGTTTGCGCGGCAAGAATATTGACTTGCCCCGCATTTGCATAGCGATTGCGGCGTCGGCCGCCGTATTAGCCCGCCTCGGCTCTTTCCCTGTTTTCAATAAAAGCCGCAATTACAAGGGGCCGGCGGAGCGGCCGCCCACTGCACGATTGCGCCGCCGAGAGACCCTCCACGGGGCGCAAATTTCCGGGCAAGCCGCATTGCATCTGAAATTAAAATACCGCGCTACTTCCAGCGCTCGTGCCTGCTCGACGCAGACGAGTCGCGCATTCTTTCCTTCGGAGGTGGATGCCAATCTGCGGACGTGCCTGTTTCTCTAATGAGTCCGCTTTGCACTGGGAGGCCTCTCGAGGGACCGTCCGTTAACTCCTCTGTTTTCCGGCCTGCGGCGGTCGCTTTGAATGATTATTCGCGCTGAATCGCTTTATCGTGCTTGTGCGGTTTGGTATTCGTAAGCGCTCTACCGGGCGTATTGGAAAACCTTGGCCAAACTTCGATGGACAGTTAAGGGGAGTAGGGTAATTGCGTGCATCAGTTTATCGTACCCCTTCAGTATTTTCTCTTACCCTCATCTGATTAGTGAAATGACTATGACGCAAATAAAACAGACCTGTCTCTCGCTATAATCAGCAGACAGCAGAAAGTTTTTATTAACTTATTATTATTGTCATTAAAACTGTAATGCATTCTAATATCACACGAATTACTTTCTAAATATAACTGTTCAACGTAAAGAATCTGATCACTTTTTTTTTTTTTTTTTTTTTTTTTTTTAGTCATCAGCCTTCTGACTGGTTTGATGCGCCCGGCACGAATTTCTCTCCTCTGCCAATCGCTTCACCTCAGAAAAGCACTCCAAACCAACATGTTCAGTTATTTGCTGGTTGTATTCCAGTCCCTGTCTACCTCTACACTTTTTACCCTCTACACCTCCCTGTAGTGGTCGAGCGAGGTGGCGCAGTGGTTAGACACTGGACTCGCATTCGGGAGGAAGACGGTTCATTCGCGCGTCCGGCCATTCTGAATTAGGTTTTCCGTGATTTCCCTAAATCACTCGAGGCAAATGCCGGGATGGTTCCTTTGAAAGGGCACGGCTGACTTCCTTACCCGTCCTTCCATAATCCGATGAGACCGATGACCTCACCGTCTGGTCTCCTCCCCCAAAAACAGCACAACCTCCCTCTAGTACCATGGAAGTTATTCTCTGATGTCTTAACAGATGTCCTATCATATTCTGTACGCTGTAGATGTTCATTCGATTCAGCAGATTATGTAATTCTTCTTCAACAAGCGACGTGGCGTAGTGGTTAGCACGCTGGACTGGTATTCGGGAGGACGACGGTTCAATAACGCGTCCGGCCATTCTGATTTAGGTTTTCCGTGATCCCCTAAATTGCATCAGGCAATTGCCGGGATGCTTCCTTTGCCAGAATACCGCCGACTTCTTTTCCTAATACAAAGAGACCCATGACTTTGCTGTTTGGTCTCTTCCTCCCAAACAAGTCTAAACCAATCTTCTTCACTTTCACTCAGGATAGCAATGTCAACTGCGGATCGTATCACTGATGTCCTTTCACCTTGAATTTCATTTCCTCTCCTCATCCTTTTTTTTTTAATTTCATCGTTGCTTCTTCGATGTACAGATTGAACAGTGGGGGTAAAAGAGCATATCCCTGTCTTACACCCTTTTTAATAACAGCATTTCGTCCTTGCTCATCGAATCTTATTATTCCATCTTACCTCTTGTACATATTATATATTACCCATCTCTCCATATAGTTTAACCCTATTTTTGGAATTTTACATTGTCGAACACTTTTTCCAGGTCGAAAAATCCTATGAACGTGTCTTGGGTTTTCTTTAGTCTTGCTTCGATGATCAACCGCAACGTCAGAATTGCCTCTCTGGTATATTTACCTTTCGTAAAGCCACACTGATCATCATCTAACACATCTTTTCCATTCTGCTGTATATTATTTTTGTAAGCAACTTGGATGCGTGAGCTGTTAAGCAGATTGAGCGATAATTCTCACACTTGTCGACTCTTGCAGTCTTCGGAATACTGGATCCCCTATCTCTTCTAAATCGATTCCTATTTCTTCTTCTTTTACATCAGACAAGTCTTCCCCCTCATAAGAGTCCTTCATTGTAGTCTTTCCACTATACCGCTCTCTCCTCTGCACTTAACATTGGAATATCCGTTTCAGTCTTAATGTTACCACCCTTGCTCTTAATTTAACCCAACGCTCTTTTGAGTTTCCTGTATGCTGAGTCACCTTCCGACAATCGTTTCTTTTTCAGTTTCTTCACATTTCTTCAGCAGCCATTTCGTCTTAGCTGCCGTGCACTTACTACTTATTTCATTCCTCAGCGACTTGTACTTCTGTATTCCTGAATTTCCTTAATCATTTGCTTACTTTCAGCGATCAACTGAAGTATTTCTTCTGTTACTCATTGCGTTTTCGCAGTTATATTCTTTGGACCTATGTTTTTCTTTCCAACTTCCGTTATTGCCCTTTTTAGAATTGTCCGTTTTTCTTCAGCTGTACTGGCTACTAGGCTATTCTTAATTACTGTATCTACAGAGTTAGAGAACTTCAAGCGCGTCTTTTCATTCTTTAGTACTTTCGTATCCCACTCCTGTACGTATTCATTCTTCCTGACTAATCTTTTAAACTTCAGCCTATGCTTCATCACTACTAAATTGTGATCTGAATCTATATCTGCTCTTGGGTACACCTTACAATCCAGTACCTGATTACGGAGTCTCTGTCTAACCACGATGTAATCTAACTGTTCACATTTAATCTCTGTCTGACCACGATGAAATCTAACTGTTCACATTTAAATAAATTGTCCTCACCCGACTGCAAAAACGCACGTCCGTGCGGAGGAACTCGACTCGGGGTTGACCCGGTTGGAATCCTGTTGATGGATGACATTTTCCCTCCAATATTGGGCAACCAAGGGGGGAGGGGTGGTGGCGGAGTGTTTCTGATCCTCCGTATTTGCGCCAATGTGCTGGATTATGTTCCAAATCTCTTTGCACTGTCTCACAGAATGAGTACAGATGACGTTGTTGACGGTGGTTCGTTTGTCAGACATGAACATTAAACTCCGAGGCCCACTTGGTGTTATTGGAAAGGGGTATGCTATGTGGTGGCACCGCCTTTCACCCTCTACCTTCCCTTTGCTCCATGACAACAGAAACCTATCACTACACTTAACACACAACGATCATTGTCAATCAGCCAAACGACACGAATATACTCATTAAAGTTCTTAACAGGTCTAAGGAAGGCAACGCCAAAACGTCTCTACGAAGACCTAGCCAAAAGCGCGGCTGAAGGATTATCGTATTTGCGCCCCTGGGCTGATTCCTGAGTATGACATAACTTTGGCTACACACATATGGTGGTCTTAGTAGATATTGTGTAGATCGATATTCTCATGAAAAAGTTGAGAAACACCAGGCCTTCACTCACCTGCCTCTCCTCACTTTTTATACAAACCGAATTGCTAACTCGACAGATCGTAATCAGATCGATCGAACCTTTCTCTGATTTCATAGGGGAGTAAAAGCAGTGAGTACCCTCTAGTACCATGGAAGTCATTTCCTCATGTCTTAACAGATGTCCTATCATCCTGTCCCTTCTCCTTACCAGTGTTCTCCACATGTCCCTTTCCTCTGCGATTGTGCGCAGAACCTCCTCATTCCTTACCTTATCAGTCCACGTAATTTTCATCAGAAATTTCTTCCTCAAATTAAGGCCGATGTTTGATATTAGTAGACTTCTCTTGGCCAGGAATGCCTAATCATTCCTTAGTATTCCATTTCTTTGCGTATTGATTCTTCCTCACTAATGTCTTACACTTCAACCTACTCTTCATCCCCACTAGATTGTGATGTGAGTATATACCTGCTCCTGGGTACACCTTACAATCCAGTGTCTGATTTCGGATTCTCTGTCTGATCTTGATGTAATCTAACTGAAATCTTCCTGTATCACCTGACCTTTTCCAAGTATGCCGCCTCCTCTTGTGATTCTTGAACAGAGTACTCGCTATTACTAGCCGAAACTTGTTACAGAACTCAATTTGTTTTTTTCCTCTCTCATTCCTTGTCCCAAACCAATATTCTCGTGTAACCTTTTCTTCTACTCCTTCCCCCATGACTAGTACATTTTCATCCCCTATTACATACTATATTACCCTTTCAATATCCTCATACACTTTCTCTATCTCCTCATCTTCAGCTTGCGACGTCAGCATGTATACCTGAACTATGGTTGTCGGTGTTGGTTTGCTGTCGATTGTGATAAGAACAACCCTGTCACCGAACTGTTCACAGTAGCACATCCTCTGTCCTACCTTCTTATTCATAATGAATCCTTCTCCAGTTATATCATTTTTGCTGCTGTTGATATTATGCTATACTCATCTGACCACAAATCATTGTCTTCTTTCCACTTTACTTCACCGACCCTAAATGGTTCATATGGCTCTGAGCACTATGGGACTTAACATCTGAGGTTATCAGTCCCATAGAGTTAGAACTACTTTAACCTAACTAACGTAAGGACATCACACACATCCACACCCAAGGCAGGATTCGAACCTGCGACCGTAGCAGCAGCGCGGTTCCGGACTGAAGCGCCTAGAACCGCTCGGCCACAGAGGCCGGCCACTGACCCCTACTATATCTAGATTGAGCCTTTCCATTTCCCGTTTCAGATTTTCTAGTTTCCCTACCACGTTCAAGCTTCTGACATTCCACGCCCCCTACTCGTAGAACTTTATCCTTTAGTTGATTATTCAATCTTTTTCTCATGCTAACCTCCCCCTTGGCAATCCCCTCCTGGAGATCCCAATGGAGGACTATTCCGGAATCTTTTGCCAATGGAGAGACCATTATGACACTTTTCTTCAATTACAGGCCACATATCCTGTGGGTGCACGTTACGTGTCTATAATGCAGTGGTTTCCTTTGCCTTCTGATCATTGCTGATTCTTCCGCCTTTCGGGGCAGTTTCCCACCCCTAGGACAAGAGAGTACCCTAAACCTCCGCCCACTTTAACAAGGCCGTTGGAAGCATGAGGGTGACTTCCTATGCCGGATGTCTTCGGCTGCCAATGCTGATTATTAATCAAAATATAGGCAGCGACAGTTTTCGAACCCGGGCCCCGAAACATTTTGATTATGTTTCAAAGACACTATGCCTAGATCACGGGTTAGACTTTTGTCGAATTTACCCACAACAAATAGCCCTCCCAGAACCTCAGTGTTCGTTATCTGACAATCGATTAGGTGTATCAGTTAAATGTTCTTGAAGTAGGTAGTTGAATGTGGTGATGTTTTTGTGTTACTCTGTTCACACATAATGACTTGCAATAATGGTATGTTTAATTTCGTAGTTAGTACATCCCCCTCAAAAGTTTAATCGTTATAAAAATTATAGAAATGTTGATACTTGGAATTCTTTACGACCACTCTTTTATCAAGTTGCGTTAATTTAATTCCGTTGTCTACCTTCATTAGGCATCCACCTCTTAGTATGTCCAGTTGACGCAGATCTGGCATCCTCACATACCATTTCACAACGTCGTCATCACTGGAACATGACAACAGTCTCATTTAACAATGTGATTTATATATCTGGAAACACGTGAGTCATCGAATGTTTCCAGCATTTGTGTTGATGTCAATGTGAGTTATTCCAACTACCAATTAGCCATCGCACTGAAATCATAAATAAAGAACCTAAAGCGTTTTGTTGTATCTGTGGGAAAGTAGGTAAAGACAAAAGAGTTATGGTAGAGCTGTGCTCGCTGCTCTGCTTGAAATCATGGCGAACATACTGGAGAATAGGCCCAAATGCAAGACTACGTTTGTGATAACTGTTTATCCAAGAACGAAAAAAATCAAATGCGATTGAAATCTTATGGGACTTAACTGCTAAGGTCATCAGCCCCTTCCCGGGTTCGATTCCCGGCGGGGTCAGGGATTTTCTCTGCCTCATGATGACTGGGTGTTGTGTGATGTCCTTAGGTTAGTTAGGTCTAAGTAGTTCTAAGTTCTTGGCGACTGATGACCATAGATGTTAAGTCCCATAGTGCTCAGAGCCATCATCAGTCCCTAAGCTTACACACTACTTAACCTAAATTATCCTAAGGACAAACACAGACACCCGTGTCCGAGGGCGGACTCGAACCTCCACCGGGACCAGCCGCACAGTCCACGACTGCAACGCCTTTGACCGCTCGGCTAATCCCGCGCGGATATCCAAGAACGGGCCATTCTACAAACGGGTGAAACACGAAAATAAAAGTGATTACATATTCCATGTTACTGTTTCAGAAATTGATTGATAATTTAAGTGGCGATTATTTTCACTCCTGTATGTTTGACATATGCTTTCCTTATAAAGCATACAAATTAGCAACCACTCTGGATAATTGCCTCATGGGGAGGGAATCGTGCACAATAGCAGTATTGTGTCATCTGCACTCAAACTTCGTCATCCTGTTCTTTTTATATATGAGCTGATTTAGTACAGTAAAAGTTGAGAAACTGCAGCTGTTTTAGATGTAGCTGTTTTTAGTTTCCTTCCGTTGAATGAAGTAAGATAATAATTTTTGCTTACTGCGCACTTTTCCCCCAGTTTCTCGTACATTAAAACAACTCAGGTGAACATACACCGGTAATTCTTCAAAATACACATCTGTGCTCCGCTGTTTACCACACGATCTCTGGTAGAGGGTATATAGAGTACCAAATTCATCACCACGCCACCCCCTGCCCTCTCCTATTCCATCTGCAGATAGTTGTATGTTGACAGTTGTATGTTTATTCGTTTCGGAACATGGAAGTGTTTGGGGAGGCTCTCTTCGATGTAGATAGACATTCTCATAACGTGTCCCTCTGCTTTTTGTTGAGTACGTCACTGATAATATACTCTCATGATAAAGTTGTGACGAATCACGCAGATCTTCTCTGAATCTTTTGTTTCCCTTTCCTTACTCCAACTTGGTAGGGGTCTTTGATTTCCTAGCGGCGGCTATTGGGAGGGCATAACTAGAGTTGGTTCTGTGTCAGGAGACATTCTTCCAGTTCTCCCCTTGACAGTTTTCGTCGGAAGGATGGTAGTGACCTATGGTCGCCAGTAGGCGCTGTGAAAGATGATTCAAAATTAGATATTTATTTTCTTAAATAGCTTGTTGTTGGTATCGTCTCCAGTGCCCGCTGAGGGTTCGTGTTCGTAAGCGACTTTCAGCCCGCCCCAAGCGTTCCAGGCTGCTGCTGCACTGGCGGTTCACTGCCTGCGTTGGTCCCGACACCGGCTCTACCGCTACGCTGTGGCGGTGAATGACGGCGGCGCGTATGCTGAACTTACACACGCCGACTTGGGAGCTGCTCTGTCCCCTCCCGCTCACCACCGTTCTTCATTATCCGTCGTAGTGCGAAGACGGCTGCAGTGTAACCGTGAAGTTGGACGATACCGAACTACCGTCCAGATAGGCCCCATTTAGTCCGCCACCCTGTGGTGTCAAACTCTGCTACTGGTGATCATGGCGAGGTAGGAATCTCCCCCAGCAGCGGCTGTTGTTGTCCGTAGCGTGCAGGAAATCTACAACAGATTTGTGCCAGACGTCACTTCGGTGCAGTCAGGGAATCGAGTTCAAACGTCATGTCTGATCGACTGCCTTACGAGCTAAACGGCTGGGGTATTTATAGAGCAAAGTAATGGCTAATACTTACCCAAAGTCATTCGTCATGACCGCATAGGGCTTGCTATTATGAATGTATCAGCGGTTTTCCTTCTGCCGTGCTTGCCATGCAACAGATCATAGAAATATTCTCGAGAATTAGTCGAATGAGGGTATTGTGTGAATTATATTTGCTTATGTTCATTCAGAATTTCATATCTGCCTTCCCCTGGCTTGAAAATGTGATACTTCCACCTTAAACTGCTGCTAACTGTTATTTCTAGATACCTTTTTAATTATACTTCAAAGTACACTTTATGTGACAATTGTATGCTGATGCGACTACTGTATAATTCAGGCTCTTTTAGCATGAATTTAATATCGATGTTTACGTTAGAGCATTAGATAATTACCTGGCAGCTCTGTATATTCTCCATGCACGTCTCAAATAGTGTTTACGAAGGTTTTAATTACAGGTTTTGCTCAAACATTCGTGTGAAGCGCGTGATGTATCTATAAACGGAGTTCCAATACGATTTAATCGCATTTTTCTAGATGCGATGAACGATGTCAAACACGTCATATCGATAGAAAGGAACGTCCGGTTCCAGGTCATTACATATTTATCTGTGTTGATACTAGGAAGATTAGCTTACGCATTGAACGTTCCACATGCAGGGTATCCCATAAATGTTGCGACAAACTTGGTGGGTTTGAAGACGGTGTCTTAAGGAACAAGTCGAGGATAGGAACCCGTGTCTTCCGACGACACTGTTTGCTTACCTACTCCATGGCAATACCGACCTCTGAGGACCTTGGCCTCCTCAATCATAGATTTCCAATCGTCTCGGTCTTCAGCACGCCTGTTCCACCTCCTCACTTCCGACGACACTACAGACCATCGAATACTATGCCACCCCTTCAGCAGCAAACACTCTAATATCTGTAATGTTTTTCGATATCCAGGAGAAAAATAAACTGCAGATGGAAACCAGTGTCCGAAACTGTCATTCACGAAGGCAGCACAGTATCGTATTTATAAGAGACAAGACCTACTTATATCAGCTAGGTCCCTCTTCTCCACTGACGATCGTTGCAGTCAGTGCGATCACTGAATAACGAAAAACATTGTGACACGAACCGCTATAGAACGCCGAAGGCTACTGTAACTTCGACGCTCTGTAGCGTCTAAAGACGACGTTTCTGGTTACGGGTTCCTATCCTCATTTTGTTCCTCAAGATACCTTCTACAAACACGCGAAATTTGTCGCAACATTTCTGGGATAGTTTGTACAGTGGCGCTTAGTAAACGTTGCATGAATACTTGAGAAATCGTTCTGTACAGTTTGGTAATATTTGAAAGGGTGCATCAGTTAATACTCCAGGTCGTTTCAGCGAGTATGCATGCAAGAAGGGGATATTTTGAACTGTTTCTGTAAGTTTATAAGGTCCGGTACAATTCTTGTGGAATAGGAGTGCATACAAATGTTGTGGCAATTTATAATGCTCCTTCAGTACTAGCCAGTATCATAGTTATTTCTGATATATGTTTGGATGGCATTTTCCTCATATTGAAAGATTTTCGAAGTATTTCTGGTATGTGCTTCACTTTTTATACATGCTGTCCGATGATATTTTACATGTGTAACTTTCCAGTATCCAATGAAACTACTGCAGTGTGAGGAATACAAAACTGCTGCATCTGCGTATACATAAGAAAAATTGCTTACGGTGCATTTCTGCAATTTGACTTCACACGTTCTCCCCACTGTATGCACTTCAGATTTATGTACAACAACATACGTTGCATCCTATGATAGGAATTTGTGAGTATCCTTACATGATGAAATATTGTCGTATATGAGAAAAAATCAACATTTACGATGAACTGCAGCCTGACACAGAAAACATAAATAGCTACTGTAATTTTACGAAAAGTATTTTTAAAACAGCAACAGCAACCGCGAGACAAACAGTCTTTGTATTAGAAATTACGTTCAGTCCCCTCTCGTACACGTGTTAACTCCACATGCGAAGGAGCAGTACGTTATCGATCGGTGTTGGACGACCTAGTTGCACCACTTATTCCTAATCTTAATTGTGCTGTTTCCACATATTACGAATCTCGACTCTTTATACCGTATGCTGTAAAAAATTTACCCACAAGAACAGCAAGACAACGCGACTGATGGATGCACCAAACAATTGGAAGCTGGTTACAGATGGCCATAGACGAACTGAGCAGCGAAATCTTAAAACGCACTCGTATTACATTGTGGCAAGTTCCATTAATAAAAACAATGTAATTCTAGCTCTCTCAAGCACTTCACAGCGCATGTTATACCCATTAGACTCTGCGACCTCAATTACGACGATGTGGTGAAAAGTAATGTCTCCTAATTTTTTATCTGAAAACTCTTATAACTTTTTAAATAAAATCAACGATGTTAATATTTTACATCTTTAATCTTCATGTCTACACATTTGCAGCCCTCTGCCACTAGAGGGCTCGTAATTGTAGTTTGTAACAGGGCGCTGTATAACGTAACTATGTCGGTGCGTGAGAAACTACGTATTGTATTCGTCTTTCTAATTCGAAGAACTCGTCCACACATGGATCACCCTCTTCTTCAGCATGGCAATGTCAGGTCACGCACGAGCGCTGCGACATCTGCAACAAATCAGTGGCATGGGTCAGTCATCGAACGTCCCCCATACAGTCCCGACATGGCCCCATTTCATTTGATCTGTTTCCAAAACTTAAAGAACGCCTTTCAGGACTTCTCTTTGATACTGATGAAATGGTGCTACTAGATATGAGTTTGTGGCTCCGTCAAAAAGTGAAACATGCTACAGTGATGCTATCAACAAACTGGTCCCTCATTGGGAAAAATATGTTCTTCACCAGCGTGACTACAATGAAAAATAAATATGTAGAAATGAATAATAAAGATGTTGAATGTTAATAACGTTTGTTTTATTTAAAAATCATGAAGACTTTTCACATAGTAATCGGAGGCATTACTTTCCAGCACGCCCTCGTAAATACAGCTGCAATGAAATCCATATTAAATTTATTTACAATAATCGGAACTATGACTAACTCCTTTTTTCGATGCTGTTCAGTTTACGACTTAATTACGTGAAGTAGCTGTCTACAAAGGAAAAACTATAGCGATAAATGATTAACTCGCTGCCGGCAGCGGTGGTCTCGCGGTTCTAGGCGCGCAGTCCGGAACCGTGCTACTGCTACGGTCGCAGGTTCGAATCCTGCCTTGGGCATGGATGTGTGTGATGTCCTTAGGTTAGTTAGGTTTAAGTAGTTCTAAGTTCTAGGGGACTAATGACCACAGCAGTTGAGTCCCATAGTGCTCAGAGCCATTTGAACCATTTTGATTAACTCGCTGTAACAGATAATGTCGATTTACACCTACATGCATAAAAGCATTTTCCCACTTTTATAATCAACCTAATTCCTTACCTGTAGAAGTAAAGGTAGTTCCAGCTTTGCTTACTTTCCACTGAGCTCCAGTAAATCATTAGCAGCAATGTCTCATAATCTGTTCACCGAAGTCTTACGGTATGCCTCGTCCCCGACTCCGCTTTTCTTATTTCTTTTTCTGTGCTGTTTTGTGTGTTTATCCCAAGCGTTACATGCAAAGTGGATAGAACTTCATCTGGTACTTTCATTGGTTGTTAATGGAAACACAGTTTCACGTATCGTATGAAATGAAATGTACCTGGTCTGATGTAAACAGAGGGCCAAAATGGCGCAAGGAAAGCAAACGCATTCACAACATTGAATTACATATAGGAGAGACCGGGGCAGCGAATTATTGAGGTCTCAGAGAGGAAAAAACTATTTCGGAACAGTTCATTCGAACGTTTTTGTAACAGAATTAACAAAAGAAGATACCATAACATATTTCGTTTGTTATTTCAACGTGTACGGAGCGGAACGGACTCCTCACCCCCCCCCCCCCTTTTTCCTATTTCTTCGGAGCACATCTTATAAATATGCTGGGCTTCATCGTCCTCACTATGTATGACAGTATACGAGTTACGAGACCCCTGAGTGCACTTCTGAATGTAATTCAACCCTCGATTGAAGTGGACTATAATTCCTTGCAATATACACTCCTGGAAATTGAAATAAGAACACCGTGAATTCATTGTCCCAGGAAAGGGAAACTTTATTGACACATTCCTGGGGTCAGATACATCACATGATCACACTGACAGAACCACAGGCACATAGACACAGGCAACAGAGCATGCACAATGTCGGCACTAGTACAGTGTATATCCACCTTTCGCAGCAATGCAGGCTGCTATTCTCCCATGGCAACGATCGTAGAGATGCTGGATGTAGTCCTGTGGAACGGCTTGCCATGCCATTTCCACCTGGCGCCTCAGTTGGACCAGCGTTCGTGCTGGACGTGCAGACCGCGTGAGACGACGCTTCATCCAGTCCCAAACATGCTCAATGGGGGACAGATCCGGAGATCTTGCTGGCCAGGGTAGTTGACTTACACCTTCTAGAGCACGTTGGGTGGCACGGGATACATGCGGACGTGCATTGTCCTGTTGGAACAGCAAGTTCCCTTGCCGGTCTAGGAATGGTAGAACAATGGGTTCGATGACGGTTTGGATGTACCGTGCACTATTCAGTGTCCCCTCGACGATCACCAGAGGTGTAGGCCAGTGTAGGAGATCGCTCCCCACACCATGATGCCGGGTGTTGGCCCTGTGTGCCTCGGTCGTATGCAGTCCTGATTGTGGCGCTCACCTGCACGGCGCCAAACACGCATACGACCATCATTGGCACCAAGGCAGAAGCGACTCTCATCGCTGAAGACGACACGTCTCCATTCGTCCCTCCATTCACGCCTGTCGCGACACCACTGGAGGCGGGCTGCACGATGTTGGGGCGTGAGCGGAAGACGGCCTAATGGTGTGCAGGACCGTAGCCCAGCTTCATGGAGACGGTTGCGAATGGTCCTCGTCGATACCCCAGGAGCAACAGTGTCCCTAATTTGCTGGGAAGTGGCGGTGCGGTCCCCTACGGCACTGCGTAGGATCCTACGATCTTGGCGTGCATCCGTGCGTCGCTGCGGTCCGGTCCCAGGTCGACGGGCACGTGCACCTTCCGCCGACCACTGGCGACAACATCGATGTACTGTGGAGACCTCACGCCCCACGTGTTGAGCAATTCGTCGGTACGTCCACCCGGCCTCCCGCATGCCCACTATACGCCCTCGATCACAGTCCGTCAACTGCACATACGGTTCACGTCCACGCTGTCGCGGCATGCTACCAGTGTTAAAGACTGCGATGGAGCTCCGTATGCCACGGCAAACTGGCTGACACTGACGGCGGCGGTGCACAAATGCTGCGCCGCTAGCGCCATTCGACGGCCAACACCGCGGTTCCTGGTGTGTCCGCTGTGCCGTGCGTGTGATCATTGCTTGTACAGCATTCTCGCAGTGTCCGGAGCAAGTATGGTGGGTCTGACACACCGGTGTCAATGCGTTCTTTTTTCCATTTACACTACTGTATATTGCCCTCATCTTCGTCGTCTTCATATGCTTCATTTTCTGCAGTCAGCTTGTCTTCCTTTTTCCTTTCTTTCCTTTGATGGAAGACCTTTTCCTTTCACTTTCTTCTTCTGTTCACGACCTAGTAGCCTGATATTTGCTCTAGTCTCTTTAGCTCTCATGTAGTTTTTGAACGCTTCTTGTAGCGCATTCATGTAGGGAGTTTCTGTGAGAACAGCGATTTTACCTCTCTTTCCTGTCTGGTGTAACTCTGGGTACTGGTGTAACATTTTCTGAGCTAAAAGTAGGAAAGTTTGATCCAGTGGAGCTATTGATGAATGAGTGTTCTTCGTGGACTAATTTTGCCTCTCCGGTTTCCATATACAATGACACAGCATTCGCAACCTATAAAGACGAAACAGGCTGTAGAATTCGTCAAATGAAGAATTAAAGGCGGCCGAGGCAGAACCGACTCTACCGGTATACCATTCCACTCCAAACGTATATCTATTGGGAAAATAACACCATAAATAATTTTTTTCTCAACTGCGATGTATACAGAGATAGCTGAGAACATGCTGCAATAGGTGAATTAAACGTTGATTGTGAGGAAGAAACTAAGGCAGACTTACCTTAGTCTGAAACGGTCCGGTAATTTGTAATAGAACAGCGAATTCGCTTACTTTTATAGAAAGGATACGTAACTGGGCCACAACAGTAGCGCCCTTACTAAACCATAACATATATTGGTTTGGTAAACACTTGTCCGTCTGATGGCACTCTAGCACCTCTAGACGAAATTAGACCGTCGACGTCGTGCTGCCCCGGTAGTTCACTCCGTAGCGCTCTTCCCTACACTGTGACTACTGAACTACGGTCGGTTCTACTAAAACTTGTACAAACCACGACCGGTTTCGGGATTTTAAAATCCCATCTTCAAGTGTATGAAATTATTGTATTTGGTAGCACATAAGACCGCGCTTCCAGACCTCCTGCGTGGTCCTTCACACAGTAGTGGCTGCCGATCCCGCGGTGCGGCTGCCCGGCAGCAAACAGTTCCCGCCAACTTGTAATGATTGGAGCTCTGGCACTGACTGGCCCGTGTTACCAAATACAATAATTTCATACAACTGAAAATGAGATTTTAATATCCCGAAACTGATCGTGGTATGAAATAATATTAGTACAACTGAAGCGGAACTCTCTAAGTTGCGCCTGTCAGTTGCGGATGTCCTACGTACCAGATCTTGTACGAGCAGTTCTCTAACATTCTGTACTCATGGCTTCTGTCTTCTGCGCTGTCGCAGGTGCTGTAACAAGACGAAGTGGCAGCCTAGTGGTAGGGTCAGCTACACTATTGCCGCGACAGCTTACACTGTCTAAGTCGACATGTTGGGTGATTCATTGGGGCATATCTAACGATCGCTCAAGCACTCCACAGGATGACCATGTGGTACGTTAGATGTAGTTGGGAGCTTGCGGAAAAAGCATGCGTTTTTGTATTTTCGCTGTGTGCTCTAACATAAAATTTGCAATGGTAGGTATGGGCGCTGCAGAGGTGTCAGTACTGTGACTTTTGAACACCAGAGGTCTTGTAAGATAGAAACTCTACGCGACTAAAACCCGACAGAAATCCACAGTTCGTTAAGTGAAGTTTGTGGAGAGTTCACAGTGGACCATAGTACAATTTCACGTTGTGTTAATCGTTTAAGTTGTGTCCCTGTGGGGATAGACGATGATCCGAAGACCAAAAACTTTAACCAATGAACGAAGTCTGAAACTTGTCGCAGATGCTTTTGAAGAAGATCGCTGTGTGATTTGCGAGAAGCTCGCTGAATCCGCGGGAATTCCACCGACATCAGTATTTCGTATTCTGACAAATAATTGGAAGAAGAGAAAAGTTTTTGCGAGATGTGTCCCACTCTATTTGACTGCTGAAGAGGAGCAAACACACCTGGACATTGCAACCTTGGTCAAACAACGATTCGACCGTGGAGATTGATGATTCTTGAGCCGAATGGCCCCTATTGATGAAACGTGGTTTAGAGACTTTCAACCGGAGTTGAAATCACAGTCCAGTGAGTGGAGAGCTTCAGATTCTCCAAGAAATTCCGACCCGCTCACTCAAATTCTAGGCAAATGAAGATATGATCACCAAGGAATCTCCATCACTGATAGATTCCCATGTGGAACAAGTGTCTCAGCAGTGTGTTATAGTAACTTCATGCAAAACCTTGGCAGAAAAATACACAAAACCCGGCCTCAGTTGCTCGAGACTGGGTCACTCATTCTCCACGACAAGGCTATCCCTCATATCTGGAATGTTGTAGCCCAAAAACTTCGCGAATACGGATGAGAAATGTTCCCGCTTCCTCGCTAAAGTCCGGATATGAATCCAACAGATTTCGACTTCTACATCTACATCTACATCTACATTCATACTGTGCAAGCCACCCAACGGTGTGTGGCGGAGGGCACTTTACGTGCCACTGTCATTATCTCCCTTTTCTGTTCCAGTCGCGTATGGTTTGCGGGAAGAACGACTGTCTGAAAGCCTCCGTGCGCGCTCGAATCTCTCTAATTTTACATTCGTGATCTCCACGGTAGATATAAGTAGGGGGAAGCAGTATATTCGATACCTCATCCAGAGACGCACTCTCTCGAAACCTGGCGAGCAAGCTACACCGCGATGCAGAGCGCCTCTCTTGCAGAGTCTGCCACTTGAGTTTGCTAAACATCTCCGTAACGCTATCACGGTTACCAAATAACCCTGTGACGAAACGCGCCGCTCTTCTTTGAATCTTCTCTATCTCCTCCGTCAACCCGATCTGGTACGGATCCCACACTGATGAGCAATACTCAAGTATAGGTCGAACGAGTGTTTTGCAAGCCACCTCCTTTGTTGATGGACTACATTTTCTAAGGACTCTCCCAATGAATCTCAACCTTGTACCCGCCTTACCAACAATTAATTTTATGTGATAATTCTACTTCAAATTTGTTCGCGAGGTTGAAAAAACCTATACGTGGACGTCGTTATCTTTATCTGGAAGAGCTTTCCCCCACCGCTACACGAACCATTCGGCAGATGAACAGGGAGACACTGAAAAAAAAAAAAACATGTAAGTAAAAACAAGTGCGCATCATTTATGTAATGTCCCTTGTATTTCAGGCACGGTTGAAAGTGAAGCGAGCCAGGATTTTTTTTTTCAGAACGTTAATGCTGAAAAATAAATGAAGGTAGAGAAAAATGCTGACGTTCTAAAATTTTATTTCGATATCATATGCTTTATCGACTGCCGTAAAGTACAGCCAGAGGCGCAGAGGTCTCAGAACAGGGGTGGTGTTGGCAAAAAGGGACAGGAAGAGAACTGAAACCATACCGATTACACTCATTATTTACAACTTTAATGACAAAATCTTAGAATGTCATCAAAACAATATCAGCTTATTCCGAAGAATAAGCAGCTTACTCGGCAGAAATCCAACCTGCGTTTGCATCGGACTTCAACTCTTGTGCAGAAAGGTGTGCAGCATACTGCTGCATCCATTTTCAATAAGCTACCACTAGAATTAAAAAATCTTAGAAGTAATACATGCGCTTTTAAATCGAAACTGAAGTGTTTCCTCATGGGTCACTCCTTCTATTTTGTTGAGGAGTTCCTTTAAAAATTAAGCTGATGCTGCCTTTACTGAAACTTATGGCTTGACTTTTGTGGGTTCGTAAACGTTTTTTTTCTGTTATTACTTTTAGGTTGTAATTTCATGTACTGACACTTTCCATGACCTTGGAGATTTGCTCCTCAATTTGGTCCTACGGAACTTGACAAGTCAGCGCGGCACAATGTCATGCGAGAGGCTCGGTTCGATTGTCGGTTGGGTCGCAGATCTTCTCGGCTTGGATACTGAGTGTTGTGTTGTCTTCAACATCATTTCATTCTCATCAACATGCAAGTTGCCGAAGTAGCGGTAACTTTTTGTACGCACCAGGTGACCGGTCTACCAGAAGAGAGGTCCTATCCACATAGACTTTTTTCACTGAGGTGGTACAAGTCATGGGACAGCGACAGGCACATGCAGGTATGGCCATGGTATCGCTTACACATGTGTGAAAGGTCAGTACATTGGCGGTTCTGTCATTTGTACTCAGATGATTCATGTGAAAAGGTGATTATGACCGTATAAAGCGAATTAATAGACTTTGAACGCGCATCGGTACTTGGAGTTAGAAGCAAGGGACATTCCATTTCGGAAATCGTTAAGGAATCGACAGTGTGCTGATAATTTCAAATTTTAGGGATTACCTTTCAAGACGGGAAAGGCAGTAATACGAGCGAGAGCAGTGGCGTTTGCGTAGAGTTATCAGCGCCAACAGAAAAGCAACACTGCTTGAAATAACCGCAGAAATCACTGTTGAACGTAAGACGAACGTATCCGTTATTAGAGGGCGGCGACATTTGACGTTACTGAGCTACGGCGGCAGACGACCGACGCGAGTGCCTTTGCTAGCACCACGACGTCGCCTTCAGCGCCTTTCATGGGCGTTTCATGGGCTCGTGATCCCTCTTAAGTAAATTAGAATATCATGGTGTCACCGGCCATGCTGCGAAATGGTTTGAGTCTTATCTGTCTAACAGGAAACAATGTGTGTCGTTGAGAAATACCTGTGCAGTAAGCAGTCAGTCTTCATCTGTCTGGAAATTAATTACATCTGATGTTCCTCAAGGTTCCATCTTGGGTCCATTTTCCTTGTGTACATTAATGACCTATCATCTGTTACATTGCCAGATGCTAAGTTTGTTTTGTTTGCAGATGATACAAACATTGCAATAAGTAGCAAGTCAAGTACAGATTTAGAAATTGCTGCTACTCAAAATTTCACTGACATTAAATAAGTGTTTTAAAGTTAATTCACTGCCGTTAAACTTTGAGAAGACCCACTAAACGCAGTTCAGAACCTGTAAGAGATTTCCTTCCAGTGTTTGTATAACATATGAAGCCACGAAGACTGAAGAACTTGACAGTGTTAAATTTCTGGGATTACAACTCGATAATAAATTCAGTTGGGAAGGGCATAGCACAGAATTGTTCAAGCGCCTCAACAGGTGTGTATTTGTAGTAAGAATGATGTCAGAAGCAGGAGATATAAATACAAAAAAATACTTGCATACTTCGCTTCCTTTCGTTCTATTATGTCATATGGGGTCATATTCTGGGGCAACTCATCAAACCGAGCAAAAGTTTTTACGGTGCAAAGGCGTGTGATAAGAATCTTGTGTGGTATAAATTCAAGAACATCATGTAGAAACCTGTTCAAGGAACTTTGTATTCTAACAACTGCCTCTCAGTATATTTATTCCTCAATGAAATTTGTTGTAAGTAATATATCTCCATTTCTAACCAATAGCACAATACATAGTACCAATACTAGGAATAATGACAATCTACATAAAGACTAAAATCGCTTACCTTGGGCCAAAAACGGGTCCAATATTCAGGGACACACATTTTCAATAAATTGCAAGCAACCATGAAAAAATTTGTTTCAGATAAAGTACGGTTTGAATGACTTTTTGATAGACAACTCCTTCTACTCCATAGACGAATATCTTAACAGACTGTTAAGCCAGTTTAACTAAAAATATCGATTAGATTTCAATTTTGACAACACTTGGTCCCAATAGTCAAGATCAGGTACTTTATGTATGCAAAATTTATTAATAGTGCATAACAATGTTTCACTCTGACAGCGTATTAATTCTGTAAATATTAGTTGTTCCAGTTTACCGCATTGTATTGACCTATTTCGACAATCTCCTGACAAATTATCAGGGTAGCAAGTATTATATTCACATGTTTTATGTTTTTATGTTATACATGTTTTATGTTATACATGTTCCAACCCACGAAAATCAGCTCATTTTTTGGGACTATGGAACGAAAACTGAATCAAATCTAATCTAAACCCGTGGCCTGGTCAGATGAGTTCCGATTTTAGTTGGTAAGAGCTGATGGTAGGTTTCGAAAATGGCGCAAAACTCTCGAAGCCATGGGCCCAAGTTGTCAACAAGGTACTGTGCAAGCTGGTGTTGGTTCCATAATGGTGTGGACTGTCTTTGCATGGAATGAACTGGGCGCTGAGGTCAAAACCGAGCCTGTCGTTGATTGGAAACGGTTATTTTCGGCTACCTGGAGACCATTTTGACCCATTGATGGACTTCATGTTCCCAAACAACGGCCGAAGTTTTATGGATGAGAATGCGCCAAGTCACCGAGCCACAGTTGTTTCCGATTTGTGTGAAGAACATTCTGGACAGTTCGTCCGAATGAATTGGCCACCCTGACCCTCCTGCCTTATTCCCATCGAATATTTATGGGGCATAATCGGGAAGTCATATCGTGCACAAAATCCTGCTCCGGCGACACTCTCACAATTGCGGATGACTGCAGAGGCATCCTGGGTCGCCCGCATCTAGTGGCTGCTGCGCCGTAGTCCTACGAGCCTCACGAGTCTTCTTCTGACGGCGCTACGACCTGCTTCACTAAGAGCGCCGGTGCCACTACAGTACATCCCAGCGCCCCTCTTTTATATAGGACGTTTCTATTTAGAACAATGTTATTGCAGTGTAGCGCTCACGACACCACAAATGGTCACGACTCGACGTATATATCACGACATGCTGCAACGCCGCCCCCTAGATGTGGTCGAACTAAAATATCCTGACGTACGGTGGCGCGTGGTGTGGAAGACTGTACACGATGCCATGCTTGATTCCGACGTTTTTTCCCAATGGTACGTAGTCGTTAATGGGAAGCTGGTGACGCAAGAACGTCTCTACAATAGAATCTCCTAATTGTGTGGGTTGTAATACAGTAGATTCTGACGAGCACCGCCTCAGCTGCGGAGAGGCGGAACCGGTTTGGCACCTAGTGCGGCAGATGCTGGCTTATCTCTTGCGAGTTAGGCCGGAGCATATATCTGCACGCACGTTATTGTTTCCGCATGAGACATTTTACCCCAAGACTCGAACCAACTCCGTCACCTGGATATGTGGACATGCGGTCCATTACCTCTGACGTGACGGACACAAGAATTTCCTTGACTTCTGGCTCTATTTGCAAGAAAGACATCATGCTATTTCCGGGCATACCAGATATCGACAATGCTTCGCAAACTACCTATGGAGTGCCTTTCACAGCCCGCCGTGCAGCTGGAATGTTCCAGGCAGTGGCACATCAGGTCAGAACGAACTGCAAACGAGCATATATTGAACAATCTTTAACAGTGGGCTCAGTCGCTGGGAAGCCTAACTACGACGTGGTAGCTTTCTTTTCATGTTATTTACGTTTAATATCTTCGATGGTGTCTTCATTCTGTTTTAGTTTTCAAGGCTTGATTAACTATGACTGTTCGCACATTGATACCCATTTAATTAAAAAAAGATAACAAAAAAAGTGGGCAGGAGACATGCGTTTCGAATCCAAATAAATACACAAGAACAAACTAAGAACATAATGAACAAAAAATCAAATATAATAAAGTATTATACCCTTTCCTTTCTCCTTTTATTATTTTTTATGTTAAAAGTTCAGAAGCATATTTAATTTTTGTTTCGTTGGAAAAAAAATAAAAAGAAAGTGGTCGTGCGGTAGCGTTCTCGCTTCCCACGCCCGGGTTCCCGGGTTCGATTTCCGTCGAGGTCAGGGATTTTCTCTGCCTCGTGATGGCTGGGTGTTGTGTGATGTAGTTAGGTTTAAGTAGTTCTAAGTTCTAGGGGACTGATGACCATAGTTGTTAAGTCCCATAGTGCTCAGAGCCATTTGAACCATTTTTTTTTTCTTTGAGCATTCTGGCTCAATATTTCTGCAGGGAACTTCCAACGACTTGTCTAGTGCCTGCCACATCGAGTTGCTGCACTACTCCTGGCAAAAGTATGTCCGACACGATATTAGGAGGTATTCCGTACCT
The DNA here is from genome assembly GCF_023897955.1 of Schistocerca gregaria. Taxonomy (NCBI): domain Eukaryota; kingdom Metazoa; phylum Arthropoda; class Insecta; order Orthoptera; family Acrididae; genus Schistocerca; species Schistocerca gregaria. The sequence continues at coordinate 212,103,176 of NC_064924.1, read as the reverse complement.
TTTGTCACCTTTGTGTACTACTGTGCCTGTATGTTCTCAGAAGGTGCTAATTTTGCAGACGCAAAACTAGCGTAATTTTTAACTGCCGCAGATTGGGTTCTGTAATGTCGTCCCCCTCATCAATGGAAGGCAAACTTTGTCATAGTGGCACCCTCCACGGCGCCAAAGTGGCCGCCAGCTGACCAGGAGGAGCCCGCTAATCGCCGCGCCTGTTGTGAACTTTAGCCCCGCGCCGGACCACCGCCTGCCCGCCTCACCCCTCTCCCCTCACCGCACAACCAGGCCGCCTTCACCAACGCCAAATGTTGGGCCCTCCGCCTCGTCGCCGCCATAGCGCGCGCGAGCGCGCCGGTTAACTTCCAGTTCCCAAACAAGTCCACAAACTCAATTTGTAGCTGCAGGCGCGCCGCTGCCTGGAAAGGAGGTGGAAATTGGCGGATGTGCCGGGGAATTACACACGTAACTGGATAAAAACTACACTCCTGCACTCTGCAGGCGGGGGCGGCCGGGCGGCGGCGGGGGTGGACGTCGCGACTCGTTTGGCTGGGGCACAGGGACAGGGTTGAGCTGCTCCTTAATCGGCGCACAGGAAACAAATGATGGGAGGAAATCATTTTTAAATGCGAGTGCGAATCTCGCGAACCCGCCCCCGCCTACCGCCCCCACCCAGAGCCGCGCTCGCCGTCCCGACGCCCCATCTGGCGTCTGCGTGACCACCCTCTGAGCCCTGCTGCAGCTTTTTATTTTTTTTCCACCCTGGTTCTCCCCCCCCCCGCCTCACTCCCCACCCATTCTCCACTAGCCCATCCCTCCGGTTTTATTTTCTGCCAGCAGACTTTCAATTTCCCTTCTAGGTGATGGGGAAAGGGGAGGGGGGGAGCTCCGTAAAATTCAATTTGCGATCTCATTTGGCCGAGATATTGTTTATGTTGATATTATAATTTCATTTCGTACGTCGTACGGCCGTGGAATGGGAGCGCAGCGGAGGTGAGCAGAAGGGACGATGATTATGGGGCCTGTTTTTAACTACGTATACATAATAAATTAATAGGCGCTGGACACTAATAACGCAGCGATGACGGTAAGTGAAGATAAGCGATTAAAGTATAACTTTTAGAAGATTAACCAGGCAAGCATGTCACACGTCTAAGCTGATTACTTAAATTAGAATGGAGAATAAAAAAGACCAGTTAATGAACCACAGACTCATAGGGTCCCAGAGCAGGTTGATGGATTAAGAGTCCGACACCCATTCAGCACCGAGTCGTTAAATACTCAGTGCAAAGTCGTACTGGAACGAACTAGTCAGAGCGCTGCAGAAGGAACATCCCAGTGTGTTACCGAAATGACTACTAGAATCTTTATAAAACTTAGGAAAGAGAAAGTATACAGTAATAACCCCAAAACCTTTGCTGAGCTAAAACAGCTATTCAGGAGGTCATCGGAGCATCGATGTTCCGACACTTCACAGGGTCATGCAAAATTTCGCTATTCGTCTGCACCACATCATCGCCAATGATGGCAGGCATATCGAACATGTCATAACAAATGGTTCAAATGGCTCTGAGCACTATGGGACTTAACATCTGTGGTCATCGATCCCCTAGAACTTAGAACTACGAGGGCTATCCACAAAGTACATTACGTTTTGGAATTAAAAATAAATAAAGTATTGGAAAATTTTTTCATTATATACTGATGAAAGCCACACTTAAATACTAGTTTTCTACATAGTTGCCATTTAAATTAAGGCATTTATCGTAGCGATGGACGAGCTTGGAAATACCTTCGTCGAAAAATTCGGCCGCCTGCGCCTTCAACCATGTGGTTACCTCTTCTTGAAGCTGTGCGTCGTCATCAAAACGCTGCATAGCCAACCACTTCTTTATTGCAAGGAATAAGTGGAAGTCGTTCGGTTCCAGGTCGGGAAAGTACGGCGGATGAGGAAACAACTCCCACTTACAAGATTTGAGAACTTCACGAGTGGCATTTGCCGTGTGGGCCCGGACGTTGTCGTGAATCAGCAAGATCTTTGAGCCCAACTTTGCCCTGCGCTTGTTTTGTATTGCTCATCTGAGGTTGTGCAGAGTTTGGCAATACCTTTGAGTATTGTAGTGCCTCTTTCCAGGAAATCCACAAAAATCACACCTTTTCTGTCCCAAAAGAGGTATCCACGTGGTTGAAGGCGCAAGCGGCCGAATTTTGCGACGAAGGTATTTCCAAGCTCGTCCATCGCTACGATAAGTGCCTTAATTTATATGGCAACTATGTAGAAAAGTAGTATTTAAGTGTTGCTTTCATCTGTATATAATAAAAAAAATTTCCAATACTTTATGTATTTTTAATTCCAAAACGTTATGTACTTTATGGATAGCCCTCGTACTTAAACTTAACTAACCTAAGGACATCACACAAATCCATACCCGGGGCAGGATTCGAACCTGCGACCGTAGCAGTCTCACGGTTGCAGACTGAAGCGCCTAGAACCGCTCGTCCACACCGGCCGGCGAACATGTGATAACCTAAATCCGAATATTTGTAGTGCCGTTTACACATTGAATAAATTGTGTGCACGCCATGGTTTGTAATCAATTTAGTTTTTTTTCATATAGTTAAATGATTGTCACCCTGTATGTTGTTATGTACAAGGAAGCGCTAAAGGAACTGGATGAAAACTTTTCATAGTGCACTGCCAGTTTCCTTCAGCCAATGGCCAAAATTGCGCAAAGTTTTTCGTTGAGTATGACTTCAGATTTTTTGATTCAATTCACTATGACTTTAGATTTTTTGACTCAGTGTCTAAAAATCCGGTTTTTACCACACGTGGCTGTGCAAAAACGTATTGGCGAAACAGGCTGGCCATACATATACACCGAATGCCATATACACCGAATGCTATCCATGGTGAAACTTCTCCTGTAGATCCGTCGACCTCTGAGCTACGATTTTGTTGGAAAGATTCGTGAAGAGGAACGCTGTAATGAACTGTTGAATGAAAAGAAAGAAAGGAAACGCCCCATCGACGCGACGGTCATTAAAGACGATTCCATAGCTCAGTTGGCAAAAGATAGAGGTTGGAAACGGCTACAAATCAGCGTGTAACCTGGCCTGATGGAAGCAGATAGCTAGGAACAAACTCAGATCTCGCTATTAACGAAGGAAGAAAAATTTAAAAAAAGGGATGCGAGCTTGCGTTGTGGAGATATAGAGAAAGCTATCGACAATGTAAATTGAAAAAAAAAGGTTTAAGATTATGAGGATGTGGAGATAATAGAAGAAAAAGACGAATAAGTGAAGACACATTCAGTAGTCTGCTTGGAACACTAACAGTAGACAATTAAGGACAACAAGCTGTTGATAATATATGCATGTTCTCAACGCTGTTGTTTAATATGTACGTCAAAGAGGAAACTGTGTTAAATAAGTACAGAGTGCTACTGAAAGGGTAAGGAGCGCAGACACCAAAAGTAACGTTCGAAGAAGAAAGTTGTGGCTGAATACGAGGACGACCTGTGATAGGTGTTTGATAAATCTCAAGGAAACAATCCATAACTGAGAACGAAAGAAACTGAGGTAAATGTGAAACAAAATTGGAGACAAAAGGTGACAACAGCATAACAGTCAAAACTGAATAAAATGCTGTGAAAGGACTGGAACAACCAAGGTTCAGGTTCATACGAGGTGGCCAAGCCAATAAGCGTGTGGGTGTAGGTAAAGACGGCTTCTTCTTCATAATAAAATAGAGCTACACGCATTTGAAGCTGTACACTTTGTGCTCAGATTGATAAAGATTTATGTGACGGTTAAAGAGCACGATGAAGATGTATTACAGAAAACAGGAAAGCATTTTTTAAATGCCTCCTGGTGCCGTTCTTCAGGAACCATACGTTACTATGGCGTCTCTGCCGATAAATCTCCGTTGTGGTTGCATCTAAGTTATGGCTATTTGTGTCGTTAAGGCAGGCAAGCCACCCCATCTCGAGGAGGTCCATGGTTTATGGAGATCACAACAGTTTAGAATTAAGATATATTCATAATAATCCGCGCTGGATCTGCGTTTATACTGCATCACACCACGAGAACCATGATAAAGCTGGCGAGCTGTAAGGCACTGCAGGAATTTATCACAGAACTGGTTCAAATATGTCGACGAAATATCTTATTTCTCAACTTTTTATTCATTTAAAACTCCATCGGACTGATACCTGTGATGATTGTTAATTTTGTCTACTTTCAGTATGTCTATAAATTTACCTATATGCCTTTGTACTCGTACCCCTATATACACGCTATTAGACAGAGAATACCTACGGCACGTCGTTGGCAAAAGTTGGCTGCACTGACACCTTCCACTGAATTGTCAGTATTTGCCATCGGAGATACACTGATGATTCAAAACGTTAGGACGACCTGCTTAATGGATAGTCGGTCCACCTTTGGAACATAAAACAACTGCTATTCTGAGTGGCAAGGATATGACAAGTTCGTGGTACTTCTCTGGAGGTATACGGCACCAGATGTCTACGTAAAGGCCACGCAGTTCAAGTAAATTTAGGGCCGGTGGATTGTGGGCGCTGAGATAGTGTCCGATAGCGTTCCAAATAGTTCCCAGCGGGCTGAGACCAAGTGAAACTGGTGACCACGACGTCAACGGAAGTATCATGTTTCCCAAACATCTGCACCTTGAATCTTGGCTTGTGAACCGAGCAATTATCCTGCTGAAAGATGCCATGGCCGTCGTTAAAGAAGGCATCAAGCACGAACGGGTCCAGGTGGTCCACAACAATGTTCACTTGTTAACAACTGTTGTGGTATTTCGATTATTACTACAGGTCCCATGGAAGCCCAGGTGAATGTTGCCCATTACGTAATACTGTTCTCACCAGCCTAGGCCCGTGGCTCGGTGCGTCTTTAAAGCAGCCGTTCTTCTGGATGATAGTATATCCGGATACGACCATCAACCAGGTGTAAAGTGATTCATCTGACCAGGTGACACGTTTCCATCGATCCACAATCCAATATCGACGATCCCTTTTCCAAATTAGTCGTAAAAGACAGCGTAGCTGGGGCAACATGGGAACATATACGGGTTGATCGCTGCTGAGCACCGTGTTGGACGGTGTGTTCTGAACCGTGTACTCCGAAACTCTTGTGCCTGAACCAGCTCCGTCGTCGTATGTGACATGGATCGACTCCTATCACACATAGAATATCAGATCTCAACGAGATTCCAACGAATCTCTGGGAAAGTCTAAGAGATTACACTTTGTCTCCTATTTGTGAATTCACGATTCTTCAACCACTTTTCCATAAATGCTCCCAACCGTAGCAAGCGAACAGCCGACCAGCTCGTCCCAGGCACCTGGTCATAATAACATCAATTTGTTAAAGTTGCTTATGTCAGTTGATTTCCTCATGTGTGCCGGTATCGCCCTTGTTTGTTTCTACTACGTTTGTACATTAGGATGGTGAGTAAGTTCGTCGAGTTTTCGTTTTGCATGTTGATATTCCGGTTTCTATGTGTTTATTTATCGCTTCTCGTTTTTTATTTATAAATCGCTGTTGCTATTTGAGTTTACATATTGCCATTTGGAGACGGTGAGTGGACGCTGGAAAACTGAGTGCCAAGTGAAGAAATCGGAACAATTCCGACGTATTCCTCTGTTCACTGCAATAGAGAGGTGACAGCACGGAGATAGTCAGAAACATTTGCGTCGATTCTGGGCATAATTCTACTGGACAGAGCACGGCAAGACAATGGTTTTCTCGACTTAAGGAGGAACGTTTTGACGTTAGTGACTTCCCACGTTCAGGAAGACCTTTGGATTTGAAGAAGGACGTTTAAATGCGTTAACCGACAATTATCCACAACAGAATACTTGAGAACTGGCAAATGTGATGTACTGTGATCATTCCACCATCGTGCGACATTTGCATGCTAAAGGGAAGGTTCAAAAATCGGGTTATGAGTACTGCACGCCCAACGCCAAAATCTCAAAAAATGTGCGGGTGGCCATATGTACATTTCTGCTTCCTCGTCAACAGTTAACTCGTGAACAATACAGACCATTCCGGTCCCGTATCGTTACTGGTAACGAGAAATGATGACTTTATGCTAGACCTGCTCGCATCCACAAAATATAATGTTATGCATTTTGTGGAACAGCGATGCTGTGAATTGCTTCCCTGAGGTGTAGCCGTCACTGCTGGCGTTTATTGACAACAACTGAACGTCTTACAGACGCAATGCTAGAGCAACGAACAGGAAGACTGCGGAAAGTGTAGCTACTCCACGATAACGCACGTCCGCATTCTCCTAGACAGACAAAAAATACTAGACATGAGCTGGGTTGGGAGGGTTGACAAATCATTCCACACCCATCCAAGTCACCTGATCTTGAGACCTCAGTTTTTTATCTTTTCCACTCTCTATCAAATAGTCTTAAAGAACTTTCTTTTCGGATGGAAATGCACTCAGAATATGGTTCGATGACTCTTCGCCTCAAAACCTTGTGATTCCTATGTTCGCAGAGTTGAAAAGTTATCCCAGCGTTGTCAGACTATTATAACTAGTGAAGGAGAATATGTTATTGATGACCAAAGTCTCAGTTATGGTGAAACGTCCCCTTTGTAAAATTTATACAAGACTGGTCTATATGAAACGTCCCCTTAGAACAATTATACAAGACTGTGCTTAAACTGACACACAATAGTTTTTAGCGCAACGCAATCTGACTTCCAAAAATCCCTACGAAAGAATGGCCCTGACTAACATTAACCTATACGTTTCACAAATCACTTACCTCACAAAAATCTTCGTTACTGAAGCTACTGCAATACAGCGAGCGCCACTACTGCCAGCTAAAGAAATGATTCAAACTACGGAAGGCACTAACTACTGATAGGTATAGTTACCAAATGAAAGATTTTAATACAGAACAAACAATATATTTACCTTAGGAGTCATAATATATATATCACTTCATGACACCAATTCTTACAAATTTCAAAACTCCGCCATCTCTCTACACACGTCCACCACTGCTGGCGGCTCACCTCCAACTGCGCAACGCTACGCGCTGTTAGCATCCAGCTGCCGCTGCCCGACACTACAATGGCAGACAACAATGCAAACTAGCCACAGACTGCGCACAGCACAGCCAGTGATTTTTCATACAGAGCGCTATGTGGCGTTACCAATAAGAAAACCTAAACAGCCTACTTACAATGGGTGTATGTTGTGTTTATTAAACTCATGGTAAAACGCTACGAACTTACGCACCAACCCTTACCTAGTGTATCGGGGTGCAATTGGCACAATGTTTTGTTTCATTTGTGTATTTTGATGATCAAACAGCTGCAAAATATATGTACTAAGTTGTTACATCTAGCGCGACATGTTCTATTTTTGCTACCACTTTTAAATGTAACTAAAAATGCTGTACTGGATATGTAATATAGTTTTATGAAAATCCTTTTAGCAGCGTATTCGAATATTACGCAAGACCGAAACTGTACAACAGTATTAAAATAATGTAAAAGCTAACATTTGCAGTTATCAGCAAATTAGTTGCAACTGTGGACTCAGGTTCACGGAAAATAGAAAGTAGTAATGGATATTTGACATGATGTCCACTGGGGCAACCAGGGGTGATTACTATGGCAGGGGTGGCACTGGGTAGAGTTTTCATAACAAAACTGTAATATGGGGCCCAAAGAATTCAATATGTCCGACCCACCTCCAGACCAGTTTAATTACAGTCCCAATTACGTCTTCCCCTCCTTTCTGTTCACTGATCCATTTGATTTTCTATTCCTCCTGTCAATTCCCAACATGCACTCCTCCCCTGCACCCAGATTGATCCACAGTTTATGACCAGATTATGCATTTGGAACCCGTGTCTCATCAATGGAAGTCAAAACTGGAAATACACACTAATCGGTAATTGAAAGCATGGATCTAAAATCTTGGTGTATTTTTCGAAATGTAGTCCATACCATTTTTACTACACTGTTAGTTTACTCCTCTGTTCATGCTTGTCAAGTCGTTGTTCTTGACTGCCCCATGTACAGAAACTCATCGATATATTCAAGGCCAAACCTAAAACAAATAAAATGTCTCATTTGGCTTCACGACTTCGGCAGGAACTGAGAAGTACTTCCGGATCTACACATTGATACAGTTTTATAGTTCCAATGTGAATCAAAATGTCCAGATTTAAAAAAGTACGAGGTTTCAAAGATTCGCTTTATTTACGAAAATGGTAGTGGCAGCTCAAGCTAACATAGACGGCACTCTATTACACACACCAACTGTCACACACATGTACTTTATATCTTCAGATTTCGTCTGGAATATGCCGTACCGGTTCCCTCGAAGGGTTTTGGCAGATTTACCTTGGTCGTAAGGTAAATATCAAAACTGTTAATCCCCTCCAATAGATAGAGGTACTATAAATGATTCATTCAAAAAAATGTTTCAAATGGCTCTGAGCACTATGGGACTCAACTGCTGTGGTCATTAGTCCCCTAGAACTTAGAACTACTTAAACCTATCTAACCTAAGGACATCACACACATCCATGCCCGAGGCAGGATTCGAACCTGCGACCGTAGCAGTCGCACGGTTCCGGACTGCGCGCCTAGAACCGCGAGACCACCGCGGCCGGCAATGATTCATTCGTTTTCATAGAGATCTATTTTAGAAAGTATTACATACAATTACGATTCATGTACGAGCAGAACCATAAACGCACTGACTTTTCATTTTGAACTCTAGAAACGTTGTATGATTGCCCTTCTGGTTACGCGACATACGTCCAAGCGGTGGTCAAGTTCATTCCATACCTTATGTAGCAACTTCCTATCAGTGGTCATCGCAGAAGCATCGATGAGTTCTCTCAACATTCCAGTGTTCGTGAAACTGAGGGTACGTAAACACGGGCCTTGACGTACCCGCAGACGCAAAAGCCACAAGTCGTTAGTTCAGGCGACCAGGGTGCTCAAAGGAGCAGAGCCACATCATCTCCGCCATTACACCCCATCCAGCGATGCGGAAATTCGGCGTTTAAGTGCTGACAAACATCGATGCTCTACTGAGGCGGTTCCCTGTCTTTTTGGAAGATGAAATTCTCAGAATCAGTTGTCTATTGTGGAAACAACCATAACTCAACATATCAAGATAAGAAGTACTCGTCTTAGTCTTCTCACAGAAGAAAAACGGTCCATATACCTTCGTCTCTGACACTACACGAAAGACATGAACTTTTGGCAAATCTCCTCCATGCGGCACAATTACGTGAGCATTTTCAGTACTACACATTCTCATAATGTGACGATTAAACAGGACGCTTCGTGGCGGAATATCAGCTGAGCGGCGAAATGTTCAGCCTCGACTGTTTACAGCATTTCTGATGCAAAATTGAAAGTGCCGTACATTGTCTTTCGGTTTTAATTGTTGCACGAGCTGCAGAGGATGCGGTTTGAAATGTAACCGCCGTCGATAATTCTTCCACAGTTTGCTACAGTATTTCAGGTACGTGACTTACACGAAAAGTTGATTTTTTTGGCCGACGTACTAAACTTTCCCTTCACAGCTGCATCTGACTCAGTTGGTCGACCGATACTTTTCTGTTTACAGAGACAACCAATGTCCCTCAATTGTCGATACAAAAGCGCAGTGTTCTGGTGGTTCTTTCCCATAATTCTTCTGGATGCACTTTGCACTGTTGCAACAGATATACATCTCGCATATCCTTCCAACACACAATAACTGTTTTCTTGGACCTGAAACGTCGCGTTTGAAAAATTTATGAATGATTGTGCTGACACACAATATTTTTAGCACAACGCAATCTGACTTTCAATAATCCCTACAAAAGAATGGCCCTGACTAACAATAAACTATACCTTTCATAAATCACTTACCTCACAAAAAACTTGGTTGCTCAAACTACTGCAATACAGCGAGCACCAGTACTGCCAGCAAAATAAAAGGTTCTAACTACTGAAGTCACTAACTACTGAGAGCCATAGTTACCTAATAAAAGATTTTGATCGAGAACAAACAATGTATTTACCTTAATAGTGCTCAAAAGTCATAATATATATAGCATTTCATGATATCGAGTCTTACAAATTTACTGTCTCTGATGGACACACGTCCAGATCATCCGCTCTCAAAGTTCCGCCATCTCTCTCCCCACTTCCACCACTTCTGGCGGCTCACCTCCAACTGCCCAACACCACAATAGCGAATATTACAACAATGCCAAACAGCCACAGACTGCACACAGCATAGCTAGTGATTTTCATACAGAGCGCTATGTGGCGTTACCAATATAAAAACCTAAACAGCCTACTTACAGACCGAGCGAGGTGGTGCAGTATTATCACACTAGACTCGCATTCGGAAGGACAACGGTTCAAATCCTCGAACAGCACTCCAGATATAGGTTTTCCGTGATTTCCCTAAACCGCTCCAGGCAAGTGCCAGGATTGGTCCTTTTAAATGCACACGGCCGATTCCCATCCCCACTTTTGACACATTCCGAGCTCGTACCTCATGACGTCGATGTCGAGAGGACGTTAATCCCTAATGTTTCTCCCTTCTTTTCTTGCATTGTCGCCATTTCGTCAAGGCACTGTACTCTTAACGCCTACTGGTGGGCACTAGGGGGCACTCGGTGAGTTTACGGCTCTGTTCATGCAGCAATCACATTGAATACTTTGGTAAAGAGATAAGACGAATGCATCATTTATTTATAGCAACCCTCATGTACAATTTGGAACTCTCACCCACGTTCACAGTTCATTGAAATTTCGCTAAAAAAACCCGAGTTCGGTAAAGGACTTGATCGTAAATGGGTCTCTTCCTCTGTTTTAGGATAGTCCATTGTTTCCATAAAGTTCCTCCTTCATTTAAGAAAATCGTACATGGGAAACAATTAGAGTTAAGAGAATCCTGCTTTGTTGAAAAATATTGAGCTCTTCGCAAGTTTGTTTTCTGTCGTCTTGTTTTTTGCTGTTTTGACTTGGAGCGCATCAAAATGCCGACAGACCAGGAGAAGGCGAAATGTGTCATACTGTAAGCTGAAACCGAATCTTTGGAATTATTGAGACCAGTGTGGGTAGGCGCCAGAGGTGGTTCAGTACATTCAAAGAGAATGGCAGTGTCTCAGAAATTGCTCGAAGTGGACACCCTCTGTGTCTCAAGCAAATATCGACAGAGTGCGGATTGCATTTCAACGCAGTTTCCAGAAATCAGTTCGTCGAGCATCAGGCGAACTGCATGAAGCAAGAGCAACTCTCCATAAAATGTTACATAAGCAGATTCATTGTTTCGGATGCAGAGTGCAAATGGTCCAAGCGTCTCACCCATCTTCTGCAGTTCGGGTTTTTCGTGCTGACCTCTGTAAATGATGACAATGACTTCCTGAAAAAGCGCTTGTTTCCATACGAAGCCCTGTTCAGGATTTCTGGACTTGGGAATCGTCAATACATTAGGATATGGAGCTCTGAAGATCCACACAACACACGTGAACGCATTTGTCATAGCCCGTAGCTTAACGTTTGCTGTCGGATCTGGTGGACTAGAAGGAAACCGAGCACCTGGAAACCAAGAGGATGGGGGGATAGCGTTCTGGTCCGACCACGGGTATTTCAGTCTGCATTTTAACTTAGACTTCACATGTCAACATGAGTCACCAGAAAAGACAGAAACGACATGTGGTTCGGATTTCACATTAAACTGTATGTTTCCTTTCCCCTGTTGGATAACTGGAGTAGATCGTGGGCACACAAGTCGTTGAAATGAAGGGGCGCCAAATAGAAGGACTTGCTCCAGTCGATCAAACTACATTAAATTCTTATTATTTTAATGTTTGGTATGAAATAATGCATAGTGTGATGGTATGGCCAACTTTCCTTCGCAGGAGAAAATATGGTATCATGTACCGACACCTCCCCACAGGTGTCAGAGTTGGCAGCGGAGTTTCAAGTTTCTTCCAACGTCAATGGCAGTTGTGTGGGGTCTAGCGGACCCAATGGACCATGCCCGCTGAGCCACACCTCCTGTGGCTCTGTACTGCATTCCTCTTCTGCTGCCGTGATACAGGACGCCGGAGTCATTCACTAAACCCACTCACGCATGGAGCCTCTTCACTGCGCGATGCTGCACGGATGCCCCCTAGTGTGGGGAGCCTTTTCCTTGTCGACACTGAGAACTGAACTCTGTTTATTGCTGCATTATTTGTAAAGAGTCTTCGTACGCTTGGAGAAACGCAAGTTAAATAAATCTCCTGTTCTCGTTCGCTAATCATTTCTGCTCCCATCCAGCGTGCCTACGATGACGTTGCCACACTACTCTATAGCTCACATCTCCTTATCATTGTGTGTGAAGTTGTACACGACAGAAACCTTAAAAAATGGGAAATGTCTGAAAGACGCCACGTGTTTTTCAAATGTTTAAAAAAAATCGCCTCTGAGCACTATGGGACTCATCTGCTGTGGTCATCAGTCCCCTAGAACTTAGAACTACTTAAACTTAACTAACCTAAGGACATCACACACATCCATGCCCGAGGCAGGATTCGAACCCGCGACCGTAGCAGTCGCACGGTTCCGGACTGCGCGCATAGAACCGCGAGACCACCGCGGCCGGCTTCAAATGTTTATCACGCACAGAAAATTAATTATGTGCCAGCCACACCCAAGGTGAATAACTGAGCACAAATGGGTTAATTAATCTAAGGAATGTATGGCTTTAGCTATGAATCCAAAATTGGACAACTGCTTAATATTAAAAGTGAGGTTACCTGTCGATGTTAACAGAAACAAGATTTAAATGAACACGTAAACTTATTGTTTTAAAACATAAACATGACATGCATGTGACTGTCAGACAGTCTCAGTTACTATCACCAAGCTGCGCTGCATGGATTACAACCGAGCGAGGTGGCGCAGTGGTTAGCACACTGGACTCGCATTCGGGAGGACGACGGTTCAATCCCTTCTCCGGCCATCCTGATTTAGATTTTCCGTGAATTCCCTAAATCGTTTCAGGCAAATGCCGGGATGGTTCCTTTGAAAGGGTACGGCTGATTTCCTTCCCAATCCTTCCCTCACCCGAGCTAGCGCTCCGTCTCTAATGACCTCGTTGTCGACGGGACGTTAAAAACTAACTACCACCACCATGGATTACACAAAGTAAAGCTGCTGGGTCTCTGAGTTACTTGAAAGTCTTGAGAATGTGCCTTTTAGATACAACTGCACTTCGTCTTCAGGCCACAAAGGGCCCATTGGGACCATCCGACCGCCGTGTCATCCTCATTGCGGATGCTGATAGGAGGAGCGTGTGGTCAGCACACCGCTTTCCCGGTCGTTGTGATGGTTTTCTTTGACCCGAGCCGCTGCTATTCGGTCGAGTAGCTTCTCAATTAACATCACGAGGCTGAGTGCACCCCGAAAAATGGCAACAGCGCATGGCGGCTGGATGGTCACCCATTAAAGTGACGGCCACGACCGACAGCGCTTAACTTCGGTGATCTCACGAGAACCGATGTATCCACTGCGGCAAGGCCGTTGCCTTTAGATACAAATGAGGTTCTAAAATGACCCATGTACTTCTAACTAAAAAGCACAGTAACTGTTGGTCTGACCATTGGACAGAGATATATAAGTATCTATCAAGCAATGCTCAACTAGAGACGAATACTGCAATGATCTGAGCAAGTTTTGGTCAAGTGTTGTCCTGCGGTGCCGGTACTACTAATAATGATGACCGTAAATTCTCGGCATGAGGAGTACAAAACATGGACGTCGCCATTGTCTCTCAGAAGTACAGGGCAAGGAGGGTGCTTCCACTCGTCGATCCACCCTCATCTCCATCTCTGCATGAATTCACCGATCCACACTCACCTCCGTCCGTGAACGAACTTTCAGATCTCCACTCCCCCTCATCCCCTACCTCTATTTCTAGCTGAATTGTGCAGCCTGCTCCTTTCTTCCCACCAACAAGAAATGATCACCAGTCGCTGTGTAAGAACACTGAATCCAGGAATACCGTGAGTGCTTCTTCCGAAAGAATCTCGATAAGAAAATCGCGTAATGTTAAAAATCCAATGACTTTTCGGTCCATCCCTCCATTCCAAAAATATTCTTCCTACGATCCGTCTTCTTGGCGTCATAAGCATTTTTACCAACCACCCGTTTTCATACTCAGCAGTTAGACTGGCATCAGATGCCCTCAGAAAGGACAAATTGTGCTTGGGGATAGGCTCTTATTATGTAACATGTTGTGTTTCTTTATAAAAATGCTAGACTATTATCTGCTGAAGGCACTCCTGAGAAAATGGCAGAGCACCAGTATTCCACTGATAAATGCTTCTCCCCTTGGCACTCGACAGCTGTGAGACTGGAGACTAGTCATAAACAAACAATAATATTGGTCACTCGGCGATGTAACTTTAATGGAGACAATACCTTAGGCCATCTGCCTGTGCAAGTGTCAGAGTCCCTGCAGGCTGCTCAGACTCACTTTCGCGATATGTCGGACACTGTGTTGCCTGTCCCAAATCTCAGAAAGCAAAGAAAAGAAAGACTAGCACCCCGTTAAATGCAGTTAAGATATATAGTTTATTAGAAGTAAGTATTCCAGTCAGTGCAGGCCAGTCCGCTATTGTAACCCATTGTTGTAATCAGAATGAAATTTTCACTCTGCAGTGGAGTGTGGACAGATATGAAACTTCCTATGACAGGGAGACTGAAGTGATTAAGGTGGGTACCAGGGACAGGGACTCATGTGAAACTGTTATAAATGCCTTATCCTAAAATTACCTTTAGCATCTTAGTAGAGAATCGACTAGTGAAGGCAACTTGTGAGATCTTCTGTCCACGAGCAATCCGAACTTTCCACTTAGTTAGCTTATAATAGGACATCACTGATTACAAAGCGGTTGCAACATCACTGAAGACACCTGTAAACAGGACTGTGAAGTAAGGTAGCCCAACGCCAGGCGCGGCAGAATGACATATCAACCATCAAGATTAAAGTGATGAGGACTATTGAGGACCATGCTCTGCACAGATGTGCATGACACTTGACTTTTGATTAAACGAGGACGATGTATCATCTGTTATTATAGATGAACTTCAGAATGGGCAGAGCCAAAAAATTAGTAGTACGAATAATAATAGTAATAATAATAACAATAATAATAATAAATCCCGTGGAAACTCGGGAAAAGAATAGGTCTTCAGTATGTTCTGCCAGTCGTAAAAGGCGACGGAAAGAACAAACCATTAATAGGGCTAACCCCCCTTTTAGTATGATTAGTTGGTTCAGGACAGAAATAATGAAGCCTCGGACAAGCGCTGTCATGATCGGGGACGACGCTTGAACCCTATGCCCGTCCACAATGGTAACGACACTGCTAGCCATACAGAAAATGATTTAAATCAAAATAGAGGTGTTTTGCAGGACATGCTTCCTGCAACCACTCTAGAAGGAAAACAAAGACAGAGGATGAGATGGTCAGATGAAGTTAACCGACACCTCATGTTCTGTTATTACCAAGCACCAAACTTAGCAACCAGCACAACTGGATACAGATCGCAAGTATATAGAACATTTATTACCAGATACCCAGAATTAAAATTTTTAACAGAACAACGACTAGCTGATCAGATTCGTGTAATAATCAAAAATAACACGATACTCCAGTCAGAATTAGAAAACATCAAACAACAAGTACAACAAATACTGGAACAAAATAATGTGCAATCAGAAGAAGAAGAAGAAAATACAGTAATGGACTCAAACATCCCAGAGCAAACAAACAAAGAACAACACGCATAAATTAAACAATCAGAGGAAAACGAAATCTTAAGACAGCCATCAGAACAAGCACAAATAGAACATGAAGTGACACAGATGATAGATATAGAAGAAAAATTTCAGTTGACATATATAGAATACAATGACACAAATACAGACATTAGATCATTCTTGCACAGACCACAAATAACCCACAAGTCGAAGCAACAATAACAAATATAAACACAATCATACACAACAAAATAAATGAAAATACAACTATGGAAGAGTTACAACTACTGGTTTATGCAGGAGCACTCACTACACTAAATATACACACTAGGCAGAGATCAGAACCAACCAAAACACAGAAGAAACCCACAAAACCAGCATGGCAACACAGGCTACAGATCAGAATAGAAAAACTGAGAAAAGACGTCGGACAGCGAACACAATTTATAAGAAATGAAATATCAGACAAAAAACGAAAAAGGTTAGGTAAAATCTCACAACAAGAAGCGATAGAGCAATTAGATGAAAAAAAGCAGAAATTACAAACACTGGCCAAACGACTTAGAAGATACAAATAAAGTGAAAATAGAAGGAAACAAAACCAAACATTCAACACAAACCAAAAGAAATTTTAGCAGACAATTGATAACACCCACATTAAAATAGACAATCCACCTAACATAACAGATATGGAACACTTCTGGAGCAACATATGGTCAAACCCAGTACAACATAACAGACACGCACGGTGGATACAAGCAGGAACAGACTCATACAAGATGATACCACAAATGTCTGAAGTGACTAATTTGCAACATGAAGCCACCAGAGCCATTAATTCTATGCACAATTGGGAAGCCCCTGGAAATGATAAAATAGCAAATTTCTGGCTCAAGAAGTCCACCTCCACACATCCACATCTAACTAAATTATTTAACGATTACGTTGCAGACCCATACACAGTCCCTGATACACTTACACAAGGAATAACTTATCTGAAACCTAAAGATCAAGCAGACACAGCAAACCCAATAAAATATCGCCCCATAACATGCCTACCAACAATATACAAAATATTAACTTCAGTCATTACACAGAAATTAATGACACATACAACACATAACAAAATTATAAATGAAGAACAAAAAGGCTGCTGCAAAGGAGCACGAGGATGTAAAGAGCAACTGATAATAGATGCAGAGGTGACATATCAAGCTAAAACTAAACTAAGGTCGCTGCACCACACATACATTGATTACCAAAAAGCTTTTGATAGTGTACCCCACTCATGGTTACTACAGAAACATAGTAATGAAAAATTGGAATACCACACTTAATATCCAAACAAATTCAAATAATATCATATCACAGCCAATACAGATTAAGTGAGGAATATACCAAAGAGACTCATAAGTCTTTTCTGGTTCTGCCTTGCTTTGAACCCACTATCCAACATGCTAAATAATACAAATTATGGATATAATATTACTGGAACATACCCACACAAAATAACACATTTGCTATACATGGATGATCTAAAACTACTGGCAGCAACAAATCAACAACTCAATCAATTACTAAAGATAACAGAAGTATTCAGCAATAATATAAAGATGGCCTTTGGAACAGACAAATGTAAGGAAAATACCATACTCAAGGGGAAACACACTAAACAAGAAGATTACATATTGGATAACCACAGCGACTGCATAGAAGCGATGGAAAAAACAGATGCCTATAAATATCTAGGATACAGACAAAAAATAGGAATAGATAATACAAATATTAAAGAAGAACTAAAAGAAAAATATAGACAAAGACTAACAAAAATATTGAAAACAGAACTGACAGCAAGAAACAAGACAAAAGCTATAAATACTTGTGCTATACCAATATTGACCTACTCCTTTGGAGTAGTGGAATGGAGTAACACAGACCTAGACGCACTCAATACACTTGCACGATCACAATGCCACAAATATAGAATACATCACATACATTCAGCAACAGAAAGATTCACATTAAGCAGAAAGGAAGGAGGAAGGGTATTTATCGACATAGAAAACCTACATTATGGACAGGTAGACAATTTAAGAAAATTCTTTATAGAAGGAGCAGAAACTAGCAAAATACACAAAGTAATCACTCATTAAATACATGGGCTACACCATTGCAATTTCATAACCACTTCTACAACACTTTAGATCACATAACATCAACAGATACGAAGAAAGTAAATTGGAAAAAGAAAACACTACATGGCAAGCACCCGTATCATCTAACACAGCCACACATCAATCAAGACGCATCCAACACGTGGCTAAGAAAAGGCAATATATACAGTTAGACGGAAGGATTCATGATTGCAATACAAGATCAAGCAATAAACACCAGATATTACAGCAAGCATATTATTAAAGATCCCAATACCACAACAGTTAAATTCCTACTTTGTAAACAACAAATAGAAACAGTAGATCACATCACAAGCGGATGTACAATACTAGCAAATACAGAATACCCCAGAAGACATGACAATATAGCAAGAATAATACATAAACAACTTGCTATACAACATAAACTAATAAAGCAACACGTTCCCACATACAAGTGTGCACCACAAAATGTACTGGAGCACGATGAATACAAATTATACTGGAACAGAACCATTATAACAGATAAAACAACACCACATAACAAACCTGACATCATACTCAACAATAAAAAGATGAAATTAACACAACTAATCGAAATATCCATACCCAGTACAACAAATATACAGAAGAAAACAGGAGAAAAAATTGAAAAATACATCCAACTGGCGGTGGAAGTCAAGGACATGTGGCACCAGGATAAAGCTGACATTATACCAATTATACTATCAACGACAGGAGTCATACCACACAACATCAACCAAATACAGAATACCCCAGAAGACATGACAATATAGCAAGAATAATACATCAACAACTTGCTATGCAACATAAACTAATAAAGCAACACGTTCCCACATACAAGTGTGCACCACAAAATGTACTGGAGCACGATGAATACAAATTATACTGGAACAGAACCATTATAACAGATAAAACAACACCACATAACAAAGCTGACATCATACTCAACAATAAAAAGATGAAATTAACACAACTAATCGAAATATCCATACCCAGTACAACAAATATACAGAAGAAAACAGGAGAAAAAATTGAAAAATACATCCAACTGGCGGTGGAAGTCAAGGACATGTGGCACCAGGATAAAGCTGACATTATACCAATTATACTATCAACGACAGGAGTCATACCACACAACATCAACCAGTACATCAACGCAATACAGCTACATCCAAACATATATATACAACTACAGAAATCTGTAATTATTGATACATGTTCAATTACCCGAAAGTTCCTAAATGCAATGTAACATATACCGTACAGTTAAAAGGAAGTCACGCTTGATCAAGGTCGGCGTCACTTTCCATTTTTAACCAAACATAATGTCTGAGACAGGAAAGAATAATAATAATAATTACTTTAAAACACGCCCCACTGGAATACTGTCCTCCTTCAAATTTACTGAGGCTGTGGAAGAAAGAAAGTGAACATAAACATAATCAAAAATGGTTCAAATGGCTCTAAGCACTACGGGACTTAACATCTGAGCTCATCAGTCCCCTAGACTTAGAACTACTTAAACCTAACTAACCTAAGGACATCCTACACATCCATGCCCGAGGCAGGATACGAACCTGCGACCGTAGCAGCAGCGCAGCTCAAGTGGCTCTGAGCACCATGGGACTTAACATCTGTGGTCATCAGTCCCGTAGAACTTAGAAATACTTAAACCTAACTAACCTAAGGACATCACACACATCCAAGCCCGAGGCAGGATTCGAACCTGCGACCTTAGCGGTCATGCGGTTCCAGACTGAAACCGTCTAGAACCGCACGCCACACCGGCCGGCTAGCACCGCTGTTCTGGACTAAAACGCCTAGAACCGCTCGGCCACAATGGCCGGCCATGAACGTAATCGGTCAGGTCCTTTTCAAAGGAACTATTCAGAAGAACTATCCCCTACAGCCACGAGAAACTAAAATTCTCCACATGGTATGTCTGGTATAGCTCGTCGCACCCGATGCATATGTGAATTCAGCGGCATGTACATTCATTGTCATCATCGTCTCCATTGTTATTATCGACACCAGCATCTTCTCTTACTGTCATTCCTTTCTTATCCTTCCTTTTGTCTTCTTCTGCATCTACCTTCGTTCATTTTGCTTACACGTTTCTTCCGTTATCCTGCCTCCTCCGTTCACCTCTTACCCTTTTATCTTCCTTCTCTCTTTTTGTGTTCCTCTTTCTTTTACCCATCTCATTCTTCTTCTTCTTACTTTGTTGCATGTTTTCGTTCATGTAGCAGGTGCATTACCTGGTTCGCGAGTAGTTGGGAGGCAAGAACAATTTTTTAGGCTATAGGTCGTTGTCACAGCCTTCTGTAGTTAAGACGTCCACACATCTGCCCTTTTTTCGTGAGTGTCCCACGATTACGTCGATTTACCTTTCACCGCTCCTTGTAAAGACACTGCGAAGGCGTTGTGCAAAGAGATTAGAAAGCTTAAAATGATGGAAATGTTGTGCACCAAGCTAACTTAAAGCTGCATTCCCCGTCGACGATCTTGAGAATTACTTTGTACTTAATCAATAACTCATTAAAAAGACGTTGCGCACATACAGTTGTAATTGGATACTTAGCCAGTCACGGCTCGGTTTTCAAAAGAGTCAGTTTACTGACTCATCTATTTATATACATTCCTGGAAATTGAAATAAGAACACCGTGAATTAATTGTCCCAGGAAGGGGAAACTTTATTGACACATTCCTGGGGTCAGATACATGATCGCACTGACAGAACCACAGGCACATAGACACAGGCAACAGAGCATGCACAATGTCGGCACTAGTACAGTGTATATCAACTTTTCGCAGCAATGCAGGCTGCTATTCTCCCATGGAGACGATCGTAGAGATGCTGGATGTAGTCCTGTGGAACGGCTTGCCATGCCATTTCCACCTGGCGCCTCAGTTGGACCAGCGTTCGTGCTGGACGTGCAGACCGCGTGAGACGACGCTTCATCCAGTCCCAAACATGCTCAATGGGGGACAGATCCGGAGATCTTGCTGGCCAGGGTAGTTGACTTACACCTTCTAGAGCACGTTGGGTGGCACGGGATACATGCGGACGTGCATTGTCCTGTTGGAACAGCAAGTTCCCTTGCCGGTCTAGGAATGGTAGAACGATGGGTTCGATGACGGTTTGGATGTACCGGGCACTATTCAGTGTCCCCTCGACGATCACCAGAGGTGTACGGCCAGTGTAGGAGATCGCTCCCCACACCAAGATGCCGGGTGTTGGCCCTGTGTGCCTCGGTCGTATGCAGTCCTGACTGTGGCGCTCACCTGCACGGCGCCAAACACGCATACGACCATCATTGGCACCAAGGCAGAAGCGACTCTCATCGCTGAAGACGACACGTCTCCATTCGTCCCTCCATTCACGCCAGTCGCGACACCACTGGAGGCGGGCTGCACGATGTTGGGGCGTGAGCGGAAGACGGCCTAACGGTGTGCGGGACCGTAGCCCAGCTTCATGGAGACGGTTGCGAATGGTCCTCGCCGATACCCCAGGAGCAACAGTGTCCCTAATTTGCTGGGAAGTGGCGGTGCGGTCCCCTACGGCACTGCGTAGGATCCTACGGTCTTGGCGTGCATCCATGCGTCGCTGCGGTCCGGTCCCAGGTCGACGGGCACGTGCACCTTCCGCCGACCACTGGCGACAACATCGATGTACTGTGGAGACCTCACGCCCCACGTGTTGAGCAATTCGGCGGTACGTTCATCCGGCCTCTCGCATGCCCACTATACACCCTCGCTCAAAGTCCGTCAACTGCACATACGGTTCACGTCCACGCTGTCGCGGCATGCTACCAGTGTTAAAGACTGCGGTGGAGCTCCGTATGCCACGGCAAACTGGCTGACACTGACGGCGGCGGTGCACAAATGCTGCGCAGCTAGCGCCATTCGACGGCCAACACCGCGGTTCCTGGTGTGTCCGCTGTACCGTGCGTGTGATCATTGCTTGTACAGCCCTCTCGGAGTGTCCGGAGCAAGTATGGTGGGTCTGAAACACCGGAGTTAATGTGTTCTTTTTTCTATTTCCAGGAGTGTATTTACTAAGCACATAATAAAATCATTAAATGAGGAAATATCACCAGTTGGGATCTTCCGTGACTTATCTAAGATATTTACGTCAAGTGTATTATTCTATAAACGGTGTTAAGTTTTTGTGGAATATGTAGTTCCGTGTATGCCTGGTTTATTTGCTATTTAAGAAACAGACTTCAGAGAGTTACCATATGCTATGCAGGTAATACAAAGAAGCACCCCACACCATGTCGGTTCTGGGCGCTACAGTCTTGAACCGCGTCACTGCTACGGTCGCAGGTTCGAATCCTGCTTCGGCTATGGATGTGTGTGATGTCCTCAGGTTAATTAGGCTTAAGTAGTCCTAATTTCTAGAGGACTGATGACCTCAGCAGTTAAGTCCCATAGTGCTCCGAGCCCACACCATGTGAGTCCAACATATATTGCACACTACTATTCTTTCCTTTCGTTAATAACCAGCCATTTTACGTGAATCAGGAGGAGCTACTGGTCCTCTTTTTAGATGACACAAGCATTATCGTGAAAACGTGAGAAAAAGTCTCAACAAAGAAAATAGTAAATTAAGGTTCTGGGATAATTAGCGACTGGTTCTGCAAAAATGGGCTAACTTTAAACTTTGAAAAGACCTAGCTCATCCAGTTTTCTACTATCAAATATATCCCATCTCTTACTAACATCGTATACCAAAAATAAACAACAGATAATCTATAAAGGTTTAAATTCTTAGTTGCACACATAGATGAAAAAATAAACTGCCAAAATGTTTAGCAGCAGCTACTTTTTCCATATGAATAATTGCCAGTTTTGGGGATATACAAGTCAGTAAGCTAACATATTTTCCATATTTTCATTCGCTGATGTGTAATGGGATAGTATTCTGGGGTAACAACTCATTTAGACGAAAACATTCGTAAAACAAAAGATCGTAATTAGAATAATTTTTAGGGTTCACACACGAACGTTTCGCAGGCATCTCTTTAAGGACCTGGGAATATTAACCATAGCCTCACAGTATATTTATTCACTTATCGTTAATATGATCAGTGGAACAAGTACCTAACTAACATGTAATTCTAATAGTGTAATATTCTGACAGTCTTCAGTCCAGACAAAGGCTTGTGAAATTTGTCGCTTTAATTTTACCTTGTAATGTACTTACCACCTTTACTCGTAGAGCATCTTCTAGGTGTTCCCTTCCGTGATGTCTTTCACGTATACATACTAGGACTGGCCCAACGTCAACCTTTATACTTTCGATGGTTCCTTTTCCTGTTCTTCAAAATTTCCTTCAAAATGTTGCACCTCTCTGTTATTGGAGCACTAGCTGAGATGACAAGTCGTCATGTGCAACCACTGTCATTGTTCCTGTGTATGCCATCTTGTGATGCTAAATTCGTAAGTGATGTGTTTCACAGTGATTCCTAAGTCCTACATCTTAAGAGAATTATTCACTTGCGATATTTTCTGCCGTGTCTGTTTCGAAATTCGTGTATACCCTATTCTAATAAATTTTGCAACTACACTCTCTGTCGCAATTGTGTTACATTGTTTCCATTTTGCACACTTCTGACTGCACCTCATACAGTCTCAGAAAGAAAGCTGTGGCTACCGTACTCACAAATGCTCCATGTTCTTCGCCTCCCCTCGACATTTCCTGGTGCATCGCTGAGCTCCTGTTCACTGTCTCTGTTAAGCTTTCCCATTACATCCGTCATCCTCACTGCTGATTAATGAGTCTAAGCCACGGGAAATCCACTGAGGTTTCTATGATTAATAGCTTGAGAGTGAACTGCAGGGAAAGAAACAGAGGAGATGGGTCGATAATTACGAAAGAGTGAAGACTCCCGTTACCATGATCAGGATTACGAAGATCAGTGTAGTGCGTATTAGTTCTGTGCACAGTCACCGGTGCTTTGTGTCTTTTAGGTGTTGTTAGGTTTCCTGACAAATTGGCATACTCTTTGATGTAACCACTTTATAAAAAAAATAGGACATAATGTAGGAAATTACTGATTGTTTGCTAGCAGTATTTCCTAAACTTTTTGAGAAAGCAATGTGTACGAGAGTAGTGGCGCATCTCAGTGTACATAATAAACATACCATGAGACTTGCAGTATGGCTTCAGGAAAGGTGTATCCGCAGAAGATGAAATTTACTCTTCGGTGGTGAGACACTAACACGGTTAAATAATTGTTTGAGAAGAGTATGTTTTTTAAGTCAACGAAAGCATTCGATCCTGTCTCCACACAGTAGTTTCGCATAAGACGAAACATCGTGTGTTTTCATTATAGAAAAGCTCCGTAACTGTCCCCTTCATATCTGGAAACAAGGAAGCAGAAAGCCATCCTCTTCCGTCAAGGAACGTGAAAGTTCTAAACTGAATAAGATCTCTTTGCCGATAACACAAGTTATTGTACAGATGTGGAGTAATATAACTAATCTGTAATACCATCATGTTTCTAACAGACGATAGAGTAATGCATAACTGCAACGAAATGCTCAAACGCAACGTGTGAAAGGGAAATTTTATTGTCCTAGGGAGTCAACAGTCGGAGAAATCAGTTATTTCAAATTCATCGAACTGAAGGTGCAGATGAAAAGCTTTCTTGGAAGTATCGTTTTCAAGATCCTGTGCAGATACTGAGTGTTACTATTTTCACCATAAGCAAAATCTCCACTGTATCAGAAACTGAAAAGCGAAGGAAGGTTTACTTTGGTTTCTTTCGCTCTTATTTTCTGAGGTATCACATTTTGGAACAACTCACTCATAATATTGTTAGGAGAGGAAAGCACAATCGGGAAGGTCTACGGAACCAGTCTGCTGTAGGCTGTTGTTCCACAGTCTCGGAGGAGGAGATAAGTAACGTCCCGTCGACAACGAGGTCATTAGAAACGGAACACAAGCTCGGATTAGGGAAGCATGGGGAAGGAAATTGGCCGTGCTCTTTCAAAGGAATCATCCCGGCATTTGCCTCAAGCGATTTAGGGTAATCACGGGAAACTTAAATCTGGATGGTCAGACGTGGGTTTGAACCGTCGTCCTCCTGAATGCAAGGCCAGTGCGTTAACCTCTAGGCCAGCTCGCTAGGTACAGACTCGGAATTTTAGCACCATTATAAATGGAACAGGATGGTCTAGGATTAGCCGACACATCGTGTTCGGTCAAAAGGCTGGTTACTCTCTCTAGTAAAAATACCAAAAAAAACTGAGTGAATGGATCAACGATGGACTTGAACGGGTGTCATTGGACGTCCGCTCCGACCAAATGCAACGAACAACAACAAACAAAATGATAAAAAAGGAATAAGGAGGTAACGTCTTTCACTAACAATAAAAGCGTCCGGGGTCTCAGGCTCAAAACCCTCCATTGCTAAAATTTTGGATAAAGATCAGCACTAATGGCGGCCGAACGCTTTCGGCATAAAAAAATCAACCTCGTTCTGCCCATGGCCTTGTCAAAGTGGGCCAAAATGTGGACAGAGTTTCAGGACTATCTCTCGCCCTTGAGTTGGGAAACCGCTCCTAAAAGGCGGAATAATCAACAATAATCAACAGCCTGAGGACGCAGGCAGCAATGGGAATCACTGCATTGAAAACACATAACGTGTATCCATTTTGCACGCATGGTCAAGGGGTAGCGCCTTTGATTAGTAATCAAAACGTCCTCGCTCCCAGATTAATAATTAGCAGTGGAGACCGAAGGCTTCCGGCATAAGAAGTCACCCTCGTTCTGAAAACGACGTTGTCAAAGGGGTTGGAGGAGCGGGTAGGGGCTCAGGGCACTCTCTCGTCCTACGGGTGGGAAACTGCCCCTAAAGTCGGAAGAATCAGCAGTGATCAATGGCGTGAAGATACAGAAGGCAATGGAAACCATTGCATTAAAGATACGTGACGTGTATCCACAGGACATATGGCCTGTAATTGAAAAGTGTTATGATGATCTGTCCTCTGGCAAAAGATTCCGGAATAGTCCCCCATTCGGATCTCCAGGAGGGGATGCCAAAGGGGAGGTGACCACGAGGAAAAGATTGAATAATCAACGAAGGGATAACGTTCTACAGATCTGGGCGTGGAATGTCAGAAGCTTGAACGTGGCAGGGAAACTAGAAAATCTGAAAAGGGAAATGCAAAAGCTCAGTCTATATATAGGGGGGTTAGTGAAGTGAAATGGAAACCAGACAAGGATTTCTGGTCAGATGAGTATAGGGTCATATCAACAGCAGCAGAAAAGAGTATAACGGGAGTAGGATACTTTATGAATAGGAAAGGCTGTGAGTGTGTTACTGTGAACAGTTCAGGGAAGGGTTGTTCTTTTCAGAGTCGATAGCAAACCAACGCTGACAACGATAGTTCAGGTTGTAACTTTGTTGCATTAATTTGATATGAAAGCGGTGCTGATAAACAATAAAAGCGGGTTAAAAGCTGTGAGCTGCCTGGGGTTAGTTAACCTTGCTTACTGCGCAACTGTTTCACCAGGTATCCAGTCTAGCTAACCAAATTCTCAACCAGACTAACATTAATTACAATCTTTTAATAGTCATACGACAACCGGTGATATATATATAAAAAAGAGAATTTAAAGAAAAAGAAATAAATCAGTTTATATTTGGAAATTTATTTTAACATTGCATATTAAACTTGATTCATAACTAAACTGTTGCCTTATTTAGGATTGTGAAAATGTGAGATTGTAATCTTACGGAACACATCAAATATGGACCCAAGATTGGGAGACTGCTTACAACACTGCATCCATAAAATAACACACGAAGAACGTTGAAACATATGCAAGAGGAAATTAACCACAACCAACCGATTCAATTTTCACCTAAGGAAGTTACGTTCGTAGCGCAATCCTGTCCGTCATGTAATTACCACACACTGGTATACTAAATTCATACTAACTCTCTGTGAAATCTTCCGGAAAAGAATAGCTGAGGGCTACTTTGATGATTACACCACATGCTTCACGTGGTCAACTTGGCTTTCACAAAGAGTGTAACTCCACAATAATTCTGATAATTAAAATAAATTAGATCGAAAAGCAATTTACAAAAGAAAAACCTTGAACTGGTTACTATCGTCTTACTATTAACGTGATGGCTCAAACAACTGTATAAGCACGTGGTACTGTTCTCACAAAGTACACTCCACGTGGGTTGAACATAAAGAAAAGTTGCTATTTTGAAATATATTGTCAAGACGAGACGTTATAATCTCACACACATTCGCGTTTAAGATCGATGATCTTAGTTAGAGTTACTGATCAACACGTGGTTCCACTTTACTCACAAAGTAGTGACAAAGCAACTACCGGAATATATTCTGAACTTCACACTCGAATTACACTGCGTTGCAATTTAAGATAACATTAGATATTTTAGAGCTAAACCTGAAATAAAGGCGATTAAATTTTCAGTTAGGCTGAACTTAAGAAATCCATTGTCCTACTGACTTAGCAGACACGCGCTTAGCCGGAGATCTTACCACTTCAGACGCTCGCCGCGGACAGACTGACCTGGGCTCCTACAGAGCGTGCTTCCCAAATACAAACGGAAGTGACCAGAGAGGCAGCTTCCTATACCAACATGACAAGGGACGGACAGGACCATACTAAAGATAGAAACCTCTTTGCTTTTAGAAAGCGTAGCTACCTGTTCCGACGTTGGTCCTACTGTTCTCTAGCAGACAGGCTTGTCTGCTACCCTCAAGCATGCAACTAGAAATACATTTGCTCATTCATCCTCTCACACAGAAGGGAAGGGGGATGACAGTATCTTATCATTTACAGTATATAAAAGAAAGCGGATGTAGGTTCCGTATGAGACTGTGTGATATGAATTACATATAAACTGTGTCATAAAGTGTAGTAGTGTGATAGATCGTTCTTGTTTGTGTGTAAAAGTAACACGTTTCACTGCTCAGTCTCCTCCCAGATAGTCGGAAACACCCCAGTAAATTTAGAAAAGGAATTTATGCCGTAAGTGGCAACGGATTTAAGAAATTAACATGAAAGGAATCCAACAGAGACCTTTCAAGGTAGCTATATATGCCGACGTCGCAAGCTGAAGATGGAGAGAGAGAAAATATATAAGAATATTGAAAGAGTAATACAGCATGGAAAGGGAGACGAAAACCTAAGTCATGGGAGATTGGAATACATTTGTAGGGAAGGGAGTAGATGAAAAGGTTACAGGAGAATATGGGCTGGGGACAAGGAATGAGAGAAGAGAGAGACTAATTGAGCTCTGTAACAAGCGTCAGCTAGTAATAGCGAATACGTTGCTCAAGAATTACAAGAGGAGGAGGTAAACTTGGAAAAGGCCAGGTGAAACGGGAAGATTTCAGTTAGATTACGTCAGGGTGATACAGAGATTTCGAAATCAGGTACAGGATTGTAAGGGACACCCAGGATCAGATATAGACTCAGATCACAATGTAGTAGTGATGAAGAGTAGGATGAAGTTTAAGACATTATTCAGAAAGAATCAGTACGCAAAGAAGTGGGATATAGAAGTACTAAGTAATGACGAGAGACACTTAAAGTTCTCTAAGGATATAGATACAGCAGTAAAGAATAGCTCCGTAGGCAGTACAGTTGAAGAGGAATGGACATCTCTAAAAAGGGCCATCTCAGAAGTCGGATTAAAATCATAGGAACAAAGAAGGTGACTGTGAAGTAACCATGGGTAATAGAAGAAATACTTCAATTGTTCGACGAAAGGTGGAAGGACGAGAGGTTCTGGGAAGCTCAAGAATACAGAAATACTAGACGCTGAGGATTGAAATAAATAGGAAGTGCAGGAAAGCTAAGACGAAATGGCTGCATGATAAACGTGAAACAATCGAAAAAGAAATGAATGTCGGGAGGACAGACTCGGCATTCAGGAAAGTCAAAACGACCTTCGCTAACATTATATGTAAGGGCGGTAACATTAAGAGTGGAAGGGGAATTCCACTGGTAAATGCAGAGGAGAAAGCGGATAGGTGGCAACAGTACATTGAAGGGCTCTATGAGGGAGAAAATTTGTATGATGGGATAGAGGAGGAAACAGAAGTCAGTTTAGAAGATATAGGGGATCCAGTATTAGAGTCAGAAATTAAAAGAGCTTTGGAGGACGTAAAACCAAATAAGGCAGAAGGGATAGGTAACATTCCCTCAGAATTTCTAAAATCATTGGGGGAAGTGCCAACAAAACGATTATTCACGTTGATGTGTAGAATGTGTGTGTCTGGCGACATACCATCTTACTTCCGGAAATATATCGTCCTCACAATTACGAAGATTGCAAGGGCTGACAAGTGGGAGCATTACCGCACAATAAGCTTAACAGCTCGTGCATCTAAGTTGCTGACAAGAAAAATACACAGAAGAACGGAAAAGAAAGTTGAGGTTGTGCTAGATGACGATCAGTTTGGCTTTAGAAAAGGTAAAGCCAAGAGAGAGGCAATTCTGACGTTGCGGTTGATAACGGAAGCAAGACTAAAGAAAAATCAAGACACGTTCATAGGGTTTGTCGAACTGGAAAAATCCTCCGGCAATGTAAAATGGTGGGAGATGTTGGAAATTCTGAAAAAAAATAGGGGGAAGCTATAGGGAAAGATAGGTAATATACAATACAGGTATGTACAAGAGCGAAGAGGGAATGATAAGAATGGGCGACCAAGAACGAAGTGCTCGGATTAAAAAGGGTGTAAGACAGGGATGTAGTCTTTCCCCCCTGCTGTTAAATCTATACATTGTAAGAGAAAGGCTCAGGAGTGGAATTAAAATTTAAGGTGAAAAGATATCAGTGATACGATTCGCTGATGACGTGGCTATCCTGAGTGAAAGAGAAGAAGAATTACATGATTTGCTGAACGGAATGAACAATCTAATGAGCACAGAATATGGTATGAGAGTAAATCGAAGAAATACGAAAGTAGTGAGAAGTAGCAGAAAAGAGAACAACGAGAGACTTAACATCAGGAGTGATGGTCACGAAGTAGATGAAGTTAAGGGATTCAGCTACCTAGGCAGCAAAACAACCTATGACGGACGGTGCAACTAGGACACCAAAAGCAGACTAGCAATGGCATGAAGGGCATTCCTGGCCAAGAGAAGTCTACTACTATCAAAGAATGAGGAGGTTCTGCGCAGAATTTGAGAGGAAAGGAATATGTTGAAAACACTGATAAGGAGAAGGGAGGGGATGATAAGACATCTGCTAAGACATGAGGGAATGACTTCCATGGTACTAGAGGGAGCTGTAGAGGGCAAAAACTGTGGAGGAAGACAGGGACTGGAACACATCCAGCAAATAATTGAGGACGTAGGTTGCAAGTGTTACTCTGAGATGAAGAGGTTAGCATAGTAGAGGAATTTGTGGTGGACCCAATAAAACCAGTCATAAGTCTGACGAAAAAAAAAAGTTTATCCACAGATCATGTGGCCTGTAACTGAAATAGTGTCATCATAATCTCTCCATTGGCAAAAGATTCCCCCATTCGGATCTCCGGGAGGAGACATCCAAGGGGGAGGTGAAAATGAGACAGAAACTGAATAACTAGAGCAAGGGTAGTGTGTTGCGAGTCTGGGCGTGAAATGTCAGAAGTTTGAATTTGTTATAGAAACTAGAAAATCTGAAAAGTTAAATGCTAAGGCTCGATTAAGGTACAGTGGGAGTCAGTGAAGTGAAACGGAAAGAAGACGAGAAATTACGGTCAGGCGAGCAGCAGAAAATAATGTACGGGAGTAGGATTCGTTATGAATAGGGATGTGGAGCTGAGCATGAGATACTGTGAACAGTTCATTGATAGGTTTGTTCTCATCCAAATCGAGAACAAATTAGCACCAACAACAATCGTTTAGATATACATACCGGAGTCGCAAGCAGAGGTTGAAGATACAGAGGAAGTATATGAGGACTTTGAACGGGTAATTGAGTAAGTAAATGGCGATGAAAATATAATAGTCATGGAAGCTGGGAATGGAATGCAGTTGTAGAGACAGGAGAAGAAAGGGTTACTGGAGAATATGGGCCTGGTACTAGGAATGAGAGAGAGGAAAGACTAACTGAGTTTTGCATTACATTTTTCTTTCTGACCTAACCACAACCTTCGTAAATACAAGTTAAATATTGCCAATCTGCTTTATAGAAATAAAACTAGTAATGTTATTTGCTTGAATTAGTATGGTGCATTCCGAGAACGCAGCATCCCTTAGGCACCCCATACGAGACGAGTGGGCAAGACCCAACATATTTCAGTTAGTAATAGCGAACAACCTGCTCATAAGTCACAAGAGGGGGAGGCATACTTGGAAAATGCCGAGAGATACGGAAGATTCCCGTTAGATTACATCATGGTCAAGGCAAGATTCCGAAATCAGATATTGGATTGTAAGGCATACCCAGGAGCAGATATAGACTCAGCTCACAATTTAGTGTAGATGACGAGTACGCTGATGCTTCAGACTAGTCAGGAAGAATCAGTGTCAAAAAAAAAAAAGATACGGAAGTCCTAAGGATACGCTTGAAGTTTTCTGAGGCTATAGATACTGCGATAATGAATAGCCCAGTAGGCAGTTCAGTCAGAGAGGAATGGACATCTCTAAGGCTGGCAATCACAGAATTTGGGAAGGAAAACGTAGATACAAAGAAGGTAAGTGCGAAGAAACCACGGAAACAGAAGTACACTTCGACTGATTGGCGAAACCATCAAGTACAAAATATTTTAGGGTGCTTTAGGAATACAAAATTACAAATCACATAGGAATAAACTACACTCCTGGAAATTGAAATAAGAACACCGTGAATTCATTGTCCCAGGAAGGGGAAACTTTATTGACACATTCCTGGGGTCAGATACATCACATGATCACACTGACAGAACCACAGGCACATAGACACAGGCAACAGAGCATGCACAATGTCGGCACTAGTACAGTGTATATCCACCTTTCGCAGCAATGCAGGCTGCTATTCTCCCATGGAGACGATCGTAGAGATGCTGGATGTAGTCCTGTGGAACGGATTGCCATGCCATTTCCACCTGGCGCCTCAGTTGGACCAGCGTTCGTGCTGGACGTGCAGACCACGTGAGACGACGCTTCATCCAGTCCCAAACATGCTCAATGGGGGACAGATCCGGAGATCTTGCTGGCCAGGGTAGTTGACTTACACCTTCTAGAGCACGTTGGGTGGCACGGGATACATGCGGACGTGCATTGTCCTGTTGGAACAGCAAGTTCCCTTGCCGGTCTAGGAATGGTAGAACGATGGGTTCGATGACGGTTTGGATGTACCGTGCACTATTCAGTGTCCCCTCGACGATCACCAGAGGTGTACGGCCACTGTAGGAGATCGCTCCCCACACCATGATGCCGGGTGTTGGCCCTGTGTGCCTCGGTCGTATGCAGTCCTAATTGTGGCGCTCACCTGCACGGCGCCAAACACGCATACGACCATCATTGGCACCAAGGCAGAAGCGACTCTCATCGCTGAAGACGACACGTCTCCATTCGTCTCTCCATTCACGCCTGTCGCGACACCACTGGAGGCGGGCTGCACGATGTTGGGGCGTGAGTGGAAGACGGCCTAACGGTGTGCGGGACCGTAGCCCAGCTTCATGGAGACGGTTGCGAATGGTCCTCGCCGATACCCCAGGAGCAACAGTGTCCCTAATTTGCTGGGAAGTGGCGGTGCGGTCCCCTACGGCACTGCGTAGGATCCTACGGTCTTGGCGTGCATCCGTGCGTCGCTGCGGTCCGGTCCCAGATCGACGGGCACGTGCACCTTCCGCCGACCACTGGCGACAACATCGATGTACTGTGGAGACCTCACGCCCCACGTGTTGAGCAATTCGGCGGTACGTCCACCCGGCCTCCCGCATGCCCACTATACGCCTTCGCTCAAAGTCCGTCAACTGCACATACGGTTCACGTCCACGCTGTCGCTGCATGCTACCAGTGTTAAAGACTGCGATGGAGCTCCGTATGCGACGGCAAACTGGCTGACACTGACGGCGGCGGTGCACAAATGCCGCGCAGCTAGCGCCATTCGACGGCCAACACCGCGGTTCCTGGTGTGTCCGCTGTGCCGTGCGTGTGATCATTGCTTGTACAGCCCTCTCGCAGTGTCCGGAGCAAGTATGGTGGGTCTCACACACCGGTGTCAATGTGTTCTTTTTTCCATTTCCAGGAGTGTATATAGGAACTGCAGGGAAGCTAAGGCAAAACAGCTGCATGAAAAATGTGATGAAATCGGAAAGGAAGTGATTGTCGCATGGACTGACGCAACATTAAAAAAAAATCTAAATAATTTTCGGTGGAATTAAAAGCATGAGCTGTAAAATTAAGAGTGCAAAGGGAATTCCATTGTGGATTGAAGGGGAGAGAGCGGATAGCTGGAAGCAGTAGTGGAAGAGGCCTCTACCCGGGGTGGAGGAATTGTCTGATGAAGGAGAAACAGGAGTCGATACGGAGGGGATAGGGGGATCTAGTATTATAATCAGAATTTAAAAGAGCTTTGAAAGACTTGGTGGACATAAAATACTGAAAAATTTCAAAAAAAAATATTTTGCTCAAATATGTTTATTCGTACGTGTACTTGAATAATACGCAAGGATTTTGAAATATTCGGAAGAAAAATGTAGAATAAAATATAATTAGTTCAACTGAATGTCTATGGAATACGGAAACTGTGAAGGAAGAGTGTGTGAATCATAGTGCGAAGCAACTCGGGCAGGACTGAGAAACGTGATGAAGGGCAGTCGGGCACTAAACGTGTTTCTCGGTGGCAAAGCCCATGAAGTTGGAAAGATGAAACAGTTGTAAAGCTGACTCATTATTATAGAAGCGCCATTGTTGACAATGCTCCAGATACTACCGCAGTGAAGAGCGCAATCTCTGCAACCCTGTTCCACTGTATGAGCGTTGATGGCAACCGCCACACATGAAGTGCCCGGTACGTGAGAATTCTTGATGTTTCTTTAATCGTGCCCTTGCTAAATGAGAACAAGCAGAATTATATAAAAGTGCTATCCATACTGCTCCGAGGCCAGAAAGAAAATACAAATGAATGTAATCTGATCAAAGTTCCCAAAGGATGTTTTTGTACGGAAAAGAAAAGTACAACTAGCTGTGACAGAAGCTTTTTCACAGTTCAGTCAAGGGTGCTACCTGACTGAAGCTACAAAAGACCGCTCCAATGTCAGCAACAGGGACGTGAAGGAGCAAAGGTAGAGACGAGCGAACAAGGAAGCAAAAGGCCAAAAGATGCCTACAATTTGAAAAACGAAGAAGACATGCATCCAAATTGATGGGCACACAAGTTGAGGAAGCTCAGAAGAGAGCAGGAAGAACAACTTACAGCCCAGGTGGGTTTTAAAGCAAGTAACGGGGAGTGATTGTGTTGCGCAACTTTGACTGCATTTATCTCTAATTTGTAAAACTGAACATTCAAATATAATTTTTCATAGTACATATTTCCTAAAATAGATGAAATCTGTAGAGAAAACCCTTACTATCATTGCTAACAGTCTTTAGTATGGTTTTGAAAAAAGAATTAGAAAAGGAGATATGGATGGTGAATATTTTTATTGTTTAAATAAAAAGGTTCAGAATATTGAACAATAATTTTAAGGTCGACGTAAAAGATAAGCAGAAAAGTTAACAAAACCGTCTGTCTATATTCCTAAATACAGTCTTCAATTTTTGAAGCACATTAATGTAAATTTTGTATGTAAAAGAAGATTTCCAAAAAATCCTTCAAAATAAAACAATAATTTATAAAAAAAGCTGTTGTATAGATCGAGTTGTAACTCGTAGTTATATTAAGCAATATGCAGGAAATATATGTTTAAAACTTGAGACCAAAGATTAATTATGGAAAAAGTTTCTTTTTTTTTACTAGATAAAAAAAGGCCGAAGGAATAGATTTCATTTCATCGGAGTTTCTAAAAACATTCGAGGGAGTGGGAAAAAAACAATAGAAGGAATAGATTTCATTTCATCGGAGTTTCTAAAAACATTCAAGGGAGTGGGAAAAAAACAATAGAAGGAATAGATTTCATTTCATCGGAGTTTCTAAAAACATTCGAGAGAGTGGGAAAAAAAGACAACTAATCACGTTGGTGTGTAGAATGTATGAGACTGGCGATATACCAGCAGAATTTCGGAAAAACATCACCCGCACAATACCGAATGCTTCAAGAGCCGACAAGTGCGAGAATTATCACACAATCAGCTTAACAGCTAATGCTTTCAAGTTGTTGACAAAAATAACCTGCAGAAGAATGGGAAAGAAAACTGAGGATGTGCTACATAACGGTCAGTTTCGCTTTAGGAAAGGTAAAGGAACCAGAAAGGTAATTCCGGTTGATAATGAAAGCAAGAGAGAAGGAAAACAAGACACATTCATACGATTTGTCTACTTGGAAAAAGAGTTCGACAGTGTAAAATGACGCAGGATGTTCGAAATTCTTATAAAAATAGTGGTAAGGATGGATTAGACCCGAGACGTACAAGAGTCAAGAGGGAACAATAAGACTGAAAGGCCAAGAACGAAGTGCTCGGACTAAAAACGGTGGAAGACAGGGCTTTTGATTCTACTGTTCAACCTATACATGGAAGAACTAATGACGGTAATGGAACACGGAATGTTAGAAAACCGAACAAAAGAGAATAGAAGCATTTCAGAGGTGGTGCTACAAACGAGTGTTGAAAATTAGGTGGACTGATAACGTAAAAAATGATTAGTTTCTCAGGAGAATCCACGAGAAAAAGATATATGGAAAATCACTGACAAGAAGAACGGATAGGATGATAGGACATCTGTTAAGATGCACAGGATAAAAAAACTGTAGAGGAAGACAGACATTGGAATGCACTCAGCAGATAATTGAGGATGTAGATCGCAAGTGCTACTCTGAGATGATGAGGTCGTCACAGGAGAGGAAATCGTGACGGGCCGCATCAAACCATGCAGAAGGCTGGTGACTTCTATTTTTTTTAAAGCCTATTTCTTTTTCAGTATGTAGCTTATACATTATCTTACTATAAACAATATCAAGGCCTATTTTGAAACTCGCTGTATTAAGTTCTTTCATCCGCTTCTGAAGCTTATCTCTACTTCATACAAACGCCACCGCCTCATCAGAAAAATAATAGCAGTTCACATGTTTTCAATTAATACTACGTATTCCTTCATCATTCTCCCATTGTTCTCAGTTCTCACCATTGTGATGAATTCAATTGATAGCTCTGGTATTGACGTAAATACTCCTCGGTGTAGTAACATAGATTGAATCAATGTCTTTTGACTGTGGCGCTAGAGACTTTCTTGATTCTAGTGACAATCTTCCCAAATCCTATGCATACCAAACAATGGTACTTCACATTCATTGCTATGTTCTACAGCTTCGTTCTAGACTTGCAAATTTTGCGTTGTGCTATTTCCTGTTTGATAGTCTGATTGTTTTTTGTATGATTAAAATTTAATATGTTTTTCTAGACTGTTGAAGATAATTTTAGTGAACATCTTGCAAGTTAAGTTTAGGAAGCTTATAAGCCTATGAGATTTTACGCTTCATCTTTACCCTATTTGTGAAAGAGAATAACAGCAGAATTTCTCTCGATTTTGGGGAATTGTCTTGCGTCACGAACACATTCTGCAATTATATATAAGCCCAAAGGAGGATCTTGGTAGCACTTGTTACTTATATTAAATGTTCGTTAGTGGATTCGTAACATGAGATTTCGAAATAGCGGCACTACGGCCAGTGCCCAAAAGTTCCCTGAACGGTTTGTAATCTTCTTACTCAGTCGCCATCTGATGTGTCCCCGTCAGACTATCAGTGAAGACCTCCTTGATAGCCAATCGAAGCGTATTGTCGGCAGAAGGCACCTGGATCGGTCTTCTGTATTTGGTTTCTCTGCGAAGAAACCATTAGGACGGATTAATGTCCCTCTTCAGATGCTTATCAATGCAAAAGTCAAAATAGGTAAGTCGGGCCAGTGATCTGTAGACGCCTTGCAAATAACGGTACTACGCAGAAGCATGAAACGTCGCTTTTCTAAGTAGCTTCCTGGGCGTAAAAAGAGATGATAACTATCCACATTAAGCTTATAACCGACACGGCATCCCCGTGAGATTAATGACTGTAGGTAAGCTACTGAGCGAGGCCGGTTACCGGTTATTATTTTACTCAAGATTACCTAACCCTACTGACATTTCTGATAGCTTTCCTATTGACAGAACCGATTTCCACTCAGCATTACAGTCTACACAAGAGCAGTTTGCTCTTCACTTAAGAGTGCCAGATGTTTAAAAAGCTTATGAGAGTGCCGTTTGTAACGTAGCTTCTTCAAACGTCGCCAAATGCAACACGCTTCTGCCAGACGTGATCAAGTGCGACGTCCCTAATTCGAATAGTACTGACCGTGTGAGTTTAGTGCTATTGCAGAGAGCAAAGAACGAGACATGTCTTTTTTTAATGAAAAATCTGCTATCCTCTCATGTTATATGTGTTTCTACTATCGGAAATGCAAGGGATTGGCAGTGCACGAGGACACATGCTCCTTCGAACCGTCTAATATTCTCTAGCGCAAGAATTCTAACAGAACCTACTACTGCAATGAGGAAACTTGTATTTTACTTGATAAAAGCAAAATTAGCTCGGCATTGTGGAAAAGAACTTGGCCAAAGTGCCAGACGTCATAATGTGGACGGAACTACTGTACACAGAAAACTGTGCTGCGGTTGGAAAAAAAAATTTGTAAGGTGAATTCGTCAGATTTCTCTACAGGATGATCGAAAGCCCGTTAACCTTTGAAAATTCAGTACTTCACGAAGTAAGATAGGTAGAGAAGTAAAAATTAACACACATGCTTGAAATGGCGGAAGGTTGTATTGAAGCAAAGAAGTGCAACAACTAGCTTAACAACTTATTTTAAATAAAGATGATGTTCTCTATAACGAATTCTCAATATGTCAACCATCATTCATCAACAATACCTGTAGGCGAGAGGCAGTGTTGTGATCGGAACTGTACATTGGTGAATAATTGCCGCCAGAGGTTGTCTTTTAGCATCCCTAATGAGGTAAGACGATCGTAGTAGACTTGAGACTTCAGGTAACCCCACCACCAACACTCACACAGACTGAGGTCTGGGGACCTGGGAGGCCAAGCACGACGGAAGTGCGCAAGAGATCTTTCGTACACGTAGCAGTATGGGGTGGAGCGCCACGCAGCATAAAAGTCGTTCTACCAGCAGGTGTTTATCAGCCAGTCTGGGGATGCGATTCTATAACATATCGACGTACCTCGCACCCGTCATGCAGAAGTTTTGGAAAGCACCACACCGCCACTTGTTCGCCAGTTCCTGCACTCGTTTCTGATTTCAATAAAATTCCATGTCATTTAACGCAAGCATGTCAATTTATTCCTAGAATTAGTACCTTTTCAAATGTCAACGGACTTTTGGGTTACTCTGCCTTTTACAGATATGTAGTTAAATCAAAAACGTTTAGTTACTTAAAAAACTATTCCGGAGTTACACTGCTAATACGTCGTTACAGTAATAAAATGAAATACGTAAAAATAAAGAATGGAATGATTTTTTTCAATTTTTAAGAAGGAAATGAATAAGTGGGAACATGTGATGCTGAAAAAGACTATAGCGGTAAATTTAGATGGTGGTAATAGCATAGAAGGTGGAAAAAACAGCATAATAAAATAAAACATTTGTCTAATATGCCCTATACGAGGTAACAGCAAGGATAGATGTACGTAATAAAGGAGTTAGATCATTAATTCTTTTGTACGTTGGAATCCTAACTATTGTTAGGTTGGTCAAAATCACCCTCTGGCACTAGTCCAATAGTTGCTGTTCATTATCGTCGTCGTTTGTCTTCCCTTGACTGGCTGAAGATATTCTCCAGCGTTTGACTTACCCCATCCTGCCTATTCATCTTTGTCTCCTTCGCCACTGCGTGTCATCGCCTGCGCATCTACAAGTTCGTCTTCTCATTGTCGCTGTGCGTCGTCGCGACTCGACGGTCTACTTGTTCATTTCCTCATCGCTGCTGCGTTTCGTCGCCTGTCCTTGTACGTTAGTCTGTCTCGTCATCTCCTCGCCAGTCTTTTAGTTCCCTAGCTGCTCGTGGGACCGTAATGGACCCTTCGACCTCTACATTTCCCCCTACCAGTGGCTTGGGTGGGCCGCTGGTAGTAAAACACACCCATCGAAAAAGCGGCTACGCGCTACGAGTCCTCCAGCGCCTGGTGTTGCTAGAGATTTAACAGAATGTAGTAACGGAGCACATGCTGATAATCAGAATGTGTTTTTGATTATTAAAAGGAAGGAGGGTAGCTTTGAGAGGGTTTCTCCCTTTTACATCCACAAGGGTCTTGAGGGAATTGCAGGAACACTGAAATCTGTAAAGCGACTGCGCAATGGGACTCTGTTAGTTGAAACTTCTAGTTCCCGTCAAGTCGCTGCCCTTCGGAAAGCAAATTTTCTAAGAGAGTACGCTGTTGAGACCGAGCTCCACTCCACTTTGAATTATAGTAAGGGTGTTGTGACGTGAAGGACTTGGTGGATATCCCCACAGACGTGCTAAAATCTGAGTGGGCTGACGAAGGAATTGTTGACGTGCAGCACATTATGAAACGAGTCAATGGGGACCTCGTCAAATCTGACTCGTTTATTCTCACATTCAGTTGCCCGAGACTCCCAGAGCATGTTAAAGCGGGGTTCTTACGTTTGCCCGTACGACCATATTTCCCCAACCCAATGCGCTGTTTTAAATGTCAGCGCTTTGGGCATACTACGTTGGGGTGCAATGGGATAGCCACTTGTGGTAAATGTGTGGTCAGCCTGCCCATGACGGAGCCGATTGTTCGTCGCCTGTGAAGTGCATGAATTGCTCTGGGAGTCACCCTGTCTGGAGCCGGATCTGCCCCATCTATCTCGAAGAACGGAAGGTACAGGAGATTAAAACATCTAAGCGCATCCCCTATGGTGAGGCCAAGAAGCTCTTTAAGACCATGCAACCTCCTGTGTTTTCAACATCTTTCGCTTCCGCTCTCAAAAAACCGGTACAACTGGCCACTGTTGCTACACAAACAGAGGTTGCTAGTGTTAGCACTAAAACCTGCGCTTGCCAGTGCACTTGTGCTGCTGCGGTTGTTTTGCAATCTGCGGCTCTCTCCGCTACATCGGACAAGGCCGTGGTTGCTGACATTGAGGTACTTCCAGCCTCCCCCCATATGGCGCCTTCTGCCCAGGCGAATCAACCCCCAACTGTTGACAAAGCTCTGCATTCCAAGCCCCCAAGACAAAGCCTCAGAAGATGAAGGTTCTGCCACCTGAGGAGACTAGTCAGCGTCGGTCCGATGACGAGGCCATCGTACTGTCTGACATCTCCCGTGGGTCGTCATCGGAGCTTATGGACATTGATGTCGACCGGGGGCGATCTTCTCGCCCCAGGAATAAATCTCCGGCCAGTACGGTCTCTCCTCCAAAGCACAGAGGCAGGGTGAAAGTTCTGCCACCCTGATCACTGGCTCCCATATTACAGTGGAACCTGAATGGGTTCAGGACGCATGTGGCCGAATTACAACTCCTTATACGAGAGTGCCCCTTGTGCTTATGTCTCCAAGAGACACATTTTCGGGCCACTGATTCTCCTTCTTTACGCGGCTATACCGTATATCGAAAAGATGATCTGACGGGGCAAAGGGCAAAGGGTGGTGTTGCGGTTTTTGTCCGTGACATGCACCCATCATCCGAGCTCCCTCTCGTCACCGACTTGCAAGCAGTTGCAGTAGACATTCTTGTGGGTCGGAGGCTCACAGTCTGTTGTGTTTATTTACCACCTCCGGATGCGATAGACTCTGAGGCTCTCACGGACCTTATTAGCCAACTCCCCCGCCCATTTCTTCTTCTGGGGGACTTCAACGCTCATAATGTCTTATGGGGCTCTCGGACTACTTGCCCCAGGGGTCGCATTCTGGAAAGCGGCATGATGTCTGAAGAACTGTGCCTCCTCAACTCTGGTGCTCCCACTCATTTCTGTACTGCTTCCGGATCGTCATCGGCTATTGACCTTTCCTTTTGCTCTCCAGCACTCACGGATTCTGCTCTGTGGGAGGCTGCAGCTGACCTCCATTCTAGTGACCATTTCCCCCTCTGGATTCGCCTCCTGGATGAGGCTGTGGCATTACCAGTGCAGCCCCGGTGGCACCTTTGCAGAGCTGATTGGACACTTTTCAGCCAACTGGCTGTTTTGGAACACCGTGCCAGCGTCCACGAATGGATAGACCATGTTGCAGCCGTGATCTCACATGCTGCTGCATTGTCAATCCCACGGTCATCCGGTCATCCCAAGAGGCGTCCTGTCCCTTGGTGGACCACTGAGTGCCACTCAGCCATCCGCGCCCGCCGTGCAGCACTGCGCCGCTTCAAGTGCCGTCCCTCAGCTGACAATCTTGCGGCCTTTCGGGTGGCAAGGGCCAGAGCGCGGCGAGTGATTAAAGAGAGCAAACGACGGTCATGGCAATCGTTCTTGAATTCCATCTCTCGCTCCACTAGTTCTACGAAAGTATGGGAAGCCATCAGGAGGATTTCCGGGAAACTCAGCCAGCTACCTGTCACGGCATTGCTGCATCAGGGATGTCTCCTCACGGCGCCGAGAGACATTGCCCAGAC
Organism: Schistocerca gregaria; assembly: GCF_023897955.1. Classification (NCBI taxonomy): domain Eukaryota; kingdom Metazoa; phylum Arthropoda; class Insecta; order Orthoptera; family Acrididae; genus Schistocerca; species Schistocerca gregaria. The sequence goes on along the minus strand of NC_064924.1, from coordinate 212,061,429 downwards.
ACTGGCCATGCATTTTGCGGAATCTACCGCCACTATTAACTGTGATCCAGATTTCTGCCGCTACCGCACTGCCATCGAAAGGGGTCACTTGGACTTCCGGTCTCTAAATTCTGAACCCTATAACTGCCCTTTCACAATGTGGGAACTGGATTCTGCGCTGTCTGTGGCTCATGATACTGCTCCTGGTCATGATCAAATCCGGTACAGCATGCTGCGGCACCTGTTGCTGCCATCCAAGGAAGTTCTCCTGAACTGTTTCAATATGATATGGTTATCTGGCACGTACCCTGACTCGTGGAGGGAGGCAATTTTGATTCCCCTCCTCAAACCAGGGAAGGACCGAACGCATCCCAGTAGTTATCGGAGTATTGCTTTGACGAGCTGTGTTGGGAAGACGTTGGAACGCATGGTCAACCGCCGCCTGGTTTGGCTGCTCGAGACCAGGCAGCTCCTTAGCCCCTCTCAGTGTGGCTTTAGGAGATGTCGTTCCACTATAGACAACTTGACCCTGCTTGAGGCCACCATCCAGCAGGCCTTTCTACGTAACCAGCATCGTCTAGGGGTCTTCTTTGACATTAATAAGGCGTATGACACTACTTGGCGCCGCCTTATCCTCAATCAACTCCATGAGTGGGGCTTTCGTGGCCGTCTCCCCATCTTCATTCGGTCCTTTCTTTCTCACCGCCTCTTTCGGTATCGGGTTGGTAATGTGCTATCGGATTTGTACGTGCAGGAGAATGGTGTTCCTCAGGGCAGCGTTTTAAGTGTCACCCTCTTTGCCGTTGCTATTAACAGTATCACGTCCACTATCCGGAGTCCTGCCCAATGCTCCTTGTTTGTGGACGATTTTGCTGTTTTCTGTTCTTCCTCCAGTCTTGTCAGTGCTAGTCGGCAGTTACAGCTTACGATAAAGCGCTTAGAGGCATGGACTGCAAAGACGGGTTTTACCTTTTCTGCAGACAAATCTGTGTGTGTTCATTTTAATCGTTCTCGGCGTCTTTTTACCTCCTCTGAATTGCGTCTGAGGGACACCGTTCTTCCTTTTAGAGACACTGTGAGGTTCCTGGGCCTCACTTTTGATTCTAGGTTGTCGTGGTTGCCTCACCTTAAAGACCTCAAGGTGCGGGCCCTGAAGGCACTGAATATTTTGAAGTGTCTGAGCCATCGGTCCTGGGGAGCAGATCGGGCGCGTCTGCTGCAGTTTTATAGGGCTTTCGTCCGATCGCGTCTTGACTATGCTTGCACCGTGTATGGGTCAACAAGGCCTTCGTATCTGAAGATCCTTGACGCAGTACACCATGAGGGTATCAGGCTGGCCACTGGTGCCTTCCGTACCAGTCCCATCCCCAGCCTGTGTGCTGAGGCAGGGGAACCGCCGCTCGCCATCCGGCGGAAACTCCTCATGGTGCGACGGGTGTGTCATTTCCTTGCCTGTCCTACATCCCCAGCGTACCCTACCGTTGCCCGACCGCCTATGGAACGTCTCTTTTCCAGTCGTCCCAGGGCAACAAAACCATTTGGGATTCGTGCCAATCATTTGCTTGAGTCCCTTGGTGTGGAGCGTGTGGCCCCCCAACGACAAGGTTTTACTCGCCTGCCTCCCTGGTTGCTCCAGAGGCCAAGCATCCTTCTAGACTTGTCGGAGTACCGGAGGAACTGCACTCCGGCGTTTGTTTTTACCTCCTTATTTTACGATATTTTAAACCAGCATCCGGACCATGTACCTGTATTCACAGATGGCTCTAAACAGGGGGACTCTGTTGGTTGTGCTGTTGTTTTCCCTGATCGAGTCGTCAAGTTACGGCTTCCTGCGGCGTTTACCATCCTCGATGCCGAATTATTTGCAATCTTGCGGGCATTGGAGCAGATGAGATGTGTTACCAGTCTTAAGTTCCTCGTCTTTTCTGACTCCCTGAGTGCCCTTCAGACCATGCAACACTTGTACCCAGCGGATACGGTCGTCCAGAACATCCATGATGCCCTACTCCACCTGCAACGGCAGGGGAAGGAGGTTTCTTTCTGCTGGGTGCCGGGGCACGTGGGTATTAGGGGAAACGAACTGGCGGATGTGGCTGCCAAAGATGCATGTTCCCTCCCTCACGTTGTTGAATGTGCCGTCCCCCTCCATGCTGTAACCTCCCTTTTGCGTTTTCGTGTTCTGCATCAATGGGAAGAGGAGTGGTTGGCAGTTTCTGACAATAAGCTGCGTCTGGTAAAGGCCACTACGCGACCATGGCGTACGTCCTACCAGTCATACAGGCGGGATGAGGTTCTCCTCACTCGCCTCCGCATTGGACACAGTCCCTTCACGCATGGTTTTTTACTCCGGCGGGAGGACCCCCCAATCTGCAGTGCTTGTGGCGTCCAGATTACTGTCCGCCACATTTTACTTGACTGTCTTTTATTCTCTGACCAGAGGGCGGTGGTTTCCTTGCCACCGGATTTGCCCTCTATTTTGCAAGACGACGCAGCGACTGTGGTTAAGGTCTTACGGTTTTGTGTCCTGTCCAATCTGTTGCCTCGGATTTTAGGGAGAAGGTTTTAATGTGCTGCTGGGTGACTGGCTCACCCAGGTTTTAGGTAAGAGGTCCGCCAGTCACGATTACCTCCTTGTTTCCCTTCGGTATCTGTTCTCTTTTCCTTGTGTTTCCTTTCCTTTTTTAGTGTGTTTCTTATCCTCTTGTTTTGCCTCTGTATGTGCGCATTTGGAACTGCGTCAGGCCTGTGTCTTTTAGCCGTTCTCCTTGTTCGGCGTCCGTCTTCGTCCCTTCACCGCTTGTGTTCCTGTTTCTATGCGTTTGGGCGCTGATGACCACGCTGTTTAGCGCCCGTAAACCTCAAACACACACAGACACACTCCTCGCCAGTCTCTTCACCTCATCGCCTTTGTTATCTCGTCCTCAATCAATAGCTCATAATTTCATCAATGTCACTCCCAGACAGCTAAAACTTTTATCTACGTATCCCTTCTCCTGCTTCCTGGTCCCCTGTCACAATATGGATCACTTCCCCTATCGCACTGTCGTGTATATCCCTTCACCCTCCCCCATCTCCTCTCCGGATCCTCTCTTATAAAGAAAACGTATGTATGTAGATGTCACTTTGTATGGCCTATGACTTATTCGTAACAAGCGTGAATCACACAAGGCGTTCCCTGCGTATTTAGGACTGCATGCATGTAAAGGAATAAAAATTTTGTCTTATAACAGCAGTTTATCGCGATAGCAATTTCGCTGAAGGCAGAGTGTATTTAGTTAAATGTACTCGCATCAAATGCAACGTAGACAACGAATACGTGAGCATTAGGGAATTGAGGATGAAACTCGTGAAATTTAATAAATGGCTTCAACATAAATTAATGAAGGAGAAATTTGAATTCCTGTTATTACTCAATGCATAAGCATAACAATTCGCTAACAAAGTGACACTTGTCCGACGAAGGGCGACGTGGGATACAAACCCACATACTACAGAAAAACAGAACCATAAACAGAAAAAATAAACATATGTCTTCTCAAATGCCCCCCGATATTCCTAAACAAACGGGAAAGTAACGTGAACCTTGACCTGCAGCCACGGATAAATAAGAATTCGGTGTGATCCTTTTACAATGAACAAAGTCTGAATCGTTAACAAAATAACACATTCGCAGTTCTGAATAGAATACTACGCCAAAGCATGGTAGCAAAGAACGCTCTTGCTATTAATTCCTGAATGTTGCGGCTTAGACTGGGCCACTTCGAGAAATACGAACATGACAGAACCCTCTGAACGTCAAAAACAGAACCATGTTCGCTGCAAGTAGCGTGCAGCCAGGCCCAGGGTCAGCGGAAGAGAGCCTTTGTGTGTCCAGATGAACGGTCAAACGAACTCAGACTTTAACCCACCCAGTTGCCTGATTGTTCAGCATGGTTGCACACTCAGACTGCACCCGGCAGATATGCTACCACTGTGCAACTACAGATGTGACTTCACTGACAGACGAAAACAGTACATGGTGAACCTTTGCACCATGCTAGTGACTCACAATTCGCATAGCGAAATACGTTTTTAACAGACGGCATTCGAACTACTGGCACATTCAGGCCAACTTCGTTTTTAACAGCGTCGACATCGTAGCCGAACCCATCCCAGCCCTCATCACTCCCCAAATATAAGCCATACCGTCCTGACATCTTGCATCCCTTCTATCAGATTTAACCCGATCCTCACGATCTCTTCCTGTGTCTGGGGCCACCCTTCCATCCTATTCTTCGTTTTTTGCCTCCTCTTGCCCTATTTCTGGCCCCATCCAACCATGTTTTCGAACCCAATATCCTGTCGCGTTATACCTATACCCACAACCAAACGCACCTGAACTAAGCAGCTACAAGAACACTCTAACTATCACAAAGGTCCTTTTACTTTCCCTCTCACCATTTCTGTTCCCCCGTTCAGCCCCTCTCATCAAGTGGTGATGAAGTTTACTGCAACGCAACGTTTCTTTCAATGTCGCCCCAAACTTACTTTTCAGTCTCACACAATGGTCTTTTGTTTTAATATCATAAATTAAAAGAAACCTTGTAATGAGTTCCTGATTTCAAAATTAAATATCGCGAAAACTAAGATCGATAAACGAGTGAAACAAATGGTATGTTTATTGTGAAAGCTGTTGGAATTTTATACAGAAGTTTCGAAATAATTCGAAAAGCTGCTAACAGGTAGTACTGTAGTCGCAATACGTTGCTCCTGTAAATAGTGTACAGCAGCTCAAAGCTGTCAATTCCAAAGCTGAAACATGGAAGGAGGTTAGCACACTAAAGAAAGAGGCTGAAATCGTTCCTTCCATTCAACATCGTGTTCTTTTGGTACTGGAATACACAGGTCACTGCATAGTCCTACGGCAACAAAGCCCAAGCTTTAGAATACTGAGACAGAGCCTGCACATACTTTCATTTAAAATCCAAAGCCCCAGGCCATACGCACATTGAGTGATAATGAAGGATTTGATGTTGGTTCAGGCACACTTACACGTGAATTGAGTCTTGCATAAACAGAACTGGCGATTTTGGGGTTCCGAAACTCCCTATTTCTGTTGAAGCAAAATCATTGTATTCTCTCAAAGTTACTTTTTCGGCTGCACTATTCAACAGAGGCGTTACTGACGCTTTTTACATGTGGGAAATGACCACTAGTGAAAGTCAAATCGGTGTTTCAGCCTAGTTGGAGGATCGACCCAGGCACTGAGTGGCTCCTGAAAGACTGGGCTAGGCCACATCGCACCGAAGAGGTTTCTTGATGAATCCTTGTGACACAGAGTCACTGTGTTGGATTATTGCAAATCTACTGGCGCAGGGATGGATTGGCCTTCATCTTCACCCGATCTCACCGCTTGCCACTTGTAGCTACTTTTTGAGGAGCACGTTGACAGACACCGTCTATCGACACCATCTTATCACCACGCAGGACGAACTTGAATTGGTGTTCAGTGTGAATTCGAATCCATTTCTGTTCAGACAACACAGGATTTAATGGCAAATTGTGCTACATCCGCAATGCGAGTGGTGGACATTTAGAAAAGATAGTCATTGGAAAAGCTGCTTGCAGAGGACTAGTTTTACTACGCGCTAATACTGTACGAACTGCACAGCATACATCGCCATCTGTTAGCAGCTTTTCGAACTATTTAGAAACTTCCGAATAGTTTGTGTACAAATACTTACAACTTCACTGTCAACATACGCTTTGTTACACTCGTCTGTGGATCTCAGTTTTCGAGATATCTGGAGACTCCTTCGCTAGACACCCTATATTTTAAAAGCACTGTAAATAGCTCCTGCTTTTCTCGTCTCGTCCTTGTATATTTTAAACTCTTTTGGGTAAAGAGTGGAGCATCGTTCCACTGACAGCCAACCCTCGCCCCTCTGGAACGATCCAATAAGATTACAATAAAGAAAAAAATCATTAATTTACAGTAACATCCACTGCAGACGTCATTACCCAGAGCAGTCGGACACATTTACTGTCCTGCTCAGAATGAAACCCGATAAGCCAACCTCAGAGAAATCATCCCATCGACCTGTCAGCCTCAGTTTTCAGCAAAATCCGTGAAGCCGTCTTTACCCACGAATCCATCAAGACCTTGCAGGACACCTACCCATTCCCAGCACCCATTGAGCCTTTTACCCCAATTATTCCATCGACGACCAACGTCTTTACCTTACACATCTCCTACATCAACATCAAATCTCAGTGAGCCATCTGACGGTGTATGCCGGGGGTTCCTGAGGGAAAGAACAGACACCACGTATACATAATTAACTGGAGGATGTCCAACGAGCCGGCCGCGGTGGTCTAGCGGTTCAGGCGCACAGTCCGGAATCGCGCGAGTGCTACGGTCGCAGGTTCGAATCCTGCCTCGGGCATGGATGTGTGTGATGCCCTTAGGTTAGTTAGGTTTAAGTAGTTCTAAGTTCTAGGGGACCTATAACCACAGCTGTTAAGTCCCATAGTGCTCCGAGCCATTTTGATGTCCAATGATCTCTTCACTGTGTGATGCACTCCGCGATCTAACTTTTACATGAATCGGCGAAAGGACGCGAGTAATAAGGGTAATGGGCAAGTGGCACTACGTTAGTAGTGCGTCGGTAGTTGAGAATTTAGGTCTGACGGGAGGCGTGCTAACATGGTCCGTGTAGTTGACGCTGTGTCTGGATGGCTTAGTGGTCAGAGGAAGGTAGCTGGGCACTTGTTATCAGTGTGCTGGCTGGCCTCTGGAAAAAATCCCTTGTAGCATAACAAATAAGCTGCCAGAAGTGCTGTTTCGGTGTCATTAGTCAGATCGACGCCTTGGTATTGCCGATAGGCAACTGTATTTTACGATGGCGTACAAAGATGCAGCCCACAGTCTGGCAAGAACATGGCGGCCGTCTGAGCACTCGTGACCCGTTGGCGGTGTCACCTATTACCAATCGACGAAACTGTGACTGCGTCAGCGCAGTCCAGTAATTATAGGCTCCAAAAATGATTACATAACTTCGTTACGTGTTATTTACGCCTTCATTTGCTACAATATTTATTAGCGAACAGCTAAATTATTTTAAGACACAATAATGCTGTTTGTATTCTGAACATTTAATAATGTTCTCATAAACTACTTAGAAAACTATATTTATGTTTATATACGCACTGTTTGAGTATAGAGTTTGGGAGGTACGAGGTTGTGGGAGCTCCTATACTCCACGTGCAGAAGAAGAAGAAGAACAATGATTGATGCTTCCATGGCGACGATAACCTCCCATTTTGTTACTGTAAAACGATTTGTCAATCAATCAGAGATTGTGACAAGGTGGTTTCATACAGACGTAGCACTGAAATTAATCAACTACCTTCTTCTTTCCCTATACAGAAGTATCACGCCAATGATTTACTTTCGAAGGCCGTCTTAGTTTCAGAGGCCAAATATCATGGTAATGAGCCATTTAAAAATACTGGGCAGGTAAAACTAAATGCATGAAGTTAACAGGTGTCTCTACTAGGCTGACACTGTTAGGGGCTAAAAGTAAGTGAAAACTACAGCCTTCATATTTCCCGAGAATATACAGCTTACTGCAGTGCTTAAGATTGACGATAACCTCGTGGATAAAATGTTCCACAGGTGAAATAGAATAGTTCATCATTCGGATCTCCGCAGAGGACTACTTACGAGGATGTTCTCATCAGGATGGAAAACAGGAAAACGAATTGGCGATCTACGGACCAGAGCATGAAATGTTAGATACCTTAATCATATTGATGGATTAAAGATCTTTTTTTAAAAAAAAAGAAAAAAAAGGAAGAGATACGTAGGTTATGGTTCGATGTAATGGAAGTTACAGAAGTGTGAAGGCATCTCTCATCAACTAAATAATCGATAATTCGGCATATTTTTCCCTCTCGATTTGGTCGGATTGACGTTCTAGACTATTTTTCAAGCTACAAACCTATGTACTGCAACTACGTGCGCCGTGCTCACCCTCACCACCGTCCTACATTTGACCTAAACAACCACACCTGCTCCGAAGTATTTCACCTCGCTGCAGATGTCTGAGTCCTGTCTCTCCTTCCTTACATCCTGTAGACATCCCACAGATATTCACAAACCACCACCCTCCACCGACCTTGTGCAATACGGTGATGACTACTCCTAGCTAGATGCACATGGCACCTTGCAACTCTACCAGGCCTCCCTTCAGCGCCACTAGCCGAGTGGTGCAGTACGTGGAAAGTATACGGAAATCCAGAGTAAAGCAGTTCCACCTGCTTTGGTCGCACCACTCGGCGTCTCAGTCATACAAATTTCTGCCTTCCCGTCTACAAACAGGCCGTCCCTCTGTCTAATACAGTAAAGGGTTTATGCCTAACCATCGACAGAAAACTAACATGTAATGGACACCTCTTTACGATCCAACATTAAGCTCGAAACCGACTAAAACTGACAAAACTACTAAGATGCCACAATTGCGGTGTATATTCTTCTGGCATAATTCTCACCCATAAAGCCCCCATACACCCCAACTCTAATATATGCCAGTAATGTCTGGATTTCTGCCTCTTCTAAGTTCCACAAATCCCTTGAAATACTGCTAAGACAGGCAGTCTGCCTCGTCTTCTGCATCCCCCTACCTTCTCCAGCTCACCTCCTATCCTAATACACCTACTTCCCACTCCTTCTTCTCTACTTAGAGAACCTTCAGAAACGAATGAAACGCAAAGCTCAGTCCTGTTACCAAATATTATAAGAACTAATCACCAATCCAGGTATCCTGCTGCGCCGTTACACCCATATCGGATCGTCCATGCAACTTCATGCCCTATTCATCATGTCCCTCGGAATCCGCCCCGATAGCTGAGTGATCAGCGTGACAGATTGCCGTCCTACGGGCCCAGATTCAATTCCCGGTTGGGAATTTTCTCCGCTCAGGCACTCGGTGTTGTGTTATCTTCATCATCATTTGATCCCTATCCGGCGCGCAGGTCGCCCAATGTGGCGTCGAATGTAATAAGATCTGCACCAAGGCGGCCGAACGTGTCCCGCAAGGAGCCTCCCGGCTAATTACGCCAAACGCTCATTTCCATTTCCATCCCCACGGAACTTCAACCAACCCGCACTACCCAAAGATGCTGTCCGTCTCGAGATATCCCTTATGCCAAACCCTTGTTACAACGCTTCACCTGACACCATCGTTCCAGTTTCCTCCATCCATCTTGCTCCCTCTCACTGACCATAATAGCTACTGGTGGCTTCACAGCGATGATCACTCCACCTCCATTCTTAGCACGATAAATTCACGTGCCAGCACCACGAGCAGAACTATTATACGATACTAGCATAATTATCATCACTGATTGTATCTTAAGTGTAACAGAAAATCATCGAAAAAGTTTTACAAACAATGAAAACTGCCCACCAAAGTAATATTTTAAATACATTTATTTTCATCTTATTTTTATACATTTAAAAAAAATGCGTTACACAGCCTGACAAAAGAAAGTGAAGCACCCAGAAGAGATGGAGGAAAGGAAATAAAACATCTACATCTACATCCATACTCCGCAAGCCACCTGACGGTGTGTGGCTGAGGGTACCTTGAGTACCTCTATCGGTTCTCCCTTCTATTCCAGTCTCGTATTGTTCGTGGAAAGAAGGATTGTCGGTATGTTTCTGTGTGGGCTCTAATCTCTCTGATTTTATCCTCATGTATACGTAGGAGGGAGCAATATACTGCTTGACTCTTCGGTGAAGGTATGTTCTCGAAACTACAACAGAAGCCCGTACCTAGCTACTGAGCGTCTCTCTTGCCGAGTCTTCCACTGGAGTTTACCTATCATCTCCGTAACGCTTTCGCGATTACTAAATGATCCTGTAACGAAGCGCGTTGCTCTCCGTTGGATCTTCTCTATCTCTTCTATGAACCCTATCTGGCACGGATCCCAAACTGCTGAGCAGTATTCAAGCAGTGGGCGAACAAGCATACTGTAACCTAGTTCCTTTGTTTTCGAATTGCATTTCCTTAGGATTCTTCCAATGAATCTCAATCTGGCATCTGCTTTACCATCGATCAACTTTATATGATCATTCCATTTTAAATCACTCCTAATGCGTACTCCCAGCTAATTTATGGAATTAACTGCTTCCAGTTGCTGACGTACTATATTGTAGCTAAATGATAAGGGATCTATCTTTCTATGTATCCGCAGCACATTACACTTGTCTACATTGAGATTCAATTGCCATTCCCTGCACCATGCGTCAATTCGCTGCAGATCCTCCTGCATTTCAGTACAATTTTCCAATGTTCCAACCTCTCGGTATAACATAGCAACATCGTGGGTTGATGGCTATGTTATGTAATTACAAAACCGAGACAAAGTAATAAACGACTTTGCAATATGAGCCTACTTATCACTATAGTGTTGCACCCCTTCTAGCTTGGTTTCAAGCATCAAAGATGTTGGGAAGGGTGTCATAAAGCTGGTCAATCATCTCGTGGGGCACGCCGATCCACAACTGTTGTAACTATTCTTTCATATCCTGGATACTGGACTGAGACAGAGCTGGTGCCGCACTTGTTGTATGGGAGGTAGATCTGAGGCTCGCCACGACAGTACCTTAGCATTACACACACAGCGTTTGTGTCGTGTTGCTAACGGCAACATAAGTTTGGGTCGGCAATTCACGAGTCCGGCTGCTGCTAGTCTCCGACCAATGATGTAGGATGACACAGAATGTTACTTGGAATACAGTAGTTGTTCTGAGAGCCGGCCGGAGTGGCCGAGCACTTCTAGGCGCTTCAGTCTGGAACCGCGCGACCGCTACTGTCTCAGTTTCGAATCCTGCCTCGGGCATGCATGTGTGTGATGTCCTTGCGTTAGGTAGGTTAAAGTAGCTCTAAGTTCTATGGGACTGATGACCTCAGAAGTTATGTCACATAGAGCCATTTGAACCATTTTTTTTTTCTGTGATGTTAGATACAAGTGCTTGGTGCACAGTAGGCGATCCTCCCACGTGTGTGTCAGACATAGTCTACCGAAAACTTGACTTCGAGTAAGCTTGCCCTCACAATCACATGCATTCCAACATCAAATTACTGTCGTATCTTAATGCTCCACAAATCTGGACATTGTAAGACCAACCGGCAAAATAGAGATCTACTACGAGGCCTCTTTCAAACGCTGCTAGATGCAGATAACACTGTCTCACATGGCTACACAGCATCTCCGTGCTGTTCACCATAACCAAAGCCGACGCTGTTCACGCCCTTATATAGGCTGTTCAAAAAGTGTCGAATACTTTGAGAGATGGTAGTACTTGTCGAAACAAGAAAAATAAGTCCAATAAAACATGGATACGGAAAGGCATACTTTCCAAGATAAACAAGTATTCGTTGGAAGGGCTGTGCGAATCTTGGTTGCGGATATTGGCACAGTCGTTGCATTGGCGCTCCGTCAAATGTGTCCACAGTGTACTATGAAGTTTTATTCACAATACTCTACCTACCATTAGGTGGTCTGCAGTCAGTTGTGCGGTTCGAGTCGTGTCGTGGGCTACATTTGTTTTCGTCGTGTTTGTCTGCCTTATTGTACAGTACTGTCAACAAAAAAATGGTTCAAATGGCTCCAAGTACTATGGGACTTAACATCTGAGGTCAACAGTCCCCTCGACTTAGAATTACGTAAACCTAAATAAACTAAGAACATCACACACATCCATGCCCGAGGTAGAATTCAAACCTGCGACCGTAGCAGCCGCGGACCGTCAACTGTGGGTACGTATTATAGTGTTTTATCTTCTTACAAACGGATTCACTTATGCGTATACTGTTATTGTGCTGTTTGTACGTCAAAAGGCGTAGTACATTTACATTTTCTCTCTTCCAACACTTGTTAGCAAAGCAAGCCTACTACTCGACAACTTAAATGGCAGATATGATATTCTGCTATGGTTTAGCAAATTGATGTAGCCTGCGAACCCGTGCCCTGTACGCTGAAAAATATCCACAGCGCAGAGTGCCCTCTGAAAACCTGTTTGGCAGACTTTTCCAGCATCTGAGGGACAGAGGTACCCTAACACTTCGGAAGACTGAAAGCGGAAGGCGCCGCACAGTCCGCAAGTCTGACATGGAGGAGCGTGTGCCGCTTTCAGTGGAAGGAACTCTTGGGACCAGTGTGCGACGATTAGCAACAGCAGAAGGCGTGTCTACTCTCTTATCTGTGGGGTAATTCATGAACAATTCCTGTACTTATTTCATCTACAGAGCGTTCAGGCCCAAGGCCACAGGATCATCATGGCAGACGACGGTTCTGTCGATGGCTGTTGCAGAAGTGTGCCCCAGATCCACTGTTCACATCCAAGATTTTATTTACCGATGAGACAGGGTTCACAAGAGATGGTGTTGTGAATTTCCATAACCAGCATATATGGGCAGATGTAAATCCTCAAACATTTCAGGAGACAGGGTATCAACATCGATTCTCAATCAACGCATGGGTAGGCGAACTTGGCGGTAGATTAATAGGGCCATTCGTGCCATAAGTGTACACAACTGAGGAACATTATCTGGATTTTCTCATTAATAGCCTACCTTGCTGCAAGCGGTTCCACTTCAGGAAAGAAAACATATGTGGTTCATGCATGATAGAGCATCAGCACACTCTCGTCACAATGTGCACGAACATCTGACGCAAGAATTTCAGGACCCCTGAATTGGTCGGGTTGGCCCCATACCTGCTCGTTCCCCAGATCTCAATCCCGTAGACTTTTGGTTATAGGGACACTTGAAGGAACTGATCTACGTCAGGCCAATCAACAATATGTGGACACTACAAGGGCGTCTTCAATGCGTGCCAGCAGGTATAACAACAAACAGGTATACTGCAAAGGGTGCGTCATTCCTTACGCAGGAAGGCAGAGGGTTGCTTTGACATGAATGGACGCAACGTTTCCACCTCCTGTAAACACATGTTTATCGCAGAAAGTACACATTTCCAGACCCATGCTTATTGGACATGTCTCAGGAAGTATGTGTTTCCAGACATACGTTTATTTTTCTTGTTCCGATGAGTACTACCCTCTCCAAGAGCATTCGATACTTTTTTCGAACACCCTGTATGCAATACCAAACGTGGTGAGAACATTAATCGTGTCACACAGAACTTCAGGTCTAATCATTTACGTACCCATTGATAGTGTGTGCACGTACAAAGGTCTACCGATGTCCAACGATATTTTCCACATGTTTCACCCTTCTTTTTGGCAGTGCAAATGTGCAAAACGACTGAAGAGATGCTTTACCAGTTTCCAGCCCATCCCTTCGTGGGGAATCGAGATAACAGTAAATAAAAGAAAAAAAGGTGATTAGTGTAACACATTGTTAAACAAAGGAACACTCTTTCTGGCTCTTTCTTCTTATTCTTTTATATTTCTAGCTGCTCCAGCAATTTGCGCTCTGTGGAGAATACGCATACCACTCTCAGTGCTCCCTATAGTATCACCGACCTCCGATAAATACAGCCCCAACACAGTTTTGTTGGATGGTTCTCAATGTTCCTTGTGCCTCTTATTAAAAGAGCGGTCGGTTTGACCGATTTAGAACTTACCATAATTATTGAATTCAACCCAGTTTTTGTGATCATAGACCTAGGTTAAAGAAACGTATGAGGAGTGTCGTTTCAAAACGTATTAAATGCACCTGAGATCAAAATACGGTTTGATGAGTTTTCTTCTCATTTGTGGTATACTCTTTAACAATGTTAAGTCAGATTGGACCATTTAGTATTCTTTCCCACAGTAGTGTTGGAAAACATGACTTGGATCGTATTGTGTACACTGCAGCCGGCGTATTATGTTCAGGGCAAGTTTCCCAGTCTGCGTTTTAAGCTCGCTCCTTTGCTTGCTGTTTCCGCTATTTTTATCTTACAGCTCGTCCGGCCCAAGTAGCTGAATGGTCAGCGCGACAGAATGTCAATCCTAAGGGCTCGGGTTTGATTCTCGGCTGGGTCGAAGATTTTCTCCGCTTAGGGACTGGGTGTTGTGTTGTCCTAATCATCATTTCATCCCCATCGACGAGCAAGTCGCCGAAGTGGCGTCCCATCAAAAGACTTGCACCCGGTGAACGGTATACCTGACGGGAGACCCTAGTCACACGACATTTAGATTTATCTTACAACTCACAGTGTGGTGTTGATTACATGGCAGTGTACTTTCGATCACCATAGAGGGCTGGTTACCCGTGGGAGAGCGATCGAAAGGGAGTAGAATGAGAATTAGAGTTGCGGAAACTAAAAGACAGCTTGAAAAGGTAGCTCAGTAAGTAATAACACTTGCTGTATTTTACAAATCGTCATTTTCAGCGAAATATGTAATGACGGCTTGTTGTGTTATTCGTGTTGATGCTTTTGGGTTTTGTCCTTTACTACCTGTATTTATGGTGCGACGAAACGTAGTTCGTCTTAGGGACTTGAACCGAGATACCCACTTAAGTAATTCCGAGCCGCCTTGCAATCACGAAGAAGGCAGATTGAGGTGTATAAGCATCCCATTATTCTACCTGGCGAAAACAAAATGTTAAGTTTACAGCGTACCGAACAAAGCGGAACAACATCGCAGACTCATTTATGTGGTGAAAGATAATCTCCAAAGCCACGAAAGACTGGATAGCATTATACAGGAAACCGCAGTCGAAATTTCTTTGCTAAACCGAGAGAATTACCTGATGCTAAGAAACTGGATAACGATAAATTGTTGAAAACAAGATTTGGGGACAACTGTGATAGCGGTTGATTGTTTGCAGTTTTATGTTTCGGGGGGCGATGTGCGTGACTGTTTGCACGAGAAAAAGGGACTCAGTCTGGAGCCTGTAACACATCGATTCACCATCAACAACAACATGTTGACAGCGTTACTGTATTGCGTTATGGACTGTGTCCAACAATAAAATCAATAAAAAATTGAAATAAACCTTTCAAATCATATTATGTGAAAACTTGATTGCATCAAAGGTGTATTTTTTAAGTCAAATGGCTCAGAACGTATAAGTGCGATTTGAAAATTAAAATGGTACCTCCATTCGGTTGGGCATGATTTGAGTTACGACTGCTTCTGGAACAAATTCTAAATACCTGGGTCCGGCCGTCGAGAATTTTGACATATTTCATTCTGGTAGAAAGATATTTTAAATTTGTGGTAAGGTCCTGTGGGACCAAACTGCAGAAGTCATCGGTCCCTAAGCTTACACACTACTTAATCTAACTTAAATTAACTTACGCTAAGGACGACACACACACACATGCCCGAGGGAGGACTGGTACCTCCGTCGGGGGGAGCCGCACGGACCGTGACAAGGCGCCGGTTACAAAAAGAACCTTTTTTTCCCCTCTTGTTGTAAAATTCTGATCCGCGTACTTAACACGTTTAGAAACGATACTTCTCATATCCTATAATTAATGGCGTGCTTCCGGGTATAGAACTGTCGTGTCTTCGGGTGCTACGATGTTTGAATTTGTGTGTACTTTCTTGTCTGGTATGTGTCGACGTAGCGTCTAAAGATGACGTCTCAGTTTTCGTTAAGTATTGTGCAAAAAACTTTAATTAACATCTCGACAGTACACCTGGAAGCATACAATTAATCAATCACGACCATAAAATCTGAGGGACAGTATCAAATTCTATATCGTATGGATCACTGTTTTTACTCGCGGTTATGTCGCAGCTTGAAGTTATACACATGGGTTCGACAAAATTATGGAAACACTACGGAATATGTATACCTGAACGTAAATGCAGACGCTAGCCCAGCCTGCGGGTTGCGCTGATGTATCTAACCATGAATGATGCCTGTTCAATGCCCTTAATACGATGCAACCATCAGTCGTGGTCAAATAATGGCTCTGAGCACTATGGGACTCAACATCTGAGGTCATCAGTCCCCTAGAACTTAGAACTACTTAAACCTAACTAACCTAAGGACATCACAAACATCCATGTCCGAGACAGGATTCGAACCTGCGACCGTAGCAGCCGGCTGTCGTGGTCAGAACAGTGTTCTGTGTAGTTGGGAGTGCATTATGTCGGACGCAAGCGAATTATAGCGTGGGCAAATTGTAGGTGCTCGTATCGTGGGTGGTTTCGTAGCCAAAGAAGCTGGTGTTTCACGAAACTCCATATCGAAGATTTATACCGCATACAGGAAAAGAAGAAAAACATAGTCCGCAAAGTCACAACGCGGGCGAAACAGTGTCATAGACGAGGATTCTGACGAAAAACAAGAGGACGACGGCTGCAAAACTCGCTGCAGAACTGGATGTCGCACTCGCAAACCCTTTCAGCACCAAAACGACACGAATGGAGCGCAAAAAGGCGGTATTTGCAGGACGAGCTGGAATTCCAAAATGCGCGTAACAGGAAAACGTGTTGCCGAAGCCACAAAACCTGGATTGTGGAGCAATGGCAAAAAGCCATTGGGTTGTTTTAGACTGTTTCCAACTTTTGACCGAGTTTGTGTTCCAAGAATGAAACGTGGCGGGGATTCCAAGCTTCCCACGGTTATTCTGCAGGGCGGCATTAATACCAACGATTACGTCATCATTTTCGTTGATCAGGTCAATCCCACGATGCAATATTTGTTCCACAATGTTGATAGTGTGTCCAAGACGACAGGGCCCCTGTTCACACAGCTCGCATCGTCCATAACTGGTTTTGTGAGCACGAGGTGGTATTGTTTTGTTTATTTATTGCTTTTTTGAGAAACGATTCTTTAACTTTCATGTGTGTCGGTATTGTAATGTGAATCTGAATAATGCTTACGTAAACGGAAAAAAAAATTGGAAATTTGTGGTAAGATCTTACGGGACCAAGGTGCTGAGGTAATCGGTCCCTAAGCTTACACACTACTTAACATAACTTAAACTAACTTACACTAACGACAGCACACACACCCGTGACCGAAGGAGGACTCGAACCTCCGACGGAGGGAGCCGCCTGGACCGTGGCAAGACGCCTCAGATGGCTTTTTTTTTGTTCTATATTGTTCGTTGAATTTGTTTCTTGGCGAACTTCCGATGACCCCCATTTAGGTTCTTCGTCGATCTATTCACTCAGTTTTTTTTTGTTACAGAGGGTAACTAACCCTCTGACCGAACACGCTGAGCTACCGTGCCTGCGACCGCTCGGCAACCCCGCGCGGCTTATGTAAATCCTGTCTCATAAAAACAGTCGCCAAATCGATGTGAAATTGTATAAGTGTAGAAACACTGTATTCGATACGCGGAAAGGAGACGAGCTACTGGATTTAAAAGGGGAAACTATAAAACTGCATCAAATTAAACAGCCAGAAGAGGAATAGAGGACTAGAAATGAGACTGACAGAAAATGCAAAATGACAGATCGTGAATGGCTGGAGAGCTGCATGGCTGTAGAAGCGTGGATGACCAAGGTAAATGTAGAAGTGGCTTATATTAAATTTAGGGAGACTTTTGGAAAACAGAAGCAGCTGGTTTAACACAAGAACTCAGACAGCAAGCCACGACAAACGAAGAAGTGAAAGGTGAAAAGTTGAAGGAATACACAGAATTGCTATTCAAGGAAAATGTAATTGAAGTTATTTTTTTAAAAAGGGAAAGGGAATTGGGTCAGGATGGGATGGAAGGTATGATGCTGAGAGAAGCATTTCATTCGGTGCTCAAAGCCCTAATTTAAAAAGGGCACCTGGAGTAGACGATGTTCCCTCAGAATCACTGAAATTCTTAGTAGAGCCAGCCATAACAAAGCTATTACACCTGGTATTTTGGCAAATTTAAGTTTAGAGCAATTCTACAATTAGAGAAATCTATTCCAAAACACCATACATTCTGCTTCAGAGTGAATGAGTTATTCTAAATGATCAATAATTGTCTTATTACACTTCAGAACACAACAGATTCCTAAGTATCTGGGGAACTACCACTCACCATCCGGTGGCAGCTCCTCATAGTGCGTTAGACACGTAAGTTTCCCGCAACTCCTACTTCACCCGCATTGCTCAACCGTCTCTGGAACGCCTTTCCTCCAATCGTCCATGAGCAACAGGGCCGTCTGGGATCCACGTGCGGCGTGTGCTGGAGTCACTTAGCGTGGAGCAAATCCAACCCCAAATACGGGGTTTTAACCGTCTGCCACCCTAGTTACTGCAGAGTACCAGAGTAATTTGGGATTTAGTGCGGTACAGGAAGCGTTGCGCGCTTGCATACTTTTTTAATACATTATTTAAGGACGTTTTAACTAAACACCGGATATTTACAACTGTCTTTACGGGAGGATCCAAACAGGTGGCTCTATTGTGTTCCCCGATCGCTTCCTCAAGGACCGACTGCCTCAAGACTTTACTGTCTCCGACGTGGAACTAGGTGCGATTTTGAGGGCAATGGAGCACATGAGACGGGATTCGAGTACCAAATTCCTTGTCTGTTCCGATTCTCTGAGTGCTCTTCGCTACACCAGCAGATAAAGTAGTCCAGAATATCCAGGACGTGCGCTTCCAATAACAACATATGGGGAATGAGGTGTCTTCCTGCTGTGTGCCAGGCAACATGGATGTTGCAGGGAACGAAAGGGCAGATGTAGCAGCCAACGGGACGCGTCGCGATGCTCAGTTAGTTCGGTGTGCCACCCCTCTTGCATGCTGTTGCCTCACTATTGAGATACAGAGTCTTGTTTCGATGGGAGAATGAGTGACTGCAAGTGACAGACAAAAAACTCCGGCCAATAAAGCCACAACGCGGCGGTAGCGTACACTTCTCCAGCCACGTCGACGGGACGAGGTCCTCCTTACTCATCTCCGCACAGGCCACAGCCTTATGATGCACGGCTTCGTGTTCCAGCGAGAGGATCCTCCGACGCATGTTTCCTGTAGAGTACAGATCACTGTGCGCTACATTTTACTAAGACTGTTTCTGATTTTCCGACCAGTAGATAGCAGATGATTTGTAGGCACATATGCCTTTTAGAGTGTGGTGAGAGTTTTAAAATTTCGTGATTTGTTCAACACATTTCTAAAAATTTTAGGAAGACGTTTTTTACGTTTTAACTGGGTGACTGGCTCACCCAAGTTTATTGTAAGTGGTCAGCCAGTCACATTTCCTGTGCCTCTCTTTTATTTCCTCTGTTGTTTTATTCTGTTTTAATCCCAGGTATAGCACCTCTCACCCTTTCTCCGTTGTCTTAAGATGTGTGAGACAGAGTGATTGTTTGGTCATAGCGAGTGAGGTAGGAGTGAGTGCATGAGTGTTATTTTACATCTTTTCTCCTTAATGTGTGACAATATTTATTTTAATACGCGTAAGGGCGCTGCTAACCTCGCCATTGAGCGCCCTTAAGCTTCAAACACACACACACTCACACACACACACACACACACACACACACACACACACACACACACACACACACACACAGAAATTCCTATTGTGGATGTAGATGACTTGGTGAAATTACTTGCCAAATTTTCGATCTACGAGGGGACTTCCAAAAGTAAATTACTCATTATTGCGCCATGTCAGGTAATTTTTATTGAATGCTGCACCATACTTCAAAATGCCACAGAACAGCAACTCTGGTACGTCCTATCAGTCGTTCATTTTCTCCACGATCGAAATGCGCTGGTTAGTCGCGGAGCCGTTCGACAAGCTCTGTGTGAACGTCCTGATCGTTACAAACTCACGTTTCCCCAAATGTTCTTTCAGCTTCTCGGAAAGATGGAAATCTCACGGTGCAAGATGTGAGCTTTCTGATCCACATCACCTACGTCTATGTGCCCTTGATGAAATTGTTAGCACCATTCTAATACGCGACGTTGCATACGACCTATACACCGCCAGAATTTCATTATGAATCTGTTCAATTTGGATGTTTTGCCTACAATAGATTAGATTAGATTAGATTAGATTAATACTTGTTCCATAGATCATGAATACGACACTTCGTAATGATGTGGAACGTGTCAGGTTAATAAAAGATGTCTGTACAAGAAATTACATTACACAAAATATTGCATGACACTAATGATTAAGTTTTTTTTTTTTTTTTTTTTTGTTTTTTTACTTTATATCTAAAAATTCAGCCAATGAATAGAAGGAGTTGTCATCTAGAAATTCTTTTAATTTATTTTTAAATGTTAGTTGGCTATCTGTCAGGCTTTTGATGCTGTTTGGTAGGTGCCCAAAGACTTTTGTGGCAGCATAATTTACCCCTTTCTGTGCCAAAGTCAGATTTAACCCTGCATAGTGAAGATCATCCTTTCTCCTGGTGTTATAGGTATGCACACTGCTATTACTTTTGAATTGGGTTGGATTATTATCAACAAATTTCATAAGGGAATATATATACTGTGAGGTTACTGTGAGGATCCCTAGATCCTTAAATAGATGTCTGCAGGATGA